>NC_073726.1:82199502-82799502 GCF_023634155.1 Falco peregrinus
CACCTTCAAGTCCTCAATTTGTAAGATTCTACAGGTGCATTTCATCCTATAAGATACTCGGATGCTGAAGTACTATTTGCACGTATTTCTGTATGTTTACGTATGTTGCATCTGATTGCTACACACATCAGCAATTACAGTAGCAGTTATGGTAACTCTATTTAGTTATTATTATTAGTGTATGGCAATAGTCCATAAATAACTTGGTCAAGGAATCTTATGTTCCTAATCTGTTAAGTAGGTAGGACACCCCAGAGGTTGCTCATGTGTTTCTACACATAGTAATTCCATTCCCAGGACAAGGGGCAGCGAACACAAACTGAAATACAAGAAGTTCCTTCCTCTGAGTATAAGGAAGAACTTACTTTGGGGGTGACAGAGCACTGGAACAGGCTGCCCAGAGAGGCTGTGGGGTCTCCTTCTCTGGAGATATAAAACCACCTGGACATGACTCTGTGCAGCCTCTTCTAGGTGAACCTGCTGTAGCAGGGGGTTGGACTAGATGATCTCCAGAGGTCTGTCCCAACGCTAACCATTCTGGGATTGTTTCTGTGCTTTTAGATCATGCCCATTTTTCACCTTCTACAGTAGTCTGAGGAGGTGCTGCAACCATTTTTACTTTATTTTTATGCACTCAATCTAGTTTCCTTGATTGAAAGCAAATTTCCTTCTCTTAATTTATATGAAGGAAAGTTAGTATTTTCTTGCATTCCTGTGTCCATCTGGGAGACAGTGGAGATTCAGAGTGGGTTGACAGGTTGTTTTCCCACCACCTTCAGCAAAGTAGGCAAATCTGTTTTAAAGATGTGTCCAGCATATGGTATTATTTTAATGGTTTCAGTGATCAAGTTCAGAGCATAAAATACTTAAAGTTTAGAAGTTGCAGCATTATTTATTTGAAGAGAAAGAAGCATTTTCACATGGCAATACAATTTATTAAACATCACCATTTCTTAGAGGTTCATTCTTCTAATGTGTAGCAGATACTGCATAAATTACAGCCATGAAGAACCTTGGTTTTATATATTTAGTAAGTGTTATCAATAGTAGAAATTCACAGGTGGACAGACAAAAATGTCCTGTTCTGGGATTAACTCTAAAATGAGCTCTGCTACACATATGTACCATATGGATCTGTTTTCCTTCTCATCCATTACAGAAATGAGAGGAAGTAGTTCATTGTTTCCTCATCCAACTCTCAGATTTGCAGGTTCCTCAAGGTAATATTTTTTTTATATGGTCTATTTAATGTGCTAGGGAATTTTTTAAAGCCTTCTGTTGAATCTTTGGGGAGAAGTTCATGTTAGTGCACTGGAAAAGAGTTCTAAGCCCACAGGTTTACTAGAAAATACAACCATGTTGTTGAACTGCAACTACAGAATTTTTCAGAATCATGTCAGGCTTATTGCTAGTGTGGGTTACTTTGGGGTGAGGGGGGTATACATCATAAATTTGTACCAAATAAACCCCTCGTCTTTGACTTTTCCTCAAAGACGGACATCTACCGATCAAAATATGAGAAGACATTTATGAGTCTGTAATTATACTGTAATGTTCTGCGGAACTGGTTTGTTAGCCAATATCCAGTACGGTATATGCAAAGATTCCTAACGCAAAGTTGCAATGGTCCATTTCATTGGATTATTGCACACCGTGAGTAGGGGAGGGAGGAGTCTGCAAAAGCTAAGGTTTTAGTCATGGAAGTAAACCCACAATTTTTCAGAAAGATGTTTTCTCTAAAAATGTTTGAACGTGACTACAGATTTAAAATGCATTTTTAAAAGTGGATAAAGTAATTTATCCACTTAGTGCTAAAGTTCAGACTGTTGTTCAGAAAGACCATAACTGTATTTCATAATGCAGACTTGATGCTAAAATGATTTAAAGGAAATATTACATGTTATTACAGATGTACATATAATTATGCCAAACAGAAATACCTAAATGTGAATTCAGTTGCAACATTAATGGTTGACTCTACGCAAGTGGTTGCATTACGTCTGGATTAACTGCTCCATGAGCAGCCCAGTATATTTTTAACATCTTGTTGGTTATGTAGAATGAGTCCCTGCACAGAGGAAAGAGTGCCACTGACAGAATTTTTTAGTAAATTATTTGCATGCATGAACAAATAAGAGTTGTAAGAACTTCCTTAACTGAAGTATATTCCTGATTCCACTGATTTCAAAAGGACTTGAATTTTTTCCTCTAGTTTCTTTTCTATAATTTCCCCTTAAGTAAGTACAGAAATATTTAGAACAGCCGTCTTCCATCATCAATGCTTTTGACTAGTATTCTATTCTCCATGAACACATCCATCTAACTGTTGATCAAACAATGCTAAGTTAGAACTGTAGAATAAAATGAAAAATTATTCCAGAGATTTTTCATGGAAGAATGTAAATTCACTTTACTAATAGTTTAGGCTTGTATTAGTTTTCTGCAAAGATGAGGACAGTCAATGAAATTATCACAAAATCATAACCTGAAGTATGTTTGTCATCATTCTTCAATTCATATGTACTGGATTTTTTTACAAAGTTCCTTAGTTAGTAAATTCATATAATACAAACCCACATATAAAAATAAGAAAAAGAAACTGTAGTTAGTCTGCAAACAGTGAATAGAGAAAGCTTTGATATATTTATCAATAATGAAAATATGTAGAGAAATGTAGACTAAATAAAAGAAGATAAACTTTGACAGATATTACAACAAAATCTTGGTTGCTTTTACCCACAGATTTAGAATGTCCTCTTTCTACTGAACATGACTTAGAAAGGGGACAGGACATATGTAGCATTACTCTTACTAGTAGTCCTTTGAAAAAAATGTAATAATGCCATGATGATGTAAAAAAATAATTACTTGTAGCTAATCAACATTCAGTTTAAAAGAGTTACCTTGGCAATGAGTCCTATTCAACAGCTAACAAGCAGCTGCTGGTAAACACTAAATAAATGGAAAGCCTTATCTGCAGCCTCGCTAATCCAGATCTGCCAGACTCGATCTGCAGAACATGTGCTCTTGCACATCAACCTCTGTGTTTTCAATTCCCCAAAACATTAGTTTTGCATTTGAAATTTCCTGGCTTTGCATGAACACTGTTTTCTTTGATTGACAAGGATACCTTTCAGAATTTGAAGTCTTTCCTCACCAATAGCCTCCCCCTCCCTGTCAAATAATTAATTAATTTCATTAATATAAACATACTAATCACTGTGTGTAGAATGGTTTCTTGATGTACTTCTTTGCATGAGTTTCCTAAGAAATGAGCAGGACTCAAAAGCTGATTTCTGAATTTATGATCATTAAGAGAAACTGCTCTGCTTCATTACGTTATAATGGCATGATTTTTATTTATTTTACAGTCTACATATGTGTGAATAACTAAGAAAAATACCAATAATAAAAGTAAAATCAAAAACTTTTTACTTAACATCTTTGCTTACTTTTGATCTCTGGTCATTACATTTGTTGAATCTCATGATAAAAAGAAGATTGCAACTATTAGTCATGTTAGTATTACAGAGCCAGAACAACAAGCTGAACTGTGTTGGAATACATTAATCATCAGATTGTCATTTGAAGTACAAGTAAATTGTTCAATACATGCTTGTATAAATGTACTTACCATTTTCTACAGCTACAAAAAATACATTTGGCATTGGGAAACAATATTATCTGAGAAATAGTTTTGAAAAATACACTTTTAAATATCTTAATGTTTATAAAAAATGGATAGTGGAAGACCCATGTGTAGCATTAATTTTTCTTTCTTCACTTTTCAGACCAGAGTGAGATTAATACAAAAACATATCTTTACTTTTATCCTTAAATCTTCAGTGCTAAACCTGAAATTATACTTTGCATAAGATCACAGCATCACAGAATGGTCAGGGTTGGAGGAGACCTTTGGAGATCACCTAGTCCAAACCCCTGCTAAAGCAGGTTCACCTAGAGCAGGTTGCACAGAATCACATCCAGGCAGCTTTAGAATGTCTCCAGAGAAGGAGACTCCACAGCCTCTCTGGGCAGCCTGTTCCAGTGTTCTGTCACCCTCAAAGTAACGAAGTTTTTCCTCATATTCAGATGGAACTTACTGTGTTGCAGTTTGTCCCCGTTGCCCCTCGTCCTGTCACTGGGCTGTACTGAGAGGAGCCTGGCCACATCCTCTTGACACTCACCCTGAAGATATTTGTAGACATTGATGAGATCCCCTCTCAGTCTTCTCCAGGATACACAGGCCCAGCTGTCTCCACCTTCCCTCATGCTGGAGATGCTTCCAGTCCCCTCATCATCTTTGTAGCCCTCTGCTGGACCCTCTGCAGTGGTTCCCTGTCTCTGTTGAACTGGGGAGCCCAGAACTGGACATACTCCAGATGTGGCCTCACCAGGGCAGAGTAGAGGGGGAGGATCACCTCCCTCGACTCACTTGCCATGCTTCTCCTAAGGCAGCCCGTGATACCGCTGACCACCTTGGCCACAAGGCTGGCTCATGGGCAACTTGCTACCCACCAAAACTCCCAGGTCCTTCTCCACAGAGCTGCCTTCCAGCAGGTCAGTCCCCAGCCTGTACTGGTGCAGAGGGTTGTTCCTCCTGAGGTGCAGGACCCTACACTTGCCTTTGCTGAACTTCATCAGGTTCCTCTCCACCCAGCTCTCAGGCCTGTCCAGGTCTCACTGGATGGCATTGCAGCTTTCTGGTGTATCAGATAGATCAGAAGACATTTTATTAGTTACTAGTAATGGATAATATAATTCTGACACCTAGTAGTTATAGAGTTCTGACTGGGTTCCCCTTCTAGCAGTTTGGAATGTTTAATGGGTTAGAGAATATTCAGTAGAGAAAGCTAAGCACATATGCCATGTAAATATATCTATTTGCAGGTAGATGTTACAAGGGGAAAATGACGGAGGATGTGTGTGCTCATTTATTTGTGTGAGAAAGTATTTTCTACTTTAAGCATTGGCTGTGTAGACTTCCATTTTACAGAAAATTTGAGCTATATGATAAAAGCTAAGCATAATTATTAACTTCAGTTTGAGCTATGGATCTGTGAAGTGATACAGGGGAAGGTGGATTGACTTAAAGTAAAATAGAGAAGCCTGGGATTAATGCAGTCATCTAGCGATGCACGGCTATGTGTGGGCCTTTCTTTTTATTTCCTAAGTCAAATTCTTGCATCTAGTGATAGAAGTTCTGCTGAAGCTTATGCCTCCCTTCAGGGCATGCCTTGCGTGGTTCAAAGGCACATCATTCTGGGTGGTCTAGGGATATGACTAAGGCAGGACACCAGAGGGGGTCTCATCCAGTCGTCTTTGGGCAGAAGGATGACATAGACAAATCACATAGACCTCAAAAGTGGACTGAAGGAAAGAACAGCAGTGAATGTGTTAGAATGTCCTGCAAGAATCAGCTCATTTTTTGGAAAATGAGTATCTCAATGATTGTGGGAATTTCAGGAGTGGTATAGACCCTATGGAGTTCAGGAACCGCTTTTCCAAATTACACATAGCCAGTTCCTCAGTAAGTTCCATACTAGTACACAGAGATACAACCTCTGATTCTTAAAAAAACATAAATCTGTACAGAGTTATAAATATACTGTTGAGTAATTTACAATAATGGAGTTCAGGAACATTAAAACTTTGAGCTAGGTAAAGCTGTGCCAATAGGACACAATGTACAGGATTGGGAACTTTGAACGGGATGTATTTCATATGATGGAAGAGAAACATTGATTGGTGTTGGGGTCTGCAGCGGGTCTGCAGACAAGTTAGTTGACTTCAAAGACTTAGCCGTGTATCTTTAAGACAGCCACAAATTGTCAGGTATGTGAACAGGGTGTGAAGAACCGGAACTTAAAACCGCAGCATACAGGCACCTACAGCAACAGCAAATAGCAAGCAAGAAGAAGGACACAAAAACCTATCAGGGTCTAACACCTGTACTGTCTAAGATATATAAATAGTTTGTATAAACAATAAAGGCCATTTTGTCCAAACCCAGCCACGCAGACATAGTGTTTCTTTTCAGTCCGCCTCAACTTACGTCACCACAGATTGGTAGTAATGTTGATGGTTTGATGTAAAAAATTGCCCTCTTGTGGTAGATCTGGACCAAGATAGTGTATTTTTTCAGTATCTATAGAATTAGAACAGTTGGGTTAGGTTGGTTATGTGAATGCTTCATCTCTAATATGTTATTCATACTGATCACATTTGCATATGAGTCACATTGAGTCTGAATTTGCCAGATGTCCATTTATGTTTGTTTAAATAATGAGATCATTCCATGAAGTGAGCAGGACCTAAAAATACAGAGGGAAGACTGTAGAAAAACAAGATTTAAAATTCCTTACTTACATATTTTCACATCTCATGGTACATTATGCAAGCAGAAGCACGGCAGTGTTGAGGCACTGTTCAAAATAAATGTGTCCATTGCTAACACTTCATTAAACAATATATTATATAACAAAACTTCAATGGATTTGTTTCTATTTCCCAGTCAATTTCCTTCCTCAGAAGGAAACCATTCAGTAATGGGAATGGTTTCCTTCTGAGTGTATTCAAATGTACCATTTTCAAAGCCAGCATCATTTTGCGGCATCTTATTTTGTTATGTGAAGGTCCCAAGTCTTTTCAGGGTGTTTTGTCATTTACTGCAGCATGGAAGAATTTTAAGATATCCTGTTCAAGGCAAAGCTTATACATAAACTGAGCAGGCGAGGGGTAACTGAATTCTGAATTTTATGTTATTGAATTTACATAAACTTTTAACAAGCAATAAACTTTTCTTACGCACAAAGGGACACTACCAACTAACCCCTTGAGTTCCACAAAGACTCCTCAAATGTGTACCTAATTCATCTGAGACTTTTAAAATCTTTCTCAAGCATGAAGAAATTCTGTTTTGTTCGTCTTGCAGCCAATCACTACGCACATTAAACATTTACATTAGTACTTGGTGAAAGAAATTTAACCACGTACAATTTGAGATGGCTGCTTTGGTAAAGAGAGTTAAAAACAGCATATCAGAACACACATCTGTTGAGCTGCTTTGATCTCTTTAAAACAGAATCTGCAAGGAAAGGCTGCAAGAAAAGAAAATGGAGAGTTTAGCCAAAGCTCTCGGTCAAAGCTTAATTAAAGAACTGCCTAGGAGTATAGTATATGCAATAATAATGGAATAATATGCAATAAAAGGAAATCATTGAAAATCATTTTCATGATAAGCTTCTCCAACTGATATACCTACCAGAAGCAACAGAACGTGATGACATAATATGTTTAGAGATAGAGGCTTCTCATGTTCTTTCTTAAGACGTAACAGATGCTATTATGTGCATTGCGCTGTATCTGCCCGTTCCCCAGAGAAATACGGGTCACAAGCACAAAAGCATCTGCAAGCTTCCCCATGCAAAATGTTCTTTATAAATTGGAACAGAGAAGAAGAAGGAGGCAAGATCCCTTTCAAGTCAGAAGAAATGCACATCACAACAGTGTGTTTATGTTGTTCATTTGTTCCAGACTGTCTTTCCAGATACAGCTTCTTTAAAGCTTAGTTTGCTGTTTGTATGTCTTTCATTTTCTTGTCAGTAGTAACCGTTACTTAGATATATCAAGACCAGACTTTTCTGAAACTTGTTTGAACTAGACCTGCTTTAAAATCTGTTGTAAATCAGTGAGCTAGGTTCACATCAGGCTATGTATGGAACGGTAGTGTCTGCTTTTGCTAAGAGATGCAAGAATCTGCACAACAGTTGGAAATTTGCAGAAGCAGGAGTATAAGCAGACATATTACTGAAGGAGAGTTTTATGGTTGTTTGGCTTCTAGAAAATATGTGTGTATTCTGCTTCTGACTAGATTTGACACATTCATCTCTGTTGAAACAAAATGCCAAAATATGCGAACTAACAGAGCCTGGTTTTGCCCATTAGAGGAACTTAAAGAGCAGCAAAGGACAGGGTCATAAAAATGTTTCCCTTTGTGTATTCAGTCACAGCGCTGCAGCAATACCCTGAGTGCATTTTCAAAGTGGGAAGGTATCACTAACTTTGCCTTGCATTCTGTTTTAATATTAAAAAAAAAATATCTATTATAAAACAGAATGTCCATTCAAACAGTTGTTGAAGCAACTGTCCAAACTGTCCAGACTGCTGAATGATGAGCATATCTGTGCAGAGAGATACCGCAGGATCAGAATTTTTGTTGAAAGCTGTAATTAAAGCTATGAGTGCTAGATACGTGAGGCACGATATAGTTTTTTGGAAAAATACAGCTACGCACAGACGATTACTGCCAGACTGTGAGACTAGTTGCTTTTGTCTGCTAGGGCCACATGGCCTCGCATTAGCATTTTGCTGGTGTTACAGAGTTCAAGACATTGCTCATGGACTTGTGCATAGCAGTTTGACAGAGGTGCAGAGCTGGACTTCTTCCAAATTCCATTGCTTCCTTTCTTTGAAGTGGCATGACTTTTATTTCCTATTAGCCTTGTACCACTATGTGATTGCTACATATGTATTTAGTTTAATTTGTGGCTGATTAAAGGATAGTCAAGTTGAAAACATTTCTCAATTGTGATATTAATTTGACATTTGAAGTTTAAAGTTCAAATGAAAGGAATTCTGCAGTGCATTTTATTTATTAATGTTATGACATTAAGAAAAATCAAAATACCTTTCAGTAAACCATATTTTTATGTCAGTTTTATGACATAACCTACCAAGTCTTCTTATTGTGTTCTTATCTGGTTTGGTGGGGAAGAAAGGGCCATTGTCTTTACTGTGAGTAACTGTATAGTTCACATTGGCAGTAGGGGACCCCAATAAAATGCTGGAATAAACAAAGTAGGCAGAAAATATTACCACTTTTCCTCTGGGAACTATTTAAACGTGCTTCTATTTAAATTAACAGTTGACTTAGCATTTTTGAATATGCAGTTGTATGTAGTGTTCATTTTAAAGCAGAAGCAGTATCTTTTGTAAAAGCAACAGCTGGAATTTTAAAAGATGCTGTGGGGATTTTTCTAGTGTGGCAGCTGGGCTGTTTAGCTTTTTCAGATTTCTCGTGTAGAATTTGACAACTGTTGGAAAGTTACTTTTAGTCTTCTGTACATTTTGAAGAAATGCAAATACTTCATTAAAAAGTTGTTACTAAATTGCATGTATAGAAGTTACGTAGGTTCTTTTGTTGTTATCATTTGGTTGTTGAATTTTTGTTGTTGAATATGGTTGAATTTTTGCTGACAAACCTTGACATTTATTTCCAGGTCTTTCTAAAGTTGATCTACCTTTTTTATTGTTTCAACAGCTTGATCAAGTTGTCCGTCAGAGAAGTCTGCATAGTTTGGAACTTTTCCTCTCATGTGCACAGAAACAGTTAAGCATTTTATTAAAGGATGATCCAGCCACTACAGAGGAAAACAGAGACTGACATTCTCAGTACTGCTGATAAAGTCTGATTTGTGAAGCTGCAAATGATGAATATTTTCTAATATTTTTGAGATTGTATCATTGATTCAAGATTGATCTGAAACAACACTTCATAGAAGTATTTGTGGATTATGTTCTTTTATTTATTTATTTTACTACTACCATCAGATTGGAAATATGGGAGAGAAAAAATTCCTGGAAAATTTTTGTTTTATTTGTGATATGCTTTCATTACATTTTCTTCTAGCCCATGATTGAAGTTCTGGGTAACTGCAGCAATGATGAAAACATTTCCGCTGTTATGTCTGTTTTACATTTGGCATTGTGTGTTGGTGTAATCTATCAGTATTTCTGATATATTAAAAAATGGAGAAAAATATTTAATTGAATATAGAAACAAATCCATCTCTGTTTCCAAAGTATATGCCCAAGTGCATTGCCTCAGGTAAGCCTGAGGATCTTATTATTTCTTGGTACTTTTGATGTGTAACAGAAGAATCAGTACATAAACATTAGAACGTTGACAGGCATTTCTTTAGTCACTTATAAAGAACTCCAGCTCTAGTAATATAAAAGTTTAAAAACTAAACCGTGCATCTTTTAAGAGTAGGGCAAAACATTGCCATAACCAATGTATAGTATGTATTTTATTTCTGTTTTACAAGGCTAGTTTGATTCCAAAAGTTGTTTTCTCATGAAAGTACGATTAATGTGACTGACCTCAGTTTCAGGAAGATGTATGTAATTATGTGGAGATTGATACTGCACTGCCTCAGTGGAATTTCTGACAGAATGAGGAGTGCAGCTTGGTGATGTTGGGTGCCCTTTCTAAACCCATTGAAGGAAGTAGGAAAAATCCCCACTGGCACTATTGGGCTTTGGATCAAGTCATAGGTCTTTCTAGTCCTGCTAATGTGAGCATGGAGGGGAATTTCTGTGCCTACACTCTTTTGATTGTAGATTTGGGGCCTTAGTTGTAAAAAACTTCTGAATGAAATAAGATAAAATTAAATGTTCATGCTTAGGGATGTAAATAAACTGAGAATGATATCTCTTATGGTGAGCTTGTGATTTAGTGGGGGACTCTACGGGCATTTTTTAGTGTGGTTCTCATTATTCAGTGATGTTTTCAGTTTCTTGTTTGGCTGGTTTTTTGCATCAGCAGTCAGTTTTCATAAATTGCTTTTTTATAGCAATAAGGAAACACCAAATGGTGGCAGCGTGAAATACATATTGCAAGAGTTTAGGGTTTTATTTAAATCTTTTTCTGTGCTTCATTTTTGTAATCAAAACCAAAGGGTTTGTCCTGTGTATGCAAAGGTTCACTGAAGAAGTAAATAATGCTGCTTTTACTAGATGATGACCTCACCCTACATACAGATGAAAATCTAGTTGTCTTTTGGATATTTCTTGACTGATCAGTTTCCTTTTCTTCTGGCAGAAAAAAAATACTTCAGTGTTAATGAGTCACCTACTTACTTATTGTTCCTAAACCAGTGAAATTCTTGTCTTTGTCAACTGCACCAAAGATGACACAGATGTCCATGTGGGTTTTTTTGGAAAGCAGAGGCAATGTAAAATGAAATTGATTGTCTAGTGCTGTCTCACAATCGATGTTTAATTGTGGAAATGTGGTATGAGCAGGTTCCTAGATTAACTTCAGCATTCTTGGTTTTACTTCTAGGCCTGTACATTCAACAGTATTCCTTTTACTAAAGACGTCAAAGTGTTCCCCATCGAAGCTAAAGCCTTAGTAGTGTTATATGAGTGTTCTCCTACTAAAGTTTTAAATTCTGACATGGAGCAAGATGTAAAAGCATTTGTTGGAGAAGCTTATGATTGGTGTCAATAAGAATTCACTGACAACTATGGTGTATCTTTCCCATTAGAACATCACGTCTTGTTTAATCTCAGCTCTTGAATATTGTGATTGTCACAGAGAAATATAGGTATCTTTTCCTTACCTTTGACAGTCCTTTAATCTTTCTCTTTACCCTGACCTTTGACAGTCAGTCCTTTAATCTTTCTCTTTACCCTGCAAGCAAATGTGCAGAATTAGACCACAGACGTACAAGATCAGATTGGGAGCTTGGATTATGTTCAAAACTACAAGTCTCAGAAAATCATTTTTTTAGGCTTAGGTTTTTAATTTTTAAAGCTTAGGGGTTTTCATTATTTCTGCCTAACCATGTATAATACAGTTTGTGGAAATCTGGAAGGAGGAAAGGTAGAGAGAAGTTTGCAAACCCAATCTAGGTCCTAGAAGGTGACATCACAATTTTGGGGGTTTTATTCATACAGATTGAAGAATGACATATAAGAGAAAATAGTACGTTCAAGGCCTACAGGGTAGAACTTTGTCAGCCTCTGTGGCATGGCTGCTAGTGTAACAATTTTGGCAGGACTCATATGTAATGGGAGGAACAAGAAGCCTGAGAACTAATCCTTGGAATCAAAAGCAAGGACTAAAATGTTCAAGCTAGTGAGCCTTCAGTCTAGAACATCACCAGAGCTCATATAATATACAACCTTTATATATACATATATATATGATTATGTACCCTATATTAGAAATAAGCCATAAATCTTGTCATATAAAGAAGTGTTTTAAACAATCGCTGTGTATATCAAAAGTTACTGAAGAGACAGTGTAACAGTAGATCCATTGGTGTCTTTCATTGGTGTCAGTTAGGCCCATCCTGTTTTAACACTTCTACCCGATGGTCTAGAACAGAGACGATCAGAACAGCGGGTTTTGTACCTAATAGTTTACTAAGTTAATACTGAATATTTTGATATCATATAGTCCTACACATTTGTGTTGTATTTATGTTTCTGTTGGATCCCTACCTGCTTCCATTACAGAATACTAATTAGCTCTGAGACTGTATGTGTACAAGTTGTTAACAAAGAAGAAATCATTTACCCCACACATTTTGTATGCTGTCTGTTGTTAAGATATGGGAATATCTGAATTTTTGCCTTGCTCTGAGAATCTCATTGACAAATGACACTTGAATTCCTGGAAGCATTGAATTCCTTCACTCCATCATAAGAAGGCAGAAGAAAAGTAAGTAAAAGTAAGCAAAGTAAGAAAAGTAAGTAGTCATTCCAGAGGCTGAGGGTGCATTAGTGTTTTGAGACTTTTGTGCATCTTTACATTGGCATCTGATGAAAAGTTGCCTCATGTCCTGCCAGCTCAGTAAATGCCAATGTTAATTCCTGACTGTCTGAAATTATCCATGCAGACATGGCATTAAAGACCCCAATTCCTGTTCACACTGAAACTCCCTTATAGCACCCTAGACCCTACTCTTCCACTGTGTATTTTCTATGTCCACATATTTGAGTTTACAGATTTTTCCCTGCCCCTTGGATGGAGGGAATATCTGGTCAGATTCCACCTTGTTTCCTAGCAGGAAATAGCCACCAATAACGTTTCGTCAAGGGGACAGATATAATTTATACCCACTTCCAGATCATGTACAGTCAGTGCACTTACCAAATGGACTTAGTGCAAATCTAAAATGGGCTGGATCGGGGCATACCGAATCTAGCTTGCAGCTAGTTAGCTTTCTTGATGCCAGGTGAGTAGATGTTAAAGTATAGACCACAGCATGGTTTAACTAACCTTTTACTTCTTCTTGCTTCCCCAGCTGCGTTGCAGCCTACACTGAGCTACCTGTAATACACAGTTCCCTTTAACTGCTCTAGGTACTGTGAACTCTGTTGCAGGAATGACTGACTTGTGCATGAAATTGTCTTAAAATTTTTTACATGGCCATTATAAGTACTCTAATAGAAAGATTTTATAACATATATGGCATTCCTTTTTCATCAATGGATTATAATTGTGCCAAAGAAACATTGGTCTGGAAAATACTTGTTACATGGGTATAATTTCGGCCTTAATTCAATTCAATGTGCTTGCAGGAATCGACAGAACAAATGTTTTCTTTTCTGTGATCTGTCCAACTGTATTGTTCTTCTAAGGCTTCAAGAATTGATGGCTTATCTGCTGGTATAGCTTAAGCACAGTTTTCTTTATTAATTTTTAAGTCTACATGAAACTATTGACACTGCTGATGAATCGGGGTCGCATCTGAACAGTTGAACATCATGGGGAAACCATGTGAGTTGCACTCTTTTTGGCTCAAGTTTTGTATTTGCCTTTGAAAGCATATGCTTCATTAGCTAAAGGAAAGCATGAGGTGTGTAAACTTCTTGTAGACATTACCTAAGCAGTTCACTTGCCATGGTAATGTAGTAGCTAAAAACGTCCTCAGCAAGCTCGCTCGTACGTGGAGCAAAAGGTCAGTCTTGCTGAATGCCATTTGCCACAGATACATTTGCCACACTGTAGGTTATGGTGTTTACATTTCTGTGGAAGCATTGCTGGCATTGCCTTAAAAAGATCTATAGTAATGTCCTGAAAGTGGTGAGAGCCAACTATATGTGCTGCTGACAACCCAGTACTTGGCAACACAAAAAATATATTTTTTTTTAATTGATCTCGTTCATTGTATAGTGTGTATTTAAAACTTGTTGTATCACCTTTTAGTGATACAACTTTCCTGTGATAATAATAATTATTATCCCATGGTAATAACAATAATTTCCTGTGATGTGGTATTAGTATTTTATCCATGTCTTATGTGCTGTGTAATTACAACAATTTTAATATGCGTCAGAGATTCACATTTGTTTATATTGCCTGTAATTCCTCACATTTCGGACTTACAAAACCATCATTTTTTAGATGTTTTCCATTGTCTGGCATGGATAATATGATACACAAAGAAAGTATTGAATAAACGCTCAGACAATTCTACGGTTTTTCAGATAGCATTTTTAAACAGTTTGCCGGCAAATACTAGTAACAAAATGAGATGTTTATTAATACGTATATCCTAAAAGTACAATTATCAACAAAATGCTACAAATTTATCTTTTTTTTTCAGATTTGATAATAAATCTGCATTAATAGATTTAGATCACCATCAGATGGCAATTCATTGACATTCTCTTGCTTCAAGTTAAAATGTTTTGTCTTCTCAAAAAAGCTAAAGGGATTCACACCTCTCTGAGTTTAAAAAGAAGTTTGTCTTAACTGATCCGCTCTACAGTATAATGGTAGGAGTCCCTTTAGCCAAGCAGAAAGAGAATTGTTTTTGCTGAGTGAACTTTGACGGATGTTTCAGTTCTTGTACTACTACCAAATTAGGGCATCAGTTAAGACTTCATGTCGATCTTGCCACATAAATTTTCTGAAAGGCAGCTGGTCATGATGATACATGGCCAGTCTCTATTTTTGTGGCAATAATTTTAAAAATTCCATTACTTTAAACATCCCACACTTTTATTGTGACCATAGATTACATATTTAGAGAGTGATTGTGACACTCTGGCTCAGCAGGAATTCTGCTGTTGGTTGTTTCCAGCTCAAAATTTCATCCTTCCTCACATTTTTTGCAATTGCAACTACAATGAAAGTAACGCATGCAGCTTTGTCTTTGTATGGTTCTGGAAATTTACCGAGAAGTTATTTCAAGAGCAGATTTCATCATCAGTCCCTTGAAGAAAATATCAACATTTGTTCTGTTCGTGTTATAGTGGTGATAAGCTGTTGGCTGAACCCTTGGAGGGGGGATACACTTGTCTCATTATTATTATACTACTGCTAAGAAGAATGTGTTTTCATATGCTTGTTGAAATAAGTTGTTTCTCCCTTTGTACATCAGAACTAATAGCTACTTTGTAGTATTCCCTACTGAAATGCTTAAAAAACCCACATTTTATTATATCAACAAAATCACTACCACAAAAATATAAATTGGTCCATTCTAGTATCAAGCTTGACAGCAGTGGAAACATGAAGGTAAATGTAAGGTGTTACTAACTGTTATATATCCCTTTGGCTACTGGTTTTACTTGAAAATAAAATTGTGTCATTATGAAATGCTCTATCTCCTGAAAATTCAACTGACTGATGAAGTTTACAGCTGGATAGTAATTTCGTAAAAATCTGGATGAATCTTAGTAAGTTTGTCAGGTTAGAGTCTTACAAACGAGAGCATCTTGGGAGTTTTATGGATTATTGTTAGAATGAGTCAAAAATCTGTCCTGGAGTGTCAGTGGCCAAGGATTTCAGCAGTTGCCTGAATGCAACAGAACTGCATCTGGTCTGTTTGAAACGATAACATTGACACTGAAAAGCATAATTATAGGTGTTATTTATTTTCTCCATACTCTTTGGGTAGTGAGGGCAAGGGTGTTTGAAAGAACAGAAGTTGTCTAGATGTAGAAAAAAGAAAATAATAGTATTGTGGTTAATGAATTCAGAGGGACTTGGTGAAGAAGGGACAAAGAGGTTTTCTAAAATAATGTGAACTTTGTGGTATATTAAGAGATAGAAAAGATGGTGATTTCATAGAGCAGAGAGGGTCATAGAACAGAGAGGGATGACATATTCAAATGAGAAGTGCAGACAGAAGGTTTTGAGTCCTTTAGAAAGTACTTGTCTGAACCTACAAACTTTTCAGATGTAAACAGCAAAGTGAGTCAAGAAAAAAAAAAAAAAGTATAGATTGACATATTTCCTGTGCAGTTTAAAGAGTAATCAATTTCAGGACTCAGAACTTCTTGAGCTTAACAGTGCTTTCTGTAAGAACCTAGACAATTTAACCACAGGGTCTCATCTTTCAGAAAATAGTACTACATGGGAATCTGTACTGCAAAATGACATCCAAAGCCTCAAAATAAGAATAAAAAAAGATTATACTTTCTAAAGAGTAAAAGCATTGCAAGGCTGACATGTTGAGACCCAAATAAATTAGTCTGATGAATGTCAATAGAGATTCCTGGGCGTCCTGGACAGAATGATTTGGGAGCTTCACTGGAGGAACAGTGTTCACTGGAGGTACTGCTGTACCAGGATGATAACCTGTTCTTGCTTGATAGTTTCACTAATATTAAAAACAAAGTTATATACACAATGTAGAAGTCTTTAAATGTATGCCAAATAAAATAGAAAGGGACTCAGATCTTGTGTTCAAAGATAATATATCATCTCTTTATCTTCTTTAGAATAAAATGGGTGTAGGTCTCAGATGAAATAATTTTTCATTTGCAAAGGTAGGAATAAAAATTCCTATAAGCTCAAGACAGCAGTGCAGAAGGTCTACAAAAGACTGATAGTTACACAGTTCACAAATGACAAGACTACTCAGAAGAATACAAATAACTACAAGCAGGATCAGCGTCAAATTGCACTTGATTATATCAATATGTAATATAAATATCATAGTTATAATGTGTATGCACAGTTTTCAAGACAATTTTTCTTTAACAAATTCTTTGAAGAACAAATGAGCTGAAGGGATGGATGACAAGGCCATCCCCCTCTGTATTTAAGAAGAATGCAAATGGATCGTTGATTGGTTTATTGTATGTTGGGGCCAAATGTTAATACCTGTTCTATATGCATAAGCATCCAGAAGTGCATGCTGGTTTTCACAGAGCAATCATATAGTGCAATAGTCTGTACCAATTAGGTGTTTTAATCATATTTTTCCTGTTGGTTAAGCTTCAATAAATAAAGTCAGTAAGTGGATTGAAGTATTTGATATGCCTTGCATACTGTTGGTGTCATAAATAATTTTAATTACATCTGTCTTCAATGCAAAGCTCAGAAATGTCAATTAAGAACTTTAAAACAGGTTTTCTACATTATAGTAAGCATTGATTTACACTTTCTAGACTTTCTGTTGTTGAGCTCAGTGAAATGGATACTGTTTTCCTTTAAAGAAGGCAAATCTGGGGGGCCAAATTTGCTTTTTTTTTTTTTTAATTAATTAAGAAAGCCTTGACAATGGGGCTTTGAGGGAAAATGTACTATGCCACCCTCAAAAAGGACTCTCTGACAAAGAAAAACACTGAAAAGCATTCCTGCCTGAAGTCCAGTGGGGAACATGGTGCTTCCATCTCCAAAGATGTCATCCTGATAATTTCTCTCACCAGATCTACAAGCCTACTCAAAATTTGCAGGGAGAGCTCCCCCGCTTACATAGATTATAATGTGTTCCAAGTCTTGGAGGGAAATGTTCTATCACACTTACACAGCGGCAATACATCTTGTTCTCAGCAGTGGTTCCTGGCATGCTGTGCTACTGTGTTGGCCTTTTAAATGTTGAATTTTACATAGCTGCCTGTTGTGCATTGTATTAAAGACACTTCAGATACTGTACTGAATGGAAACTGATGGTACGAAAAGATCTTAAATTTTATTTCCTGTTTCATCAGTCAAAACTGCTGATAAGTCTTTGCACAGAGGAGGAGGCCGGTAGTACAGGAAGACTTCCAACATTCTTTTAATTAAATGTGTTGTATGTGTCTTAACTGCGTGTCTTCAAGATAGAGTCCAGTGGCCTTAGCGCTTAAAATTGGCTGGTGAGACAAAATGAGAGATGGTTTTCATCCTTCTCCTCAGTTTAGGCATTTGGTTAATTTCAAAAGCAGGTTTGATTATCTCTAAACCATGTGAAACAAGTACCTGTTAAAAGGAACGAATAACATGACCACTTCAAGGTTCACACAGAGGAGTTAGCAAAGTGATCTCATTCCTTTCTTTATGGAAGTCCTGAGGATCAGTTTTAGCCTGACCCATAAGAGTAAGCAGAACAAGAACCTTTGCTCACCTTTGCATGGGCAGATATAATGCAATCCCTTTATGACCCAGTTCTCCTTTTGTGCCTTCCCATGCCATACTGTCCCAGACTCCCACAAGCAGGGAGCAGGATGCTGACAAGGTACTCGTGTACTTGCAAATGAGGTAAATATTGCTGTCATCAGTGGCAAGCTTTGGTCACTTTTTTCTAGTACCTATCAGCATATCTTGCAGAACTGGCATCACATATCACTCAGCTTTAGGTTCAGCTTTGGTAGAGAGGTGATGTATGCAGTTCTTTTGACAATTTTGAGGAATTGACTACTTTCTACCTTTGTGATTGCCTCTCATTAAATGGCCAGTAAACTAATGACCCGATATGACAATGCCATAAAATCCTAAAAAGTCAAACATTATTATCAAATATTCCAAGATCGTCAGATATTTTTGAAAGTCACGGAGTGGCTTTTAGTCATTTTAATAATAAATAATTACACCTTTTTTAGTATACATTACAGTTTTGAACTCTTTCACATTCAAGTTTTCCCCTGAAGATGCAAGTACTACAAAGCCTTTTAGCCCTTTATGAGACCTAAGATTTACAGGAGCCCAGGAGGTAATGTGTTAAGGAAAACATCAAATATTGTAAATTCTATGATAAAATCATCAGGGAGGCAGCTGCATCTGGGGTGGGTCAGTGGCTCACCAGAAGGAGGGTGTCACACTTCTGCCCTGCTTCTCCTGTCCCGCTGTGAACCTCTGTTACATGGTCATAACATCACTTGATCCCTCAGGGTGAAAGTCTGGGGTTAGTTCTCAGGTTGGCTTTACACTAATGCTGTCATCATTTGTGATCTTACAGTCTTCCGTTACTAATGAGAAAACATAGGCATTGTCCCATTGTGTCAGGCTTTTCTATATTATATAACCTTGAAACCCTTGAGAAACATATTTTATTTAGCTTATTCACAAGAAAAGGGATCACTCTCCTTCCTTGAACAAACGTTAATGCTTTAGGATACATTAGGAAATAGAGGGACTTGACTTTGTGTAAAAAATTGTAAATCCCAATGTAATCTGAGTTGGTAAACTGCTTCTGATGCAGTTACTGGAGCAGTAGCCTCTGTGTTTCCAGTACGGAGTCCTCACCCGTTCTTGCTGACAATCTGCCACAGTTGTGAATAAAACCATACAGACCCTGAATTAATCACTCCCACATTATTTGTCTTATTACATACCAAACTGACAGGCTGCTAGGCAGCTTGGATACAGATAAGGCAAAAATGTGGAAACCAGCAACTGCTCCATGTGTCAAATTTCTGTCGATGATCCTGTTTACAGGAAAGTTTCTTCACATTGGAAAGTCCAAGTCTTACATCATTCTGATACACAATAAAACATGATAAAATGTGGAGAGCTTATATGATCAAAACATATATTTGCAGCACCTGTGACTTAAAAGTCAGGAATTCTATTTTAAATATGATTGCTAGCAAGCAGAGAGAACTTGGTACTGCTGAGGAGAGAGAGTGATTCTTTTCCCTATCGATTACCCTCTGTATGCCTCTAAACTAAGCTTAAAAATAAAGAACATAAATAAAAGTGGATAATCACAGGTTCTTAGCAGAGATTTAATATTTTAAAGCATATTGGGTCCTCATAGAAGTTCATTAAAGCGAAGACAATGCAATGAACTTTGACCCATCAAAGCACAATGATTATAGTGTCGTTTCCTCAATTGACTGGAAAACTAGTAGAAAATGACTGGTTTTCATTGTAAAAATCAAAACCAAAAGGCAGTTTGTGTCTGTGAATGGAAAAAGGGGAAAATCTGTGGGAGAAAAATGATCCATCAGTGTTATAAGAAGTTTTCATTTAGGACTATAAATAAATAATAATTTAATACTGGAATAACTCTGAGTTAATAATATTAAGTACTAAGACTCTGTTTTCCAACCCTATGATGTCTGATATGTAAGACATCGCAAATGAATAAATGGCTGTGCTGGGTACTCATTTTCATTGTCATGTCAAAAAGCTCTGCTGCTATGTATTTCCCAAGGGAAGCAGCATCGCAGAGAGCAGAAGGAAGGTGGAACAAATGACCCAACATTATTAGAGATCTTGCAGGGACATTAAAAAAACTAGATAAACTTGCTCTGAGCAATCAGGCTTTCAGTGTCCCCTGAGAAGGGCCTGTCTTTACCTCTTCCAGATCAAACTGGCGACGGTGTGATAATTCTCAGCCATGTGAAATGTTGCACATGTTTGAGGTCCACTGATTTCAAAGTGAATTCAGTGCCTGAGAGTTATCTGGAAAGCAAGGCAAAAAATGATGATTGCCAAGAATGGTCTTGATTTATCAACGTACAGGGTGCACTTTCAGGGCAGGTGAAAACTCTGTTTATTTCCCACAAGAAAGTAGTATCAAGCAATAAAAAGAAATTAAGAGAATCCAAGAAAAAATTCTGCCTAGACATAAAGACAATTCAAGACTGAACAAATGGCACAAGCCAAAACTGCAATAAATGTGAAATAAAAATAGCAAGGTTAGAAGATTTTAGCCAAGATAAGAAACATTCTGCTAGGCTTCCAAAAAAATAAAAGGAAAAAAAAAAAAGCCCTCAAAAAGCCCTCAATATTTTGCAATTCTGCAGATTCTCCTCAGTTCTTTTGTCAGAGAAATAGATCGGTGAATCCACCTGCAGAAGACATAGCTGGTGATTCAGAAAAAAAGGTGAATTTGCAAATGCGGGAGCTTAGGGCTTTGGAATAATAGTGTAATAGTAAATGCATACCGCATTAGTTGTTGGTGTCAAGGTTTTGGTGAAGGAGAGCTGCAGGAGTGGCCTCTGAGAGGAGGGTGCTGTGCAGGGGATGCCCCATGCCATACACAGCCAGTGACAGCCAGCTCCAATAGACCCACCACAGAGCACAGCTGAGACGCTCAGCCAGAATGGTGGTGCCTTGAGGAGAACATATTTCGGAAAGGACAAAATGCTGCATGGAAAGTGAGGAGTAAGGAAAAGAAGTGTGAGAAATAGCCCTGTGGGCACCAAGGTCAGAAGAAAGAGGGGCAGGCAGAGCTCCAGGCACTGCAGCCCATGGAGAGGCCCATGCAGGAGCAGATACCCACACTGCAGCCCTTGGAGGACCCCATGCTGGAGCAGGTGGATGTTTCCTGATGGAACTGAGGTCTGCGGACACCCCACAGTGGAGCAAGTTTTTTCTGAAGGACTGCAGCTCATGGAAGGATCCACAGTGGAGCAGGGGAACAGTGTAAGGAGAAGAAGCAGCAGAGAGGAGCTGTTATGGATGATCCCATAACCTGCTGTTCCCCATCCTCCTGCACGGCTCGGTAGATAAAGGGGTGGGAGGAGTTGGGAATGAAGGGGTGAAGCTGAGCCTGGGGAAGAAAAGCAGTACAGGGGAGGAAGATGTTTAATTTTTTGTCTTTGTTTCTCACCATCTAACTTGATTTTAATTGGTAATAAATTAAATTTATTTTCCCCAAGTCAAGTCTGTTTCACCTGTTGACAGTAAGGTGATCTCCCTGTATTTACCTCAGCCCATGTGCTTTTTTCCCCCCCTGGTGCTGTTAAGAAAGGAGAATGAGCGAGTGGCTGGGTGGGTGTCTGGCAGCCAGCCATGGTCAACTCACCAGACATACACTGACACTTGGAGCCTCAGTGACCACTTGTTTAAGTGATACCCGCTCCAGTCATGTCAACGGAGTTGGAAAACCAGTGCAAGTCTCCCACAGGTCTTTCCTCATCTCACAATGTTGTTACCTTGTCAGCAAGAGCTAGAAGCATAAGAACGGGGGAAGAGGGAGAAAGAGCACAGTCGAGAAGGACAGGTGGTGTGCAGTGCCAGTGGCAAGGAGAGACTGCTCTCAGCACAGGCAAAGCCCTTATTTTCCAAGCATGCATCTCCTTGGGAGAGTCCCGGCATTGTGAGATGATGGCAAACAGAGTTGGGTGAACTCCACTAGCATTGAGATACTCCATTCTGAAGGTTGGAAGACTGGATGCGGGAAGATAAAATCAGGGAACAGCAAAGCAGCTGATAAGAGAGGAAGAAGTAGCATCGGGAGCTAGCACCAGAGAAGTCAGCAATGCAGAGACTGAACTAAATGCAAGAGTGCAAGGGTGCAATGCTGAAGTTCACAAACAGATATCAGAGTGAACAATGCTGACAAGAATGAAAATGGTGGTTAGCGAGAGAAAGTCTTGACAAAGACAAAGACAAAGAAAGAAAAAACAAATAGTGAACATTCAGATGCAGAGCTAGTGTTGTGTCAGGAGCAGGGAGGCGGTGGACTAAGAAGGGAGGATGAATTTCTGTGTAATATTTGCTTCCACGCACGTACTATTAAAGTTGGAGAGTGGTGCTGAAAGAGATTTAAATACGGTTGATTTCCTGAGCTTGTAATGAGTCCATGCACTTTGGGTTTGGCTGAATATTTTTCCATTTTTGTTTCTTTTTTCTTTTTTTTTTTTTTTTTTTTTTTTTCCACAGGAAAAAGTCATAACATTTTCAAACTGACTTTTCTGGTCCAAATCAGTTTTAAGATTCTAGCTTGGGAATGACAGGATCAAATTCTCACAAGCCTTCTCAGGAGATTATGGCCCGGCAAAGATTAAGATATTTCTGCTGTCTTGATCTGGATCCAGAAATTCTTTCCACTTCTGAGTCTGCTTTCCAACCAGTGCTGCTAAGGTGTATTTGAATCAGAAGATCAGACTCCAAAGCAGTTGTTTTTCTCTCTCTTTTGTCCTCTTCTCCCCTCCCATGTCCTAACCCCCACCACTTGCCAAAGTTTCACTCCCTCCTGTCTCTACCTTGTTGCCAAAAAAAAGGAAAACAAAAACCTCACAGCTTACCCTCTTTTTTTTAATAAAATCAGATTTTGAGGCTTTGGTTTTGACTCATGTCTATATGAGGTAAAAACCACTCAGCTTTCCCCCCCAGTCTTAAAACCTGATGTTGCTTTGGGTTTGTGGTAAAAAGGAGATTAATGTCCTCGTGTATTCACAATAAAAAACATTTTCTTTTCTTTTTTTTTTTGCATTCAGTTTTTGCATTGATTCTGCAGAATCACACAGTGTACTGGGCTAGATTGATAGCTAGTCTTAAGCCAACATGTCTTTTTCCTATGCTCTTAAGTGTTCCTGCTGACTTCTGTTTTCTGATGTGTTTTTGGATTGCCGTGGTATGATGCTCTCAAGCAGAAATGCAATTGTCTGTTTGATGTTTTTTCATCTACTGTCAAAATACTTCACAAGATGGCCCTAAGCTTTAAAGGCAGGAAGCGCAGATGTACACACACGCATACAGAGGTGCACATTCATCCATCATGGATGTTGTCATACGAGCTAATCGTGCAGCCCATTTAGGAAGCTGTAGTTGGAGGCAGAGGAGGAGTTTGACGGCAAAGCTTGACGGCAGAGTCGCTTGAGCAGTGACTCACTGAGTCATTGTAAACAAAATAATTTGTGCCTCGGTTTATGGCACTGTAAAAAGCAGGAGTCATTCAAGTGTTTAGAAGCTGAAACACTATTCTGAGAACATCCTCATGTGCTTTCTAATTCAGGTGACTATTGATAAGTGTCGTTTTGACTGTATGTCCCCTGAGAAATGAAAAAAAATATATATTTGCAAAGCTGCCATTCCCAGCAGCCATGCACTCAGAACGTGCCTCCTTCTCCACCACCTCAGTTTGTTTGTAAGGGACTTCTTGGTTGTTTTCTTTACACTGGAAAATGTGAAACACAAAACAAGCATGAAGCAAAAAAAAATTTGCTAATGAGAAGAGTAAAACTGTCAAGATCTTTTTTAAGAAACATTTCCTCCATCTAAATATCTGCACCTTTTTTTTTTTTTTTTTTTTTTTTTTTTTATGTGGGAGGTAAAAAGCAAGGAGTTGGGGGTGTAGGTTTTATGTGGATGTAATGATTAAAAGTTAGCTTTGTGTCTTTTTTTTTTTTTTGCCTGCTAGGAGCTATGTACCATGGTGATACATAAACAAGAAGTGACCAATTATTCATGTGAAAAGAGGTTTCATGAATCACAGGAAAACAATAAATTATGTGGAAAAGCACATTTTACACTTTTCAGGATATAATTATGACTGCATGGAATCACTGTAATTACTATGCACAATCTTTTTAGTAAGACTGGGGGGTGGGTGGGAGAAGGGGTTCTGATAGTACTGGAATGGTTTGCAACAAAGCCTTTCTTCTCCTTTTGAGGAGCATAAAAACCTGATTTAGCTGCCTGCTCGGCTATGGCTTATTGAAGTGTGTGCCAAGTGTGTAAACGAAACCCTGGTAGAATTGGCAAGACTGCAGAAGGTCAAGCCCTGAAGTGCGTGTTGTTTGTTAGCAGAAGCTGTAGCAGAACACCAAGGGAATGGTGGGTGCAGTGCCACCAGTTAGCTGAAGATGAAATAACTATTTAAGCAATAGAGCATCTCTGTCCACAGGAGTGCATTTTTGCTTCTTTGGTGGTACATTGTAAGGGAGGACTTTTTCCAAGTACAGAGGAGGAATCTACTCCTAATAGACAACTTGCATTGCACGAGTTCTTCCTTGCTCAAGGGACTTAAGTTCCAACCTCCTGCACTGAAACTCTGCTGGCATGAACACCCTACCATGTTTTTCGCCTGACATTGCAATTGTCTCTGCCTGAGGAGAGAGTTTCTCTGTCTACTCTGAGGATTAGAGTCCCTTTGACTTCACTCAGTCTCTGAGATGGCCCGTATAAGGGCAGCCCCAGCGGTGGCAGTAGGGCTAGGGAGCTCGTGCTGGCAAACAGCTTTTAGGTAGCAAGTAAATGTTTTTCCTTCTGCTTTTAATGCAATAATGTCAATCAAAATCCATACTTGCCATCACTGCCCAGGGCTGCTTGGCTTCATGATCTGCTACAGAAACCCATCGTCTGTTTCCTTCCATATATACATGTGGCCAGCACTAACAGGTACCCGCACCAAACTGTGCAGCATCTCCAGCAGTGTCAGAGCTGTTTCCTGCTCACGTGCTTTGCTGGCTCAGGGTTGTGCTACCCACAGAGATTGCTGTGCCTGCCTGAGTGTTACAGAATGCAGGGTCTGAGGAGCATTATCTACCTATTGCTTGGAAAGCCCGGTGGTGAATCTGACACGACATGAGTTCACGATTCTGAAAGTGTAACTCCACTGTCTTGAGGAGAAAAACAAGATATCCCATAGCAAGGGTTTTAATAGTACCTTTCTATTAGCTCCTACAATCCATAAGAATGAGGTCAAAATGGATGTGGAATACTTAAGACTTGAACCCCATCACTTGACACAAAGTGGTAAAGCGGAGAGGAATTATTTTAGTCTTAACTCAGAATGTCAAGAGTTAGTAAGGCACAGTTTCTGGATCTGTGAATAACTTATGTGCAGAGACGAAGGCATAGAGAACTACATGTAGACAGGATAATCGGAAAGTGTCCAAAGTACATGGGTCCTGCTTTCAGCCTGCCTTCAGGCTGCACTGCTTTCGCATCCTCTGGGCATTGGATGGCCAGCCATGGTTTTGAACAGCAGGAATAAAGTTCCTCCTATCAAAGGAAATTAATAGAGAGTTCTCATCAATTTTGTTTTCTAGGGACTTTGCCCAGGCTGAAGTGATTGTACAATGTGCCGGTGACTAGACTAGAGAATCAGTCCCGTGACGTGACCTCCTTTGAGCTGAGAGTGGGTGATGAGAAGGAGTGAGTGGAGGGACTGGCTTATGCTGGAGGGGAGGAGTCCTGCTGCTAAAAACACTCCTCACATCAGTGATGCTGGCCATTATGTCATGTCATAAGTAAAGTCAAAAAGAGCCAAGATGCCCACCAGTCCCTACTTTACTTTTTGTTCTTTATCACCATTCATCAGGTGCCATGTCACATTTAATATTTTCCATCTGCTTTTGGCCAGTACGGTCTGGTACTGCTCAACAGCAGAAACCTGTTGATTCTGGACTGCTAACTACTACTGGCTGGCACACCAAACTGCAGGGTGACTTAACTGTGGTGGAAGACAGACAGAATTGTTTCCAATGTACACCTAAGGAGGCCCTCAGTAAAGCAAACATTGATTTTGGAGAAGGGTTTTTTTATTTTTTTTACCTATCTGCTGCCAGCAGGCTGTAAATAGGATCCCTATATTTTTCCTTGTTGATACTAACCCACATTGGAGCTCATCAGCAACCTTCAAGCCAATAGAAGTTGCTGAGCATTGCTAGAAGCCACACACACCTCAGAACAGATGAGGTCCGTACCAGTTGTCACGGACCGGTTACAAGGAGCAAAGGCACTGCAGGCAAAGCTGCAGCCCATGGGTGGCCTGTGACTGCTGGTTGCTGGGTTCATCTTTTCTTCATGGACTAACTCCCACTATTATAAATCATATAGGTATGAGTTCTTCCTGGAGCAACTTGTTTGCTTTATTTATTTGGAAAATTTCAGTAAACTGCACTCACCACAGCTTCTTTTTCTGCTGCTGAATTTGCCATAACCGAGGCTCGCTCAAGAATGCTCAGCCTTAACAGTGTGTGATTTCCCCTCAGGATTTCTGAATCACATACCGAGTAGATGTGCTGGTGGAGTGTGGTAAATATATTTCCAGATAAACTAATGGTATCTCAGAAACGACCCACTTCTCTCAAGACAGCATGCCACAGATTTGAGGCACCCTTGGACTGAAAAAGACCTGGATATCCTGTCCCGTTCCGCTCCTCCCACAATTTTAAGATCAGTGAAACATTTAGAACCGAAAACAATCTATTTTTAGTACAATCACACAGTCGCACTAGGTATTATTTATATTGAAATTAAAAACAGCTTTGAGGCCTTCAGCTAACCCAGCACATTAATGCTGGGGGTGGGGGTTGGGGGGTGGGGAGTGGTGTTTAAAATAGCGAAATAGTTCATTTGAACCTGGCATTACACACTGAGAGGGAGCAAAAGCACCCTGTGATGGCTACTGGGTTTAGAAGGTTGGTGTTAAAAACAGATGTGCTATGCATTTATACAGAAGTGGCTACCAGGGCATGGTGTAGAGAAGTCACGTGTCTGCTTTGTGGCAAAGCAATAGTTAAAACATTGCTTGGGCTGAGTCAAATGCCCAGTGGTGCCTGTTTGGAACATTTTGCTTTGAGTCACTTTATTTGAAATGTGATAGATGGCTGGTCAATCTGTTGTTAGAGCCTCTGTAGTTGTTGCCTGGAATATTATTCCAAAATGTTTACTCCACAGAGGTGTCTCATGAGCGGTACCTCTTACTCATATCTGTCACTTTTTTAGGAGGGGTAATTTGAACTTGCTCTGTTTTTTTGCTCACATCTTGCAGCTGTTCAGACAAGCAGGGCAGTTTCCTTTGGTCACCCTGTTGCCACATATGCTTCCAAGGTGAATTCAGATTTAAAAGTGACTGAAGTGAGCAGAAAGACAAAATTAAGTCAAATATATTCACAAGAAAAAGATGTTTCCAGTGCAACCAAAGGGCCTGTGAAAAAGTTTCTGCTGACTGGTCACAGGAAGGGTCCAAATCTATTGCAGGAGATATTGTCAGTGAGTGAAGAGCTTTGACGTAACAATCCCTGATATTCCCCAAACCTCAGATTCAGGAGGTGTAAATATGTTTTAGTGGAGCTCTGGAAAAGCCTGGTATGTATCCGAGGCAAAGGAGGCTCTACATGATTTACCACTTGTTAGATCTTCACACAGCTGTCCACTTAAACAGCCAAAGTACTCCTGCCACAAACTCCGTGCCACCTGAAACTGAAGGGGAGCTGAAAGGAACGTGAGGCTGGTGTGTCTGACCTAAAACTTCAAGTGTGCACTGCCAAATCATTGTGGTAAGTGATGGTGAACTGGGGCTTGTGCTGGTGCACAGTGCCTGTTTGAATTGAGGAGGAGCTCCAGCAGCATGGGAGACATCCAGAACTGGGGTGGTCTTTGACATACACTGACACAGATGGTATCACCCTGACTTAGCTGGCAGCTTCTGGGACTCAAGCTCCTCCTGTAAAGACTGGCATACATGCCTCACTGCCTGCTGGAAGGGCTTTAGGGCTGAAGAGTGGGCTGTTGTAGTCCTACCAGACCTCCGTTATTTCTGCTTTCAGAGTGAGGGTGGATTCATGATCCCCTGTCATTGCACAGAGCTGGGTTTGGTAGCTGTTTTAGGAACAAGATTAATGGCTGCAAAGGTGTGCAGGGGTCTCTGAGGGAGTGTACTACATCACTATCCCTCATAGCATAAATAGCACTTGATTCTTCTTATTTCTTAGAAAGCTTCTCTCAGCTCCATTCTTGCGAAGACTGCCATTATGGAGGAGTGAAGGAGAATTAAGACTTGAGCTTTCCTGCCCAAAGGCAGATGCTGATGAGCGATGATACTGGGAAGACTTTTTTCAAGATTATATGCTATAGCTGCAAAGTGACTGGGTAGGAAACCCTCTGGTTCCACAATAGCATCCCACAAAATCTCATCTGGTTGAAGTGATTTGGATCAGGTGGCCACCAAACTAGCTTGTGCTATTTCCATTCACTTGCTGGCATATGTAGCTTTCACTGAGAGGTTATTTCAGGTTATTTTGCATATAGAATCAACCTGATAGTCGTTGCTTTCAGAGAAGCTTTGATTTGTGCTTTATACCAGGAGTTGTGTTTGATTAACTGTCCTTTACAGATAGTGAAGTATTGAAGGAAAAAATGTTCTCTTTCCCAGTTCAAATGATGTAAATTGTGGTAAGGGATTAATTTTTCTTCTGTCTTTTGAAAATACTATTTCTTTATGCTGTTGACTAAGATCTCATCTTGATGGCTCAGATAATTTAAAGCACTGTGTCACCCTTTGCAGGCGCGGTGGATGCCAATATCCCACGTAACCTAGGCTGTTGGCGTTACAGCGTGGGCTTGGCGGGGAAGATCAGCAGGTTTAGCTGGCAAAAGCTCCCATCCCGTTCGCTCCGAGGCCTGTAAGAGTTATGAGCTGCCTGTATTACAGGAGATCATGAGTTAGTATTAGTTTACATAGGGACTCTGGAGAATAAACAGAAGGTCCTCAGGTGAAAAGATCCCGGAAAGCATCAGTGGGAAAGTGCTGGGATCTCTCCTGTCGTCCACCCTGAGATTAATGGGGTGCTGCAGGCTTGCCTGGAAGGGAAGATATGAGTCCCCTGGCAGTATCCCAGGGTCACACTACGAGGCTGTACTTGCGGTGCAGGGCTACAATTTGCCTCTGGTACTTTGCCTCTGGGCATAAAGCTGGGAATTATAGAGGAGTTTGAGACTGGACAAAGAACTCATGCGAAGCCTGCACTGTGGCAGGGGCTGACCTCGGTGATAAAGCACTCTGCCACCCTGAAAAATCCACACTGAAGTGAAACAGTTGTCTGCTTGGGAGGATGGAGTGGCTGAAATATTCTTGTGCTGGAGGGACTGCTTAGGGGATGAACGTTTCCCAGCCTCTTGATTAATGTCCCCCTGGCTCCCTCTCTCCCCCACACTCTTACGTCTCTTTAAATCAAACAAGCAAGCAAACAACAGAAAGCATGTGTGCTGTCGATTCTTCATGTTAGTAAAACGTCTAGCAATTAACAGGAAGCAGTTGTGAAATCGTCTGGCAACGTATAAAAGCTGGTTCTAAAAATGGTGTTTAAAACAGTGACATTTAATTGGAGGCTGCCAGGGAGGGACACAGACAAACTTTGTTTAAGCATAACCTGATTTGCAGCATGAAGGAATGTGAAGATATTTTGACATATTTACGTTATGTAATGGAAGTGTTAAACAGGAAGTGAGAATTCATTTTAAAAAAAAAAACAAACAAAAACCAAAACTCCCTATTTGTGTTTACATACCCAGGCAAAATTTAACACTACAGTAATGCCCTATTCCTCTTTTCCTTTCATACTTATCCTCTACGTCTCTGTTGTTTACATTCCAGTCAATTTGAGATAGCTGATGATTAAAGTCCATTACTTCAACGTTCTTTTTTTTTGTGTAAAATCAGTGGTATAATTGTAAATTACAGATTTAATAATGAAAAATCTGAAGCTTCCAAGACTCATTAGCAGGCAGGATGGAGAGGTGTATCCTACGCATGCTGCAGGATTACTTACCACCTTGTGTGTACTTAGGGAAAACCAGCAAAAAACGTGGGCAAGCATCACTTAAAGTATAAACCTGACATTCTGGAAGAATATGCAATGGAGATAACACCTTGGGGCTTGACTGAGCTGTACTCAAGGCTGAGCTTGGCTTATTAGAGTGGGAAGAAGATGGCTTTCCTTCATCATTACATCCCCGGGCTTTAATTGGTGCTTACTTGAAGCTAAGGATGAGTTTCAGTGACATTTACAGCAGCTTAAATAAATGCTATGCTAAATTATTCTGGCCAAATGCTCTTTTGAAATGTTGTCTTCACTGAGACAGCAAAGCACTTTTAACATTCTTCTGTTTCCATTCTCACCCACTGCTGTCTCCACATGACTCCACCTGGGTGGCAGGTTCAATAGGTACTTTATTACTGGCTTTGTATTTGGGAGGGTCGTAGCTTTCCTTAGAGCAACCACTCTCCATCTTGTCCCACAATGGGAAAAAGTGAAAAGGGACTGTTCTGGCACATCGTTTAGGGAACGGTTCAGGGTCTGATATGCTGAGTTTGAAATCAGCAAGGGTTAAGAGCAATAGTAACAACTTACTTCATTTTCTTATTCATCTGTATCTCACAAATACCTCCATAACCCATTTGTGATATTTGTATTGTCACTGGATTTTAAGATGGGAATCTATAAAGAATTATCTCATGTCCAGGGACAAATTCAGATCTCTCTGACTAATAGTTCCCAAACTATGGGCTGGTATTGGTAGGTTCAAAGGGCCATAGAAAGTGCATGAAAACTCCTTGCTCTGATGCTGTGGAAAGTAAGGAAACAAATGAAGGTCTGACGGCTGTCCAAAAATCTCAGCAAGAGATAGAATGGTTGGGGCATTTGCAGGGGCAAGGGAGAAAACCACTGTTGGTAGCAGAGACAAAATACTAAACATGAAAGATAGTGGGGTAGAAAAATCCTGAAGGAAATGGTGGAACTCCCATTCAGTTCTAGGGAACAGGCTTTAACCTCAATCTTCTCAATGTTAGAAGAAATAGGGAGAATTCCAAAGCTGACAAAATACATTCCCACTTACAGGGAACACAAAAATAATAAGTTTGATTCAAAGGACTTTTACTGCAGTGCACAGACATACCCAGGTAAAAATGAATACAAGAGACCAAGCAAAGACAGAAAATACAACTATGACAGGCTATGGATTATATTATGGAAGGGTGCCTAAAAACTGTCTACCAAAACAGCTGCCTGCTTTGTATCAATGTGTTTTCAGCTTCAACTTTCAGCTGAAGTTACCAGTGGTGAACACAATTGTAAAGATATGAAGCAGTTTCTAAAGGCACTCCCTGTTTCACTGCATCTCTGTTCCTAGGTTTTGTTCGAAAATTTTTCACTCTTGGATGCTGTCTGAGAGTAGAACTCTTAAAATTCAGTAGGTATGTTTCAGCAAATGCTGCAGAGAGGTATTCTGGTGGGTTTTTTTGAAAGAGGGAGAATCATAGATTTACCATAGCCACAGTGAAGGGAGCATGAAGCTTGGAAATTTGGTCTTACACAGGACTCAAGTCTTTGCTTAGTCTAATTAAACAGTGCTACTACTGAAAGGATTGAGAATGTCTTAAAAACATCAGCAGAGTGTAAAACTTTCGAACAGCATTACACACACTTACTAAAAAATGAATGTGAGGTAAACCCTGGCTGTTAGATTTCAAAGCCTTCTTTCTATTTTGCCTGAAAGAAGCTGGAAAATTGCACGCCACTCTGACCCCTCTTATGGTAAAGATACTTTTTTCTAATGTCTCTTTGGAATTTCCCACATTTCAGCTTGTACCCATTGCCTTTGTCTTACCACCATGCACCTCCAAGAAAAGTGTCTCCATCTTCTCTAAACTCTGTGATCAGGTAGTTGCAGACAGCAGTGAGGTCTTGCCCTCACTTTTTCTTCTCCAGGCTGGATAGACCCAGCTCTCTCAGCCTCTCCTTGTACACCATGTGCTCCAGTCCTGTTACCAGCTTTGCCCCCCACTGAACTTGAGCTCATATGTCAATATTCTTCTTGTACTGTGGATCCCAAAACTGAATACAGTAGTCCAGGATATGGTCTTACAAGCATCAAAGCGAGGGAAAGGATTTCTCTGGACCTGCTGGCTACATTCATCCTAATAAAGCCCAGGATGCTGCTGGCTTTCTTTGCCTTAAGGGCACAGCGCTCTTTCATGATCAGCCTGCTGTCTGCTATGACCCCCAGATGCTTTTCTGCAGAGCTGTTTCGTAAGTCAGCCACCAGTCTGTATCATTACATAAAGATATTCTACCCAAGATGCAAGACCTTGTGCTTGTTCTTGCTGAACCTTACCAGCTTCTTGTCAGCCCATTTCTTCAGCCTGTTCCTGCTGTTCCAGCCCCTTTGAATAGTGGTCCTACCCTCCAGGATATGGACTACTCTTCCCAATTTGGTGTCATCTGCAAACTTGCTGAGAGTACACTCGATCCCATCATCCAGATCATTAATGAAGGCAATAAACATTATGGTTCTAGTACTGATCCCTGAGGAATGGCCCTAGTTACTGACCACCAGCTGGACTTTGCATCATTTCTCACAAGTCTTCGAGCCTGACAATCCAGCCAATTTTTCACCCCACTGATCCAGCCCATCTGGTTTTCTCAACAATTATGATGATTAGGAGACTACAGGACACCGTCAAAGGCCATATGAAAATCAAGGCATTCAGCATCCCTCTCTCTTCCTTTGTCAACACTGTCAGGCACCTCATGGCAGAAAGCGATGAAGCTGGGCAAGCATCATCTTCCCTTAGTAAATCCACGCCAGGTCCCTCTAGTCATCTTCTCATCCTTCATGTGTTTAGAAGCGACTTCTAAGAGCGTTTGCTCCACAACCTTCCCAAGGACTGAGGTTTTGATGGCCAGCTACAAGTTCCCTGGATCCTTCTTACCCTTTTGGGGGTTGGTGCAACATTTGCCTTTTTCCAGGCATTAGGAATCTTCCCCAGTTGCTATAACTTTTCAAAGGTGATAGAAATTAGCTCCTCAATGGCATCAGCCAGCTCCACTAGCACCCTCAGATTCCCCCTATCTGGTCTGAAGGACTTCTGTGTGTCGAGTTGGGTAAAGTGATCCCCAGCTCTTTTTCCTGTGGGTACTCCTTCGTACCCACAGACTGTATTAGAAGGCTCAGAAACCTGTGAGGCCTAAAGACAAATCTCATGTATGAAAAATGAGCTACAAAATGCATCTTTTCCCCTATAGTTTGTCACTAGGTCTCTTAATTCACTGAGCAATGCATCCACACCATCTTTGGCCTTTCTTCCACCACCATACACACAGAAACTGCTGATTCTTACCTTACTTGCTGTTTTCAACTCCAGTGGAGCTTTGGTTTTGGCCTGATTGCATTCCTGCTCATGCAGCTCATGCAGACATGGCATGTGTAATCTTACCGGTTTGCCATTTGCCATTTACAGGTTTTGCTGTTTATGTTACCAGTGCTCTCAAGCCACACCAAGTCTCCAGAAACAGAAGAAAAAAGGCAGCTTTGATTCATTTGTTAAAGGATGATTAAATGGCAGCCCATTTAAAAGTGTAAATTAGTTTTATTCATTTTAGTCTCATCTCCTCCACCCCCAGGAACTGAATATATTCATCAGTCACAGAAGGCTTTTCTCTGTATGACTGATGTCAAGGAGTAACGTACAGATCCTAATCAGTGCTCCAGAGTGCTTTCATTTACATGAGATGCTGTGAACTGTGGCTTTACTGGTTTGGCCCCTGAACCACCCAGGTAAAGCCTGAAGTGGCCTGAGCATACAGAAGCTGACCACCTTTAACCAAATCCATCTCGTGGCCTGCAGCCCATACCCCAGTGTCCTTTGCAGACTCTTTCTGAGTCAGTCAAACAAAGAGGGTTTCCCTGTTGTGGTGGAAGCCCTGCTTTGAACCAGCTCAGTAAGGTCTTAGAAAGGGAGAGGGACCGACGTGCTCTCTCTCGGCAGGAGTGAGCTGCTCGACAGAACAAGGAACTGGCTTGGAATAGCAGATGAAAGGATATTACGATGTGTCAGTAAGGCAAAGGAGACCCCAGGCATCTTTGATTTAGGCTCAGCTGTTAATCAAAAATTCTGGGGGAAATCCAAGCCTCCAGAGCTTGAACAGAAATAGAAAAGACTGTTTCATATTATACAGGCACATAAAGCTGTGCTAAAGGGGAAATCCAACCGGAAAAGGGCTTTTCTCCCTATCCAGCTTGTAGCTTGTGCTGGAGCCGTAAGAGGCACAGAGTGCTGGGCACTGTTCTGGAGTAGCCTACATATTAACTTACACCTTGAATATACAGAGAGAAATGCTCCGTGAGTATTCTGCTTGAATATCCCTTTACATGACAGTCACTTTTGAATGACATTTTCTTGGTCCTGATCAGGCTAATCGTCACTTAAGACCCCTCCATATCCACAGGCCTCGTCCAAAAGCTATCAAAGATAATGTGAAGATTCTCTTTGACTTTAATGGGCTTTGAATCAAGCCTACAAAACAACCTGACATCTGCAGTACATACATCTTAATGACCCTTTTTCCCTAGGGCTCCAGAACAGCATTCCAACATCTGGGAACCTTCCCTTTCCTGGTGTTTCCCATTTAATATATGTTTTTTAACAGATTAAAAAGCATAAGCTGCAGGCCAATTGGATCCTCACTTGCTGGGTTAGTTCAGATTCTCCTGCAAATCAGAATGTCAAATAATTGTTTCCAGACCTTACTCTTGTGCTGAGAAGCTAGGACAGACTGTGTACCAAGGAATGGGTGAATTGGGTCTTTTCTGATTGAAGGGAGCAGTACTGGATATTCCAGAGAACAGGGAAAGAAAGGAAGATATCACTATTATCTCTCAAAGGGTAATTGCAGCTTATTTCTTCGAGCAAATAAGAAGAAAAGGCCTGGTGCTGAGTCAATGCACCTGATACCACCAAAACGGTTGAGGTGGCTTGCCTAGCATAAACCCTGAATGTTGTTTGCAGGCTTTCATCCTTCATACTCTGCACTCCAGCAACTCTGAGAATAGGAAACCACCACTTTTGGCCACAAAAGCCTGACCACACATGCTCACAACAGGAGATTTACAGGGTTTGTCTTCCAGGGAAGTGGCAAATGCTGCCTCCTTACACAAAAGCAGTGGTAAAAGGGAAAAGGAAGGAGTCTGAACCACTTGGAGAAGCCTGGGCTGAATCTCACATACTAAAAATGACTGCTGAAACATAAAATGTCCACTTGGAGAAGATGGGAGGCTGATAGTGTTGTCAATAGGAGCAGGGAGAGGGGAAAGGGAGGAAGATGCAAAGAAAAGGTTTCTCCAGCCCAAAGACTGGAGTGGTTAAGTCTGAGGAGAACTGCAAGGCAAGTTTAAAGCTTGGGGAGGATACCTGTGTAGCCCTTTTCTTTATTAATCCTGTGGTCTGCATGCTATGAAACTTCTGGTGAAGTGAAGCTGGCTTGTTTTTTTTGATCCAATGGTGCTCCCAAGTCTTAAGAGGGAAATGGTTTACAGGTTGGAAAATGGGATCGCTATCATGAAGTCAAGACCAGCCCGAGAATATTTGGTCCTTAAGTTTCCATTCATGGTCTCTAAGACAGCAGTCAGGCCACAGCAAAAAAAGATCTGAAGTGTGGCTTACCACAAACACTCCTTGAAATCCTAACTAGCAGTCTGGCACTTTCTCTAGCTCACTTCTCACGTCTCCAAGCCACTCATCTATCTGCCGATCATGTTAGGCATGAACAGCATCCAGAACTCTCTCCATCTGGATTCTTGCATATGATTTTTAGAAAGGCTCCAACACACACTCTGTTTCTTTTCTTTGTTTTTGTTTCTGCTTTGTGCTTTTCCCACATCCAGCTTCAGAGCTTGGGTGTTACTGTGGTTGCTTTTCTCACAATGACACTCTCATAATTAATCCCTACACTTCAGAAGCATCAGTGTCTGGTTTAGGATACATCGAATTCCCAAGCTGAGAATATTTACATGCAAAACAGTGCCTGCAGTTAAGGATGCAGCATTGAAATCCCTGTTCTAAACTTCCCTTTCTGCAGGGACTTGCACAGAGTGCCAAGCCAGAATCAAATGAGTTTCTTTAAGACTTAGATTTTCCCATGTTTTCTGTTACTGAAAGGTCACGATGTTTTTTAAAGGTCTCTGCTGTTCCTGTTCTTGTGCAGCAACCTGTAGGGGAAGTCATAATGCAGTGTTTATGATGACATCCCTTTCGTGCTGTGGAAAGAATTTTAATGTCATGAATTCCACCTTATGACTGGAGAGATGGGCTTGAACTGGAGTCTCACAAACACACAACCCCAAACTAGGTGGAATTTGAATCCCCAGCTGAACTTACATTTTAGGAGCCAAAACTCTGTTTTCATCCCTCATCTTCCAGTCTTTGAAGAAGTTTAGATCTGGGATTCTCTGGCTCAAATGCCTGTCTAATGGTAGCTTCAATGCCAGAACAAATGGGAAGGAGAAGGCAGGAAACATGGAGATAAACAGAACCCCTAAATGGAAAAAGTGGCAAGAAAATCTATGAAATAACAATCAACAGTGAAGAAGCTAGTTTTCTACCTCTCTAATTTTCTAATCTGTTCAAGCACCTCCCTCTATGAATTTCACTGGTAAGCAATTTGCTTTCTATGTAGACTGTCATCTGGGTGATTTGATGACCCTTGGGTCATTCTCAACAGCATAGCTTTTAACACCTCACTATACCGTTTTTTAGGCTCAGAAAAATGCCTGTGAATTAAGGAAGGCTGTAACATCTCCCTATTACAAATGGGAAAACCACAATGTGAAGAAATTAAACAACAGACCTAAGGTCACACAAGAAGACTGTGGCAGAAGAAGGATTCTACCAATCTCTATGCACAAATCTTTGATAATGCCAGCCCTTACTGGTAAATGCTTTCCATATGGTAGGCCAAATGTTCTCCTCAAGAGGGAAAACTAACATAGTTGCAGATTTTTTCATTTTAGGAGCTACTTGGAAATGCTCTTTTTTTCCTAGTAATGTTCATCATCCAGAATTGTTTGGGTTTTTGTTTGGATTTTTTTGTTGGTTTCTTGTTGTTGAGTTTTTTTTTCAGAAATATGTACTTAGCGAGACCCACTCCACAGAATAACATAACTACAGTCACACTTACTCTTCTGGGCACTTCTCCACATCTCTTTGTGTACAATCTTCCATTAAAGTCCATAGTCAAATCCTTTACTTAATTATTACTCCAGAAAATGGAGTGCTAGAATGATTTAGATTAGTGTTTAACACTGTTAAAGAAAAGATACCATACTTCTCACAGGCAACGTAGACCTTGCTTCTCACCATAAGAAGTACCAAGCAGTCCTGAGAGCTAGTCAAGTCCATAATGAAGAATGCTGGTGTACCATGCTAAGAAAGAAAATGGGGTTTTTTTCTGGCTTTAGGTAGTTGGCTTTTACACCTTGATGACTGAAACTCTGTAGTCTGAGTACCTTGTTCTTTTTATTTTTGGCTCTTTGGTAGCTGCTTATCCTCAGTAATGCACTGTGACTCTGAGCTCCCCAGGGAAGTGTGTTGTATTTGACACAAAAGGTTTCATTCCATATTCAATGGATGTCTTCTTGCCCCTGTATTCTGAAAACAGATCAGTGTTGTCCTTGCCCATTCCATTTTTGACTGTGTACATGTGTGCCTACCCTGTCTTTACAGACCTTCTCACTAGACCAGCCTCTCACGGTCTACCCAGCAGCTGGTCATTGATCCGTCATCTCCCCTGTTGCCTTCTGCTCAGAGGCATGCACACACACACACAAAAGGGATTCTCTGACAGCCAGCTCCTTGAGCTGCCTCCTTTCTGCTTCACTCAGAGGGACACAGACACCTGGCTTCAGGCCACTTCACCTGCTCACAGCTTGTGACATTCACTAGCGATCACATACTGACATGCGTGCCCCCACCTGCTGCACTTGCCAGCACCACCGGTACGCAGGGCCTCTGACCTGGACCCTCGGACCCATGGTCCCCTCTCAGTGGCTGCCACCTGGACCTCTGCACACACACATGCACACAGGGTAGAGACCCTGTCACCCAGAAGCGGTGCTCATTAGGAAGATGGGACAGACTGTGCTGAACAGGCAGAGGGCATGGCCAGTCAAGCGTACTAACAAGAAATGATTTACACGTCATCAGCCCCTTTTTTTCCCCTTTTGTCCCTACTTTCCTCCTTCCCAAACCACCATGATCTCTCACTTTCCCAGCTTTTGTTTCCTCCCTAAACATCTCACAATAAATTTTGTACAATTTCAAGATGCACCTTCCCTGCATCCTGTAAAGTGTCCCGTACCCCCAGGCTGTCACCCCCTCAGTCTGTGAAGTGAACGAGTGGTGTGTTTCAGTGATTCATCTTAATCAGTGTCACTGATGGACCATGGGGCTGAAGTTTCCTGGTGGCAGCCCTGGGAAGGGCCAGGGTGAAGGCTCATTTCTCTGACTGTTTTTTTTGGGGTGCCCTCACCTGTTGTTGTGCCTCTCTGCTCCTTCATGTGTGTGGAGATGAGCCACTGATGGTATAGTAGTCATATCAGGGTATTCGTTGGGTTCCCTTACCTGCCTTTGCCTCTGTGCACCTTTGTGTGTGTGTGGAGATGACATTTTATCACATCAGCCAACAACAGCAATAAAACATTTACCAGTGTTACTGCTCACTCTAAAGGAGCTAGTGTCTCTAACGTGTGAAATACTTCCCTGACTTTACATCCTGCTCTGTGTCTTGACCAGATTTGTCTCTTTGCCTGGTGTTACTGAGGCCATCACACTGCACAGAGCTGAACTGCTGATAACTTGCGCCAGGGTTTCTCTCTTAAACTCAAATGGTGGCTCTCCAGTCCAGACATTATTCCATGTCCCTGAATTTTTTAATCACAACACAGTGATACAGATGGGACAGGGCCAAGCATGTACAGTTTACATTTCACTCATTTCCCAGGTGTACGTGCGGCTTCAAGGTCAAAGCTACACATCCAGCTCCTTGTTCTAACAGCACTGCACATCCCTCTCACAACGATAATGAGCTTTCATATGCATTTTGTTTTATCCCGTTGAAGTCTTTTGCATTGGTCAAATGGGGCACTGGGACCCTGTTCTTTACCTCAAATTTCCCTCTCCCAATGTACGTACACTGTAGTGTAGTTTTCCAATTCCTGGATACTAAAGATCATAAAAAGAGGTGTTAATTTTCCATCCTACTCACATTGCCATGACTTTCATGTTGCTTTAACTTTAATTTTTTTCCCTCCCTGTTTTGTTTTTCTAAAAGATGTAATTCATATAGGACTCAAGCGACTTTTTTTTTTTTTTTTCCTGTAAAATATCACACACATTTCTGGTTTATTCAACTGTTTTTAGAAAAGTAGGTGATATAGTCTGGTGTCCCTGGCATGTTATATAGATTTCAGATCTGAGCACAAAGACTCCATTTTGCAAAAATAAATGCATTCTCTTTCAACTCACGTCTGTAGGATATCCCAAATGTACGGTACTATGTTTACTGTGCACTAATATAGCATGTAGCTGTGCAACCCATGAACATATTAGTAAAACATTAATGCTTAACACACGTCGTTGATGCATCAATTAACTTAATTAGAGCTGGCCCCTCGAATGATTGTGAGTGCTTCCTTGTACAGAATGTTCCTTGCCTGCCTTTGGCGAGGGAGGCCAGCCAGAGGAACTTGCTGTTTATTTTTGAACCAATGTAAAAGTAGACCAGGAGCAGACACCTCCTGCTGCAGGCTAGACCTGACAAAGAGGTCATCTTTGTTGCACATGGCTAAGGAATCACATCCCCCGCTGAAGATCGGGGCTATTTTTAGAAAAGGGCTAGAATTCTTCATTCTTGAAATTGTTTTAATTTCCATCTGAAGAGTCAGACTGCATGGCTAGGGAAAAGGAAAAAAAAAAAAAAAAGAAAAAAAAAGAAAAAAAAAAAGCCTAGTAGGCTTCAGGGCCAGTGTGAGCCGCCAGTCTGTGTAAAAAGATACCTGATGAAATTGCTTCTTGTGGTGCTGACAGAATTTTGTCCTGGCAGCACTGATGTGCTAATCACTATAGGCTGACAAAGAGCCATTGCCCAAGAGCAGCCCATAATGATCATGTAAATTTTACTTAAGTATATATGATTACAAGAAATTGCCCAGAATTTTAACAGACATTGTGCTGCCCTGTTTATAGAACAGTATAGATTTACTGGCTCCATTTTTCTACTGTAAATGAAAGCCTTAGGGCTTGGGAGGGGGGATGTGGGGGAAAGGAAATGTTTTGGCTTCACGGTATATAACTGCCTACGGAATAAGTTTAATGTACATTAAAACCTCATTCAGGTTTGCCACAGATATAGTGAGTTTAAACAATCCAGTAGGGCACCTTCCTCATCTACCTCTTCCACATCTCTTAGTCAGCAGACTGCCCTTCAGTGGATGGCCATATCTCTTCTGGAGGCACAAGAACTCTGGTCCTGTTTTCTACAAGTAAACTGTTTTTCACAAGTTTCAAAAACCACAGGGGAAAATCACAAACTACTCTGACTCTTACAGGGTGCAGGCTACGGCATCTCACCCAGAAATTTCTACCTCAAGCCCAGAGCTCTGGTTGACTGGTCCCATGCGTCCAGGTCTAGGTTGGATTTCAAGTTCTCAGCTGAGAGAAAAAGCATCATAATCCCAACAGCTGATTTTTCACCCTGTCAAAAAGGCAAACTCCTGGCGTAAATTATGTCTAACTGCAGCTTCTAATCACTTAATCTTATTTGTGTCTTCTTCTGCTAGTTTAGAAAGCTACCTGCTATTTGAAATTACTGTTAGACTGTGATATTTCCAAAGAAGTCTCACATGGCAAGACATGTATTTGTAATCTCAGGTCATTCTCACAGTTCTTTCTAAATGCTTTCCAGTTTTTCTACATTCTTTTGGCAGGGTAGACATCAGACTGGATAGATGACTCCCAAAAAGCTCTCCCTGGTGCCAGATAGAGGGGTAATACTCCTTTTCTTTTTCTACTGAGTAGTCTTCTTTTGCAACCAAGAATTATACCTACAAAGACAGCGTCAACATCTCACCAGAACTCACAAATGATCATTTGCTAGAATCCTCACTCATGTTTTTCAGAGCTACTAATCTGCAGTACTTATTTTCCTGTTTTAAAGGCACAATCTCCATTCTTTGTTCATGTGTTTTAAAAGGTACATGTCTTAAGTAAACCCACGTTACCATGTGATCTGTGTTGCTTTGTATCCAGGTTAGTATGATCTCTTTCTGATACCACTTGCAATTCCAATAGGTTTTAATGTATATATTTTTAAATTTTGCTGCCAATCTTTAAGATCACCTATAAAGGTACTGAGTAGCATTCAGCCAGGAAACAAGAGCCTATGGGATACCAGTAGAATCAGTATTGTGTAATAATCTTTTTTTTTTTTTTTTTTTTTTTTTTTTACAAAAACTGCTCTGATCTGTTAACCTTTGACACATTTAGTATGAACTACACTGATTTTCACTTTTACTAGCATTATTTATTCATTTTTCAGATGAAAAAAACATGTCACAGGACTGTATTAAATGCTTTAGAGTGCTAAAACCATTGTGTCTACACAACTATGTCTAACCATCATCCCTATAGTCTTGAAAAGAAAGGAAATAATCAGAAAACAAACACAAGCCTCTTATGACAGCATATCTTTCATCTTGATGTTACAATTTCTTCATTCCTTTTGGATAGTGTTGCAAAGCAGCCTCACTGTGATTTTGCCTAAGGTCAGTGTCAGGCTCATTTTGTACTTGCATTGATTCCCCCGACTGAATTTTGAACTATTATTAGTGGTTGTTTCTTATCAAGCCTCTAGATTTTCTTGGTGTTCTAGTCTTTCTTAAAAATCAACTTTATTAATGCTTCTGAAATCTCCTTGGACAATTGTGTTAGTATTCTTGGGTGCAAATTATCCATTTCTGCAAGTAAAAAATATGGTTTGCTTTAATCGCTACATTTTAATGTCTGTTGTCTAATGAAATGACACATACTGTCTTCATTGAAAAAGAGAACTATGTGATCCTGTTGCTTTCCTAATGAAGAAAAAACAGGTGCACTGTTTTTATTGTATGCATCTGCTTTTTCTTCACCAGGCTTGATAATTTACCAGCCCCATCCAGCAGTAGAATGTTTGTTTCATCTCCCAGTGAGCCACAGTGCCACAAACCAAATAACTGGGTGCTATTTACTCCAAATGACCCTGTAATAGAATAGAAGTGCATTCACATAGTTACATGAAGTGCTATGGTGAATCAGCAGAGATGTGGGAGACAGCCAGGACACCAGGCAGAGATGAGCTGGGACTGGGGTATGCTGCAAAAGCAGTAGAGATACGGTCAACGTAACCTATGGAGAGGTGTTAGAGAAAGAATGGAAGCTCAGTCTGAAGTAGCTCTAAACTGGGTTACCCTGGCACAGCCTGGAGGAAAAGGGTCCTTGCCAGCAAGACCAAATCACTTTGTGACTTTAATTGGACATCTCAGCCATCACTTTCACCGGCACAAGGTTGACCTTGTGAAGACTAAAATCCAGGCAATCTGTATGTCATCATCTACTCTTTTAAGCAGGGTTCCACTTTTTTCTTTTCCCAGTGATATGACCTCAGCTTTTGCCCTGCCAGAAGGGAATCCCAAGGCTGGAGAATGTTTTGGCGTCAACAGCTTGACTGGTGAGTTCATCAGAGGCAGCGTGGGTAGCCCAATGGCTCCCAGTGCTGCTCATGTGCGCAAACCTGCACTGGCCCAGTAAAGCATTTGAGAAAGGAAGTTAAAAAATGTAAGCAATGTAAAAAAAATAGGCAGAAAAAGCACTGTAGGAGAAAAGGATTACTGCAAAATAAACTAGTAGCAAAGAACAGTGTGATTATTCTAGTTACACATTTTTTTTCAATTCTCTCTAGAATTTAAACTGGAAGAATCATATTCTTCCTCAGTGCATTTGTGCAGAAATTTCCTCAAAGATTTATTTAGATCCCTACAAAAACATGCAGACTTTCAAAGCAGGAATGAGACTCCTAGTGTCACAGGACAGAAGTTATTTTTTTGATGTTGCAACAGTTAGGCTTTTGCATTGCAGGTACTGTTATCAGTTAGGTTTGTCATTTACTTTATGGTTGTAGACTTTGCTTATTCTTTTGCAATATCTGCACATGCACACTGGTGCATGAACATTGTATACTCATAGCCTGCTTCTCCTGCATCATATGTGTACCAGTGTAATGCTATTTGAAAGGATTTCTAAATTAGGGAGGAACTCTAACTCAAAGGAGAAGAGATCTTGAGTTTCTTGGCTTTATTTTAATAAATTACATAAGACAGCACTCAAATATCGAGATGCCATTGTGTTAGACATTAGGCAGTATAATGGTAAAATATTCCTTCTCTAATCACACAGCTGAATAAAGATTTTGAAGTGAAATATGTCCTAAGCTGATACCTTAACAAAGGTGATGTAGGGTGAAACTCGACCTGAGGATAAAAAAAAATAAAAATATTGGAAAATGAAAGGAGGCAACTGCTTCCTTTCATTTGATTAAAAGAGCTCTTTTACATTAGGCAGAAGTGGTTGGACACCAATGTCCTGGTAAAAGGATGCCATACCTCATCTGTTCAAGAGTTTTGTTGTTCTTTGCATTCACAAGCGCCAAACGAGAATTTCTGGAGAAGGAAAAGATTCTACAACACAGTATCTTTCCAAGGAAGTTTCTGATTTTCCTTCATATTTATCAGTTTCCTTCATTAGCTGACTGAAGAAGAAATACAACTAAGTGATTCAAAAGATTTTATTTTTATGAGGAAATTAACTGTATGTAGATTCAAGAAGTGATATTTTTGTATAGGAAAAATGTCTTCTGCATAATTTCAAATTTTTAGAAGCTACTTCATGATCCTTTTTTTTTTTTTTTTTCCAAATCTTGGGCAATATGTACAGATGAACATGAGATTGGAGTAAATCAGAGCAAAGAAATAGGAAGATGCCTTAACTGCTTTACCTATGACTTAGGAAAAGCTTTGTAACTGGTACATATATAAGAGAAATAATGTTTTGGTTTTCTTTCGTGTCAAAGTCATGTATCTGCTGCAAGCCTTTCTACAGTCAGTGAAAGGAGACAGGCGCTGCTAGAAAATGATTCATCATACTTATTTTAGAAACCTATCTCAGGAGGACTGAATCAGCATCTGGAAGGGCCCAGTTCTCCCCTTTGATTAGAGAGATCATAGAGACAACATGACTCATTTATGTGTACCCAACAGATGATTTCTTGCCAAAAGAGTTATTTGTAGTCATTAAACCCATTTGTTCTGTTTTTTCTGTCTTTCCCTTTCATTAATTTGATACCAACTCCTCTTTCCGTGCATTGGCCAAGGTCATTCACAGGCACACAAGACACTGACTGTTGCAGTTGGCTTCTTGTGTGTTGTTTTGGAAGGTGCAACAATTATATTCCTAAAATAAAAGAGAGTGGATTTATAACCCAGAGCACACAAGGGAAATCCACTTTCCTTGAAAGGCTTGGCTGCTGTCTCAAGTTGCCTCTTGACACAGTTACATAAAAGACCTACTTTATTTTTCCACTTTCTGAGTCAGAAGAGCTTTGGAGAAAATTAACAGTGGCCCTGTTAAATGTATGGAGCTGGACTCTCAGTGAGACTTGAAATATGCCCAGAAATTTAAATTTTAACCTAAGATTTGTTTTGCGGAAAGCAAAAAGTGGCTAAGATAGTAGCCAAGGATTCGAGAGATGTGGATTCATTTCCTTGCTCTGCCACAGACTTCCTATGTGACTTTGGGAAAGTCATTTAATCTCTGCATATCAGTTTCCTGTGGTAAAACTTTCTGGATGTCTATGAAGATAAACACAAGACGGATGGTCTGAAACCAGAGCCCATACGTCTGCTGAAGAAAAGTAGACAATTTCTAATCAAATGCTGTTTCCGTATACAAATATTTAATTTCTAACAAATCAATTCAAAAGGATGCCTCTCCCAAACTCCCAATGTCATGGCAAAGATTAAAATCTCCCTTAAACAGTGCTCCCTGCACACCAATAGTTCCAGCTGCCATGGACCACTAGAATGAAACAAACCACATAGCAAACCCTTTCCCTCACCATCTCCCCAACAGAGAAGACCCACTTACCTTACCTGTATCCTGTGAGCAACATCCCATCACCCTGAAAATCTTTCTTAAATCATGGCTGTTGCAATAAATCCAGGAGACAGACAAATGATAACTAGCCTGAATCCCAAAGACTAAAGATTTCCCAAGGAAAATAGTCATTGCGTAACACTTTACCACCACTTCCCTTTCTTCTGGGCCAATGAAGCTCAGTCAGGAGCTTATGCTGATCTCAACAGCTTGGGGATGCAACAGAAAGATGCTGCCGTCTCTCGCGTGGGGAAGTACAGGGCTGAATACGGTCTGTTTAGCTCATTGTGCTGAACAGGAGCCCTTGGACACAGCCCAAAATCTGGTCAGCTCGACTGAAGTGCTCCTTTAGTTTTCACTCTCTTTCAACTCATATATGAGGTGGACTCACTATATTTGAACCATTTTTAGGGCATTTGAATATTTCACATGAGTTAGCTCTCCCTAACATAATATGCTTTGTTTTGGGTTGGTTTTGTTTGTGGTTTTTTTTTTTCTCCAGAAGAGACAAATACTGATTCTATCAATCAGCTTTTTCCTTTTCCAAATGCTGATAAAGCATTACCCTCTACAGAATAAAATCAATGATAACATTTGAAAGTGAAACCAACTGTTCTTTCCTGGGCTTTCAGATTACATATTTGTGGCAGTAGATGTAACTATTATAATCAAACCTATGCTTTTCCAAACCTAAAACTTGCTTCTCTAAAATTAACTCCTCCATATGAAAAGAGATATCTCACTTCTTCGGGTGACTGGTTTTACTGAAACATGCAGGACCATGCCATGAGGGCCAGGGCTGCTGCAGAGACAACCCATCATACAAACCCCTTCTGATAAGGCCTCCTACCTTAGACTGAAAACTCAACCTTGTCAAGTGACCTGGATAATGTGACTGAAGCTTTCACCCTTTTTGTTTCAATTTTTAATTAAACTTGAAGGTTAGCTACCTCTGTGTCTCTTTCTAGCACAAGATTGTGAATTTCCTCACAGGAAAATGTGTAGCATTGAAGGGGGCACTCTCAAGGGACTACCAACTGGTTAGAGGATGTTGAGAGTGGGACAGGGTTGATGAAGCATCAGGGGCTGCGTGTCTCTAAGTAGAGGGGTTGGGGCCTGAAGGGGCAGCACAGTGGAAAGAACTGTTACTGGGCTGAGGATACACTGGGAATGCAGCAGCACACCTCATTTCCCAGCCACTGATTTCCAAATCAGATATGGTTTTGAACAACTGTTTGAACCAAACTGGACGACTTCACTTCCAATAGGAGTTAAAATACTTGTCCAAAAACTAGGAAACTGGGTTCTATTGCCTGATTTGGCTCAGATTCTATGTGTAGTCTATGGCATGTCATATATTCATGTTATGCCATTCTGTAAATGGGTATTAGTTGTTCCACTTTGGAGAGATGTAACAGGCTAAGTCCATAAAATCAGGAGTTCAGGGGAGTAACTAGATTAAACAATAATGAAATTAACTAATATTGCTAAATACCGGGGGGGGGGGGGGCGGGAATATCAAGAAACTATAAAATATTATTTATGACATGGTTTCCTAAGAGAAGCAATCAGGATTCTGCTAACTGGGGAATTAACAGTTTGTCTCACCTAGTTCAGGGGCTGCAGGGTGGGAGACAAGTCCTCAGCTGGTCAACAGAAAGACCTGAGACATTTTAGTGTCTCTTTATATGTCTAACTTTGTTGACTAATCCTGTAATTTATGAGGCATGGGAAAGTGGATCTGGATACAATAAGGGTTGATCTTTCCATAATTTCCAGTGAATCCAAAGCCTTTTCACAGAATTCTGGTTAACTGTTTCCCCTCTTACTTTAATTTCCCACGCCTTTTGACTTCCAGGCTATGCCTGTGACCGGAAGCCAAAATGCCATGAGAAAAAGCTCTTCCTGTGGTAATTTTAACACTGCCAAGCATAAGGCCTACAAACCACACGGGAAAGCTTGTTCACATACAATTCACTGCCCAAAAATATCCAAAAAGTTTGGGATAAGAATCCAACCTTTAAACATTAATACAAACCAAACTTCTCAAATATTTCAGCATCAGCCCTTTTAGTAGTTTTTATCCAGAAGTAAAAAGTACTTCCATTAACCATTTTAAATGTTTATTTGGAATGACAAAGCCATAAATCAAATAATTTATTAAGCGTATTCATCTGCTTTGTGTAGTTCAGGACGTTAAGTGTTTTAAGCAGTATAATTTTATCTATTTTGCACAGGACTGCAGGAAAATAGTGAAAATCGTTGATGCCAGTGAGTTCCTGCAGATTTACACAATCTGAGGGCTGTTCCTGCATGAACTCTGTTCAGTCTAAAGCCAAAACCCAAACCCCTGAGCATTGTCTATGCAGTAGCGTTACATCTTCCTTTCCAGAGAATCCAAGCTGCTTTTCAAGTTCATCTGACCACTTAATAATGGCTGTACTAAAAGTCATCTGAGACAGTCTAGCAAGGTCCTGGTCTCCAACAGTAGCCATAAACAGATACCAGACTGTAGCCAAGCCAAGATCAAATTATACTATACTTTCTCCAAATGTTCTTCCAGTCTTAAGCTAGCTCCTGAGTCTGATGCACTTTGTCTAGTTAGCTACGGAGTCCTCCTCTGTATGCTTGTCTAGTCTTCTTCTGAATGCATGAACTTCAAGTTCACTTGAAATCTTTGCATCAACAACACTCTTTGACAAGGAGTTCCACATGTCTATCACTCCTAGAATGAGGACTAGCACAGAAAACAGTACTGACTCTCCTCAGCAACTGGCTGCAGTAAGTTGCTCGAGCCTGTTGCCTGTTCTTGAGGCTTACTGTACATTTGCAGTCATATTTAAAGATGTAAGCATCTAAGGGACCAGCTAAACAACTTCAAATAACATACTTATTGTAGACACACTTTAATTACCTTCAAGCAGTCCACGTGCATGCTGCTTCCAGGGCATCTGCAATGGCAAGGACAGTAGCAAAGGCTGGCAAAAGTTAAAAAAAAAAAAAACCCAAACAAATAAATGACATTTTGTTTCAATCATCTACTGATAGCTCATCAGGGGCCCTGGTGTGTCAGGACTACACGATTAGCTCTTCTTAAGCTAACTAGTTACAGCTAGCTTACAGCTGTGTCAGAAGCAATTCTGGTAGCACCTGCTCAGCAGTTCTGCTCTGAAATAGCTGGTTTAAGCAAGTGATGGAGTTTTCTTGGTACCTACCCAAGCCAATGAATTAATCATCAGATGATCTGAAGAACATGATTAACTTCATTGTATCCTAGTTCAGGTGCGAAATCCCCTGCTTTTGTCTTTCTTAACAGCATCTCTCTATTGAAAACAAAGGGATAGAAAGACCATAGGTTACTTCAGCTTTGTTCCTTGCTGGAGGATCACCGAGTAATGTGTTTCAGGAGAACTTCTTCCCCATTACCTTGCACAGCACATTGTCAGGGCATGTCAGATTTTTATTCTTTTTTTAGAAGCCTAGGAAATGTACCTTCAGCCTCAATTATTCCTATTCCCTAACTCATTCTGTGGTCACATAAATACAAAAGGTTTCTTTCACACAGATTTACCTGAATTTCTGTGAAGATGATGTGCTCTGACTTGTCGTATTTGTACTGGTTCCCAATTTTAGGCAGCATGCAGCTGTTCCAAGGCATTGACTAGTTTGGGAAAGCTGCTCAGAGCATTGCTGAGATACTCCTCTTCTGCTGGGGATGGCATGTCCTTTCCCTTCTCTCCCACCTTTTCCCTTTCACTTTCTTTTACCAAGGGGATTGCAGCCTTAGGATCATGGAGTTCTTATTCCAGTTGTGGCTGTAAGGATTTAGTTTCCGTTTCCAAGTTCTCTGTGATCTTTCATCTCATCCTACCCCAAAGTCACTTCCTGGGAATGTCCAGAACATTGGTTCCCACTCTATTCCTTAATCAACGCTTTTTTTCTGGTTCACTCTTCAAGATTGTCACCGTATTTTAAAAGTCATATATCATGGTCACCATTCATATTGCTGGACTCTTAAATTCCAGCCTGCTGTGATCCTTTCACAGGGAAAACCCATGACATATTTGATATCTAGAATACTTCTAAACACTTCTAAATGCATCCTTCTCTTTCCTTTCTCTCCACTACCACCTTGTGTCAGGTTTTGGTGTGTATGTGTGTGGCAGTAGTGAGGGATTGCTGCGATAGGAAGAGTAAGAATGTGTGTAAAACATGATTGATTCATTACATCACTGAAATCAGTGGGTTTTCATGAAGAGCCTACCCAATTGCAGTTAACAAGAACGCAACATCTGGAAGCTTATAGCAAAGAACATCTTATCCAGTTAAAGGCAAGCTGTGATGCAGCCAAGATGTCAGGGCAAGTACACCTCACAGCAACCTCCAGAGGGTTGTAGCCATAGACTAGGACATGTGTAGGTAGGAAAAGTGAGCTACCGTTGGCCAAAGGCAAGAACAATAAAAGTTTTGCTTTTCCAAAGACCATGCTTGTGAGGTTTCATATTCACAGTTTGAAAATGAAAGAAACAAAAAAATATTTGATGTAATGGAAGAGTAAGAGGCCTGGATTGGCTTTTGTCACTTCAGTAGTTACTGGAGAAACAGGCAATGCTCCTGGGAGACTGTGGCAGGTAAGAGCCTCTTCAGTCAGGTTCTCTGGGTTCTTGAGTAAGAGGAGCAATCTAATTAGGTGTTACAACTTTCTCTGTGAGTGAGATTAGAAAGGGAGGCAAATCCCAACTTGCCAATATTTATGTTCTCTGTGTGCCTTTAAAACATCTGACAACACCATGCCTGCAAGTGCCATGCTGAAACTGTGGTGGAGGATCAAATAAGGAGAGGAATGGTGCCACCTGCTGAATGGCTAACCCTACTCCTTGCCTGTCTTGACTCATCTGTACCGTGAAGGTCAAGTGCTAGCCTAGTCCAACTGTGCTGCAGAGGTGTGGGTAATAAAAAGATCCCTGTGCCACACTGAGTGCTTGAAACAGAAGAAGGGGGAGAGCTCATCAGCAGATCCCAGAGATCTGTCGCATCTGTTCAAATGGAGCAATCCAGGTTTCCCATCTGTCTCTGGCCTTTCCATAGCTGTCATTCCTAGCAGCCTGGGAGTACTGGTCAGTTCAGAGTGCATTTCTGGTTATAATACTCTTTGCAACAATAAAGGCTCATGTTCCTGTTTGAGGATGGGACCTGAGGCTGTTGAGACCTGGTCTGAAGTGCCAGCTACTGCCTCACTCTTCTCACACCTCCACGTCAACTGTCAGCTTCCTTCAGGGAAAAGGCCTGCTCAGTAAGCAACAAAATTATGCCAAAAATTAAACCTAAGCCTGCCTGGCCCTGCTCCTCATTACTATATGTGTTTATTTTATATTTTTTTTTCCCTAACTTCTTGGAGTCATAGTCAACAGGGACTTAGGAGTGAGGGATAAGGAAGAAGGGTTAATTGCTGCAGCAATGACAGGTCCTTCCTGCTTTTTGTTTTGGTTTGGTTTAGCTCTTTTTTTTAACACTGCTCAGGGCTTTTTTTTTAACCTACTTTCTATAACATCTAGTGCTGAGAGACGTATTTATCTATAATGATGAACACATGGTTTATGCTGCCTAGATATTATATAGCCATGCATTTCACAGGGACATATTGTTTTAGGTGAGTGATGCAGCTCTTCTTGCCTTTTTTTTTTTTTTTAATTTCCAGTTTCAGGGAATTTCCTGAATCAAATACCCATGTGCCCATTTCTGCTCATGGCCACATGCACTAAGCAAATGTCACATATCTAAAAGTGTTCCTGACTCTGTGCCCTCTAACTGGATCATTGCGAGAATTCCATTTGAAGTTACATTTTATTAATGTGTAATGATAGTGAGCCACCCTCACTGACAACTTTCATTCTGAACACGTGCCAGGCTTTTCCTGCTCTGCCCATGGACCAACACTTCTCAGTCTTGCAAAAGGAGTCATCCAGCATCAGACCTTATTTTCTGTTAAATTATTCTGGTTTGATGCAAGAAAAAGGATTTCTAAAATGAAATGTAACCCAGATAGACAGGTGAATTAAACTAATCAGGTGATTTCATATTTGCTGCACTGTAAACATTGAAATGGTACAACCAGGCCCTTGAAAACAAGATTTCAGTTTGACCAGTTTAGTAGTCTGTATATTTCTTGCAGAACCCACCAAGTATTTTAATGGGTCATCCTCTGAAAGTAATTATATCCTTTAAAAGACTCACATTCTGTTAAGGTCTTATCAGCCAAAGTGTGGATTTTCATTGTAACAACTGGAGGGAAACTATAGCAATTTGTAAATGGCAATGTGCATTCTAGCCCAGGGTAACTTCACCCAACCAAGAAGAAAAAAATCTGTGCTTCAATGAAATTAATAGCCTTGGTAAATTCAGCATGCACAGAATGGTTAAACGTGGGGGAAGCTTTACCCTTCTGGGTTGTCAGGTCTGTTTTGAGAAGGTGTTAAGAAGGTATCATTCTAAATTACTTGGCAGCTGTCAAAAGTATTCTTGAATAATTTGGACTGGCGTCTAGAAGGGAGTGTTTCATTCTGTGTAGGTAAGGGTGGAAAAATAAATGAAAAGCTTAACAGTGATACCGCAGAGTGTATCTCCAAGCCCACATCAGAGGAGAGAAAGAACTGCTAAGGTGGGAAAAAAATCCACTATGGATGTTGCTGACTGTGATTTTTGTCATGTGTTCGAATGGCTTAGAGCTGTAGAACAAGGCTGCAGTTGTCAAGGTATGAGGTCCTGCTGCTTCAGAGGTGTCAAATTATTACTCCTCAGCTGGAAGAAACAGGACCGCAGAGCCAGAAGCCTGTAGACTTTGGCCCATGTCTTATCCACTGCTGGCATGTGTTCTTTGTTGTTCTTAAAATTACAAAAAAGAAAAAAAAAAAAAGAAAAAGAAAAAGAAAAAGTTTTAATTCTGATTTAAAGAGGGGAGGTTGTTGTTGATGTTGCTAATATCAAAGGGGTGAACACTAAATGGGATCACGCAAGCCATAAGAGTAACCATGAGGTAAGGAACTTGTCTTATCTATCCTGCCTGGTTTTAATGTGGTTCAGGTCAGAGCAACTGAAAGTTGTTTCTGTCTGATGGATGGGGCTGGCCAACCGTCTTTGAAACATCTCCATTCAGGTCATCAGTAAAACCTACTGAAACAAGAGGTGACTTGCAGAAGTGTTATCCCTGCTTTGTCAGTTCTGTACGTAAGAGAAGGACTTGGCTGTCCAGTTCAGCAAGATCTATATCCAAATTCAAAGGCCTTTTCTGAACTCAGCACTGAAATTGTCACTGTTTTAGGCTCATGATGAAAGGAAGATCTCTGCACTGAATATTGTCATTTGTGAGTCAGCCCTTGAGGTCATCTAACTGCATAGCAATAACAGCATTAACGACATTGATGGAAATCATTGCCAGACATCCTCAAAAATCCATAGGCAGATGTACCTCTGATGAAATGAGTCCAGGTACTGTTAAAACACTTCTCACCCTATGGTCTGTGCAATTTACCTCACCGCCTAACCAAACCTTAAATCAATAAGAGGCCAGATAAACAATGCTTTACACACCCAACTCACTCAGTATCATTAAAAGAAGCTTTTATGACTTTTCCATTTTGTGGCAGTTGACCCCAGCTGGCAGGTAAGCCCCCACGCAGCTGCACTCTCACTCCTTCCCAGCAGGATGGGGGAGAAAATCAGAAGAGCAAAAGTGAGAAAAAAGCCTTGTGGGTTGAGAGAAAAACAGTTTAATAAGTGAAGGGGCTGGGGGGAGGGGGAACGGTGGAAAAAGAAATAAGTGGTGCAAAAGCAGTCACTCAACACCAGCAGACTGATGCCCAGCCAGCCTTGGAGTAATAGCTACTCTGGAAGAACTTTGCCCCCCTCCCCCCAGTTTAATTGCATGTATGCAGTAGTATGGACCATCTCCTTGGCCAGCCTGTGTCATCTGTTCTGGCCATGTACGCTCCCAGGCTCATGGCCACCCCCCAGCTTCCTCACTGGGGATGGAGGGTGAGAAAGAGTGATGGCCCTTGAGGCTGTGCAAGGGCTGTGCAGCAACAGCTAAAACACTGGTGTATTATCAGCGCTTTGGTCTCCAATCTAAAACAGAACACCATACAGGCTGCTAGAAGCAAATTAACTCTGTCCCAACCAGACCCAGTACACATTTCTAAAGACATGTCCAGAGATCACTCGAGAGCACCCTAATTGAGTGGCAGACTCACAGTATTGTTTACTCTCGCTGGCTCTCAACGAGAAGAGCTTTCCAAAGAAGGGCTTTGCCTGGCACCTTTGCACTTTGGCTTCTTGCCTCAGCCTGGAAATTCAGAGATATGATAGTGCTATTGAGTCTGACTTTCAGGCTAAGGTTCAGGTCTGTACTTTTATTAACCAAACTGGTGCGCTCGTTCTAAGATGCCATTATTTTAACCAAATCCAAGGGCCAGTAGGCAGCAGTCTCTGTAACCTCTGCCATCCAGGCCTTTATGGCATATACCCCATTTTAAAAAGTTGCTTTGTCACGCCAGCTGCAGGAAGGGCAGGGAATTCTCCACAGCAATGCACTGGTTTTACTGCAGGGAAATCAAATTAATTTAAAATTCCTTTGAGGTAGGTCTGCTAGAGTCATGAAGCTATTATCATTTTATTATAGTGAAATTTTTGAGGCTTTTGCCTAAGTTTTACTCAGTGTGACCTGTTCCAGCTCTTACCGTCCCAGAATTGTCCAAGAGGGGCAATATTCCAGAAGAAAAGGTAAGGGGATTTTTACTGTTTTACCTCATCCGAGCCAAAGATTTATTTAGAGAGTTTTGCCATCCTATACTTGTCTTTGAAAGTGTTGCAGTGAACAGGAATTTCTCTCCATTTGTTGCATCTCTTCCCTCCAGCTTCCATTCTTAATGAGATTTAGGCTTGAAAACAGGTGTTTAGGTTGTACTTCCAGCTTCCAAATTCAGGCTCCCTGTTTCTGACAGCTATGAATTTATTCCTCCTCACTCAGGAAATTCTTTGCTGCTTCCATTCATCTCTCCCCATCTGAAAACTGGCCAGAGGGACCCCAATTGTTCTCATTGTTGGCATTCCACAGCTAGAAGACAGACAAGTCCATTTGTAACGAAAGGGAGATTTTTCACATCCTGTCCTTCTCTTACAGGCTGCCTGTGCCAGCACCATTTCACGCTCAGAATAAGCCATAAATCCAGAGGGGAAGCCTTTTTTAGATGATAACCAACTGCGTTCTGTATTTTCTCAAAAATACTTTATTCTTTCAAAAAATTGAGTTTAAGAAATACAGATAGTGGAGGCAGTGTTACACTTGAAGTTACACAGCTTCTACAGCTCCAAGTGATCAACTTATGGCTACCAAAGGGACATTAATAAATAAAACACACAGACAGGGTAAGGCTTATTAAAGATGACATCTTCCACTGTCTAAACACGAGTTTAATATGAGTCAGTGGTGTTTTCACAGCTTGGTTCCTAGCTTTACCATTGGTGGTGGTCCATTAAGGAAAGATATAAATAATTAACATAGCCCTCTAGGTTGCAAAAAGAAGGTTTGCTTTGTGTCACGCCGTGGCTCTGTGGCCAAGGAAAGAGACCCATTACAGCATGTTCTATGAGCAGGAACATCTAGCTATATAGCCTTGAATGTCTGCAGTGCTGACTCTTTTGTTTATAAAAATATGATTAGTTTAGAAAAACTCTAAAGAAATTATTCACTGGGTTCACAGCCAAGGTATTTCTGCTTTATATATACTCAACTGAAAAATCAACTCTGAAACAAAACGCTCCCAAATTCATTATACACATTTGGACAAATCCGACTTGAAGTATGCATCTTGCTGCCAGACTGCATTGGCTAGGAGTTGAGCAAAGGATTGGGTCATTTTAAAAATTATTCTGTTTCTCAAGAGCAATTACACTGAAAATGGCAGCAGGGGAGGTTGAGGAGGATGGTTCCAGGAATAATCTGCATGTTTCCAAGTGTATAAGTAAAATCTTGAGGCTGCATGCCGATGGGTGTGGAATGAGAGTCGGTTTCCTAGGAGATCGTGTGAGATATCCCAGACTGCACCTTAAAGGATTGACTTCAGTTCTCTAAGCATCCACTTCAAAATAAAAGGTTGCTTGGAAGAAATAGTTGCCAGTCCCACCAGGGTTGTCTCAATCTCTCATCTTTTATAGAGTGAGACAGAAAATGAGAGAAAAGAAATAATCCATTTGGTTGGCTACTGAGTCTGAATAATTATTTTTTTTTTTACTGAAGTACAGCAAGCAAATATCCAATTGCAATCTATACATGGATTAAAAATCTTGGTGCACCAACAATTTTGCCACAGTGCCTGAGGCAAAAATCTTACCAGCTAATACAGATATCCTGTCATATCTCTGTTTGCTTATTTGTTGCCCTCCTACCTTAGAAGCTGTTTCATTTCAATAGACAAGTAATTATGGCATAGTTGCTAGTTGGAATAAGGAAACTTTTAGACTGAGAACTTTATAGCCCATGTAACAAGGATATCTTTCCCATATGTGAGTACCCAAGCAACCTCATGTGAATGTGACTTGTGATGCATAGTACTAGATGCCTGCTGGGAGTGAGACAGAATGCTCTGTATTGCTCCATAGCTGCGCAAATTCAATATACAGAGCTACTTAAGGCACAGGACAGATGGGCTCCAGAGGACACGTGTGCTATGACATTAGTGGCTAGAGATGATGTTATTTTGCATGAAGAGTCATAGGTAGGGGGCTATCAGCAGGCAAATATGGAGACTTACTTTGTTAATATACTTTCTCTTGTCAGCCTTTTCATTATTACTGCTGATAACCTATACTGACAAGAAAAAGCTAGAAAAGTGTGCTCAAACTGCTGTTTGTATTACAGTCCATTCGGTGAGGTGCAGTATTGCTTGCCTGACCTTAAACTACTGGAACAAATGAATGGTAATTCTTCAGAATTACAAATACCTCTCACTTTCAGTAAACAACTGTTTTCTTCTCCCCAGAGACATGAAATTAAAACATCCCTGATACAAGCTTGCCCATCCCTGCTTAGGAGTGCAAAACAAGCATCTTCATGTAACACTTGGCCTGGTGTCAGGCTAAATAGAAAGGTAATGAATTTAACACAAGGTCCATGCAAATGTTCAGAGTTAATTTCATTTTTTTTGTTACCAGAGCTAGAATTTAGATCCTGTTTACAATGCAAATGAGTAAGAGGCATTATAAATGTAGGCCATAGGCACTGACCTTACATTCAACAGAACAAGGTTGAAGCGGGATCCACAAGTTGCTGTGGCTCAACCCATACCTTCTTACATGTTTAAAGCCATACAGGAAAACAACAAAAAAGCATCTCTATTTATCACAGTAACTACTTAAGGCTTCTTAACTGAGATTTTTCTTCTTTTTTAGGTCTGTATAGATTTAGGTGGGAAAAAAAATCAACTCAGTTAGTTTTGTAGTAGCTTGAGACCATTTCACTTCAATTTCCCAATGCTACAAGGTCAGGGTTTCAGATATTAGAAAGCATTATATTTTATTTTTAACAACTATTGGAGTAAAATCAAAATCACAAAAATACTCCATTAGATTTGTGTAAAAAAAAAAATCTCCTTTAAACAGCCTTCTGGTTTTGGTCATGTTTGGAGGCTGACAGCTTCCAGTTGTTCCAGTTGGTCACTGTGCAGTCAGCTGTTAGTCCACAATGAAAACTGAATGAATGGACACTTAATTGGTCCAAACAAAACTGGACATTTATTTAACAGCTGGGTTGATAGTCCTTGATGTGATATCACTCTTCTTCCCCCAAAAAGGCTTTAAGTGGGTTTTGGGCCTCAAACATTCTTAGCAATACATGGAACAGTACCAGAAACACAAAGAGGAAGAACTGGCTTCTTTGGAAAGAAGCTTCTTCTGTAACCAGAACTTGCCAGACCACCAGGCTAACCAAGAGAGACCATAGTTCATATCAGATGTCTAGGCTGAAACACAGCCCTGGTTCTTAAAAGCTCAGTAACCTGGCCCTCAGCCGGCAGGTTTTTCCCAGACAAAAACCTTCGTGTCTGGGAGAAGCAGAACTCAGGCTGCTCATCAGATGTATTTGGCAAGCCTTCCGTCATCTATAATTTGGTGGGAGGAAGCACCCAAGTCCACAGACAAGTGGGATCACACTGGCCACAGAACATCTGGAGGAACCACCCAGGAGGACACCAAGTCCAGTCTTCCATAGTTGCAAGCTACTGGATAACAGACAGCCAGAAAGCCTTCCTTTCCTTACAGATTATAGTGTCTTCCATTCACATCTATTTAGTCAAACGACCCGCTTACCTCTTCTGTTCCTCCAGGAAGAGAACTGGATGCTCAATGGATTTCACTTTCATACTTTATGCACCTACTTGCTTCAGAATACATCACAGTAATTACACACACATGCATGCTTGCTTGCTGGCTTTCTCATAATTAGCTAGCTCTAGGCATTGATCAAGAGGTGCAGATTCCCTTCAGGCATCTGTGGCGTTTTAGCAGCTTAAGTTGCAGCCTGCAGGAAGATGCTGTGTCCCACCCCAACATAACGTTATTCCATATAGCAACATACCGACACTCTTTCTGATTATTGGTATGGCCAAATCTAAATGCCCCCAAAAATGAGAAGTCCATCCTCCCAGAATGAATTATGAATTATTAGATTAAAAAAAATCTTTTATTTGTCTTTTATCACCTTGACTTTAGTACTAATACCTTCAAATAACAAGGGAGGGCAGCAGGGGATGGAACGCAATAGTCACAGAAAATCTCCCATGGCTGCAGGAGCTAAAGTGCATCATAAAATCAGATGCCACTGTATGCTCATCAGCTTCAGCCACAGGACAAAAATATGGACACTCAGGACCTATTTATCCATACCTGACACAATACTAACATGTGTAAAACCTAGCAACACAATCACTTCATCTCTGTTCTTAAAATCTTTTATAATGCTCTGTCAACATATTTTACTGATAAAACATGTAGAATCTGGACTCATAATTTAGGGGACTCAGGGTTACACTGCTTTGGAAATCTATGCTTCAGTTTGAAGAGCCAGCTCATGATATCAGCCTTTCACATCCCGCAGCACTTTGTAAGAAGAAAGCAAAGCACAGAAATAATCTGTTGGGCAGTGTAAGTAGCATGAGGCAATATGTTGTTGTGTCCCTCCCTGTTTGTACAGTCTGTAACATGATGGTGTTCCCACACTGGTTAGCCCCTTTTTACAACACATAATCAACATATTAGCACTGCTTATACTATTATTATCACCAACACTATAAACAGAAAGTATTATATTGTGAATTGTGGTCACCTAGCTGTTCTATTCCAACCTTTTTAATGTTGGTACATTGTTTGGTTTATGTTGTAATTTTTTTTTTTTGTTTAAAGAAACTGAAATGTTGGCTAGTAATTTGTTGGACTCCAGCATTAAACTGTAAATTTTCAGTTAACTTGGTCTTTCAAACCTTTCTAATTTATTTCTTTATCCTGTCAAATGGAGGGACTGGAGAAGTGATGGAAACCACAAACCAAATCCATGAGATTCCAAGTAAATAACAGCAATGCTCCAGCCTCTTAGGCATCCTGGTTGGTAGCAGAGCTATTAGAGAGTTGTCATATCTGAGCAACAGAGCTATGAGTTTTATAATGAAGTGTATGAAATACTCTTTCTGTTTTGTTTCTGATTGCTGCTTTGCCAATCACCCTACTGTGAAAACTGCTAAGAACAAAGCAAGAGCAAACAGTTGTAGTGTCTGCATCTACCTTGCATTTAATGTTACATTTACCACTAGCTCCTTTTTTTAGGAATATATCAGGTATTCCTTTGCTTTTCTCACCTTTTCTTCATTTCCAAGGTATCCAAATAATACATAGTTACATAATTTAGAGGGAGGAAGAAAAAAAAGTTTGACAGCAAATCTCAAAATGCTGTTCACAATCAGAATGTTTACATATTTAAATCCGGACCATGGCTAGAAAATGGTTTAACACTGAATTTATTCTTAAATTATTTACCTCTCAGAATTAAAATGCTTCCTTGAGGCTTCCACTCATTAGATTAGACTTTCTGCTAAATTATAAATAACCAGCAAACATTTAATACACAGAACATATCCAGTTTACTCACCAACAGAATAGTGATATATAGTTATGAGTAAGAATATTAAGCTTCTTTCAAAGTGGCGGGATTTAAATCACCAAGAATCAAGAGACTATGAGGGAAATAAGAATTATATCTAAGTAAACTACTTGGGTTTATAATTAGGAAATGAGAACAAAACAAGATAAAGTAGTATATAATAATTCTTTATAGTACATACTATATAAATAAGACTCAAATTTCAAAAATAAGATTGAAATCTCTAAACTCTGCAGAATACATTGAAAAAATTCAGGCAGAATATATTGAGAAAATGAAAACTACCATAGAAATTAAAAGTCTGTTTAATACTATCTTTCCTATCCCAGTTGACTGCAAAATTCATGCTTGCCATCACTTTTATTAAGAAGATTCACCAAAGCTGTATTGAGACTAAGGGTGTAGACTTTTTAATGCAGGCAATTGTACTGTAATGCAATGAAAATATTTCTTTGACCTTGCTCAGATTTTTTTTTACATTTACAGTCACACTATGGATACTGTACATCCTGCCTTGCAGTATAAAATCTTTTTTCTTTTTATTTTCCTAGCAAATTATCTGTTATGCTGAAAAATCTGAGTAAAATTGGGATGATTTGGAAAGTGAGAGGACACTGTAACTAGAGGAGGGAATTACCTCTTCATTGAATAAGCGTATTGTTCAAATTTGAGTATTCTGCTTCTGTGTAGCAGACATTTTTGTAAGGCACAATTTTTTCCAGTATTCTGAAAAAGGTATTTTTCAGTGTGTTCAGTATAGTATACATAGTATATAAAGTATATATCTATATATCTAGATCTCTCTATATATAGATATAGTATATAAAGAATAAAAACCTTTAGCAAGTTTCTTCCCCCTTGAAAAAATCTGAATCTAAAGGAAGCTTGTCTGTATGGTCCAAATTCCAACCTTTCTTGTTTATGTTCTAGTGTCTTCAATGTTCCAGTCTCACTAGTGTCTCTTCACAAGGGTCTTGTTTCTTAAAGTGCAGTAAGGTACACATTAACCTGCCCATCTCATTAATTTTAGTAGTTAGACAATGTGCAATCAATGATTCAGATAATCAGATATTTTATTTTGGTGCCAGGTATTAAATATAGGCTAACTATCTACTACTAGTCACTCAACACTGACTTCTCCACAGCAACAATCTCTTTATTTATTTATATGGATACTGGAACGTTTGACATGGATAGTGGAAAGTATTTAAAGAACCTGGAATTCCTGAGTGCCTACAAATGAGAATTATACTTTATATGTTAAGATATTTGAGATATCAGTAACTGTTTCAAAGAAGCAGGGCTTGAGATCCCCTATAAGTAGTCTCACCATATTTGTTGCCAAAGCTGAGCAAAGTATTTTGTTTGTAAGCAGGCTGAATATTTGAAGACAGGAAAGAGTTAATGGGTTTTGATAAATCTTAGGTTTAACCAGTACTAATTTTTTGTGTGCTTTTATTTGGTTTTGGTAAGCATCTGGCATCTGCATATTCTTTTCTTGACTTTGAAGTGGAGGTGAAACATTCCTTCCTAATTCTGCTGTATTACACCCACTGATACCACAGACTCATAATATTTGTAAATAAATTATTTGTGTCTTCCATTTTTCACTATTGTGTGTTCCTTTGGTATTGTGGTTTTCCAGTTCTTGCTGAAAATTGACTGGAAAAATACTTTTACACAAAAAGTGAAAAAAGGGAGACGATCAGTTCAATTTACTGCTGCAGATGGTTAAAGGCTTCGGGGGGAACCAGAGGTTTCTCTGTAAAGTGGAAAAGCTGTCCTGAAAATGCATCGAAATCAGCTACTAGTTTGCAGTTCATGGTGCACTATTAACATTCCTGTGAAGGGAGGTGGCCTGCATTCATTACAGCAGAGGCAACTAAAGCCTGGTTTGCTTCACTAGAAACTTCATATACTACAGTAGAGCCTTTCTATTCCTGAATGCTACACAGGAGGCTGCAGAGCTGTTCTAATGCGGATTCAGAATATACTTACTTTTCTGACTGATGGGATGACTGTTGCACCGTTACCCGCTGCAAAAAACCCACCTCCCATTATTTTCTCTATTTGTCGATGCCAGGGAAACAAAGCGTTCCCCATGGGCTGTAAGGAGCTAGTGACTGAGGTAGGTCAAGGAATGTTTCCTTAGCCCAGCAAACAAGACAGCAGAAAAGCAAAGGAGCCCTTGCTTCTAGCTGAGCTGAACTTGCCCTCTCCCTGGGGCTACTCGTCCTACGATACATAATTGTCAGCATCTTCTTATGAGTCTCTTCCTCCGTTTTCAATCATGCTCCCCTAATTATTTTTTTTTAGACATGGTACCTGCCAGCTCCAGCACCTCTGCGTTCTTTGAAAGTAAATATGAACACAAATTTAAAGCTTAAATAAATACGATTTTTCACAAAGAACAAGAACCTTATTGTCTAGGTTCGGAAATTTACCCAAAGCTGTTTTTTTGATCCTTAATTGAAAAACTGAGCTCCCAGTGGCCAAAACATACACTGAAATGATAAAGACATTGGGGCATTGGCATCTTCAGGACCTCAGCAGTGGCTACTCCAGCCACAGGGTTATATTTTTGCTGAAAGCCTGCTTTTGATTTATTTCCATAATAAAGAGCAAATAGCTATAGCATCACAATGCTTTGAGATTTCCTTCTAGCTAACAGGCCTCTGGTGGCCTTGTAGATTTGTTGTGGAAGCACATATTAAAGAAAATGGAACCTGCCTGACAGGATAGCAGGCATGACTCTGGTAGGTGGTAGAAATGCTTCTAACCACCTCAGTAAGCCAAACTGCTCCAGCACCCTCTCTAGAGCCTCTCCCTCTCAAGAGCTATAATCTTGCAACCTTTCCATCATGCCTGCTTTTCTCTACACTTTTACAGGAAAGAATGCAGATGAATTCTGTGAGGTTTTGTCTGGTAACAACCAGGCAGAGCATCCTGGTTGGCTGGAGGAAGCTCTACAGGAGACTGAGAGGAAAAGAGGGAATATAAAGATGAGGAAGGGATTAACTGCTCTCCCAAGAATCAACCAACCTAATGAATAACCATGAAAGACTCTCCTGCCTGGAACATTAATGCTTAGAAATATCCAGCAGAAAATCAACCCTTTCTCTCTCTCCCAAAAGCAGTAATATCTCATTCCCAGGCTTGTGGTCATGTCAGCTCAGAATTCAGATCCATACATTTATCTGTTTGAAATATACATTTTATACACTTTAATTCAAGTCTTTCTTAGAATGAGTTGTACTTCTCAAAAAGAAATTTAACTAACATATGGAGTGTTCATGCATTACTGTATGTTAGCACAAAAGAGGACTGGGTCAAGCAAATGTAAAGCAGCTCAAGTCTTGGCCCTAAGCATCCCTGGGAGGAATATCATTTAAACCAAGTCTCTCCTGCGCTGTGCACTGTTCATGGGTGCATCCAAGTCCAGCTTTATGAGTGTGTGTCTGGTGTTGTCCATTCCATTCCCAGTGTTCTGGCAATTCAGCTAAGAAATCATGACCTGAGCATAGACATGGAGTAGCGGAAAAAAAAACCCTTTGAAGAAAGGGATGTATTATGAGCTCCCCTCTCTTTAAACACCAAGGAATTCAATCATGAGACACAAGGCTGCTGGAAGACAGGGTCTTTTTATCACTTTACATAAATGTACTCTTTTCTCAGCCTCCAATTCTCCTATTTTTCTGAATCAACAAATCTAATTTAGTCTCTTTTAATATTTGTGCCACATCCGTGAGCAACGTTGAATGTTCTTCATTTATTGCATAGTTGTTCTGTAAAGCTGCATCTATAAATGGCTTAGGTAGCTGCTCCTTGTTAAAAACTGAAATTTGATCTTTGTTGTCCAGTTTTAGTTGGATGCATGAGTCATGTGACATTGTTTGGTCTCAAATAAGTCTGTACTGAATGAGCATTCTGAATTCATTCAGCCTGTCTGAATTAGGACTTTGCTTCTTGTGAATACTTTCTTAGAGTTCCTTAAAATTTATTGAGAATGTTTCTGGCAGCAAATTGTATTCATATGGATACCCATGTGAAAGGAATAAAAATGGGCAGCACCACACCCAACACAAATGATTTTATCTGCATAAACACTGCTTGCTTCAGGTTTCAATTACCACACTGTTTTATTACAATCCAAAAGCTTCTATTGCCTGCTATTGTACAGCATTAGACAATGACAAGATTCTTTCCCCAAAGATGCACTCTCTGACATGTCTGTCATGTTTTCAGACCATGGGAACCCTGAGTCTCCACAGCCACACTGTTGTAACAGAACAAGGTATCTGTCCAAGACAGTTAGAAAAAAGATCTCTGCCTGTATGAAATACTGCAGACAATGCTCTTACTGAAAAGCTTATCTTCATAGGACATCATCTGGAATAACTACAGAAGAAAAAATGTTTCTTCAAAAAACATTTCTGAGCCACTCTGACTTAGAAGTCTTTTCTTTCAAATAACTATTCCATTTTAGAAGTATATAAATTATTTTGGGATGCGAGTGTCTTTCATTTCAATGACATCTACTTTAAGATATTCTGGTATTATAGAATAATTTATGTCACAATAGCTGACTAATCTTCCTTTTTAAATGAGACTTGTTTATGTCAGAACTCAGCCTTAAGACTATAAACCACAGTTTTTCCTCTTTCCATAAATGATCTGTAATTGTAAGATCATCACTGAAAATATTCCTTAAAGATCTGTGTTGTGGATTAGAGCACTGGGAATTTGGGGAACAAGGAGGGACAAGACCTAAACAAGGGTCCAATTCTACAGCCAGTTCTTCACACTCTAACTCCATTTGTTTTTGTGGAAGAAATATGTGAGAAATGGATTAAAAGACTTGGTGCCAGTGACCTAATGATCTTTCCTCACATTAAAACACTTGATTCAACCATCATTGGCTACAATACTGTGTGTTACTTTCTCATGAAAGTATCAAACGTCAAATGGCATGAGTACTGCTTTAGAGTATTTCTGGGATGGTTTTTGGAGGCTTTTCATGGGTTTTTTTCACCATTATTTACTATCTATCTTTTTCAGTTTTGCCTGGGTTGGAAAATCACATCACAATCAACACCGAACATGATTTCACTGCAAGCATAGGCAAAGGCCAGTTGAATTTAATATTTATCCTAGAGCACAGCTGTAAATATTTTTTATTCTCATCAACATATTCATCTGAACAGCAGCCAGCTGTCAGCTGTGTTCATTTTGATGCCAATAGTGAGTGGCAGATAACTTTTCTGCTCGAGACAAGGCTTTTACTCAATTTTTTCTAACACTCTTCCCATATTCTGATTTGATTTCAGAACTTGAAACTTTTAACTAGGGTTTATCATACTGTCATAAGACTAACAGCATATTAATAATGCACTTTTAAAAGATAGTCCTGAGTTAATCCATTTCTGAGACTTACCATATTCTTTACAAATCCATCAGAACTATCTGAGGAATGTGCTGAAATGTATGAAAAGATTGATAGGCACTCTGAGACATGGCTGATCCTCCTCTCATTAAGATTAAAGACGTAGATTAGTTTTGGTATTTTGGAGGCCTCAATGTTACAATTGACAATTGTATTGTGGCCATGAGAAGGAAAAAGTGATCTTGGCACCCACCAGGAGGGGCTCAGAACTGCTTATTTTGCAAGAAAAGACAAAAAGTTTTAATAAAAGTCCTCAGGCAGAGAGGTGAGTGTGACCCAGAGTGTAATAACCTCGGGTCAAATTACAGAATGCAGCACAAAGCACAATTCCATTTGCTGCTGAGAAAGCAAAGGAAAACATAAACAGAGACCAAGTACCTAAAACACCCCACTAACATCAGTAGGTACTCCATCTTTTGTCTAAAGTCAGTGGCAGGAATGTGACCTGAATCCCCAGCTCATTCTTTCTCTTACTGGATCCATCTCATCCCAAGAAAAGAAGGAAATTAAGTAATACAAATGTAGCTTTAACTGTATTCTTCCAAACTTCTTTATTTCACATAAAAGTTATGTTACAATTCTTCATAAGCCATAAACATTTGGGGTTAAGACTGAGAGGCCAGCCTTTGAAATACAGTATTATGCAAGCGAGGAAAAAGGAAAAGAAAAGAATGAGATGTTCAGAATGGCAGTAGGCAAGCTGTTGGCCTTCGCTGGGAGCTTTGTGAGTTTTGTTGCTTGGATGTCACTATCCCATTATTAAAATGAAAAATTGCTATTTTTCACATTGAAGAAAAAAGGGTTTTGCTTGTCAGGCTTCTCCTGTTGGTGTTTGGAACTTGGAAAATTAGTTTTCTTCCTCATTTTGCCAGGTTAGTAAAGAAGAATAATTAGGCGACATATACTGTATATTTGTTGGCAAAATATCTCAAGAATATTAAATGAAACTACTGCTTTTTTTTCTGAATACTTTGCTTCAGCATGTGGAGCTCAATTTGTCAAGATGCAGGGATATTAGAAGGTGGACTGTTAGACTGAGCAGGGCTGCTACACAATCATGCTACACAATCAAATTTCTGTGTCAACTCTACTAGTGAAATATGTTTTGCTATCAAACCACACAGCCCAAAATGAGTGTAATTGTCAATCTTACACACTGCAAGCATCATAGGTAACCAAATATTTTTGGTAACAGTACATCAGGGTAATTAAGGTTAATTATCTGCAAATACAGAGGTCTGCTATTGGCACAAAAGTCTACTTCCATGACAACCTGAAATTCATTTGATCATTCTGTGTTTTGAAAGCATGGGTAATTTAGATTTTCTCATGCCCAGAGCCAGTGGAGTAAAAGCTTTTACAGCTTTTAATTAAATAAAAACTGAATACCTGGTTGACTTACATCAGAAATCTTGCATTTGGACCGCTGTGGCTCAGAAAACTTCCGCAGATGGTAAAATTATTATGATTTCTCATTGTAAGAAATTCTGTGGGTTTCCTGTTATTCTGCAGGACTAGTAATTAACTCTGCTCCACTCAGGGGAGGGATAACAGTGGGTCTTTGGGCTCTAGGCCAGGCATTGAGCAGAAGCACAAAATTCAGCCAGATGCAACAACTGGCAACAAAAGAGGGCAAAGCAGTCTTGGCCATCATGTCTGGCTAGGCCATTTTAATGCTTTAAACAAGAGGTGACAATTTCAAAACAAGATGGGAAAAAACCCTGTAAGGGGCAAATGTAAAGTTGGCTAGAAAGTGGTATTCCTATCCTGGTAAAATATTTGAGGTTTCCAAAATATTCCTAAAAGAGACTATTTTTATTTTTTTCTCATTAGATGTGAGAGCACAAAAACATAATAATCAAGGTGATAAATAAATCTACTAGGAGGTAGGAGATTTCAGATCAAATTTCAGTTCCACTCTAAAAGCTTCTCCATGGTAGACATCTTGACTGCCATAGTCTCAGCTATCATGAGTGGAGAAGGCCACAATATATTTACAATATCTGAAATAATTACATTCTGGTCCTGTCAAAGGGATGATTATAGCCGTCTGCAAGCACAAGGAATCACATACATAATTAGCTAAAGCACTCAACTGCTGCAACCCACGTATCGCTAATTCTGCAGTGGGTTTTTGCTGTGATTGGCTGTAAGGAAGCGTAAAACCCAATAGTGTTATGGTTTTTAATGTTTTCCCCTAAATTCTTGGTATATGTGGCTTTTTTGTTGAATCAAGACAGACTTTGTGGGGGCAGACCTATTCCAAAGGGAAAAAACCCATGTATGTTGTTTCTTTGAAGGAAATGTGCTTCACCTCAGGGTAAACAGAATGGTTAAAGATTTTTTTTTATTTTGTTACAGACTGATGATTGCTTAGAAATAGCACAAAAGGTCCATCAGTGTTTCCTTTGGAAAAAGCCACAGCTGGATATGTGACTACTCCTAGAGACACACCAGTGCTGGATGACTACAGGGCAGGAGGTATCTCCTTAATGCTGTGTATGGAACAGCTCCCACAACCTGATTTAATCTGCTTCCAAATTGATAAACTTGTTGAGTACCACAACTTTGTTTGAAATAACACCAGCTGTGACAGTTCATTAGAAAAAATACTATTAAATTAATACATTAATCTATGAAATTAAGGAACAGAGCAACAATGTGTTTTTTTTCCCAAAACCATATCGATATTCTGATAGCACAAGAGATACGTCAAATCACCTCCGTTACATGGATGCCTGCTAGGTGGAATCACTTTGGAAATGAAAAATCTGTCTTAGCATTTTGTCCATAGTCAGTTCCTAGAGGGTCTTGAAATGCAGGCAAAGGGATGGCAGTTTTTCACAAATTCAGTGTCTAAAAATGAACTTGAAAAAGAAAATGCCTAAGCTGGAGCAGTAGCTCAGGCAAGGTCTGGGCACTTAGAGCTTCAGCTTAAAAGTGTGTCCATGAGAAGGGGGCTAGACCTGGCTGCCACCTCCCAGCAGACTGGGAGCTGCTCCCCAGGGTCACCCAGGGAAGGGGGCAGCCCTCAGCTGTACTGTCTCTAGGCTAGCCCTGAGCCCAGGCAGCCCACCCCCCAACAGGGGAGAAGCTCTCTGGGCCCTTGCACCTCTCTGGCTTGATCAGAAGCAACAGACCTACCGTAACAGAAGTTGTTGATAAACACTGATTTTCATTTTGAAAATAAGTGGGTCTTTTGGCATTTGATTTAGTTTTATGCCAGAAGAGACTGAAAATATTTTTTATTTAATGTATTTTATTATTTTGGGGTTTTTTTACAAAGAGAGACCCTTGAGTCAATGAGTAACTGACAGCTAAGTAAACATAGAAATTACTATGATTGAGAGTAGTCTATTGAAGAGAATGATTTAACACAGGATGTAGTAGACCCTAGATTTTTCCCTGCTCCTCTGTAATTTGGGGGATCTTGTTTGACATTGGACTCTGGTGTTATGTCCTTGCCTGAAAACAGAACCTGAATCTGGGCTTGCGACTCCTAATACTGGCTGGTTTTCTTCACTTATTTTGGCAAGAAATTCTGTTCTAGAAGCTGTGAAAATTTTCACCAAAGTCGATATGGTTTTGATGGATAGATATTTGTCAAGAAAAAAAGTACTTCATTGGCAAATTCATTCCTACGTCTGTTCAAGTATCTCTGAAAGGCGACTCTGGGGGCCTGTCTGCTTCCAAAAGCAGCTCTTTGTCTTTTGCCTTGTAGTCATAAATTCAATCAGGAGTCACATGTCTTCTGTTGCTATTCAGTCTGGTTACAATATGATATTCCAGATGGTGTGGACACCTGCTGACAAACTATGATCCATTCCAGCAAGGTGAAATGTAGTTCTTTCCAGCCAATCTAAAATAAATATTTCAGGGGCATTTTACATAATGGCTGGCCTCCAGCTGTATAGATCTCTATTCGTGTCCTTAGATCATCTGTTCTGGTTCATATAATCCTTTCCAGAAACTACAAATGGAAGTAGAACCCACTATTCTGGATCAAGTATCTTAAGATTTGCTTCTTACACAATGCACTCTTGAAGACAGTATGTATCCTTTAATTTGGCTTTTCTGAGTTATGCCTTCAATATTTTTTTATCAATATCATATAGCAATACTGGATAAGAGATTATTCCTCCCCCTCTCCTTGATTCTTTGATTTAGATGTCTTCATTTGAAAGTACTGCAATCACCTGCCAGCAGGATCTTATAAGACAGTCTCCATTTGTTTGAAATAGATGTTGTGGTAATTTTGTCTTCGAAGGACAAGAAGAATCTTTCTTATTCAAATCCAAGTGACTCTCAAAGTTGACAGTTATATCATGGGACAGCATTCTCATGTTTTAGTTAATAAAAATAAACTTACTGTACCTCTAAATATAGTGATGTTGAAGGTGCATCCCATTGTTCTGTCATTCGAAGAAACTGTAATGCCCATTCATAAACATGAGGAAAATTTCCTTTTAGATCCAAAAAAACTGAAACAGTTAAGTTTCATCAAATGACTATTTCATTGTGCTGTGTTTTTGTTTTCATTGATTTCAGTTTTATGACAGGAAAAAAAGTACCAAACACTAGAAGCTCAGACTCAATGCATGCAGTCCCTGTCTGCTGCTCCATGCCATTTCTGTGCTGATTGGCTTGGGACTCTGGTGCATAGCCTACGACTAATGTGGTTTTAGCTGTGCCTACAATTTGCAAATTAACCATTTTTTCTGGTCTTAAGTTCTTCTACACTGTGAATATTTCATCAAATTTAGGAGCAGAACATCTTACCCTTACTAGAGAGATATAAATTTTTAGAAGCGTATTTTTGCTGGCCTGCTTTACGTTTGTGTCACGGTTTTGTATAAAGATTTGCCTGCTGTTGTAACCCAAGTGTCCATGCACTGAGGGCATCAAAAGACCTGAATTCTCCTAAGCATCCTCACCTGGGGCCTCCACCTACCTTCCTACTGCCTATTGCCCCAGCAGCTCCATTTACACTCCTAGCCCCATTGTGTGTCCAGTCCTGTCTGCTTTCTTGCTCATGGGACTTTCTGGAATGACTCTAGATGAATGTTGTAGGTAGCTTTGTCTCCACTCCTGCTTCTGGCCTTCTCTTGCTAATTTTGACTGTGGATAGACAGACCTGATTTATCACCTTGTCTTGCCTTGCCTTAGGCTGTCGATGGACCCTGTTATCAGCACCCTGTTATGATTTGGTTGTTCAGAGGTTCTGGAACTTACCCTGGTTGGTGAGGACACCATCACTGCCTGTGCTGGGGTTGTTGCTGGCTCCAGGCTTGTTCTGCCTTGCAAAGCCGCCTCAGTCTTGGTGGTCCGTGAGATCAAGAGCTGTGATTCTGCTGGCGGTGTTTGGTGGTAAAGGCAGAAGAGCAACCAGCTGGCTGGTGGAGGTCCTTCCATTTTTCTGGGGTATGTATCTACTAGCTGTGTGCTACATAGAGTTCTATTATTCATTGTAACATGATGTAACATGTCATCTTGGCCTTTTACATCTTTTATGTTCTGAGACTATGCCAACATATGATCTCACCTTGTTAGTGGGAGGGTTTGTTTTTTTTTTAAATGTGCTCCTTGAAAACCCACTGGGCTCTTGCACACCTGGTGTAAATCAGGTAGCTTCATCACAGTTCTTAGGGCTGTGCCAATCTGTGCCACTTAAGAATATGACTCAATGTAAGGACAAATTCCTTTCATGCCAGCTCCTTCTGCAGAAGATACTTATCAAGAGATCCACAGCAGATCCTGAGCTGGATTGCCATGGGATACCTTCAAACTCTGAGTCTCCTTGTCCTGTAGTTCTTATAATAATTAGTACTCAATGCAGGACACATGTAAAACAATATAAACATGAGAAAGTATGTGTGTTCAAAGTTCCTTTTCCAGCATCATAAAAGATTGCAACAGAGGGAGAGAAACCGAAGCTAATAAAATCAGAGCTGGCATGATACAGAAGGTTAGGGTAGACAACAAGCAAGCAGACTCTTCTTTTGCAAATGATTCATCTGTTTGTTTGATATGAGTGATATTGGTCAGGAAAGTGTAAGCAGCTAAAACTACCACCCTTTTTCTGAACAGAGTCTACATGTTGCGGATTGAGACATACCCCCTCACTGATTTCTGGCTTTTCAATAGTCACAGTAAGGACAGAGTCCAACTATTCTTCTCCAGCTTAACTGTTCTTGGAGCTTTCTCTGGGGGATTCCTCTGTTGCAGCTGCAAGTTTCTCCTGTTCCAACAACACACTCCAAACTCCAAATCCTCTTATATCATGCTTGGAATAAATAAGGTCTGTCTGCCAGCATGAGTCAGCAGTAAACACCAACCCTGTACAATTTTGTGAGCAGTTGAGTGGAGGGTGGCATGCCACAAACCCTCTCTATCTGTGCGTAGGGTGCCAGAAACTGCCATGTTCTTGGCAGTTCGGTTAATTCCCAACAGTATCTGGAGTTTGTTGTTGTTGTTTTTTGTTTACTGTGTGCTTCTGGGTTGAGAAACTGCCAAAATACCATAAGCAGCAATCCTCGTAGCTCTATTCTCTTGAGATTTCCTTTTTTCTTCCCTGATCTCATGCAATTCCCCACCCAGTTTTTCCATCCCCAAATGATCCAGATAACTTGGACAAGAATGGACAGTTCTGAGTGCTTATCCAAAATCACAAGACAGTGTTTTCCATATTCATCCATTATTATAACATCACGTATCTTTACAGACTTCAGTGAATAAACCAAACCATTATCTGCCATTCAGCTATTCACTGTATTTCAGTTCCCCCATTGTACACTTTTACTGAATGTGTTAGCTTTCCTAGCAGAATCCTCATGGAAAATGCATTATTTTTTATCATAGTTTGATTTTTGAACAGTCCACCACATAGCCAAAAGCAATGTGAATTTTCAATTTTCCATTCAACCGTGCAGTTTGTAGGGTCTAATGTCACTAGTCAGCTATGTAAGTGTACATGGAAGTGATGTATATCGCATACAATACTGCACAGCAGTAACAGTCTATTGATGATATTCACAAATGTTTTGAATTAAAGCAGAGATGAGGATCTTGTAAGCTGTTCTCAGGCATCTTGAAAGTTGGAGACATATTGACTGTTTAAAGGGTTTGTTGTAATTTGCATAGTGAGCTCAAATATATACCTTTATTTCTGTGACAAAAAAAGTAACATTTCTGACCCCCTTAAGAAAACAAGGAGCTGTAGCTTCATCTTGAAAACAGTGCTTGAATTTGCAAGCCTTGAAGAAGTCAATGCTTAGGCTCTTGTGTCACAGTTCCACAGGCATTTTTCTCAGTGACAAAATCAATTTAAGCTGTTCCTTGCCCTTCCTTCGAACACCAGCTGCTCAATTCCAGTCCCTGACTGTGCTCTCAATCACTCTGGTACAATTACTTGCAGAGTTTCTTGATTGATCGGTTTTAGTCAACTCTTCTTTTCCCTGAAGGATTATTTACAACCTGCAGCTTTTCTCTGACTTAGCTTCTCTGTATCATTAGGACCCTGCAGTAGCAGGAGGGTGGGTTTGAGGTGGTACTATAAGGGCAGAAAGAAAGAGTGAAGCAGAGCTGAGTAAGAGCCTGGCTTTGCTGCTGATGTGAACAAGTCTGATGTGATGAAGATTTAAAGCACTATAGCTAATTTATGGTCATTTCTAGAGCTTTTGTGGGAAGGCTAGGTGCAATTTTAACATTCATTATATAAAATCACAGCTAAATTTATATTTTAGGTTTGGATGTGATTTCTCAAGATAAAAAGGGCAGTGAAAAGCAAAGCTGCATTGAGTGGACTTTTTTTAGAAGAACATACCCTCAGGATGAGTGCTTTGGATCGAACCCAGACATAGCCTGCTTCTGACACACAGTAAGGCTAACTCATGCCTGCTGCAAATGGCTCATGATACTCGATCTTACCCAGTCCTGTGTCTAGAGTTAAAATGTTAGATGACTACTCTGGAATACAGGCAAGAATAAAATAAGAATTGCTGACGAGAACATACTTCTACATTCAACAGTTCTTAGTCAAGTCTATGGCAAAATTCCTTTTGGCTTTGATATTAAAGGAAATAGAATTAGTGTTTTTCGTTGTTTTCTACTGGGTTTTGGTGGGGATACTTTTACAGATTTTTTCTTCATTGAATAAGCTCTTCCAGCTTTTCCTCATCTGACCCAGCCTTCAGAGTCCTGAACTATCTGCCCAGTGCAAAAAAGGCTTCTTCAGGGCTCCAGAGGACAAGTGAAATATTTCAAGTTTACCTTGTGGAGCAATGGAGCAGGTAGCAGTAATTTCATTAGGATGAAGATATTTATCTAATGCATCTGCCTAGAAGACTGCTGGGTTATGAATCTTTCCTGATGATAGGATGGGATTCCTGCTGAATCAATAATATTCATTTATTCAAGGTCACAGAATACTGTACACTCTCATAGCAGTATTTTATAAGTATGATGATCAAAGACTGAAGTGATGGAAGGCATCATGGAGCAGCAAAGACAGGCTGCTCTCTAAGGAGCCAAGAATCACAGCAAGGTAGGCAGGGGCACAGACCCCACCAACAAGGGAGCTGCTCTGCCACAGCCAAACAGTCCCAGTGACAGTAAGCACAGCCATCCAACAGTACTGATCAAAAATGTTCACAGTGAGGAGGCGGGTCCGAGATCAAGCCAGAAAGTCGTATCAGTGGGCTCGGATAAGGGCCAAAATTAGGAAGGTGTTAAACCAGACACAGGTATACCAGCAACATAACTCAGGTGAGTGGCAAGGGCCTGAGCAGAAAAGTGGCCCCTGAGCAAAGGAGGGGCAGAGCCCCACGAAGGCAGACAGATCTTTCTTCAAAGCTGTTCTTTCACAGCTGTCTGAACCAGTGGATAATATGGCTGTGCCATATCAGAGAGCTGGCTGTGGGCCCAGGCAGCGAAACTCTTTGGGATGGGGAGATGCACTCAGAGACCTGATGCATGATTTGCTGGGAGCTGTGGCCTTCTTTTATCAAACCAAGTGATGATACAAAGACAAAAAGTGTACAGGCTTTCAGGTTCATCAGCTTTTCTGTCCACACACTGCATCTCATGTCACTTCATCTCACTTCTTACTCATGTGATTGAGAATGGCAAAGTGAAATGTTTCCAACAGTCACAGAAGTGAGGGCTAGCACATTTTTAACTTAAAAGCCCTAGAGTATTGTTATGTTGCTTATTGAATAGCATTTCAGTTCCTTAATGAAGAGTGACATTATTCCACTACGAGATTATTATAATATTATGAACATAATAGTAAGATAGTATGAGATCTCACAACATTTGGTGTTGGAGCCCATGTTTTGATCAAGAACCAAGAGATTGTTAATCCTGTAGAAGCTTTTACATGTGAAAAGAATAAAGAAAATCATTCATCTCTCCCTTTCTCAATTAAAGGGCGTAATCAATAAGGAACATGCCAGTTGCCCAGTTGAAAGATATAACATTCCTGTTTATGATGGCAGGAGAGACATAAAAATCTTCACAGTTCTTGGCATAACTTCCATGTGGGTCTTGGCACCCGGGGCAATGCTGTTTCACCCAGAAAACTGCTGTCTGTTTCAGTGTGGTAACCATGCACACTAGCCAGGGATCATTTTGGAATAAATCCTTATTTCTTTCTCTTAAAAAATAAAAATATCCTTTAAAAAGAAAGATAGATTTTTGTTTTGGCCAAATTAAAAAATGAAGGAGATGTACTTATTCACAGTGTGAATTCTTTGTGAAGCACAGAGTTCTAATTGTTGGAGTGGAAAAATCAACTATTTAAGAAATGTAAAAACCCACTTTTTTATTTCAGGTTTGAAACATAGTGGTTCTCTGAGCCAGGACACACAAAATTTAGCTTTACCTTCTAGGGTTTGGCATCTCATGTATCCTGGCAATTAGTTTGGCCTCTACAGTAAAGTTCTGGGCCTGAGCTTGATTAAGAGAACATTTATGAATAACATCCTCAGAAAAATTAAATCCATGGCCAGGACCAGGCCACAGCAGCAGTGAAGTAGGTATGCTCTATGGCTAAGCTGTTCCATAAAACAGAAGAACCAGGCAGCTCATAACTCTTTACATCGATAGCAGTCATCACTCTTCTTTCACAACTTGCTAAGCCCAATTGGAAATTCCTGAAATTTTCATTTCACTTCTTTCTAAGTATATTTTCCAATTTCAGTGGAAAGCACCATGGTGGTATATTTATGAATATGATGCTATTTAGTTGATGGATGGATCATGATTTTACATAGGGAGAGAAAGACCAACCTAATTAATCCCCCTTAAAAAAATATTGGAAATTAAAAAGCCTATTACCTACATAGGAGTGGATCCTGCAGCACTTACTCCCACTGATATGACTGAGAAGACTACCAGTCTTGTAAGTATCTGGATCTTTTCAACTTTTGATAGCCATTTACCTCAAATGTTTTTTTTTCAGTTACCAGTGCTCTTTTTAATCCTTCATCAGTCTGGCTAGTGAGCTGCTTACTTTGACAGCAGGCAGGTTGAAATGACTTGTACCCTAAGAAGATGGCTTATTGGATGAAAAGTCCCCAGAGTTCCCAGTGGAGCACTCCCTGTGCTCTGCACCAGTCCTCAAATCAGTGCCACTGTGGCGAGTAGTGTAAGGGTGCTAATGACCACCAAATCCATGTGCTTAGAAAGTCATGTCACCTTACATCAGGCCTACTGGCAAATAACCTCCAGATGGGTAGTAGCAAGGTTGTAATTTCCACCCTTTAGTTTCCTCCTCCCTTTGGAGGGACCTTTGCTACATTAGAGGTGAAGGAGCCCTTCTCAGGCACTATTGACTAATCAACCTTGGTGACAGTTCTCATGCTGTGCCCTGTACATCTGGTCCTTCTACCCTGTGGTCAGAGGTGCTCTGGCAGAAGGCAGAACAGATCTTGATAATGGCCTACTGGCAACATAAAATCCATAAAAAGAAATGCTGGTTGTGCAAAAAATGTCACAGCTTCTTCCACCAGATGAGCTGTGTTGTAATATATAATACACAAACAACACTACACATTAAAGATGTGGTTCATATCACCTAACTGTTGCCATTATTTTTATTGGGAATCTTTTCTAGACTAGTTGTCTAGAGTCTTTCTGTGTTCATTGAAGAGAAATGGTCACTCTCAAGGGGCATTTAGAGTATACATCTGGGATAAGAGGGCTTCAGGATGTATGTGTCTGTTCATTGACACAAAGGCATGGTGTTTCAACTGGCACCTTGCTTTTAAAACCTAATTAAAAGAACCCCATCCTTACTATGAAAGGTGGAATGCAGAAGTATCAGAAAGTATCCCTATAACAAACTACATGGACTAAGATTTAAACAGGCAGGGATTTTTCATTTGTCGTGCCAGTGAACCCACAGAAAGGAAAGTCAGTATCTCAGTATGGTATTAAGCAGGAGGTGACAGAAGATGTCTGTGAGGATCCTCTACCATCTAACATGCAGAAGGTTCATTTTCATAGCCAAAGGGCCAAAAACACCTTAGGGCCATTCATGATGTTTTACAAACTCACCCATACCTGAACCTTGTCTGCTAGAACTTCCTCCCTTCTTCAGGGATGCCCTTTTAGACTCCGAAGGATGGTTCTCACAATACCAGGGCCAAGTCCTTAGTTACTCCTCCTTGTTCTGCAACCACCTGCAAGAAGAGTGAGAGGTTGTGTTGCTCCAAGAGGCACACATATCTCTCTACTTGTCAACAAGGCAAAACCTTCTCAAAACAGCTGGAGTTCCTAGCTTTCTAGTAAGCACTTCTGGGGTATGTCTTGGTCCTAGTCTTGTGACTCCCTAACTTTGTAGTGGCCACCAAAGGAAAGCAAGCGAGACAACTTTTCTGTTCCAGATGGAAGAGTTGACAAAACTAGGGTGGGCAGTATGGGTGGAATGTGTCACAAATAAGGGACATTTTCAAGCTGTCTAGATGACAGATGTGCTAAGGAGCCCTACCCACAGCTCATTACTAGACCACCCACGAGTGTTTCAAAGGGAGCAACACAACCCTTGTACACTGCAAAAGTGGTTAGGCAGAGTTCAGAGAATTCATTCCACAGTGTCATGAAGTTATAACATATCTCAAGGGGGAAAACAGCTAAGCCTAGCTGCAGATCCTTCCTTGTATACATTGGGTAACAATGTGCCTTACCACACAGTGACATCGCTTTGAGCATCACATTAGGAGTTGCAGACACAGAGAAAATGATTGTGGTGGTTCGACTCTGAATTCATGCCAAGTGCCCATTAAAGCTGCTCTGTCATTCCCCCTCCTCAGCTGGACAAGGGATATATATATATATATATATATAACAAAAGGCTCATGGGTCAAGATAAGAACCAGGACAGGTCATTCACCAATTACCATCACAGGCAAAACAAATGACTTGGGGAAAAGTTAATGTAATTTATTACCAATCGAAACAGAGTAGGATAATGAGAAATAAAATCAAAACTTAAATCACCTTCCCCCCACTCCTCCCTTCTTCCCATGCTTAACTTGACTCCTGATTTTCTCTACTTCTTCTCCTGCACCAGCACAGGGGGGTAAACAATGGGGGCTGTGGTCAGTTCATCACATGTTGTTTCTGCTGCTCCTTCCTCCTCAGGGGAAGGACTCCTCACACTTCCTTTGCTCCAGTGTGGGGCCCCTTGCAGAGGGGACAGTCCTCCACGGAGTTTTCCAGCATGAGTCCTTCCCACAGGCTGCAGTTCACAAACTGCTCCATCATGGGTCCCTTCCATGGGACACAATCCTTCAGGAACAGGCCACTCCACCGTGGGTCCCCACGGGGTCACAAGTCCTTCCAGCAAACCTGCTCCAGCCTGGGCTCCTCTCCCCACAGGGCCACGGGTCCTGCCAGGACCCTGCTCCAGCGTGGGCTGCCCACGGGGTCACAGCCTCCTTCAGGCACATCCCCCTGCTCCAGCGTGGGGTCCTCCAGGGGCTGCAGGTGGATACCTGCTCCACCACGGACCTCCATGGGCAGAGGGGCACAGCCGGCCTCACCATGGGCTTCACCACAGACTGCTGGGCAAACTCTGCTCTACTGTGCAGAGCAACTCCTCCCTTCTTCACTGACCTTGGTGTCTGTAAAGGAATGAAGCTGGGTTAATTAGCATTGATAACATACAGTTGTGGGCTGGCTTCAGGGGCAGCGGGTTGGGTGATGTAGATAAGGTGCAGCTGTGGTTGGACAGCCAGTGAAGAGAGAGAGAAAGAAGCAAGAGAAGAGAGAGCAGGCCCTGGGTGAGGTGAGGGCAGCAGAGGGGTTGGGATGAAGAGTATGTTGGTATGTGGTGGTAAAAGACCTTGTTGCAGCTTGATAGCTTGGAGAGTGCTGCAACAATTGGTGCTCTGTGTGAGGCCCTTCAGATGATGAGACTGAATGTAATGAGCAGCGACAGCAGTGATGGCTGTGCTGGGAGATATTTGAAGTTTTGAACAGTGGCGGCAGTGCCCAACATAGTGGAGACAGGTGGGAATAGCCTGCGATCCAGATCACATTGAGATAGGTGGGAAGAGCCTGGGGATCTGGATCAGACACCGGTAAAGGAGAGCTGTTGAGATCAAAGAGAAGGAAGCTTGACTGCCATGGAGTTAAGAGACTGAGGGTAACGGGTGATAGCAGCAGAGTACACAGCCAGACGTGGCAGCAGCCCGCAGCAGCGGCGGGTCCAGAGCGGGTCGGGCCAGACAGCGGTGATGGCTGTGCTGGGGGAAGGTGCAGGAGCAGTGTGGTGCCGCGGGTGGCTGTTGCTGTTGCTGCTCACCCTGGTGGTATTCTTGCCTGTGTTTATGTGCTTGTTGAAGGTGTCTCCAGTTGAAGGATGTTAAGAAGTTTTTCGGGACACAGAATGATGTGGTAGTGCTGTATTCTAGATCTGCTGCTGCTGAAAGCTCACTCAGGTTACTGTCCAGTGTGACCTAAGAGGTGAAAGGACAAGGAGCTATAAATTCATCAGAACCCCCCTCTGAAGAAAACAAAATCCTAGATGCCAAGGAAGCAGATAAGAAGAAATGTGATCAACCTGCAGAAGATGAAAAGCCCAAGATAAAAGTGAAGAAGGAATATGAGTATGAGTTCAGGGACAAGTTGTCCAAACTGTATGAAAAGTTTATTTGTAAAAAGGTTGTAATGATTGTTAAAAACATAAGGTATGAAATGTTAAAAAAAAAAAAGGAATATTACAAAAAAAGTAGGGGGAAGTGTAGAGGAATGAAGCTGGGTTAATTAGCATTGATAATATACAGCTGTGGGTTGGCCCATGTGGATAAGGTGCAGCTGTGGCTGGTTAAGTGGTTGAGAGCCAACGAAGAAAGAGCAGGGAAGAAGAGAGAGAACACACACCCTGCAAGGGGCGGGATGAGGAGAAGGCAGCAGAGGACTGGCATGAAGAGTATGTTGGTATGAGATGGTAGAAGACCTTGTTGCAGCTTGATAGTTTGGAGAGTGCTGCAACGGGTGTCTGCAGGGCTGTTGCTCTGTCAAATCCTCATTCTTCTCTCTGGCTTCAGTTGCTGTCACACAGCAACTTTTTCCTCTTCTTAAATATGTTCTCCCAGAGGCACTACCACCGTCGTTGCTGGCCAAGGCCATCAGCGGGCCCGGACATGGGGGCAGCTGCCAGCAGCTTCTCACAGAAGCCACCCCTATAGCTCCCCAGCTACCAAAACCTTGCCGTGCAGAGCCAGTACAATGATTCAAATGTGAAAACCACATCTTTACGGTTGAAACTGACACATTTTCATTTTCACCTGCTAATAAATTTTGGCTGTCATCTAATTCATCATATTGTGAGCTGTGAAGACGTGCTAGGAGAAAAAGTGTTCTAGGCAGAGTAGTTAAAAGTGTGCCATTCACTTCAGAAGGCACATATTCTGCACAGTTCGTTGAGTCAGCCTGCAAATCCTCTGCTTTTATTGTTTTCTTGTTTGTAAGACTTCTGTGGAAGTCCTTTAACAAATATTCAGAAGTATTTTTTTCCACTTTAGATGAGATTTTCTAGTGAAGCAAATATTTTTCTAACTATGTAGCATTTTTCAGTAATTATTCCTATAATCTCTTTCTTATAACCCCAGACTCTAAGGCAATAGCTATCCACACTGGTATGACTGGTAATATCCCATACCAGACAATGGGAGCTATGCCTTCAGGTCTTGATTTAAAAGCCTGAATGCATTTTTCAAATACGCTTGCCTGACAATAAAAATAAGTATAAACTCCATGACAGTTTTCTGTGCAGCTGGTAAAACTCATACTGGGTTTATATACACACACATATTTGCTTTATGTACGCATATTTAATTTGAGAGATTTTTTTCTAGAAAGTTATTTTTTGTAAAAAATTGCTAGCTTCCTCAGAGCAGAAGTTTGAGATCAAAGATATTAGGTACGTCAGTTATTGTCACCTATATAAACTAAGGCTTGTTTGAGTACCACTCTGGTGTTCATATAAATGAAGCAGAAAATTTGGTGTCCTTACTGTTAAGATCAGCCACTGAAGCTGTTTCACATGCAAGCTCTGTTTACCAAGATTTCTTTCCAACAAGTGCTCATGATGCCTCTTCATCAAAATATAAGTTGCTGATAAACTGAGCATTCAAAACACAACAAAAATGTGTTATTAAAAAAAAGTAGAATTGCCTAGAATTTACCAGGTTGCAAAGGATATTGTTAATGTTAATTTTATATTTTTATTTTGAAAAAAAATATTTGAAAACTGTTTTAAATTTTAAACATCAAGAAATCTCAACATAAAGTGGTTTAAGTAGTACACATTTCTTTTCAAGAGGGTATACTTTATCTCCCTTCCTTTTTTGATGTAATCCTTGATGGGTGGGAAGGGCTTCACTCTCTGAAGAAGACAGTGCAATATTGGACACTCAGAAAGTAGTTCCTGTGTTCAAGGAATTAGGCAAGAATGTTACTTCAAGCATCATCTGATTTTGGGGTTTTTTTTGTATGTAACTATATAAATGTGTACATACTTAATTTTCTTCATCCAAAAAAAGAGCTTGAAAATTGAAAAAATGACCTCGGAAGGCTCAGATAGAAAAAGCAGTAACGTTGATCCCTAAACATACTATTAAAAGTACTTTTCAGATCTGTTTTTCAGCCAGACTTGGGATTTAGGAGTCTGGCTCAAGGTTGTTAACCTTTGCTTCTTTGTGGTTTGAAAGTTAATAATAATTATAAAACACTAACATTACCAAAATTCTATTTTGAAATAAGGGCAGATTAATAAATCATAACTCACTATTATCTAAACTTTGAGAGCAATGTATAGAATTTTGTTGTTGTTGTTGTTTTTTGTTAAGGTGACATCCTCAAGGTAAGGTTTGTCATTTGTATGCTTGGAGGACAAGCCAGTTCCATAAAAATGTTATTTTTGTGGTACTGTACAAGTTTTATTTGCCCCTCTTGGATTAAAAGCATACAAATACTCGATAACTCAGGTCCAGCCCAACTCAGGCTGTTCCTGACAGTAAGCATAAAACCTTTTTGTCAAGCTATGCTTTCTCCTCTGAGGTATATACTCTGGCAACCTGATCTAGTAGGAGATGTCCCTCCCTGCAGCAGGGGGGCTGGATGAGATGATCTTTAAAGGTCCTTTCCAATCCAAAGCATTCAATGATCCTATGCCTACATGGACACAGCTTTTGATATGTCACCTTGAGTTGCATCTTAGCATCGTTACAGTAATGCATAAAAAACTCATTCAGATGGCAGGCAATGCTCTATTATTAACAGTCCCGTTCTCCTCGCTGCTATCTTCACAGTGAACTCTTTTTGAGAGTTAATTGGGTTTGGGGTGTCTTGTTTCTTGTGTTTTTTTAAAATAGAAGAGTGATCAAGGACAAAAAAAAAAAAAAAAAAAAAAAAATGCCATACAAAGGGCCTTAAAATGGCTGGGCCAGAGCAAAAAAAAATAATCTTCAGCAGTTTTGCAGATCATAGATTAGATTAGTATGAGACCATAGTACTTGCAAATATTTCTATCCCTGCCTGTGAGACACAGCTGGGATTTATTGCAGGTTCTGAAACATGGCACCAGTTGTGCCAGTTCTGGCCAGGGCAGTAAGGAGGTGGCTAGGGTGGGGGGTTGCTAATTATTCTGGGTGGGAAAGAGGGATGGGAAGCTACTACATGCAAATGCTTTAATTTTTGTGGAACATGAAATAACAGAACTACAGAATAAGAAAGAAAAATGTTGTTGTCCCTTTTCCCAGACTGGCACTAGATTCTTCCCTTTCTGTGAGTGAAAAGCTTTGGAGAGCTCTTTGTCTTGCTACAGCTTTGCTTCCAGCAAATGCACCATCTACTCCATGGATCGATGCCCTACTTCAGAAAGCAAAAAGAACCCGAAGTGGTCTGAAAAACTGGAAATTGAAGTGGAAGTTTGAGTCAAGAGTATGGACTATGTATGCTGGAAAACCGTGGGAGTAACTTGTTTTCCAGAGGTTGGCTCCCATGACCACCTTTCTCATGAACACACACTGATTAGGTGTTTCTGTTTATGGCTTGTAACTTTGCCTGTTCCATTCGGGCATTGCAGCCGTAATCCCAGGAACGTTCAGACTTGAAAGGAATCAGGAGGTCACCTAATCCAACCTCCTGCTCAAAGTGAAATCAACACTGAATTCAGGTGAGGTTGCTTAAGACTTTGTCCAGATGGATCCTGAAAACCTTCAAGGACAGGTATTCCATTTCTCTGTGCAGCTGTTCCAGTGATTCATTGTCCTTACCATGATTTATTTTTTCTCCCCTTACACACAACTTAAATCTCGGTTGTTTCAGTTTATGATCTCTGTTGCTCATTCTCCTGCCATGCACCTTCCTGAAGTCTTGTCTCCATTTTCTGAATAACACCCGTGTAGATACAGGAAGTTATTAGGTCTCCCTTCCTCCCACCAAGCCTTCTCTTCTTGAGGCTAAATAAACCATGTTCCCTCAACATCTCCTCATAGCTGATGGATTTCAGTTGTTTTCTTATGTGGTAAAGGCTTGGTCCTCTTTTATGTCTCTTGATTTTTCAACCGTATCAAAGTTTCTCTACAAAAAAAAGTAAAAGTCAGAAAATGACAATTGTCCCCAAGACTATGAGTGAGAGAAATACTTCATTGTAAAATTCAGTGTAAGTGTGAGAGCTGAGAACACTAAAATCTTCTAGGAAAGGTAGTTCTTCCTGAGTGAATTGAGTCATGTTAGTGACATCTTAAATATTTGCACACTCTGAGCCATGAAGTTCTAGAAAGAAAAATTAATAATTCTTTGCACTCATTAACTTGTGGCGAAGGGGAAGAACAACCACAGATAGCACATTATTCAGATATGGTTTCTGCCTGGAATTCCTCTGGTGACACATGCAGAGGCACGGCAACTTCACCAAAGCTTAGAATTGCTTGGGTGATAAAACTGTGGAAAGGAAAGTTTCTTCAGTCTTTCTTTCTTCTATTACTTTAACTAAAATTTGTGAATTTTTTTTTGTTGTTGTTTTCATCTATTTTTAAATTAAAGAGCAGACAAGCGTCTTGCAGAACCTAGGATACTTATTTCTCAAGGTGAGGACTTTAACTCTAGGCTGCAAAGTCACCAGTCTAAGCTCTGGTAAGAGTTAAACTTCAATACACAGCCCATACAAAGTATTTCTAATCTAGAATTTCTAGGTAGCTCCCCACCAAATGCAATTTTCTCTTCCAGTGTGGGGGTGCCTGATTCTCTTCATTCAGTCTTGTGGAGGCCTAGGTGGCTAACAGAACCACGTGTTCCCCTTTAGGAGTCAAGGTGCTGTAACTTAAGACACTTTGTTCTTTATTGGATCTATTTATTACATGCTTGCTTTATTATAAGAGCAACCCTGATAGAGTTGAGACAGAAGTTTTCCAGGTTCTATAGCTGAACTGGTGTAAATCAATGCATTCAGGTACATCACCTCTTCCATGGCACTTAGGCAGAAATTTGCCCCAGTACAGTAAATGAACATAGGCATGCAAGTCAGTCTTTGCACTGGTATGCTGTGTAGTAGCGGTAAAGGCACCCAGCATGAGTAGCGCTCAGTTTTGAGTCTTCACTAACCCCCTTCTGCACCAGTACGATCGAAGAAAGGGCAATGAAGACTGACTTAAAGACAGTGCCCAAATCGCTCTCTTTTTGGTGGGAAGCTCTTCAGTAGCCCAGAGCTGTCATTGCAGACCTATGCACTGGTAGATAGCAAGCATACTGGGGTGCTTCCTCCTCGCTAGGTAAATCTGCTGGATTAACAGTAGTGTTCTTTCTCCTTCTTTTCCAGTTCACATATAAAGGTTGCTGAAGTGTGCAGCTCTTAATGGCAGAGATAAAAATAGCAGCTGAGGATACAGGGGAACATATTCAAAGAGCAGGGTGGGGTCGGGGTTAGAAGCAGGGTCTTAAGCGAGCTTCACATAAAGTCCTATTTCTCATTTTCAGAAGCCATGTGTACAGTACACAAAAAATATTCAGCATCAAATACCTGCAGAATGTCTTTGAGAACTCTCCTCAGATCCTAATAAATGCCAAGGTTTTAGTAAAGAACATATATTTAATACATATATTTCCCCGTACTACTTCATCTGAACATTTCTGAAGGACAAACACCCAAAGAGAAGCTATCCACTGACTTGCTTCAGTCTTGTGGTTTAAGCTTTAGCCACACCTTTATACAGTTTCAGTCCTGTCCTCATTTTGGCTGGGATAGAGTTAATTTTCTTTTTAGTAGCTGATACAGTGCTGTGTTTTGGGTTTGGTATGAGAATAACAATAATACACTGATGTTTTAGTTGCAGTTAAGTAGTAAGCACTACTGCTCCAGGTTAGGGACTTTTCAGCTTCCCACGCTCTGCCAGTGAGCAGGTGCACAAGAAGCCGGGAGGGACCAGAGCCGGGACAGCTGACCTGAACTAGCCAAAGGGATATTCCATACCACAGAATGTCATGCTCAGTGTATAGACTGGGGGGAGTTGGCTGGAGCCTGACAGTCGCTGCTTGTGGACTGGCTGGGCATCAATCAGTGGGTGGTGAGAGGTTATATTGTGCATCACTTGGTGATTTCTATTTCTTTGGGTTTTATTCTTCTCCCACTCCTCTTCATTATTATTTTTATTGTTGTTATTACCTTATTTCAATTATTAAACTGTTCTTATCTCAACCCGCAGGTTTTACGTTTTCCTGATTCTCCTCCTCATCCCACCTGGGCAGGGCAGGGTAGTGAGTGAGGAGCTGTGTGTTACTTAGGTGCTGCCTGGGGTTAAATCATCACAAGTCCTCAGCTCCTTGCCTTTGCAATGGCTTCAGGCACCCATGGCAATTTATTCTTTCCTTGTCTCCACTCCAGGTATTCAGACTAATCTCCTGGGAACGGAAACTTTTCAGCTCAAGTGTCTGACTTTAGTATGAAGGTATTTAGTTGACACTTAATAAGCAACACTATTCAGGAGCAGGTGATAATTCAGTGGTCTCTTCTGACTTTTAATTAATTTTCTGGACATGTGAAAATCTAATCAGGTTTATCCCATTGGCCAACCTCAAAATGGTATCATCAACAGCTGTATCAATAAATAACAGTGATGGGGTTGTTATTCTCATATATAAACTTTGTTTACTTCTTGCTAAATTCTTGTTTCAAGCACATCCTGAAGCAATGACCAATTATATGTTCGGCTAAAAAGAGCTTTCACTATATGTAACTAACTCATCTTTTAACTGCCCTGAATGTGACTGTCCTCCCTTTTCATAGCATCTCTGACACTGTACACTCTGCTCTTGTCATTGTTATTTTTTTATTCTCTGAAGTGAAGAAATCCTTTCTTTTTCACTAATTTTCCAAACTTGGAAACTATCTGATATCTTTGTTGAGGCAGAACTGAGTACAGCTAGAAACATATGTGATATAAGTGGCTTTATACCAATTTCTGCATTATTTACTGTATGTGTCCTCAGGTTGCCCAGCTCTGTTGTCTAACAGCTAAACAATACCCTCTCTTGCTTTGAGGGAAAAAGACACAAGTATTTCACATGTAGTCATTTAAAAACAGAGCAAAGCAGATGGAATATTTGAACAACCCTAACCATTATGCTTCAGTGTCAGAAATTTTGGGTTGTCTTTTATGGGGTGCACCCATGGTTTTAATGTCCCTAACCGTAAGCCTGCAGGCTCATGCAAACCCATAAGGAATGTGAAACATCACTTTTTAAATTTAATTTATGATTCTTTGTTTGCAGAGAAACTTTGGTTCCTCAGCTTCAAGCAGGGTTTGAACTTACAACATGTTGCTTCCCCTCCAGAAGGTAGCATTATAGAAAGAAAATATATTCTAATAGCATTAATCTGGTGGAGGGTGAGACTTAAAAGCTGATTCTTATTAGAGCAAAGTATCTTTTAAATAGTGGTATCTAGGGAGGGTTTGGGGAGGCAAAAGGAGATTTTGCCTTCTTCAAGACTTGTCTAATTCACTAGGGTGATTCGAAGTGTCGTCAGCATACAGTTGAATCTAGGCTATATGTAATGCAGGACTGGAAAACTGTACAAGTAGAATTTAGTCTTTACTTTCTCTCTTTTCCCTATATATTTGGTTTGGGGATTTTTTTCACTGTCATCTAATTACATTATAGGTCATTAAGGGATGGATGGATGGAAGAGGATGAAACTAGGGCATTACTCTGGGATCTGGAAATATATTCAGCTCCTTTCTTTTCCATGAAGCTCTTGGTTGAGGCCTGTGATCCCAATTTGTCAGATGTACACAGGTAATTAAATACTCCTGAAAACCAGAGAAACTGAATACTTTACGAGGATCCAGATCTTCAAGAGTCTTCTGCTCCTCACCAGAAAAACATAAATAAAATCACTTTCCTACCTTAGAGAGTAGAAAATATGGTTTGTAGAAAATCCATGAAAGATGGTGAGGAGCTTGGAACCTGCAGTTATGCAGAAAGAGATGAAGAGTCCTACATGTTCATGAGGCATATGTGTGTATAAATTAATGTGTTTTTAGATGGGAAACCCAGAGGAATCTAAACCCTTCTTTACTGATCATCCTGGCAACCACTGCAGAAGACTCAGAGAAACTTAGATGAGTCTTACACAGGTGAGTAACTTTATTTATGTGAATCTTAGGTGAAAATGAAACCCACTGTCTCTGCAGAGCTGACTCATCAGTGCATCTATGGATAACTCTACAGTTCTGATTCATTTACTATTGTTTTTAAAGGCTTCTGTGATAGCGTTAGTTGTAGGCTGATTTTCTAAAGAAATAATGTTTCTGCAAACATATGGTCTGTCCATCCATCGTTCCTAATAACTTTTGAACTCATGAATCTATTTCAGCTCAATTTGGCAGCGGGGTGGAAGAGAAGACAAGTACCTGTCAACTTTCATGGAAAGCGGTAGCTGGGTAGAGGACAAAAATTCAGATTAGAGTGTTCACTGAGGAAAAGGCAATTACAACTTACTTTGTTATCCACCTGAAAAGGCAGCAACCAGCTGAGCAAGCAGCACATGCCTCGCCCTAAAACAGCTGGGACCACTGCCCCAAGCCAACTGTTAAGGCATATAGCATGCCATCGTAGAGCGGGGAAGGAGGGGAGATGCTGTGGGTATGATCAAGATGGTGGGAATGGGGGACAGGGCATGAATCCATAGGAAACCAGGCATCCAGAGTTGTTCTGCTCTTTTTTTTTTCTTTTTTTTTTTGTGTTGTTTTCTCTTGTTATTGGTGCTGTCAAAACCTCTTCTCTGTGAGGGCATGGGCAAGGATAGAGAAAAGCATAGCAGGTGTTAACTTACGACTTATAAAACAGGGAAGCGGAGCCAAGACTGGCACCTGTGGCAATGAAGGTCCTGGATAGAAAGAAAGCAGCTGCCCTGCAAGCATGTGAGTTAGAGGTCTGGTTGTGTGGGAATGGAAGAAAGGATACAGTGGCAAGCATCCAGTTTAGTTTGTGGGATTTAATAGCTCTGCTGTGTATTTGGGGCCCACCAAAAAGCAGCCAATATTATCTATACACTGTACTCTTTTCCTGAGGGGTGAAGTAAGGACAAGCTTTCCAAGCTTTCAGTCAGACTTTACCATGTTTTCCAACTCATGTGGGTTTCAGTCAGCCCCTTGTAGTTTCGTGGAGCAGATTTTTTTTTTCTCACTGTGGTTTGAATACTTAAGTAATATACTCTAACGTACTATTGTAATTTTAATTGATCTGCATATTAGCTTGATTATATAAACCTCTTGTTTTTGCCTTCCAAATACAAGGAAGTCTGTTAGGCAGCATGTAAGATTCACCCCCCTTGGTCTCATTTGTAGCTGTAGGGAGGGTGGGGGAAAAAAAGCTATTGTGCGAATAAGTAAGAGATTCTCAGTGTAATGTGATGATGCATGCCACATTGTTTGGAAGGAAGCAATGGGATTCCTGGTCTGAAGCACATAAAAATCTTTGGATCCACTCACAAGACCCTTCTGCACCCTTTGTTCACACTGGAGCCTGCAGTGCCAGCCTCTGCACCAGAGGCTCCTGGCTTTGCCGAGGAGTTCAGCCAGGATATTTTTGAATACCCAGCGCTCCACGCCAGCTGTTTATCTAACTCTGTGAATAGCATCAGTCAGCTCCTCAATGGGGGCTCGCTCCTCTCTAGTGTTACCATGCTGCTGCAGCTTGACAGTGCAATTGTGCCTGTGCTTGCACTCACCACGAGTGGGGCCACTACACTGTAGATTGCTCACTGGCCTGGTGCTGCAAATATTCTTGGAGGCAAGATGTACCCCTGAGTGCTGGTTTTGGTTGGGATAGGGTTCATTATCATCATAGCAGCTAATATGGGTCTATGTTCTGGATTTGTGCTGAAAACAGGCTTTCTAATGCAGGGATGGTTTAGTTCCTGCTGAGCAGTGCTTGCACAGAGCCGAGGGCTTTTCTGCTGCTCACCCCACCCCAGCACGACCAGGCTGGGGGTGCCTGAGAAGCTGGGAGGGGACCCAGCTGGGACAGCTGACCCCAACTGGCCAAAGGGATATTCCACACCATATGACATCATGCTCGACATACAAAGCTGGGGGAAGAAGGGAGGTACGGGGGTACATTCAGGGTGATGGTGTTTGTCTTCCCAAGTCACTGTTACACATGATGGAGCCCGGCTTTCCTGGGGATGGCTGAACACCTGCCTGCTGATGGGAAGTGGTGAATGAATTCTTTGTTTTGCTTTGCTTGCATGCATGGCTTTTGCTTTAGTTGTTAAACTGTTTTATCTCAATCCACAAGTTTTCTCACCTTTACTCTTCTGATTCTTTCCCCCATCCCACCGAGGTGGAGAAGTGAGCGAGCAGCTAAGTGGTGCTTAGCTGCCAGCTGGGGTTAAACCACGACACCACGATCTATCCCAGAAATACCCCTTGCCTACCCATTTCCCTCCCCATGGTGACACACAAAATACCTTTCTTTTGTTTAACTTTAGGAAGAAACACTTCTCAGAATGCTCTTTCTTTACAAAATGAAACAATAATTTTTCCATCATAGTGACATATTTCTCTGTGGGAACTGCAAGAGAAAAAGCTCTGCCAAATAAATTCTGCTTTTTCTTCTTTTTTTAACATATGTTGTTTTGAATCAGTGAGAGCTCTCCTGTGCCCAAAAATGATTAAAAACTATGTAAGTTAAGTCTCTTTGAGCTGAGTGCATGTTATAAAAGCCGCTGTGAGTCAACAGCAATTTTACAGTCTTAGTTTTGTGTGGTCCTTGTTTGGAGAGTATTAGGTATAAAGTTGTCGTACTGGAGCTCTAATGGGTGCACTCAGTAGGTGTGATTTATGGGACTTGTTGCCTTGTAAGAATGAAGTCATGTAGAGTATCAGGGTTGCCCTGCAAACGAAGCAATTAAAATTTGTCATCTTTCTTCCAAAGGTGTCCTGAGTGTGGGTAAGAGCAAGCATGGGGAAATGTAAAATGGGGGGTGGGAGAGAGAGGTGATTAGATTCCATCTGTTGATGAATGCTTACAACACTTTTTCTAAAGTTTTTAATTGAATTTCATTTGCTGCCGCCTAGTGCCACGTCTGGAGGCAAACAGCACATCTTTTACTTGCCAGTTCTATTTATATGCCTGTGAAGTAGATCATTGTAATGAATACAGATGGGCAATAACTACAAAGTTATTGCATAATTTTTCAAAATTTCATGATTGCCTTTCCTACTTCCTCTTAGAATAATGGCTCCACTGTACAGCCTGCAGACCATTCACTATATCTTTCGTACATTTTACCACTTCAGCAGATTTTAATTTATTGGAGACACACTAGAAGTGGTAGGTAAACAATCTACAGAAAGAATCCAATTTATAAGACAAGGAAGACTTGAACCAGTATTAAGTTGCTCTGGAGATCACTTGGTGAATGCAAGTATATATGATTTTTTGTCTTTCTGACTTGGCAGCAAAGGGCACTGAGTGTGTGTGGGGAGGAAGTCAACTGAAAGCCACCCACCGCCAGCTTTACAGAATATAGAACAGGTTTGTAATAGGATGTCTAGTTGGATGGAAAGTGTTTTTGTACAATTTGAAGGTTTAAACCTGCCTCGGGAAAAGTTTCAGACCTGCTATGAGAAATCCAATTCCCTTTCACAGGGATGAAGCAGACTTGGTTTTGCCACCCTGGTGCTAGTTGGAGCAGTCTTGACCTGTGTCTTTCATTCTGCTTTCCGCCCCCCTTGAGTCAAACTCATTCTACTTCCACTTCTGAAATAATGAAGTGGAACACTTTGTCCTGAGCTGTGTTTACAAGTAAACTGACTTCTGAGAGTATGATCCATCTCCCATTTAAGTCAATGAGAGTCTTTGAGATGATAAAATGGGTATTGGATGTGTCCCTAAAAAAACTGAGTTTAAATCCTGGCCACACTGAAGCTGATGGCAAAGAGAAATTGGAATTTAACCCCAGTGTCTACACGTCATCTGCTGTATTGGCAAAGATTATCACAAACTCTGCTTCCCCTTGAAAGCAGAGCTAAGTGCTTTTGAACCACATGTAGTTTTTCTTAAGTCTCACCTCTGAAACCAGTCCCAACTCGAGTCTGCAGTCCTCAGGACCACCAATAATGAACTGTATGAAAATCAGTTAAACTGGTCTTGGAGACCTGTTTTGAAACTGGCTTATGACTGTGTAACTGAGTCTCAAAACCAAAGACCTTTGACCTAAGTATGCAGAAATGTATAACATTTTGGGTACTCAATCTGTCTTGGGTGCTAGAAATCTGTCAGAGACACTTGATTTTCGGAAGGGTCCCTGTATCTAAAAATCTTGACTTCCTAAATAGCTTCATGGTATTGTCATGGTTTAACCCCAGCCAATAACTAAGTAGTGCACAGCTCTGCTTCACTCACTCACTTTTCTCACCCGCAGAGGGATGGGGAGGAGAACTGGGAAGGAATTTAAAACTTGAGGGTTGAGCTACAAACAACTTGATAATTAATTTTTTTTAAAAAAAGGGGGGGGGGGGGGGGGAACAACCTCTATGACAGTAATAATAAAAATAAGGAGGGAGAAGGGGAGAAGAGTAAAATCCGAAGGGAAGAGAGGAAAGGAAACAAGTGATGCACGATACAACTGCTCATTGCTAACCGATGCCCAGCCAGCCCCTGAGCAGGATCAGCATGCCCACCCAGGCTCTCAGTTTATATACTGAGCATGGTGTTCTTTGGTATGGATTATCCCTTTGGCCATTTTGGGGCAGCTGTCCTGGCTGTGTCCCCTCCCAGTTTCTTGTGCCCTTCCAGCCTTCTTGCTGGCAAGGCTCAAGAAGCTGAAAAGTCCTTGACATAGTATAAACATTACCTAGCAATAACTATAAATATGTTATCAACATTATTCGCAGACCAAATCTAAAAGACAGCACTGCACCAGCTACTAGGAAGAAAATTAACTCTATCCCAGATGAAACGAGAACAGGTATGTAATAAAAATTTTGGATACCTCAGTCACTTTTGGTAACTGAAACATCCTTTAATTTATCAATTTTTTACAGCACACAACACCAATGAATGCTTACACCTATGAAGTATGCTTTGATGTTGAATTCCCATTCATCTTTCTTCCATTGATCTTTCTAAATAAAACTACGAGGACTGATAACTGATTAGAGTGGCAAAAGTGGTTCTGTAAGCTGGTTTTGCCACCACAGAGAACATTATCTGCCCATCCAGCAATAATGGATTTTTGTCGTTGTTGTCTGCTTTTTATTCAAACCTGGGATAGCAAAGACCACTTCTCACTGTTTTTTTACATAATTTTGTGGTATTTTATTTTTTATCTATGATTATAATAGATGTGACCCTTGCTACCCACTCTGAATAAAGGGCATCTGTTGTGTTTTGTTCGCCTTTCCCTGAAGCGTAAGGACTCCAACTTTGCTCGATGAATTGTCTCAAGAAACCACAAGCACATACTTAGTACTTTGCCAGAAACTTCATAATACTGTTGTGAAAGGAGCTAAAATGTTTTTTGATGTATTATTTTTCATTCTGATCAACAGTTTAAAGTTGGAAGAACTTAAGCCAACAGTTTCATGGTCTCAGCGGCCTCCCGTCCTCCGACTGGAATCTTTCAGCCTTCAGCCTGAATCGTGCGCAGAGCAGAGGAAGGTAATTCTGTCTAACCTTCACTCCTGCTCCAAACACCAAAACTTGTATTATCAGCATTTCAAATCACAACTTGCTCTTTCACATGCAGACAACTGTTTCTCCATATGAGCTCCCAAGCATTTTAGATTCCTCATCTCCTCAAAAGATTTTACTCTTGCTTTTCCCTCTTTCTATATTTTTTTAACACTTTGGCATAGTTGGTTCTTTCACCATATGGAACCACTTCTACCTCCTTATCCCCTATACGCACTTCCCCACTCAACATGATGACATGTGACCACTCAACTCATAAACAGGAGTTAGGGAAACAGAGGTTAAACCACGGGCACCAAAAGTGGTTTTGAGAATGCAAATGTGGAAAAAGTGGGATAATCCACAAGCATGTGGTTTGTTACCATCTGCCTCATGCTCTGAATGTATAAGCACATTCACCCAGAGTTTACAATTGAAGGGATACAATGTTTTTTTTTCCTGGTAAAATACTGTGCATTTTGGCTTGAAAAGCATGCTTGCTTCCCTTCCCGTGGTGAGATTACAGGTGCTGCACACTGCTATTATGGTTGATCTTTTTCAATAAAGATCCCACACAGGCCAGGATACTAAACACGCAACTCGGCTCGATGGTGATGGATTGCCTATAATCCCACATCTATCTTCTTCCTCCTGTAGCCCATTCTAGCGGCTCGCTACATCTGTACATCTACCACATGGCCTCTCTGCTTGTGTATGGGAACGAGAAATGTGTAAATAAAGCTATACATAGGCGTAGAAATACACGTAAGCAAATGCATATCTTTACCCGCATGCATACAGTTATGGGGAAGATTTCCAAAGGTGCTTAGCATCACTTGGGCGTTATTTAGGTGACTGGCAGCTGCTGTGTGCAGACAACAAACTTGTCGCATGGTGGTAAGGAGGGTTATAGCCAAAGTAGCATAGTCTATAAGGTACATGGAAAATGCCACCCCCTGAGTGACGTATTGGGCACAGCTCCAGGCTGCTCAGGAAGCGCTGTCCCCAGCTAGGGCTACCTCAGAGCTGGTCAGTGAGACTGGCAGCTCAGGGGCTGTCTGCACTGCTGCTGCATGGACTCGCCTCAAAAAGGAGCTGACTTCTCAGAAAGCTTATGCCCAGTGGATCATGAGTGGCTCCAAGGTGCCACAAGGATTATATATCTCTTAAAAGGAGTGAAAGTTACTGTGTACAAAAATAGTATAATGCATACCAACAGGGGGAAAGAGGGACAGCAGAATATGGGAGTAGCGCCCCAGCTCATGCACTTTGACTTTTTCTTTGCTGTAAATGTCCATCCCACAGATGAACACTCAAAGCTGGATGCTACTTTCATAACTTTCCTTGATATTTTATTCTTTCATTAATTTAGTTTCCTTTGAGAGTAGACTTAAGGTGATTAAACAAAGCAAGAAAACTGGCTAAGATGGCGGTAGAATGTAGGAATTAGTGGAGCACCTGATGGGAGATGTGGTATATAACACAGGACTCAAAACCAGATAATGAAACACGGATCCTATGAGAAGCTGGTGAAACAGCCCCTCTGCCCAAGTCCTGCTTTTGGGAAGCAATGTTTGATGCCTCTTCCCAAAGATTCAGTCTTCAGCTTTGGACTTGACCTCTTTCAGCGGGGACCTGCTGGCCAACACAGGCAATCCTGGATGCATCTCTCACCATTAGCCCTCAGTGCCTCTGGCATGAGCTTCTGGCACTCAGTGACTATTTCAGCTCAGAAACTTCACCACAGCCGTTTATTTGGAAGGAGAGGTTAACTGGGAGCAGGAGGGGAAAGGCTGCATGAGGCACCTGGAACAGGTAATGCCATTTCAGAGAAACACTAGACCCAGAAATCCGCCATAAGCACAGAGCTGCTTGTGAGATCTGGTACCAGAGCTGTTAGCAGCAGCGTATCTGGGCAGAGCGGAATCAGGGCTATAATTAACTACAGAGACTGCAATTAGTCAAGAGCTACTTCAAGGTCTGGGGAACACATGACACAAGGCCACGTTAGCAGCACAGTCCAGGGAATCGCCCCTCATGCTGGCTGTGCTTGTGTTGCGTGGGTGACATGCTGTATGGTTTCTGGATCTGCTGTTTAAATTTTCACATTCTTTCATCATACTCTGCGAGGTAAGCACATCTTCTCACAATACAAAGGTCTAATGAAGCAGGAAGCTGGTGAGCTGAAATTTGTAGGTTTGGGGCTCGGGTCTGCTGCTGACAGACTTCATCCAGGTCATTTCACCCTCTGTGTCATACTCTCCCACCTGCAGAAAACAGTGTTAATAATATTTAAATACCTCATGGTACTAAATTGCAGCTTAATTAATGGTTTGCAAAGCACTTTGAAATGCTCACTTGAAATAGGCAAAGGATAATTAACATCACGTATTTATTTAGTGAGTTTTCCTTGCCAGGCACAATCTTCCTAAAATTCCCCTTGCAATAACTGTTTGCACTGCTCTAAGAAAAACAAAGCGGTTCAGCCAGTATGTTTTCAGTGGGGAGACTTTTTGCTGCATGAATCAGATGGTTGAAACTTGAAGAGAGTGGCTGCCAAGAGGGGCAGACATGTTCCTGAACGGGGCGGGGGGGAGATGAACAGATGCACAAGTGTTCATGCTCCCTCAGAGGCGTGTGCATTGTACCAGGCAACCTTAATGACACTACTACAAGGCTGTTGTTCACTTCAGAGCTTGGCTAAAACAGGCCCCCGTTCTTCTGTAGAACTGCTACTCATGTCTCATGGGTGAATACAGGCGTCAGCTAGACAGCAAGGTCTTCAGAGCTAACCTGTTTCTATGAGAGATTTCATACCTCCCTTTCACTGTGTTTTCCACATTTTGCTAAATATAGAATGATGGCTCCAAGACCAGGACAGGAAAAATCTTAAATCTGAATCACACTTGCCATAGCAAAGCTTGTACCACTGCCCAGGAAAAATCACAGATTCAGATAGCTGCCACGCCAAGTGGCACTCTGTTTATGCAATGGATACGGCACAAGGGATGCAAGGTGGGATGCAGCCCCCAACAGCAAATGAGGCAGCACCCCAGGAAACACTGCCTGCCTGGGAGCCTTTGCAGGCTTTTAATTTCTAGGCGTACCTGGGATGTTGGAAAAAAGGCTAAGCGTGAAGTTTGGCTTGAATGATGAACAAATAATTTCCAATAAGAAACTGCCTATTCTTGGATAGGACTGTGCAAACTGAATTTTAGGTCTAAATTTTGAGTTGACCACGGAGAGGTCATGGTCACTCTCTACAGAAGGGAATGACTGACATTTTCATAGCGCCCTACCGATCGATGCTCTACCTTTTTTCACTTTCTTACCTCTGAGGTGAGATTGGGAGAAAACACTCAAACAGTTCCTGCAACCTTTCCCTGGCGTTATGAGTGAGAAATGGGAGGTTCGAAGCAGACAGGGGAATTTGATGCTTAAACCAAGCACACTTTACCTAGGTAGTCTGTACAATAATAAACACTGAAGATTGCTCTAGAAGCATATTGTGAAATCCTGCCTCCTAATGTGGATAGCGGCTTAGGACAAGCTGTAACTGCATTTCACCTGTAGTCTGGGTTCAGGAGCTCAGCTCCATAGGTCAAGCCTTGAAGAATGGTAAATAGGAAAATAAGCAAAATGAGCCCTCTGTGCACATGCTGATAAGTTTGTATGACACTTTTGAAGAGATCATGTCCCTGAAGAAAAGCACATATTGAAAAGGCTGCTTAAAGTTTTTTGGATAAAGTAGAGCTCTTTGATTACATTGATGATTTTTGTTCACCGTGTTAACATTGCTAACCTGAAACTTTCAGAAAATGTGAGTCAGCACCCTCAAAATAAGGAAATTAAGAAATAATTGCATTTCTAAAATAAATAGATAAAGATAGATTGAGGTTTTATTTTCCCTCCCAATGACCTTCTGAGTTTTAAAGTTTTTAGATCTCTTCAAGCTTTCCTCTATAATCACACAGGTTGGGAAGGCTTTCTGATGTTGCTGTTTTGTTGGTTTTTTTTTGTTTTTTTTTTTTTTTTTCCAGTGAAAGCAGAGATTAGGACTTAATCACATGCCTTTGTCAGCTGAAGCTGTAAAAGTGTCAAATGTAGAAAGACCCAAAACAACATCAGTGAAGCTGTCCAAATGGTAACATCTGCCTGCTGCAGCCCACCTTGCAAATCTCACACCCACCTGTGCTCCAGCAGCCCCAGCCCTGGGTGGGAGCTCGCAAGGGCAAAGCCATTACTGTGCAGGGATACCAGAATGCGGGGCTGAATGGGAGCCCACGTCTCAGCCTCACCTCCCTGACCACTGACCTACTTACGAAGCAGCGGGTCCCACCTTCCCTCACAGCAGGTCATGCCTTACTCCAGGATCAGCTTTGATAAGATCAAAGAGGCTTCCTGCAGAATAAGTTATTAATCTGGGTAAGGCTGGAACAGATCTCAGGTTGCCTCTGAATTCAAACGCAATTCAGCCGGTAAGGTCAGGCTTGTCTCTTTCTTTGACTTAAGCCTACCACAATGCAGAAGTGCCCTCTAATGTTGTTCATGAAATAGATGGCCTGCATGCTCAAGCAAAGCTCCTGATAGCTGCAGGTGTATTTTTCTTGGGAAGCTAAATTGCTAGAGAAACAAAAGTTTTGGTTAGTTTAATTTGGCAAGACAAAAATGCCGTCCTAGGGGAAGACTTTATTTAGAAACTTTATTTTTCCCCTGTTAACTTAGATATTTTACTGAAAAAAAGTTTAAAGGTTCAAAAGTTCACAAGAGACTTTTTTCTGTTGCATTAACAAAAAAAAAAAAATGATAATTTCCCAGTTAGGCAGGACAGTCCATAGATTAATTTGTTGTTACAGAACATGTTGAACCCAAAAGTGACATTTCATTAGTTTTTGTGCTATAGTTTTAAATCTTCTTCTGTGTAACTCATTCGCCTAAGAGTCTTTAGCCCCAGTACAAAAGGGAAAGGGGACTGCTTGCTTCTAACAAAACCCCTGGCTTTGCTAACATGAGGTATGGAACATGTAATTCTACCAGCCATTTTTTTCCCCTTTGTGGAATGAGGTCTAATGATTTTAATTGCTGACATTTCCTTACCGTAATTACAAAATACTCTTCAGCGTTGAAAGCCTGATCATGACATGAATGATTCTTCTCTAGACAAAGCCAAGAATGTTCAGCCAGCCTCAAGGTCAGATACTAGATGACAGCTGGCACTTGAAAACAGGAGACAAAAATAGTGTATATCATTGATGTGTGCCCAATGGGCAATGTGTCTGCAGATTGTTTATGGTGGGGGCAATATGGAGGTCACCATGGAGTGAAATATTAATCTGACTTTTTTCTACACAGCCTGAGTTCACAGAAGCAAAACAACTGCTGCATGCAGAGCCTTTTAATATTATACCAAAAATAAGATTCCCCTGCCAAACACAGTATACCTCATTCTGGGTGCTTTGGTGTTAGGAATACTGTGACATAGGCTTTAATAATCGACAGAAGGCCCAGAAAAGGCAAGAAGAAGGTTTACTACATGTCTTAGAAAAGAAAGAAGCCATAGAGGAGCCATCATCATCTAACTATGTGGGACAGACCTAAAAAAAAGAGCCTGGAGGAAAGATGCAAGAACATAACACAGGATAATTAACAAAGAACTCCAAAGTCCACTGCTTGGGATTCAGTAAATTTTGCACCATGTGCTGCGTGTGCCTGCCAGGGTGAGTGAAAACGCCATATTTGAGCTCGCTGCTTCTGGCCTCCAGATGGTCAGTTCTGGAGACAGGTTCATGGCACAGAGAATGGCAAGAAGATTCATTCAATCATCCAAAAATAAACCTGTGCATAAAAATGTAGTGCATACTTCGAAGGACAGTTATGGGGAGTGCAGAGCAAGACTTACAGCTCATTGCATGAATGGCAGGACACATCTGTGTCTTCTTCTCTGATCAAATCAGGCAAATGCTAACAGAAGGGGTGAATGCCACCGGGTGCACGGGAAGCTGCTTACTTGTGACTTGGGAGAGCTTGGAGTTCTCTCACAGGGAGCCTTGACCTTTGGAGGGCAGCTGGGAGGTATTACTGTGGGTGGTTTCTTAGTTTATATTTCCTCAGAGAATCCTCAGACACTTCAAACAGCTACAACCAGATTAGATGACAGGTCAGCCTTTTCAATTCCCACTGTATAGCAGGTGAAACAATAAAAAAAGTATTGAGTAAGGAACATTAATCTGTATTCAGAGCTTTTTAATAAATTATAAATAAATATATCTGCTTCGTTCCTTTGAATTCTACCCGCTTGTGTTTAGCTATGTGTTTTTAGTGGCAACACAGTCTCGGTGAGCTGTAGGCCCAACGAAATCATGAGCTATTTTTAAAAAAATAAAAATAATCTGAGCTGGGATTTAAAATAGGGTGTGGTAAAACGGCAAGGGTGAAAAGTTTGACGGCGTATCAATAGGCTGCTGGGACCTTCTGGCAATCCTTTCACTTCCTCTTCAGTGAACACAAGATTTTTGCAGAGGTGCATTTTTGCTGCCACATTTCTGCAGCTTCCCATTTCAACCCTAGTTTATGCATTCCCCAGCGAGAAATCAAAAGCTATCACATGTTACCTCTCATCCTCTGAACAAACTTTTTTCTTTCAGGGACTTTGGCTGAAGCAGACGGAATGCCACAGAATTTTAAATTGAAAATTGAAGTGTTCCCTCTAGCATTATGTTTAGCTCCTTGTGGGAGTGGGGGTGGGAGGATATTTCCAAAGTAGTTTCTGGCCTGTCTGAAGCACAAGCTGGAGGAGATGTGTACCCCCAGGAAGGCAGGAGGGGATAATGCTAGAGGAGATGGAAAAGGAAGTTGTTATAGAAATTAAATGAAGTGAAAGTTTTAGTAGGGGAGACGGGATAGGGCAGGGAATAGAGGACAGAAGATCCAGGCAAGCTGTCCATCCAGTGAGGAGGGAATAACTATCACGAACTGAAGCTTAAACAAAAAAACAGTCTCAAAGCGGATATGCTCACCTTCATCCTCTGTTTTCATTTAACTCCATCTGGATATGGGGAAGAATGAATGCTGTAAGGGCTGTGCAGGACAAACCAGGTTTAGCAAACTAGAGTAACCGTTAACTCCTTTGCTTGTGGTGGTTTACGAACAAGTTTCATGACGAAGACTCCTGTCCTGTCTCCTTGAATACTACATTGGTGTGAAAAACGTTTTGCAAATAAGTATGTTCAGTAAAAATGTAGGGTTTGGTACTTTATTTCCTTGTAATCTATTTTCCCCTGCCTCTTCCTTACCCCTTTTAAATTCCATTTTTTTCTTTAGCCACATTTGTGAGGATGTGGCCTCATATGTAGGCATGGCAAAGTACTAAAGAAAGGCAGGAAGAATGATTGATAGAAGGACATCATTTTATGACTGAAAAAGGTAGAATTAAATGTTCATTTCCATTTCCCTGTTGTTGTGGGGAAGTATCTTATTTTTATTTATAAAGCATTCCTAATAAGTGCAGTATTTTTGTGTTGGCTGGTGTTGGTATCACTGAAATCCAATGCATTTGTTAAAACACTTGGAATTTTTTTTTGGTCAATTGGGCATCATTATAGTTTTAGGGAAAAACCAACAGTGGTTCCAGGCAGCTATTTTTCCTGAATTCCCTGCAGTGGATTCTTTTTCTTTAGGCAGGAAACTCTAACAAATCTAGGTGAATGGGCCAAAGGAAAGCAGTGGTTTTGTACACTTCCCTAACATTCATGTGGCTTGGGCCGTTCCAGAGGCTTGGAAGTCTTGCTTGGGGACTGTGAAACTTGCCTTTTCAGAGTACTCGACAGACATTTTGGATAGGTGACAACCGCGTCTTTTCCCAAAAGTCCTTCTTTCTAACTTTTCCATTAATATTTACTTTTTTCCAGTCACCACATTTCACAGAAGGGTTGAGGATTTTCATTCATTGCTAAAGCTGTCAGTCAAAATTGCTGGGTTTCTTTTTTTTTTTTCATTAGATTCTCTCTCAAGTCCTTCTTCCCATCTCCATACACAGAATTAAAGTTGGTGACAAAGCTTATGTCATTCAAACATTGCATCTTTCTTCTGGGCAGTCTCTCTGATACTACCACCTCCCAGCACAATGGTCAGGTCATTTTTTGTCTCGCCTTCAGCTTTCCTCATCGTTTCTTGCCTTCCACATCTAATTAGAGATCACTGTCTTCTTTTTCTGCACTTCTATGGCAGGATAGGTGCTAATATACTTAAATCTGGGGTGAAGCAGCAAACACCAACAGCCTTCTGCCACCTTGGAAAGGAAGGTCCTGGACTAGCAGGGCAGTTCAAAATGAGCAGGAAGTCTTGGATACTCTTACTGAATACAGCTGAATGCTGTTCCAGCTCTTTCTCTCCCAATGTCAAAATTAATGCACTTTTCCCCAGGTTTTTGCCTCATTCTCTGTCCTGCAAGCAACATTTCATTCCTACAAAACTGGTGATTCAAAAAAATATATTTTGAGATATTTTATTTTTATTCTTAAGTTGTAAGACAGTTAAGGATGCTTCCGGGGCTTCTCTAGTTTTTATTAAGCTACTTTGGCCTGAAGAGAACTACTCTCAATTCAATTTAAGATTATCATGAGAAAACAGAATGAAAACAGAATTCTGAGGACTGGGCCTTTGAGTCTTCTATGAACATGGTGTCTCAGGAGAGCTATGGGGTTTGGCTATGATTTTTCCTTCACTTTTTTGTACATTTATTTACCAGGGCACTATACATCTTGGGTAACTATCTCCTCCACCATGTCTTTCAATCATATCCCCACTGTGCATTCTTAAAAGGTGCTTTTGAAGTCAGAATCGTCTCTCTATAATAAAAGCATGAACAATTTAGAAGAGTCAATACATGAAGAACTTCAAAAAATGTGACTAACACACCAAAATGATTAGTCTCAGTTATGTCACATTGCTTCACTCAACTGTATTTGTGGATGTTAGTTGGCACAGTGTAACCTGTCTGGATTGTGATTAGCACTCATTTGGGAACAACAGTCAAGTCTGTCTAGTAGGTGATCCCACCTTTGTTGAATGTGCTAATCCCTGAAAGGCCAGAGGATTGTGTAAAAGAATGGAACATCAAGGATCATCTTAAAACCAGCTCATAAAAGTTACATTTATATTGTCCAGGGAAGGACTTATCTTCTCTCTGAAAATTATTCTAATGCAGATGTGTGTGAATACTTAAGCCACATGTGGCATCTGGTGAAAATAAAGATTTATTTTGGCTGAACTGGCTGTATTAGCAGATAGAGATCCAGCTTTGAACTAGATTTTAGTTCATAGCCTGCTGGTGCCATGGGATTAATTTCAGAATTTTGATTTGTTTTTAATATGGAGAAAATACTTGCAGCTGATTTTTTAAGGTCTTTGTTTCCTTCAAACAGGCAAGCTACTGAAAAGAGATGGGAAAGTCAGAAACAACAGAAAATGACAGTCATTTTAGGTGACATGAACTACAACTTTTTGATTTCAGTTTTAAAGAAGGGTTGTCCTAGCCTTGCAGAAATTAGTAACCATCTTGACAAGAGATGGAGTTTCATACATTTATTCTTGTCATGCTGTGTCTTCACTAGAGAATGCTCTCTTGCTTTGTGGACACGTTTGGGCTGCTCAGAAGTGGCACCATGACAATGCACAGACACATTTTCAGCCTGTGTCCCACTGTCTTTTGCTGTGACTTTCCTTTCCCAGGTCATTCTTTGGGCTGCTGGACCATCTTTGCCTGGCTTTGTCCAGGAGGCAAAGTGAATGTTTGCAAAGGTAGACTGATAGGCAAAGAGATACTTGGTGTTGCTGTTGATTCCTGCTGTTTTATTGTTTCGAGCATGTCTTCCTTTCAAGGGCAAAACAGAAAACATAGTGGTGGCAGTGCAGGTTAATAGGGGGAATTAGCACAGCAGAGGAGGGGAGCAGAGCAGAGCTCCTTTGTTGGCAGAAATCAGACTGGACAAATTTCAGTGATGGGGAGTGAGACTTAAGCTTTTAGACTCTCACTGTCACATAAATGGGCCTGTACTAGCCCAATTACCTCTGTAGCACCTCTCGCTCTGTGATGTAGCTGGTTGCCTTGTCTCTCACTTCCCTGCATCTCGCACACAAGGTTGCGAAGCAAGAAAGGGGTCCCGCAGGGTGTTGCCAGCTGGGCATGCCTACGTTGAAAGTAGCATTACCGACAATCTCCAAATGAAACCCAGCAGTGTTTCCTGTCGCCAGGTGAAGCTTCCCTACTCAACCTCTTCCACACCTCCAAATAACCCAATAGTTTTAAAACTGTAAGGATGTCTTTTGCATGTTGGGAAATACATTCTCATGGCCAGGCTGTCCCTTAAAGATACCTAGCACACCTGCTGCCATGCACACAAGACAAGATGAACTACTGGCAAAGAAAAAAAGAAATCTGTTCACCTTACTCCCACTAGAAGGAGTGGGTTGTGGGTGGGCAGATGAAGTAAGTAGGCAATGAAAGATATTTCTATGTCTTCACTCCATGCGTAATACTCAAACTCAAGTTGTTTTTCTGCTGTGATTCAAGTCAAAGATTTCCAAGTAATTTATTATGCATCCTACTAGTCTGTGGGGATCTCTTTAGATCTGACAAACCAAGTGTATGTCATCATTTGGCCTTCTAGGCAAAGCACAGTATACTGTAGAGAGGGTTTTGAGTGGGTGGTACTTAGAACTAGCATTAATGCCCAGGGATGTTATTAAGAGAATAAAGCTTCCTTGGGGTTTATTCTTTTGATTAAAATGTAGTATTTCAAGTATTGACCACAATTTATCATATCTCCTAATCAAAGAGATCAGGATGTTACCACTGTAACTGTAACTTGTCTACCTAGACCTCACTCAAAGTTGTAACTGAACTTGGTCTGTTCTGAATTTGCTGAGCTCATTTCCTGTAGTGTATGTAGTCCCACTGAGCTCACTTCTCTGCTGCAAAACTTTAAATAGAAGGAAAACTAAGAATTGCATAGATTTGTCTGTATTTATGCCATCATGTCTGATAGTAAAATTTGGCCTGTACAGAAACACGTTGCTGCTCTAGTCCATCACACAGACTGGACCAAGTGATTTCAGCTGAAAGTGTATATCCTGGAGCGCTATAGGATCCCTCAGAAGGAAAGGCAACATGCAAAAGGCAATGCAATCCAGGATAGTTTTTTACCCAATTTGCCTACTCCTTCCACTTCCCCACCAAAGAGAAATTAATCTGAGCCAACAGTCAAGTGAATATTTCAAGGAGTAAGTGAACTCATGCCCTTCCAAAAAAATCTATCATCTTTTAGACCTGTAGCCACCTCAAAACAAACTCTTGTCTCTTCTTATACTCTTCTAGTTCCTGAGGATTTATGAACCGTGTTTCTACTCTGCCTTAGCTCCAAATAATTGAGATAAAACAGTTTCTTGCACCAGCTGAGATCTCAACCTTGTAACTTTATCAGTCCACACAATCCCAGCCGTTCTGTAGCATACTTACAAGTGGGCTACTCAGGGGAGCAAGACTTCCACAGTGGCGTAAAGCTTTTCACCCTTAATCCTTACTTGAGGTCCTGCTCAGCTGGTTCAAATGTTGCAGATAATCTGACAACTGGTCTGTCTTGAAGACTGCCTGTTGGTCTATGTGAACTTAATTGATGACCTCAGACCAGTTCCATCTGAACAGATGCAGTTTCCTTCAAGCCACTGTCATGGATAGCCTTGATTGGAGACATCAGAGGAAGGATCAAACAGGTACAAAACCATCTTTTGGCATGCATGCAGAAAGGTCATAATCTGAGGGTTAGGCTCATCTGTGACAAGGTTGTCTGCCCCTTTTCAGGGAATATTAGCTGAGGGAACAGAAAGAGTAAAAGAATTTACGTGGAGAAGGATGAGAGAAGTGGCATATACTCAGGCTATCATTTCAGATAATTATCATGAAATGCAAAAACTAGGCTTGGTCTTGCTAGAGAACTGGCCTGCCTGTCCATCACTCCGGACTTGCCATCTTTCATCAATAATATTAATAGTACATTAAATTTAAAAAGACATAAAAGAACGAAACTGGACACTAATGAAAAACAAGGCTTTCTGTTATACATAGTACTTAAATAGCACTGTAGAGACAGGCAAGGTGAAGAACTTTGGGGACAGTCAGGCTTTAGAAGATGTGGGAAGCACAGATTAAGTTTTGCTGCTTTAGATTCGTGGCTGCTCTGCTGCCCACACGTTACTTCTAGATGGAGAGTACCGTGCAGTCCAGACTGGCAGAGAGGTATCTTATTTTACTTTGCATTTAAGTCTAAATATGTAGAATAAGATGTTTGCCATGGTCTTTTCCCCACTGAAACAAATCTTACTGGCAAATATTCAAAGTGATCAAACAGAAAAAATAGTCTCATCTCAGACTGAAAATCACGGTAGTTCAGAATTTTTAAAACCAAGCACAAAACTGTCAGGGGGCTTAATTTACTTTCTTATTCTCACTTTTAAAATGCTGAATACATTTCAGTCACAGCTGGGGACAAGGACAGCCAACAACAACACATCACTCCTAGTATGATACTTTTTATGTCCTCTTCTGGGATGCATCAAATGTTGATGACCAAATTATGAACCTTTTCACCTCCCTTCCTGAAAGCATAGCATTTTTGCCAATAGCCATCAGACAAGGCTTAAAAAAATGTGAAGCAAAGGATGATGCCTAAAATATTAAAGCCCCTTCCATGTCACCAAACAGCTTGGTTCTTAAGCAGCTGCTGGTAACCTCGAAGTTGTCAAGTATTTGGCACCTTAAAGATAAGATAGCAGTTAGGTATTGGTACATGTTGAGTACCTCAGTGTCAGGTTCTTTCTCTTTCAGGCTCATGGCTTTAATCCTACCTTAGACTTCCCTTCCAGAGAGTAGTGATTTTTTTATAAGTACCCCAATTTCAACAGTATTAAATCTGTAGAGGAGGTGCAGAGTCAAATTTTAATGTTATGGCACAGAGAAACTTCTGTTTACTTTCCAAAATGATGGCGTACTCATGGCTTATACAGTGATACTTTCAATATTCCCTGAAGGAAAATGAGACAGAACATGTCACTGAGGTTTATGGAATTTTGACTGAGCCATTGGGATCTGTTTCGTTCTGTTCTCATAAGTGGGCAAGCAATGATAATGAATGACCTGAAAAAAAGATTTCAAGGTAGAGCTTGAAGAATCACTGAAACTTTTGTCTCAGCAGATTTATAGTTTATTCAAGGCTTTTAGCCTTTATGGTTCTGCAGAATTCAGTAGGATGCTTTATGGGAATAAACTTCCTTGTGAGGTTAGGATCAAGTTCTGCTGTAGCTATTCCAGAAAAATCTTTCTTCTTCCCTCCACTTTCAAAAACAGGCTAGGCTAAGTAGCAAGGCAGTGGTGAAAGGATGTAACCCAAACCTTCCTGAAAGAGAAGGCATATTGAGTTTAGTTCAGTGTTCTTTATTTTCCCATTTTTTCTGTTCCGGTTAGCTATGAGAGTTATCTACAACTGGAAAAAATAATTTTGCCTTCTCAAAATGTAGATCTGAGAAATTATATTGAAAACTTGTTGTGTGATCACTGAGACAGAAAATCTTTGAAGCACTTCAGAGGAGTATGATGTAAATCATAGGGGAACACATGGAGACCAGTAAAGTCAATAGGCCCTTGACCTTTAACTTAAGGTTTCACACTTCTGTCTGCCAACTTGATACACTTTCCCTTTAGTTCAGACTTTCCCAGAACAAAATACAGAAGAAAACTGTTCCCCACCCCAGGGACCTTTTACAACCATCCAATAGAGGGGAAAAAAGAATCAACAAAACTTCAGTGTCTGGGTAGTGCAAAAACTGTTTTAAGTTAGAAGTTAGTGTAGGCTGGTCTTCTCACTGTTGACCACAACTGGTTCAAAACCAGTAATGATGCCGGCAAAATTTCATCAACCAGCGTCGTAAGATGAATTTCCATGAGTGGTAGTGAAGTTTTGGCTAGAAAACTTTTACTCATTAATGACGTATGGAATCATTCAAAGATTTTTTTATTTATTCTTGATGAAATAGTTAATGATTTTTTCACTGTCAGCTGTTCTATAACAGCCCTTGGGAATCCTGAAGCTGAAAAATCTGTGTCTTTATAAACATCTTTTAATTTCAGTGGGGCATACATATTAGTCTGTTGTTGAAGTGTTGCTCCAGAAATAGTGAGTTGCTCCCAGCTGACACGCTGTTCAAGGGCTGCTGTAACACTGGTCATGTGTGCTGGAGTGTGAAGACCAATTTGCTTTAGGGACTGGTTACATGTGCTGAGATATACAACACATCGGCTGGCACTGGTTTTGATTTAAAAATCATAACAGAGAAACCACTAACAACCTTTAAGCAATGCCTCAACTATTTAGAGTGCATAATAAGAAATTACAGAAAATTTGTAAGCTATACAAAACCCTACTAGAATGTCAAAATTTATTACAGCTGTGGGACTAGAAGTCAACTAGTTGAACCAAAGGGACTTAAATTACCACGTTTTAATTATGTTCAGATAAACTAATGACTCAAAAACAGCAATCTATGATGACTGTCCAGTAAACTATCTGAAATAAATGTTGGCACAATCACCTTAAAGACAGAATCCTTCTTTAGCATTAATATTATTAGCACAACAGATTGCACTGTCATAAGAAATCTGAAGAGAAAGTGCAAGATTAAAGAGATGACATCTTAGCAATGGCCTTACCACCGGAGGAAGACTCGCTGCTCACAAAGGAGGTAAATTGGCCAGTAGCATCCCTCATGATGCAGTTGAAAAATGAATGCCTGATACCTTGCTCTGTCAATCAGATGCCCATCGTTGGGCTTGTCAATCCAGCTTGTTTATCAAACACTAAACCACTTTCTTGAAATAGATTTATTTAAAATAATTTGAACTTCCTATTCCTTTCATGTGTCCTCCCTTTGAATGTGGTGCATAGTTCTTTGCTTTGCATGGTCAGGCACACTAGTTTCGTCGTAGAGTAAGATTGATCTTGAGTTACTTCAGTACTCAAGGATTAAAAAGAGCAACAGAACTGGATTGAGCTACCATCATCTTCAGTTCTGCCACAGAACAACATAATATCAAATCCATTTATGAGCATATATCAGATTCAAGAAATTAAATAAATAGGCCATGGCCTTTAAGTAATATAGTCTCCTGCAGCCAGAGGAGAAACAGCACAGAGCAGCGGACCAATCCTCCGGAGCATTTCACGGAAAGCTATGGCACATTCCGTTCCTTCTGTAGGAGATCACACAGACCTAAGAAGTGAATGTCTTTAGGGAAATTTTTGGACAGCTGAGCTATCTGATTCATTAAGAAAAAATTTCTGCCCCCCACCACCCCCACCCCCCCTGCCCTGGTCTCCTCCTCTCTTCTACTTCACTCCCCCATTTTCAAAATGGCATGTTGAACCACCTTCTGAAATGGAAGGCTACCTCTGATTAAGACACAGCAATGGGCAAGATCCCTGCAAAATCAGAAGTACTGTAAAGTATTTCAGGCTGTTGATGCCCTGTTCATTTTGTTTGCTTAGAAGGTGGTGCAAACACTTGTAAGCTTTTCCTCAGGTACAAACAGAAGGAAAATAACTATTCACTCAAAATCTGATTAAGGATATAAAGTCATCCAGTCATCCCACGCTTGGCTGACTCAGTCTGGTCTGTAAAATCCATGTATGAGCTTAAGGAAGCCACAGACTTACTAACACCCTAGTCTAAAAGCTTTATCTAAAGAGAATGTGGTTTGTTTAGTTCAAAATTGTTTCATCTTTTTTTCCTATTCCCTGTGAAGTATGAATTTCAAAGGAGATGAAGGCATTTCAGGGTAAGTAATTGATCTAAAGGCCAGATCTAAAAGGCATTTAGTTCCCTAATGTGCATTTGAATACTTTCCTTCCACTGGGAAATTACTATTCTACATGCTACGAGTGACATACCAGCAAGAATACCAGTAGGAGAATTTCAAGTTCCTTTTAGATGTACAGTTAGAACCTTATATTGTTGTTTGTGGTTGGTTTTGGGTTGTTTTTTTTTCCTAAGCCAAACTTCAGTAGTCAGCTTCCTTTTCTCCTAATCTGCAGCTGCCTCATTAACTATCCATCATCTTTTTTACAGTGTCATTTCTATACGTCATTCTCTTACACTAATTAAAAGCAGACCAAGTGGGAAAGAAATTGCTCCACGGGGATGAGGTCTGTTGCTGTAAATGCGGTGTTGAATAATAGTGGAATTCAATGTAAGAGGCACTATGCTTGTTTACACATGTTGAACTGATGTCTTTTATCTGTGGGACACATTGCAGCTCTTTGTTGTGGTCATTTATGGCCATAATTCAGCAGCACTCTGCAGAAAGCCTGTAAGCAGTGAAGCAGTCCCACTGTTTCTACTATTGTCATGAAGTCACACAAAGCCAATCACTTACCATAGTGTTGCCCTGTACTGAGCCCAGCAGCTTGAAAACAGAAGTTGCTTTATGAGCGCTAGGACTGATGAAGCCTAGTTTCTTACAAATACAGCTTCTGCATGCCCTGTATCCTCATCCTACAGCAACCCCAGCATTGTCCACCACCCTGAAGAACTTTCCCAAATGTGACAGTAATTTGTTCCACCAAACCACCCACACCCATGACATCTTCAGTCCTTTTCACCTCCTGCTTACCGTTGGGAGCCTTGCTGGCTCAGCAGGAGATGGGCAGTACTGTGAGAGTTTCAGGCGATGGCTTTCCTGATCATTTGGCTGACTGCTACTTCTCACTTGTTGCAGGCAGCAAAGGCAGCACGTAAGGGTTGAGCCCTTCCTTCAGGTCTCTCTCAGGGTATCTTCCTTTCTTCTGCCTCTGAGATAACAGTTTTCACAAGTAATAGTAGCTCACTGTCTTTGAGACCACTGTTCCTCTGTCAGGTTTACTTGATGGATTCAGCCTATGGGTTCAAAGGTTATTAGAAATATGCAGATGGTCAAACAGGTATCATGAGCCGTTTCCTTAGAAAACCAGGCTACTTTGTATTCTTCAGGTAAGATGGCCTTCCCTGGAGTTGTTCCACCACTTTTGCCTTCTGAGGAAATTTTTTAATCTTATCAAATGCATATTTTGCAAGGCAGGTATTACTAATGGAAGTGCTTGAAATACATAGTCATGTTGAATAGCAATACCTGGAATTGGGAGGATTTTAGGAACTCCGTTTCTTCACTTTTAAGTCATGGTGTGGGTAAAAGCAAGGATCAGCATGACCAGCTAGGACATTGCTGGGAAACAGGAAAGAAAAATTAATGGGGATAAGGAATTCAAATAAAAAGAAGTTAAACCAAACAGAAACAGAAAGACAATTTAAAAAAAAAAAATAGTTCTTTAGACTGTGGTTTAGCCATTGGGGCCATCACTGTCCACCTGTCACTTGGACAGGTCTGAAGTATTAATGAGAATATTAATAATACATAGAAGCTTAACATATAAAAACCCCAAATGTACATTTTCTTCATGGTTTGCATGCAGTTTTCTGCTGCACACTGAATAAAACAGTAATGTTTTCAGCAGGTCCATTCTGTAGAGATTTCCAGAGGGTATTGGAGCTTTCATATCTTTATCAACTAGTGTGTGACTTCAGGAGTGTAGCAGCAGTTATGGGTAACTCCCAGACACATCTGTAAACAAAAGTATGTAATTACATATAATTACACAGATCTAGTTTATATGGTTATAAATACACATATAAAGACAGATAAAATACATAATCAAACATATTATTCAGTGCTGCTGAAAGGCTTGCTATGATCTATGAATTAATTATGTATGTTTTGCCACCCACTATTCATGCCAAACCTTTGAAGTCTTCTTCTCACATACTAAGGCTTTAATTTTTCAGCAACTACCCAGCTGTTACATGCTGATCTTGCATTCAGTTAAGTCCACTGGAAATTTGGATTGTTGATGCAGTTCAGTAGTTTAGTCCTCAAAAGCTGGATGCATTGACAGTGATATCACTTAGATGTTCTCATTTATTTGCAAGGCTATGATTTTATAAGTCAATTGCTGAGGGTAACTGCAGATAAATAGGAAGACACTGGAAAGGGAAAAGAACGCAGCAACAAAAAATATACTACTTTTTTGGTTGTCTGAAGTCATAGCTTTTTCCTTGGACAGGAGTGATAACCTCATCCAAGATCATGTTGGGCACTTTGTCCAAAGCTGTAAGGAAAGGCAGAGTTTTCCATTCTCTTCCAGGAGCAAAAGTAGGGAAAGAGGGTGTGAGTGAAGGTAAACTAATAACGCATCTGCTGAGGGAAGGGAAGCCTGAGAAATACCATGCCCTGAAGCCTGGGAGGCATGACATTAGGCTTCCCACAGGGAAGAGAAAGGGAAATTACATATCTGAAGCTCAGTAAAGCAAACCAAAAGGAAAGGGAGGGAGGATTTCCTCTCCTCCCGTTCAGATTCTCTGTTTGCTTCAGAAACTGGATAGATTTCTGGACATCTCTAAACCCATCTTATCCCTAAACATTGTCATCCTAGGGAATCTCTTCTACGATTACTCCCAATATATACTGTTCTGAACTATCTAAAACATATTGACAAAGCTTAACTTTAACTTTTGTAAGGAATCTGAACAAAATCCCCAGGGTGCCAGAGGCCCAATTTGTCTACTGTTGTTTGAGGTTTTTCTTTCCAGTACAAGTGCTCACTCCAAATTTCTTAATCCACAACACACTCCAAGGACTAGGCCAACTCCGTGGGTCCCATTTTCCTAGCAGATACCAGGCTATTGTCTGTGGAGGCCATGTCTTTCATGAATGTACAAATGGTGTCTGAGCAGCAGCACAGCAAACCTGCCTTCTCGTCCTCCCCGCTTCCATCCCCAAATTCTCAGCAAGTGACTCTCCTGAACCGGTGAAAGTGCACGTCAGTCCTTGTGCTGCAGCTGCCAAGAAGCTTGCAAATGGTGCTTGTGGTTTCTGTAACATGGACACCTGCCCCAAAGGGTCTGGCCTGAGACCACCAGCCAATTCTTTGCTGGCCACCTGACAGTAACGTGTGTCTGTGTGTGCATGTGAAAGGCCATATTTCTCCTCTTTTATTGGTCTTTTTTTCACCTGCTGCCAGATAAACAGCATGGGATAAGAGTCTGCTTCATGCCTGACATAATTTTGAATGTATTAACTTGCCATTCTTTTTGCTTTTGATAGAACTTGACAGTCAAGCAGACAAGCACCTAAATAAGCTTAGCTCCCAACTGGCACCTAAATGGGCCAAGAATAACACAGAGATAAATTGGAGGGGTTGAGGATGGCAATGGAGTCAAAAAGGACGGGGGGCGGGGGGGGGGAGGGGAGCATGAGAGAAGGGAAAAAAGTGAACTTTGGACTGGAGAAGTTTTAAAAAAATAATTATTCAAAGCATAACAACATGACAGAAGGCTGCCAGAAAAACCTCATCTGTGTGAGGAGGGCAGCACATACGCAGTGGGAAAAACCCAGACGCACATTTGCCTCTGGGAGAACATGGATTTAAACGCAAGACAACTTCGTAAATGGAAATGAATGCAATGACCTCAGTTCAGGTCGCAAGAGAGTAGAAGCCCACCAGGTTATGAAACTACTGCAGAATTAGGCATGTTTGGCAGCATGAGTGTTTGGGAGAGGCCCAAGGATGAGCAAGTTCTGAGGATTTGATTTCATTTCGAAGGAGGGTGGTCTTTCCATTTCAGGGTCAGGAGCAGGACAGTGTAGTGGGTGTAGAGGTGGAAAGGGAAGCACACAATTTGGCTGACTGTCATGACCTCTGGATAATTGGAGATTTAACTTTCCATGTCTCAACACTCCCTAAATCTTCCCACACAAGACAAGTCACCAAAAAAATAGATGGAGGAAAATCTTCCTAGGTGGAGGAAGGTACATAATAGATGTGTTATGACATTCTTCCTTGTCAGCTGTCCTGTTGCAACAGACACCAGTTATTAGTCTCTAATACAAGGCGGGGGGTGGGGGGGGTGGGGTGGCGGGGGGCAGTTGTTACTCACAGATGAAACTGTAATAGATAACCTGTCAAACTGGAAATACTTGGAGCATCTGGGAAAAGAGTGCAGTGAGTATTGGTTAGATTTGGAAAGAGCGGTGAGTTGTGTCTGGAGCAAAGGGGTGTGTGCGCATACACATGTACTTGGAGCTACAAGTTCTGTTTCAGATGCCTCACTTCTCCTGTACGACTTCATCCCATGTCCTTTCATGATAAGGCAAGGCAAAAGCAGTGAAGCAAGGCAAAAGCAGTTGCACAGTGATAATTATAGGGTGCACGTGCCTACATCTAAAGCAAAAAGAACAAAAAGCTTGTCATACAGACCAGAAGCAAAACTCCACAAAGCTCACAGAGGTTTGACAAACAGGTTCAAGCTGTTGAGGATTAAAAAGATGGGCTTCAGAACTGTTTTCATCCAAGGATGAAAGGAGGGCTTCAGAACTGTTCTCTTTGCTATACAAAAATGTAATTTGGTAAGGTGGATAGTGAAAAGCAATAAGCTTTAAAAATGTAGTTATATGTGAAATGAGAGGTGGAACTTGACTTTTATGAAGAATGAGAGAAAAATGTCCCAGCCAAGCTTGTGAGTTTGCATTTGCAGGGATCGTATAAAGTACTGCCACTTTAAATGTTTTCTCAGGAGAAGTAAATATTTAATGTTATACTTAAATATCCTGAGTAATTACCCATGTTCCTCTAAAAAAGTGTCCCACAGGGTGTCTCTGGACTGTCTCTTTCTGATAGACAGCTCGACAGAGAGGCACCTCATGCTGACATCCTGTTTCAGGATCTGCCAGTGAACTGAAGGGTGGAGCATGATTGCTACAGCAACAGCACGTTCAGCTGCAAATGTACGTGCTACCGTGAGTTTAGGCAGAGGACATATAGGTAGGCAAAAATACCTGTGGTGATAAATTACGCATGAAAAAATAAGTGGCCTCCTTCCTGCGGATGCTATCAAACCTGTTTCGCCTGTGCCAGTGGCATATCGGGTATTTTAACATGCACAGAAGCAAAGAATTTACCAGTTGGACACATGGTACTTGGCCTTCGTTCCTCACCTAACTGTGAAACCAGTCTTAAAAGACTTTGTTGTGCTATGTCAATGTTTCATGTCCCTTAAAAAGTGGTATCAGTATAAACATAGAACTTACAAGAAATTAGACATTTTTCTGAAGAAGTATTCCATTTTGCATTAGTTGCATTTTTTAGCTATTTCCTCCCCCGATCTTCTCCTTCTTTCTTTCCCTACCAAAGAAATAGAAAAAAAGAGAATCAACAGCTAACCCTACTGAACTCTTTGCAAATTGGTTCATTGTGCTGAAGCCCAAGAGAGCGATCAATGTTATGTGGCACCGCAGCTGGAATGGTATAAGGTAATCCATATTCGAGTATTTGCTTGCTTCTCTTCTGTCTCCCCATTCCCACAACATGGCTGTGCCTTAGAAATAGGTTCCCAGTTGGTATTAAATGATTATTTCCTTTTCTAAGCACAACACTCACACTATAACCCCTTCTAATTCCCGAATGTGACTTTGAAAGAGCCAAACAAATGATTGTCCCTCAAGAGAATTCCTCTCAAGTTTTCTACTAATTAAGTTCAAAGCATGCTTGGGCAGGTCTTTGAGAGTTTAATCAGTGCAATATAAGAAATGATGCAGTACAGACAGAATCATTTAATGCTTACAATGAAGTACTCACTATTGAACAGCCGAGTTTTGATTTAAAAAGCTCTGAATAATCTAGTCTGTATAGATAAAGGAGGTCTGGGGAATTTTGCTTTATTCTTTAATAGCAAAATTGCTTACTTATTCATCAGGGTGTGGAGGAGGCACCAATAAATTACCTGCACTTTAGCAGGTTCATCACCATATTAAAGATTAGAAACAATAGCTGATAATTCTTCGCCTATTATATGAAAGACTTCAATAATTTTGCCTCTTTGTTATGTATATCTGGTTAAATAATTTAATGGAAAGAAGAGACATTGCACAGCAGTGACACATCCAACTCTTAAAACAAGAGCATTGAATAGATAGTAAATGCAGCTTTAGCTCTTCTGGCTTAGACAACAGTTAAGGAAACCTCACTGATTTATTACGCTGTTTCCTGATTTCTTAACTTTTCTTCCTGAGAAAGATTTAAAGAAAACAACAAGTTTTAGGAGGCAACACTTAGTGGGACTGATGTAGCCATTGTTGCGTCATGGTATGTATGTCCATGAGTTTAAAGACAGTGAAGAGATACAATGACTGACCGCCACTGAGCTTGGCTTGAGTAAGAGCTGGGGTCCAACCAGCCAACCAGCTACTCACAGAGAGTTTGACCATTCACAAAATGTCATCCTAAGGTGTTATATCAAGGTGAGCCATGCCACGTAGAACAGCAGCAAAGGTTTGTGTATATACAAGTTCCTACAACCACTTTTGGGGAAACCTAGGATCCTGTTAGGTTACTTATTGGGCAGTAGGAGCCAAAGTGTTCTTGGCACAGTAGGAACAAGAAGACATTACTCTTGCCTTCCTTAAACCTACCATCTGGATCTATTTATGCTTGGTGTGAAGTCCCTAGGAAATGACTCATTATGACTGTAGGTTGAATGCACCCTCCCAAAGAAGCCAATGTAGACAGAAACAAGTGATAATGTTTGACCATTTCTTGTTTCAGCAATTGATATATTAAAATGTTTTGAGCAAAGTTGTGAGTAGAATTAAATTCTGTATTAAATCTGACTCTGCATCCTAGACTGAAGTGTTAGCTTTCCTGCTGCTGGCCTTGCTAAAACTTTTGCCCCACGCTTGACAGCCACATCAGCCAGGCCCTGAAAACTACTCTTTTCCAGATCAGGACAGAGCACCACCTATCTTGGTCTCAGTTTCATCTCAAGTATTGTCAGTCTTAAGTTGCTGAAGTCTGCTTTTATGGGATTTTTTTTTCCCTTCAAGTATATCTGTAGGACAATATCTAGTTTTGCTCCTCAATGATAGGCCCCTGCCACTTCTCACACTTTCAAATGCTTACTCAAGTGTAGAAAAATAATCTCCTTATAGTTCAGTTAAGTGTTTGCAAATACCTGAAATTTTTCAACAACCTGTCTGGTCAAGGCTGAAGAATAAACAAGGTGACTTAACACTTTATTAAGACTATTAAGGGGTAGCTAAAACATTTGCTAGCTTCCCTTCTGTTGTTTCTACCAGCTGCTGGCTGAAATGAGCTCAGGGCACAGCCTACTAACATAACAAATAGATGAGTCCCATAGACCTGTGTTAGAAGGATACCAGCAGCATTTCTCGGGTACTTGTGGCTATTTCCATTAATTGACAAGAAGTTTACTCCAGATGTTGACTTTTTCAGTTTTGATATAGATATGTAGCAAGTAGAGCTGGGGACATGAAACACCTTTCTCCCATAACTGGTGAGTTAGAGTTTTGCCCTGGATCATTCATGCAGCCTGAGTATCTCCTAGATTTAAAATTTTCCTTGACTGCTCTTGTTACATCTGGAGCCATGTATTTACAGATGAAGGAGAAGAACCTGTGCAAGGTTCCACTTTGTAATTCCACCGAGTGACTCTTCACCTGCCTTTGGTCTACTCATCACACAGGCACATTGTATTATTTGCAGAAGACAATAAAAACTTCTTACTGTTCTGTGACATTGTGAAATAGAGGGAAAACCACGATGCAGATAAAACGCTGTTTAGGCAGGAAGAATGAAGCGTAATCCTTATATGCTTAAAACATATGAGTACCCTTGCTTTTATGTGAAGGTGCAAGAAAGAGCATAAAATCCAGAACAATTATAGAAAGAATATACTAAAGTTTTATATGTGAATATGCTAAAATTTTAAACAACTTGTGGCAAAAATAAGGAATGCAAATTGGCTCAACCATTTCTCACATCTTTTCCTCTCATTTACTTCCCCAAATTTTATTTATTTTGCATGCTGTAGGGAAAGACATCTGGTTTCTCTTCCTTACTTCACTCAGTGATCATTTCCACTGGAGTGCCTGAGAAGTTGTGGTGCATCACTGTAAATTCTGCTGGCAGTCTCTCCAAGAGAAGCTGTGAGCTCCTGCATTCCCCACTCTCTCTGGCGGAGGAAACCTCTGTGCCACAAACTGCTGGAGACATGGGAGAGTATTCTGAGGAAGTATCACTGTATTTGTGCTATTAAACCCATTCTAAGGCATTCAGTTTAACTGCTGGTTGAGACAAGATACCAGGCCAGCTGGCTGAGCTGCTGTGCCAGTTCTTTTGTTCACCCAGATTTTAAACTCTGCTAGAAACTCGGTTTATTTTGATATTGCATACAGTAATGAACAAAGGGGTAGGCCCCCCTGGCTACCAAGATATTCATCAGTATATCTTCATGAAATAGGACACACATGCTTTCTGCTTGTCCCCTGAGACCCTTACTGTGCTCTTCCAGAAGGGCTAAAAATGGGACAGCAGCATCCGTAAGAGGACAGCTGCCTAGCTGAAAAGGGTCTGTGAAACAGATAGACAGATTACAAAACCCTCGGACAAGCCTGGGGCAAGCAGAACAGCAATAATGCAGGGCACTTACTCCATGTCTCATGCATGTTTGAAAACACCTAGACCACAGAGCCTTTTTTGTGCAAGGTAGGGGATGGATAATAGCTAGTGTTTTTCCATAGACGGATTGACAGGCAAATGTGCCATGTGTAAAGGCTGGATGATGAAGCAAAGCTGGACGATGTAGCAATTGCACAACTGCAGGACAGTAGTTTGACTGTGAGAAAGAAAGAGGCCTTAAATCTCTCTGTTTCAACATCGGTCTCCATAATCATAATAAAGGCTGTACAAGAAAATCAGGCAATCTATTCAAACTGGCTCTGTACTGTTCATTTACACTTTTGTCTAGAGCAGTTTGTAAATGTCATTTCAGTGACAGGAATCCTTATCTTATTTCTCATCAATTTTTCCCAGCTGAATTTAATGCTATTACTCCACAGCGTAAACTCTCTAAGTAATTTCTTTCCCTTCTAGTGTTTATATTTTTTAAGCTTCTGCAGAGCCTTATCTTTCCCCCCTGGTCCCCCTCCTTCCTCTATCTTAGTTATTACTAAGCCAGGCTGCAGACAAATGGTTGGTTGAATCCCTAAAGCAAGTTATGACAGACATGCATAAAACAAATACACATATACACACCCTCAACCGCCCAGAGCGTAGACAGGATGCAGTCAAAGCTCAGCAATTACTGCTCCTCGCTGCTTCAGATTTTGACACATAATAACATGCTCTGACCTAGCTGGGAGTGTCCCGCTAATCCTAGAAGTTTTTTAGTCTTTAAATTGCACAAATGCAAGAAGCTGACACATCTCCAGACTATATTAAAATCTGGAGGAAAAAAAAAAACTTTAAAACTGTAATAAAACACATGTTTTGAAGCTTACTGGGTTTCCTTAATTCCTTGTGCAACCTCTGTCAGATCCATAAAGTATAGCAGGGATGTATTTGATGCAGTACTTTCTGAACAGGATTTTACAAATATAGGTTACTCACGTAGAGAGATATAGGCAGATAGATACACGTACACACAAGCTTTTAAATATTCTGCTTTTTTGTCAGATACAATATCAGGAGAGAAGACGACTGGCTGTGGACTTGAGAGATTCCCCATTTTCTTTGCCTTGTCCTTCTGGAGGGTTTCTGTACAATGGTGTCAATTTATTGCAAGCCAAGTGTTTAATCCAGTTACATAAATATGCACAGGCTGCCCAGAAACATTTTCAAACGTGCCCACCTATCTAACTTTTAAAGCTGGGCACTTCTGAAAGATCCTATACAAACTCTTGACTCAGTCTCTTCGGGCAGAATTCTCCTTTCGTCCAGATAGAAAACAGCAATTGTTAAGTTCTTCCTTCAGACTGCAGGGGTGGTGATGCACAAATTAGAGAAAGCTCACTGAGGCTTGACTTAAAATAACAGCAGCTTTTAATAATGGGTTGGGAAGGAGACATCTTGCATGAAGAGTGTTCTCTGTCACATTGCAACTATCACAGAGTGGGTTTAATCTGTATTTATTTTTAGTTAATCTCCATACAATTGTGCCAATGTGTTCATCTTTTTAACTAAAAAGTCTCTCACTTCTTCAGCTGCAAGAATAATTCATATGCCAGTGAAGGCCACCAGTGAAAGTTAACAGTGATGTCCGTGATCCGATCTTTTGCTAAGTAAGAGTAAGAATTGCACAGGGAACTGGATCTGGGAATGTGTCTGTGGAATGAGAAAGCATTTCTCACCATAGCCATCCTTCCTGTTTGAACTGGAAATCTCAGTATTGAACTATTCCCTGATCTCCTGTCTATTCCTGAGACCATTACCCTTCCTTTTCTCTCGGTCCCATCAGCTTAGAGATGGGAAGTTAGCTCTCCCTGTTTAAATACAACTGAGGTTCACCTCAGACCATTCATGCCCTGTGACAAATGGGCCTTGAATGAATTACAACATGTTAAAATTGCTAGATTGCTAAATTGCCTTGTTTGGGCCTGCCTTGCTGGCTCCAATCCTCTGAACTGCTAATAGTATTAACAAATCAACAGGGAACACAGCTTCGAGCTTTCTCCACGGGAAGATCCTTTAATTAACAGTATTAAGCTAAAATGTTTGAAGTAAGTTCTAGATTTCAAGCGAATTCTCATATCAAACGCAGACAAAGCATGGAAGCAACTGCAATAGAACCTGCTGTTTGATTAGTGCTCCCCTGGAAAACCATAAAAGCCTTTACAGATGAGCTGCCTACAAAGAAGCCTTCATATATATTTCACTTGCTTGCAAATACATAGAGATGCCTTTGCTGTTGTGTGACCAGCTGTTTGGTTTTCCCTTTGCTGCACATCTGTTTCACAGCATCTGGCCACACTCTTTTCAACAACGCAAGTAGGACCTAGACCAAAAAGAAGAAAGAAAAAAACCCCTAGAGTCAGTGCACTCCAAGGACCAGTGAAGTTCTAGATGAGAAAGAAATCTCTACCTGCTGTAACTGCAGGCTTGTAGGTATCCTGGAGGAAGTTTCTAAGGTAAACACAGTACTGATAAGGTTTATCAGTGAAAGGGTCATCAAACGCACCATGCAAAACAGCCTGGCTGTGATTTTGCCCACCGAGCCTGTAGGAATGGTGATTCTTGCTCTGAAGAACTACCAGATGTTCTGTACATTCTTATGGCCCTCTGATGTGAATGTGTGTCTCGCCCAAGGCTTTATCTGCCTGTGCCTGCCCAAGTGTACGTGTTGGGGATGTACACCGCTGTAGCTGATGAATGCCCCAAAAGCCTCTTACTAGACATGACTCTTCTCTTGTGAAAAGTACAGATAAAAGACAATTTTTATGTTTTCTCTGAAGACTTTAAGATATTTTCAGCAAATATTCCAGAAGCTTTCATTTCTTTTTTTTTTTAAGTATTTAAAAAAAAAATTATTATGACTTTATGATGAACACTTTCATTTACTTGACATAAAGTTTTCCCTAAAAGCCTAAACTGAATTGCTTGGGTGGAAAATATGTGATGTATTCCACTCACTGGAGGTAAAGTCCTGTGAAAATACTGACTGATCATCAGCTCTCCCAGTCACCAGTAAAAAAAAAAGTCTTATGATCCAAATTCTCCTTTTTTTCTCCCTCTGTGTTGACTTTCCGATATCCTTAGTAATACCTGGAAAGTAGTTGACAAAAATATATTTTTTATTTAGGCCTTACAGCAAGTGGGGGTTTTGTTTAAAAAAAAAAAAAAAAAAAAGAGACAGAAAGCAAGAAAAAAGGCTGATTTTTGTTCCTTTGGACCTAGAAAACTGATTGCTGTGTAGGTGAACTAGAAAACTGTGACTGCTGTATAGGTAAGAAATTGGCTTGCACAGTGTCTGCAACAATCTTTCAAACTCACCAAACCAAACTGGGGCAAAAGTCATGTTGAAAACCTGAGCACAGCCCTTGACTAGAAAGAGTGAAGCTGTAATATCATCCAAGTTAATGGGAATTCTGCCACTGACTTCTCAAAGAGCAAGCTTAAATCTTTCTGCCCAACAACGCTGTAATTTTTTATCCCCTAAGTATTCTGAGCTACGTAGTCCCTTTTTACTCACACCCACAATGCTGCTGTTCTGTAATTCCCTTTTTCTCCTACATCCTACATCTGCAAAAATAATAATCTCCACATAGAAGGAGCAGGTAAACACAATACTTCAAATTAAATCTTGTTTTATTAAATATAACAGGTGAAGGGAACATCTTCTCCAGTTAAGCTCCAAAGTCCATTCTAATATTTCAGATTATCATATGTTTCTTCTCTGAAACTGAAATTTCAAAACTTACAGCCATGTGTTAAGGAAATGTGTTGCTATCCCCTCATTCTTGAACTGTTACACAAAAAAGGACAGAAAAGAGACTATGCTTTCTCTGTGAAGTAGTTTGAAAATGGCTGATGCAAAAACCTTTAAGGTAGGTTGCTTTCTAAAGTCTAATTTTGTGAATAATGCCAAGTTTGAGAAAATGGTTCGGTTATTATCTTATTAAGAGAGTTAAAGATAATTATCTGAATTCACACAGTAAGACATTTCTATTCTTTATCCTTGATGCACTTTCTGAGGATGTTAATTAAGGGATATAGGCATTGAAGATTTGTAGACTTTGTTTTCTCACATAATTGTGTAGTAATTGAGACTACTTTTTTCAGACAATCTGATTTTAAAATCTCAGTAACACTGATGAGCCATATAGGTCTTTAATTTGTTCAGTTCAGCTGGTTTTGAGTTTTACCTTTCTAACTGAGCTCCTAACAACTACAGTGAAGAAACCCACCATAAGGTGGATGCACGGATAATTGCAAAGTAAACACAGACTGGCAGTCTCGCTCAGTGTCTGAGTTGTAGTTGTTCTTGTGTGCTAGGAGCCTCCCACAGCTGCTTCCAAAAATTTCACACCAGTGCTTTGTGAAGGTGCAGCATCCTCACATACTCCCTCCCAGGCCAAGCATCACAAAAAGAGTGATTAACAATCAAAATTAGAATTACATGATTTTCCAGATGTTTATATCCAGTTGAGTAAGTAGCCAGCCAGCACTGTTTAGTAAAGTTCCTGCAGTATCTTGCAGTGTTGTGTATGCCTTCAGGCCTCCCTAAAATCCCAGTATCACCTTTGTCCGACTGAAGCAACAGCAAATCTACTAATTTGATTTGTTCTGTTCAACTCTGGAAATAGTCGCAGGCAGTTCTGCTTTTGTGTTTACTGTCACAGCACCTCAATAGTGCTGTCCAAAACTGGAACTTACTGTGCATGCAGGTGGATGCTCTGCTTTCCAAACAACAGGAGGCAGCATGGAAGTGCACAGAAGACAGAAAAAGATTTGGTGCCATTTTCCTTCAAAGACATAGTTCCCTGCTGAGGACTGCATTCTTAGGTTGTTTGTATCTGCACATAAATTAAATTTTCTGTTCTTTTCTACCAGGTTATATATCAGTTCTGGAGAGTCTTCCATTAGCTCTCTGATTCCCAAAAATCAGCCTTACCTGTCACAGTACCTTTCTTATGTCTCCTTTACAGTCACAAAGGACGTAATGGGGGACACCTGAGCCCTTTCTTGCCTAATTTTTCAAAGAAAATCTTCCCTGTCCTGCTTCGTAAATTCACACACCCCCCAACAAAAAAAGCCTTGTCACTTCTTTTTTTTTTAACTCATCATTCATTTTTTCCCCCTAAGAAATATTAGAAATGCTGGGTTTTCCATGAAGGTACTTACTTTTAGTTCATATTATTCTTCAGCGTGGCTTAGCCTATAATTTCATCTATTTAACTTCTATTACCTTGTAGCTTTATTGTAAAGGTAGAATGGCTTTCTGTCTGGACCATTAAAAAGAAATTAATTTCATTTGCAGGCTTATGGCCTGTTCCGGCTATGAACAATTTGTCTAATGAACATGAATCTTTGACAGTAAAATCTTTCAGAGTCCTCTTGTCTTTCTCCAAATACTGATCACTGTCAGGGACTGTGATGTGTGTCACAGCTCTGTTTACTGTTTTTTGTGACTTCTGACGAGGTCTGCAAGGCATTCTGCTACAAATCTCTGTTTTCAACACTCCCCCAGGCCCATTTTTTACAGCTTTGGCACTTTCCTTAGAGGAGTCCAACTTGTTTTATAGTTTTGTTTTTAAACCATTTTGCTTGTGGTTCCCTTTCTCATGTCTTTAATGTTGTTCTGTAATGAAAGTACCAAAACCAGCAAGTACATCAAAAGTAATTACTGACAAAATTCAGATTACTATCCAAGGGTCTCTACAGTTGGTATCTTTTGTTTACAGATACAGACTAAGATGTTGTTCAAAATAGTATCAGTTGTCCTGCATACACCTTAGAAAGTCTGACTTGACCACAGTTGCTCCATTCTTCAATTAGTCAGTTAATTTTACTGCTGATATTATACATATATATGTAACATTGAAATCTGTTTCCGATGTGACCTCACTGGCAGCACAAGACATCCTTTTGCAAAACATAACTAATAAATTCAGAGCAGCATCTCCGAAAAGTGAGGAACCCTGTGATCACTTGGTTGAATGGTGCATATTAAAGATGATAGCAGGAATGTGGATGAGCAGTAAAAGCCAAACTGTGAAAAGTTTGTAAAACAGTAGAATTGCATTCCATGGTGTCTGAAATGCCTGTAGCATAGTTAAAATTGAGTAGGTTTCCAAAAAGTTTGGGTGGATTTTCAAAAGACATGGACTTGACACAACTGAAGTAGGGGAGTGGGAGATTTTGATCTTTGCATCCTCTATTCCGTATCATCATCCTCCACTTCAGCTTCCAGGAAAAGGAATAGCTAGGGATGAGTCACTGTCACTCTCTGGTAGAGCACTTGCCACATCAAGATTGACTTTCCAGAGCTTCGTGTGTAGGCCAAAGGAACTGGCAGATTTCAGCCTGGTGTCATGCCTGTGCCCTCCTCTCACTTCAGAAATACTGCTGTGAAATCACTAAATGACAGTAGTGTAGTCACTACCACACTGAACTGTCTCTGGAGAAGAGTTTGTTATGCATTTACAGCAGCTTGAAGTGGTTTATTAAAGAGGTTGCTCAAAAGATTTAAACTTTGGGTGTGTGTACCAGAACACAAGAAGTTTACATATTCTATAAAGAACAAAACAAGCCTTAATCTAACTGACTTTCTCTTTGCAAGATAGAAGGTAAAGTTTCATGCAATCTTTTAAAATGTTCTAGGAATGTTTTTTTTTACAGTTTGGGGAGAGAAGGAGGTGAGGAAAGAGGAGTTTAAATACATAATTTAAACAGCTTCCAAGAAGAAATGGAGCCTTTCAGTGATGTCTGAGATGGCAACTGCTTTTCTAATGCCATACTGGCATAGCAGTAATGGAAAATATGCCTTAGTGGAAAAAAAAAAAAAAAAAAAAAGAAGGAGGTTTCATCATTAAAGGTGTGGCAAAAGGTTTTGTAAATTAAATCATAAATCAGTCAAATAATTTTACTTCAATTAGCACAGCCAAAAATACTCCTATTAAAAAAGTCACTTCAGAGTCTAAGGAAAGCCATAAATCATTGTCTAATCACAGATTTTAGTACCCTAGAATAAAGTACCCTCCCAGTACTGCCCACCATGCTGGCATGTGAGTGGAGTTAATAGAATGCTTGCCAAAAATTTTGAAGTGAAAACCATAGGGGTATTACTTTTTCATTCAAAAAAAAAAACATTAGAGACCTTGGCTATAAATCTTAGCATGACCTGTAGCACTGTTTAATCAATTTACTTTATGCCCTCAAGGGAGGTAGCATATATGTTAAGCTGTGGTCCCTTTCTGAACATACACAGTAGACCCTACCACCTTCCTGACAAATGCAACTGCTAATTATTGAACAAATTCACTCTAGTGTTTTAATTAAAGCAGTATTTCTTATTTTAATTTGTGACACTGTGTCAGGTTACTCAGGGCTCTCTGTACAGTGTAGGGAACGTGTGGAACAAGTCAAGATGTTATCACAGTTGGCAAGCTCTGAGAAATAAAAGTTGGTTTCCTTCTCATTTTGCAGTAATGTGTGTTATGGACACCAGCCTTGTGCATTTAAACCAGGATAAAACTTACATCCCACTTTTCAGAGAAAATCATCCATACTTGAGATGGTCTCTTGGAAGTGGACAATGGATATATGCCAGATAACATAAAACATTCTCTTTCCGAATCCAGCTGGTTCCAAGAGCAGAAAGTCATAGAAACATTGCAGAAAAAGTGACTGCTGTGTACTATAACTTTGGTTAGTTACAGAGATGAGAGCATTTGAGGCTCTTACTGATAGTGAATGTCTCATTCCAGGAAGGAAGCCTCCCACAGTTATGTCTGCTCCTCACCCTCCAGAGCACCCAACAATTAACTGTTGCCCATTATCACCCAGCATGTCAACTGCTGCTCTGCAAATCACTGCACAGCTTAAATATGGCCATCTACAGCTCAGCACTGCCAGCACCCTAAAGCCCATACATCTATCAGGACAAAGAAACAGCAAGAATGGGAGAATCTTTGGCTCCTAGTAACATCGTGGTGTCTATATTGTTGAGAATTTCCTCCGTGTTTCATATAGGATTTCTGCTGGCCTTCCTCAGGAGAATAGGTTTGATTAAGCTGAGAAAGTTGGTTATTTTTCTGTCTTTGCTCAGATTTATGATCACCGTTCCTGTAGGCATTTAAAAGATGTGTAGATATGGCACTTACAGACAGGCTTTAGTGGTGGACTTGGCAGTGTTAGGTTAATGGTTGGGCTTGATGATATTAAAGGGCTTTTCCAACCTAAAAGATTCTATGATTCTACGATTGTACGATTTTGTGATTCTTGCTCTCCTAAACCCTTGGGAGCTGAAAACATGTATGTAAATCTGTTGCTCCGTTCCACAGTTAGAGGGTGTTCCTGATGGCAACATGAAACTGTGTTGCAAAGATCCACTATTCCCTATGACTCTCACAGCACATAAATAATTAGCCATCTCTAAAACGGCAAGAGATTTAGTTGATATTCATCTGAACTCAGCAGCTAGTGAGGTGAATCTGTTTTGGGGGGAAAGAAGCTCTTCAAAAAACTGTCTTCTAATATAATGTGGTCTTCAACAAAATAAATCTGGTCTCAAAAATTTATGACCGTCTGTAGCTTTGATTTTCTTCTGAAAGCCAAATATTTCTGACCACAAAACACAAAGCAAAACAAAAAACATCCTTTCCATTTGCAATTGGGAAAAAAAGACTAAGGCTAGCCTAATGGATTCAGAATTAGTCATTATGATTCACTTCATAAATAGCAGTCCTGGTTATTGTAAATTTCCTATATCTAGCTATCTAGTTTTCTTTGCAAAACCTATAGTTAGTTGAATATAGAACCAACCTAAGGCCTCAGTCTTTATATTTTAGTCTTGATATTGAGTGACATTTTGTGGCCTCTTACTGGCTGAAGATCCATAACTTATTTTCTGTGGAAAGTCCAAGTCCCTTCTGACTTTAACAACCATTAATTTTCAAAGCGCTCCATTGTTCTGCATTCCCACCAGGCACAGAGCACGTGGTCAGGACAAGCTCTGTGCTGGTAGAGAAGACTGCAACATTATTGTTTGGTTTTGTTTTAATTCCTCTTTTAATGTGTACAGTTTTCAGCATGCAGCCTCCTTTTGTTGCAGCTCTAGGGTTAGGTTTTCTTTTACTCATTAATTACTTGATTTAGTTTTCTCCATTTTTCTTATGTTTTTCCTCTTTATGATACTGTTGCTTGCTTCAAAAGAAATTGGATTTCATTCATGGCATGTTTCTAACGTTGGCTTTCTTTCATAGTATATTTTAAAATGTTTATCGGCTTTGACTTTTTATTCTTTATAGTGGTTTGAAAAAAGTATTTGCTGCTCATGAAAGGTACCAGACCATGACAGCACTGGAGACAGAAATCTTCTCTTCCTGCTACCCTTAGAACCTCTATTTGAATTCTACAACACGAGGCACTTCTATAAAGTTTTCTGTCTTCAGAACTACCTCAAATACCGTATAAACCTCCATGTGCTTAGAAAAAGACAGTATTTTTACCTTCATGAACAGATTGTGTGAAGGTCTTATTAACCACAAAGGCTGTGCCTGATCTTTAAAGTTTTGCTGATACCCTCTCAGGGGAGGCAAAAAAGCACAAAGAAGGAACTTAAACAGGGAAACAGAGGATGTATCCAAGTAATTTGCCGTCAGTAAAGAAGGAACTGGTGCTGTAACCGCAAAATGCAATCAAGAGGATCTGTATTGTCTTCTGTGGTAGGCATGAAGGACAGGACTAAATGTTCTTTGCCTAGTAAACAGCTCTTCCCATTACTCCATGTGTAGCTTGGAAGAAAATCCCTTTAGCTTGATCCAGTAAGTACTTAAAGCCTTAATTAGAGAGCTCATAGTGTGCTTATTGGAGACCTTGTATTATTGTACTGGCCAGCATGTGCTCGATGTACCTTGTGTGTCATTTCTCTGTAGAAAGAGCCTTTCAGGGGGCTGAGACCACCCAGATAAACGGGAAAGTACCTTGGGATATACAGTCACCTCAGGCAGACCTGCTGAACAGGAGTTTTCCTACTGCTGCTGAGAATTGAAGTCATACTCATAAAAGGGTCTCAAGACAGCAGATCTGGACACCCAAGCTGGAGAGATGCCCTTTCCAGGAGTTTCTTAGGACTCTCTTGTATAATTCAAGTTTCTGCTTACATACCACCGGTGAGAGTAAAGAGCAGCTGTTAATTTTTTTTCCCCCTGTGTGTAAGTAATAAAAACCCCTGGTTTACCTTGAATCCCCCCTAATTGACTCCCTAATACTGCCAGTGAATCCCATATAATCCTGCCCTCTGCCTGCTTGAAAGTCAGCAGCAGATGCAAGCATTGCAGGGCTTTCCAAGTCTGTGCGGTCACCCCATTCATTACTCACGAAAAGAGACGGCAAAAGACCCAAATCTCAGGGGACCCTCTCATCTTTACTTTACTCTGTTTGTTTATTTTGCCACAACACAAACAGTAGCCCAGGCAGTCTCAGAGGAGACCACTGCTCTTAAGACCAGGTTTTCTAGAAAGAGCATTCAACTTTTGGGTTGCCATGAGCCTTTTTTTTGAACTAGTTAAGCCAAGATTTTTCTCCCCTCCACCACACCTCCTTCCACAGCATGAAATCTAGCAGAAGCAAAGTAAAAGTATCTCTGTTTATTTGTTTAATACATGAAAATAACAATAACACTGTACATAAATGAAAAGGAAAGGTACTTCCTGTAAATTTCTGAAAGCTGCTGAAAATAGTCTTAAGACTCAGCCAAAATTAATACTGTTATGTAGCCAGAGTTTCCATGAAAGCATCTGTACCTGGGTGTCTGCACAAGTAAAACTGTACAAATAACTACAGCCTCTTTTCTATCAAAATTCTGTTACATCTCAAGAAATGAACTCCTCTTTTTTCTTACCAGAAAGATGCCAATAACCTTTTTTTTTTTTTTTTTTTTCCCCAAAAAAGCTATTCAAAAAAGTTCTGATAAGAAGTGTGTTGTTTCATTAAAAGTTTTACTGCTGTCATGGTGTATGCGGTGCAGTAGCCAGCTGCCACCGCTTGGTTATTCAAGGGACCAACTCATGTGCACTGATGGCTTTAGCATGCCATGGCCACCTGGCAGGGTTTGCTGCCAAGTAGAGGGAGTTGTGGGATTATGTCTATGGCTCAAACTACTCATTTCTGAGTCCAAAATATTAGTGCAAGGTTTCCTTCTCCTGCAGTATAATAGATTACTAATGAAGATGATGCAAGGCAAGAACTTGTAGACCATTCTTTTACCTCTGCCACAGAGCAGCAGTGCCCCGTGTTGGGATGGGTCATCCATGGGATGGATTGCCAATATGTCCAGAGGACTTTTCTGTCAGTGTCCGGAGGCAGATGGATGGTTAAAACACTACTGCATTAAGTGAACTGCCTAAAGCCACAAACAGAGCCTGTGGCACCCAGAATATTGAAGAAGTGGTAGCACTGCATTGCAGCTGGTCACATGCTGTCCTAGAAAATATTTTGTATTACGTACTGCCAGAAGCTTGCTCTGCACCTACTGTGCTCTGAACATCCCTTCCACCTTTTGAGCTACTATAGTCCCTCACCATCAAACTACTTGACATTAGATACAGCCTGCGACATACAGTTTTCTGATGTGCCTTCCTCCACTTGGAGAGATGCTGTGTGTTCCTGCTTCCAGTCTTCCCCAGTATCCTGTTCATGAGCATCCTGGAAGCCTGGCAAAGCTTAGGTTGTTTCTTGGGAAAAAGATAGCCTCAGGGAAGGGAGAGGGCAAAAGAAGGAGAAAGTGCAGTTTGTAAAGGTAATTCCCTAGAAAAGGGTAGTGGTGGGTTATGTTTTGTGGTGAGTTCTTAGTGGAGTCTCTGTCACTACTGTTGCTACACACTGCTGTTTGAAAGACTATTTTGATATTTTCTGTTACCAGAAGAGTGATTTTCTTTTCACATCATTTGTACTTAGTTTTATAAATATAAGCAAATAAATATATAAAATAACTCCCCAGTCAAATACGAGTTCTTCCTCCCAACTATTTTCACAAAAAGTTAAGTAAACAGATGGACTTCCTGGCGTGTCTAAACTGGATGCATATATCATATTGCAGGCAACGGCTCTCTATATCATCCAGTCAGGATTCACATCTTTGATGTACAGAAGACAGCACTTAAGCTAAATCTCGAGGTAGCCCCTGAAATCACATGCAGTTGGCTCAAAAATAAAGGCTGGGCTATTTCCTTTCACGCTGTACTGGCTGGTTTACATCCAGAAGCCCTCCCCAGTTTCTCTATACATCACCCAGATCAAGCACAGCTGGCAACAGTCACTCTCCAGGAATAAGGAGCCCCAGCCATGGCGATCAAAGACAATTGCTATTCCTTCCCAGCTAAAAGATCAACAGTTTCATGTTAAATGCTGTCTTTCTTTTGACCGCAAAAGAGGATAAAAAGTCAAATATTTTAACAATACTTTCAAAAATCTTTCCTGAAGATCAGACCTCTTGTGATTCACCTTTGAAAGGGTACAAGGCAAGCTTCAGAGCCCAGGTGCAGGAGGGCAGCATGCCGTACCATGTCACTGCCATTTTTCATCTGACACTGGACAGGAGGACACAGGCACTGGAGCAGTTTTCTCACTTGGAGAACTTCCCAGTATATAAACCAGTCACCAGCCAGTTGTCTTGCAAAGATCTGAGTATTTATAGAGTAGGATACATTGGTCAGAAGCTGAAGGAAGGCGGGGGGAACACCAAACTGAGTATACAGCATACTATTTTAAAAGAACAAAAAATGAGAATGGTTTCTTATCCTGTGACAGAAGTTTTCTGTTTTGTTTGTTGGCAGCTTATTATTTCTGAGTACAAGAGTCTTCCTCCAGAGGTGCTGTTACCTTGGAGGTATGACTGCAGCCTCTCTTCCTAATGTTTTGGTTACAGTTCTAATCTCAGATTGCGGATAGGATCCTGACATGCAGCAATTTGGACAGCCAGTGAAAGATAACTATCTGCCTAGAGGAAATACTTACCTGGCAGGTAAGGCCGTGACAACTGGAAAAGATTTCTGGAGTATAATAGATTTAAAATTTATTCCCCAGATTCCTTGGGAACTGGGAAATATGCTTTGAACAAAGGAACTGCACTTATTAGGCAAGAGTATTTCATTTAATCAGTGGTTGTGCTTCAGAAAATACAGCATATTCCCGTAGTGAAACTGTGGAGTGGGAAGGAGAAAAAGACCAATTTCTTATTGGGTTTCTTTCTTTTACCACACATGGCCTGAGTTTGCTCTGGATGGGAAAATGGGACCTTCTGGGTACTCAGCTTAAAAAAGAAATAAATCCAGTTCTTCTAGCATTTGTCTTAAGAATTATTAAACACATAAGCTACCTTTTTCTTTACTATCTCTTACTGAACCAGAGTACCAGGAATTTTTTAGGAATATCAGAAAAAAGATAGTGAAACAGATTGTGGCTTTCAACCTCTTTCTGTGCCTAATGCTAAAAAGAGGGATATAGGGGGTTTTTATGCATACATTTCTTAATTATCTTCTTGATGTTATACTTGAGACTAGGAGGAAGAGAAAAAATTGGGTGATGTGCCAGATGGACTCAAGCAAGGAAATACTGAGTGAAGAGGTGGACACCCACAGTTACAAGCAGAAAAGAGATCCCCTTTTTCTGTTTCTCTGAATTTCAGTACTAGTGTGAGGTCCTGGATTGACAAGCCCAGAGACTTGGGTCTCCTGTTTAGCCACAGAAACGTTATACTGTAAGTCAGCTTTCAGTTTTCCCAAAAAACCAGCCACAACACTAGAAGCACTTCAAAAGAAGCTGGGGAGAGAAGGGGAGAAGAGGGAGTTGTACCAAAAGATCAACTCAACAAAACAAAGCAAGGGGAACCAAAGGAGGCAAGAGCAATCCCATAGAATATTCCCAGCAGCAGGCTGAGAAATGGGAGCAGCTGGAGCGTGCTCAGCAAGTCCTCGTGCAGACAGGAGGGCAAACCAGGTGGCCAAACCAGGCTGCAGGGAGGGTGGGCTGGGCTGCAGCACGGGGGGCTGCCTGCTGGCACTTGCTTTGGTGCCACCCCGAGTAAGACACTGGGGGAGGTGGGTAGGAGGGAGGCAGGGGGGATTTGCAAGAGTCAGAGTGATTTCACCTGGGCTTGTGTGGGAGAGGGAGGGGAAGCCAGGTTTATCCCTGCCTTCCCTGGGTACTGCACTTTCTCAGCCTTCTTGACAGAAAGGAGCAGTTACATGGGAGACAGGCTGATCCTTGGAGCAAGGCTACAAATGATTAATTGTATCAAGAAAAAGAAACAGTGTCTCCTTGCTGAGCTTTGTAATGGGGTTCATATAAATTTGCGTGAAATATTATGTGGGATTACTGCAGCCAGCCAGGAGTTCAGCTGTAGGAGCCAAGAGGAGGATGGGAGCCCAGCCAACAGGAGAAGCAGGAGATGAAGTGGATTGTGTTTGCCAAGGCCAGGAGGAGAGCCAAACCATAGCTACAGTAGCATAGTAATGAGAAATGGGAATTGCATTCAGCATCGGTTCTTCTTCTTATCACAATCATTATTGCTCTGAATCTAATTGTCCTGCCCTCCTCCCCACCCTTGCCGCAGGCCCCAGCAGAATGTAGAACAACGGAAGGCAGAAAAAAATAGCATATAGGAGTTTAAATATAATCCTGCTGGAGCCCACAGCTGGTGTTGCATGAAACCACTTACCCACCCACTAGTTCAGACCAGACTGCTGTAACAGATGCTCTCTTCTTACCCAGGAGGGGTGTAGGTATGGTGGAGAGGCAGGGGGAGAAAGGGAAAGGGGTGATACAAAATGACATTTTCCAGGTCTTTTACTCACAGCAGCACATTAAGGACAATTAGGAAGAATTGGGACTTCAGGACATTTGTTAGACCCTCCTGCTTTCTCCCACTCCTGCACAGTTAGCACTCACTTTGGTTCCCATCCTGTTTCCATTCATCTCCAAAGCAGATCCAGCCTTTCCAAGCTAGAGGGCTGTGAAGGCAGCTGGACCACTGGCTCTTGTCCTGTCCGTGCACCTGGGGAGTCCCTGGTTGGTTTACGCAGAGAGGTCTCACCTGGAGCTTCACATCTATAAACATATAAGGTGTGGCAAAATTGGAATTGTGTATCTCACCCTTATTTCCTCTGGGAAACAGATTGCAGCCCCAGACCTGAGCATCCTCCCCAGAAAGCTGTGTCTGGACCCAGACTTGGCATCCTCAGTCTGTAATGGCCTGAACTCAGATTCTTCCCCCAGAAGTAGTTCAGATCTTGAACAACTTTGTGCATTGGGACTCTTTCTAGGTTTTCTGATTCTGCGCATAAATGCCTTGGCCTCTGTGTAACTAATAACTGGTGACAGAGGACCCAAAAAGACTTTCCGAACACACGTGTTGTCACAGCTGAGCTACACGCCGAAGGTGCTCCGCAGGCAACAGCCCCTTTTGGCAAGCCAAAGGGGAACCTTATCATTAGCTGTGCCAAACGGAGCCGCACCAAGCCTGCCTCAGTCAGGCGTCACGCTTTGCCTACCTCTGAGGCCTTTACACCATAGGATGTGGTGCTTTCCCCTGGGACTTGAGACTTTCTCATCAGGGGTGGGAAGTGGGGTACACTCAAACCATTGTGGAATGACCTACAGTCCCAGGCTGTGTGCGCAGACAACCTCCAGCCTGGCTAAGAAAAGAGTGTGTTTTTTCTCTCTCTTTTCCCCTCCAGCTGGAATGAAATGTGAAATCTTCTCATAAATGCAAACTGAGAGATTCTTGTTTTCTCGAAGGACACAGGGCAAAGTCTTGAATTTCTTCTCCCAGCCAACACTGAGGGAGTTCCCCACCTGGAGAGAGGGCGCTTGCCAGGCTTGCGGGGCATCAGAGTGCCTGGAAAAGGGCAGCAGCAACCGAGAGCACCATGTGTTGCTGCCCGGGGATTCATCCCTTTGCTCTCCAGTGGCACCTCCTAACGTCACCCCTGTCACCCATTGTATCACCTGGTCAGTGTGGTTTGTCTCCTGCCCTTGCTCATGAAGAAAGGCATGGCTTTTCTGGTGTACTTTGTCAACACTAGTGCTAGCTCTATGCTTTATTTGAGATCACCACTGTTCAGAGAAGCTTTAGAAAAGATCATACAGAGCTCTCATTAAATGTTTCAGGAACTGTTATATTTCCATATGCATAGAAATATACATTAGAAATTTGCCCTATGTCACACATGTAGTCTCACTGGAGACACAAATGAAACTTTGTATTTGTTTAGAAGAAAAATCCACCATAAAAGTAGCTCTTCTTCAAAAAAGATTTGAAAATTAACTGTTTTGAGGTTCATGAAAAAGATTTACATGGTAAACTGTAGAAGTAGACATCCTGAAAGAGTAGAACATACACAAATAGGGTATGTCTCTTGTTTAGTTTTCATTTCTTTTTGCAGTCTTTTTGCATTTTAACAAGTTAATTTGGGCACTGCAAGCCAATGTTGGCTGTGCACCTACATGCACTAAACTGCCTGGGGCTCTTCCCTTACAGAATTCAGATCAATACCAAGCTCTGTGTAGAACCACCCAGACTCTGGTAGTGGTAATTTTGCTTTGCTTTGTTCATCATGTTCTGCCCCTGTCATAGGAAGGGGTTTCTTAACTTGGTCTGAACTCAGACAGAGTGAAAAGTAAATTATTTGCTCTTTCCCTTGAGGCTGAGCCCAGAGTTTTGTTTTCTTGAAGTGTTCAAATGAGCTTCAGGTTTTGTGATGTGGCCAAATACCATGATCCGTATTTCTCTGTTTTAACAACAGCAAATTTTCTTCCACTCCCTATACCTCTTACCCCTGCTCAAGATAAACAGAGGTTTTTCTATCAGCTAGCAATGGTAAACTGTGTTTCCATGTCCCTGAGCATCTTCGGAGCAGTCATCTCACCGTCCTCTCTCTTTCCTCTTCATATCTGGCAACCACACATGTAGGGTTTCAGGCAGACACTCTTCAGAAGCCAGTACCTCTAGTCTACTCAGGTCCTTTACTGCACATCATGCTGGAATACAAGTAACAAAGGTCAATTTCTTCTGGATAATAGCTCCTCACCTTTCTAGCTTCCTGCAAGAAGCAAAAGTCTTGACTCTCCCCTGTGAGGGTGCCTTTGTGTTTGCCTATAAAACTCCAAAAGTTTTGATTAAATGATCCTGTATAGTTAGTTTTGCTGCCTTTCTTCACTCTGCAAAGAATGCCTTGATAGATAAACAGATGTGTACAAACCACACACCCTAGTAGAGAGGAGTGTCTTTACTCCTGGCAGGCAACAGCCTGATACAGGGTGAGATTAAGCAGCAGTAGGAACCATAGCAGAGCTGTGATCTGAGCTATAGAGAACTGGAGTTAAAAGCCGGGTAATAAACCAGTTTATCTGGGCTCCTCCATGAAAGATCAGCTGCTGTGACACATGTGCAGCCTAATGGCACTTGAAGGGGTTAATACACCTGGAAAGTGAGTTTTCAAATGAATTCCTTTTCCTCTTGGCCTCAATATAAGGCAGTGCTCTATTAGGCTTGACCTTTCTTAATGTGAATTAGCAGCTCAGTGGAACAGGATCCAGAACTCAAAGTCCCTTCCCTCTTCACATCCATGCATTAATGTAACAAAAGCAAAAAGGTGTCAGGAAGGCTAAGAATAACTGAACAGATCTTGTGCCAATTTGGAATAAAATATAGGACCCTCCAGAAGTGGAAGTAACTTGGTTACTTCTGAACTCTAGGTAAGGCAGGCATTTTAACTCACCCCCCTCCAAACCTCAAAAAAATGAAACATGGACAAATTCAGGTACTGAATTTAAAATAAAAAATAAACAAAATAAAATGAAACGAGTCAGTTCATCGTTTTGGTAGGACAAACAAGAGGGAATGCCAAATTATCTCTTTAGAATATAAATTACTTTTTCCCTCCTGGAACAGATTTGCTCAATGACTTTAAAATGTAAAAGTGCCCCCTCACCCCATTTCCACTGCTGTCCTGGGAGGGTTTCCTCACCCATTCCCCTCGCTCAAAACGTTTCATCAATCTTGTCACCTTGGTCCTACCCTGTCTCATGAGGTAATGGATGGAGCCCAGCTAGACATGAAGATGTGCCATCCAGGAAACCAGACCAAAACTGGTATGTTTAAAAACGTGTTTGAAGAGAGCACAGGATGACAGGGAGGGAGGAGAGGGAGTAGGGGATGTTTTTCAGCCAGTGCTTTCCTTCCCCCCTTCTCAAAGACGCTTGCTGTTGTCCAGCAGCCCAGAGAAAGAAAAAAAAATATGTGTGTGTGTGTATATATATATATATACATATATATTTCTTTTTTGGTAGGGAGTGGGAAAGAGGAATGATAACCAGATCCTCATGGCACATCTGTCTTTGTGTCCTCATGGGAGCCACAGCTGTGCAAAGAGGGGAGAGTGAGGGGAAAGGGGTGGGGGGAAGGTGGTGTCCAACTTCAACTTTCTAGAGATGGAGTTATTTTAAGCAATATCTTTCAAACAAAAAAACATGTGTTCGTTCTGCAACACACCGGGCAAGGCTCAAACACCGGGCTAGGTTGCCCGGGGTCGCAGACCCCGCCAAAAACAACAGAGAGCTCTGAGGTGGGTCTGAGGCGAAGCTGGTCACCAGCGAGGAGCGGTGACGCGGCCAAGCCCGAAGGAGCGTGCCCCGGTTGGCAAACAGGGACGGCAGTGTTGACTGCCCCTCCGGTATTTCCCTTCCAGCGCGCTGCGCGCTCAGCACGCGCTGCTACGAGCAAATGTTCCATGATGCGTGGATGAAGGATGGGGGCTCGCATACTGGGCACGAGCTTTGTGTGCCTTCCAGGCTGGAATTTACTTTGATATGTTTTTCAGGTTTTGATCCACCCAGGCTTGGCTGGACACTTTGCCAGCCAGGGGAGTGGTGACACATCGCACCCCACTGTAGTGTCGCGCTGGCTTGCTGGCCCTCCAGCCGCTGTGTGGCCAGGGCCGGTCCCACACCGCTTCCCCGCTTAGCAGTTCACACCATCGCACCTTAGTGCCTCTTCTGCACCTATAAAAACTGACTTCAACGCACCCTCAAAGGAAGCATTTAACTACGGGTGTACAGCGAGCACAGGTCTGGATGCTAACTTCCTCAAAGGCGAAGTGTTTCCAGACAGGGAAGCGTTGGTTCAATCACATCCCCAAAAGCCAGGTGTTACTGTTAATTGAGTTTTAAAGGCTGTCTCAGCCCAGAGAGGAATTAAGCTCCATTTTCAAGTAGAAACAAACCAGCTGCTTTTCTGAGAAAGGACCAAATACCTCCCCAACTCAAAGCTGCCATATGGGTTTTGACTGGGTGGAAAATAACGCCCTTCATGCCTCACCTTATGAAGAAAATCTGGTGCAAGGGAGAAGGATTCCCATCTGCCAGTGGTTTCTGGAGCGTGCTCACATGCTGCTGAAGCTCTACAGACTCAGGGATGCATATGAGAGGGAAGGGGAAACCCAAGGCTACCCTATAGACTGGATAAAGTAATGGCAAAATCCTCACCTTTTTTTCCTTCCTGGCTGTATTCTTAGGAGCCACACAAGGGCATTTTAATGGTTGGGGGAACAATCAGGTAGGGAGAAAATCGGTAATCCCAACATTTTTTTGGTTTTTTAAGGTACAGATCTCCAAATTTTGCACCTAGCATGCAGATGCTATAGCAGCTGAACTTTGTGGAACTTCTTATGGTAAGGGTGTTTGCATTCTTGAAAATATGCAGGCTGAGGAATAAGGCTTCATTCAAATGCCTTTTGTTCACTGAACTATTATTTTACATCTGAATTTGCTGAGTGCCCACAACTCTGGAATCAGTGGGGAGCAGAGGGTACTCAGCATTCCTGAGAATTAGCCCCAGGATGTATAAGTATTGCATTAAGTCTCCTTAGCATTTTACAGATTTGGCCAATTTTCAAGATCTTTAAAGCATGACACCGTACATTTGTCCTATTTTTTCCTTTGGTGTGGGTGTGTGCCCATGGTGGGAGTGCTGGTATAGGAATTTACCTCAAAAGCAACCTTTAAATCCAGCCTCTTGTTTTCCCAGGGGTATTTGTTTACATAAAAGTCTTTGTTATGGCATTAAGCATTAAAGTGTTTGAAAATCTGTCACACAGTAATTAATTTATCCTCATTGCACCAAGCTGTTAGATAGGTTAGCATTATCCCCTATTACAGGAAGAGAAGTGAGGAACAGAAATTAACCCATGAGGGGCCTAAGGAGACTGTAGGAGAGCCAGAAAAGGAACACAAATCTCCAGGATTAACAGGCTAATGCCTTAACCACATGAATATAATTTCTAAGGTTTTATTTGTTGCCATATCCTTTTTCTGCTTAATCACTTAGGACAAAATGACCTGTCCCTAGATAATATTTTTTATGCTGGAACTAAAAATAGGAACTCCTTTCTCCTACTCTTAAATTGTAACATTGTAAGTGTACACCATGGGAACTTGTGTGAAAAAAAAACTAGGGATCGAGAGAAAAAACAGATAAGGCCAAGTGTGGGAGAAGGCAGCAGCTATGGAGGGAAAGAACCTCTGGTAGTGTCTGCAGGGGATCCAGCTCCAACTGCTTCTCACCATTGAAGACTTTTCTTGCTGGTTGCCTCCATGCCCTTTGGAGAAATAAACATGGGATCGAAGAACATTTGTTTTAATCCTCACACGTCATGCATGTACGTGCAAAGATTTGTAATCTTATTTCTTTAACAAGAATTCAGCCACCTAGTTAGAGAGGCATGGGCCAAAAACTGCAGGAAAACAATCAATTCTTCTCCATTCACTTTGCTAGGTTTTTGTCTTTGCCTCAAAATACAGTTTTGCTACAGTTCTGCTACAGTTTTCAAGTGACTGTAGAGCTGAAGAAAGCCTGGGGCTGGTGGTTTCTCAGTAGTCTTTGTGAGAAGAGTACAAGATTCTTTATACACCCCGCTGTCACTCAGGCTAGTTTTGCAACAGATTTGCAGTGCCAGTCCCAGACCTGCCAAGTCTCACAGCCTCTGGTTGAAGATTCAGCAGATGGCTCCTGCCTCACAGCCCCTCGCCACAGGGCCAGCACCTCACTCAGCCTCGCATCACAACTCCTCCCTGGCTTTGGGACACTCTTATATGGGATGGAGCCAACTGGCCACACCCACCATCCAGTCTGGGACCTGGGTCTCCAGATAAGAGGTTATTCATCTACCGAGACTATGTCACTCTGACTCTACCGTCCTAGTCTTTTCCAAGGAATCTGCATAGAGAAAAGCCCCTTCGGTGCAGGATGCCTTTAGCAATGGCAAGAAAAGCTTGCCCTACCCCTCTGTTTCTGTTGTGCTTTCACTTTAGGGGAGCCTGAGCTGTGTTTAGGTGTTTTATTAAGCATTGCTCACTGCCAGTGCCTGCTATTGTGAAATCAGGGCTGCACAGAAGAGTGTGTGCAAGCTGAAGTATCCCTCCTTAGAAAAAAACAGGGTCCCAAGTTATCCTTGGGTACTGAGGGAAAAGCTGTAGCATGCCTTAGAGCCAGGGTTCCCAAAAGCACTTGGCTCTGATATCGGAAAGGGCAGCGGCTGCACACACATGCGTGAGCAGGAGGAGGCATTTGGCTTTTCACAGAATAAGAACGTGCCGCCTCTTCGGGAACCCCGGCCCCAGAACAATTTCATTGCCATGTACCGCACACTTACTGCTCTCCTAGAACTGTGGCTCTGGTGTAAGGGTTTTGCACAGCAGCCACAGAACAACTTGTGGCATTTTCCAGTAGTGTAACTTAGGTGGTAATTTCATACTAGTCATCTGACTGAAACAAAGCCAGGTGATAGCTGAGGTAAGGTCCTGCATACGCACTCTGGGGTAATTGGATGGACTTGCTGTCTTCAGATCACAAGGATCCTGATTTCAGCCTCTAAGTAAATGGTAAGGAGTGCACCCAGCGCAGCACCTGTGTGGTGCAGCCTGATAATTCACTGCCAAAGTTTATCTTAGTGTCTGCCCACCAGATACAAGCATTGCCTTTGCTTAGAAAAAAGTGCTAACTGTGGTGCTTAGAGGTTATTGCTGTGCTGGCAGCTGTGATGTCATAGCTAAGGGTGGCTACAACACATTTCCTCTTGAAGCCAAAGTGTTAATAAAAGTATATGTAGAACTGAAATAAATCTAATTATAGGGTTCAGCTAAGCCTTTTTATGGGGATGTCTACATTCACCATTAAATTCAAGATAGACCTATCTGTACTGTGCAGAAAGCAAATTTGTGCAAAAATTCCTAAATACATTATGGAAGAAACTTAGTACCCATTGAGTCAGCACAAAGTTTGTGATACGTAGAAATGGTGGAAAATGTCTCACTCAGGGGCTACCAGGTTCTAGTTGAACTTATGTGGTTATGAGCAACAAGTCACTTGACTGTTGTGTGTGTACGTTCTAAGCGGGAGAGAGAAGCAGGCCTTGGGCTCATGCTGGTAGCTGAGCACTTTAAAGAAGGACCAGGAATCCACACAGGTAGGTCCATGGTCATCTGGGAGAAGTCCAGTCAAAGAACCTTCCATCTCATTAAAAACAAAACCCTGTGAGCTGCCACGATCAACAAGTAATCTGAAGGAAACAGGTAATACTGTCCTTCAGCAGGAACAGTTCATGCATAGTTAGCAGGATTGGAAAAATAGAGTATAATGAGTTTTTTGTGTCTGGGTGGATAATGAATGCTTTTTTAATGTCTACAGGGCTTTTACAGGTGAAATTTGAGCCAGCAAATTGGCATTATGCCCAATCCAGCTCAGCTCCCTTCTCAAATTGGCTGGAAGGCATAATCATATTCTCTGTTCCTTCTCTCCCCTTTATCTCTTAAAAGGATAATTCCTGAAAATTTACACTAATAGGCAGACTTGGGGAGGGGAGTGTGCAGGGGGGGCTTGCTTGCTTACTTTCTGGAAAATGCTTACCTTGAGGTCTTCCGCCTCTCAGAAGCAATTTAGACCTCATTTACTTGCACAAAGGGAGGCAGGAAACAAAATACTCTAATATTTCTTACTCTCTAATCTTTCTAAACAGGCTTAATCCAGACCATCTCCCACCCTCCTCAGCCTCTGTTGTGAGAGGCAGAGCTGTGTTTTGCAGAGCTTCTCTGAACAGCTTCTGAGCAGATGATACCACAGTCCGAGCCAGGGATGGAAGTAGTAATGTGGATACAGAGGGATATTGCTTTTCAGTTTGGCAGTTTACAACCAGTCGGTGACATTGTCAGTGCTCCCTGGCAAGGTCATGCTGTATTGTTTGGGGCTTTGGTTGGATATCAGCCCAGGAGTAGCTTCCTTCTGGGACAGGGGCTCAGAAGAGGCTACAGGAGGCTACAGGCACAAAGTCTTGGTGGGAGGACTGCACATCCATGCGTGGATACATCTTGTAAGCTAGGATATACATGGCGTTCAAGGCAGTGCTTTGGGTGCTCGTGGGGACTTGCAGGCCCTTTAAAGGACCGACCTGGCAAGTGTATGTCTGGAGAAGGCACTGCTCTGTTCTTTGTCCCTCTGGTAAAGCATGCATGGTGGTGTGAAGGAGGTATTTTCTCTTTGCCAACGAACAGAGAAGCCTCCTAGAAAACCACCCGCTGCCAGTGTTTCACAGTGAATATTACCCACATTATACCTGGCACAGAAACATAGCCAGCTTGGAAACGGACATTATGAAAGAAAAATAATGGCTCAGCATTTCAGCTTCACTGGTACAATGGGTTTATTTTCACCGCGCCATGGAACGAGCAGGAGAGGTAGGGCTGCTGAGCTGTATTTCTGGACCTGATCTAGTATCACAGAAAGGCATTGTGCCATGTGGATGTGCCAGCTTGACAGGAGCAGCTTGGTGCCTTCTGCTGTGTGCTGCCTTGCCTGCTGCCGACATCCACACTCACCGTTTTGCTCAGTCTTCTCAGTCCCTCTGCCCTTCCACTGCTTCGTCAGAGCGGTAGCCTCTCCTGTCACAGGAGGAGATAAGAAAGGGGTGCATTCTTCTGTATCATCAGTTGAGACATTTGTAAGCCTCTGTCCCAATATTCAACCTTGAGTCATCTTCCTGTGTTTTACCAGAGGGTTTAATCACCTCAAAGTCATGTCTTATGAGATGGGTGGGCTCTTTTGTCTTTTTTTTGTTCTTGGAACATCACTATGAATGTGACAGGGAAGATGGAAGCTTTAAGGCTGATTCAATGCCAGAAACATGAGCTGAACTTCTACCTCAAGTCAAAACATGAAAATAACTACGTTACTTTCTTCTTAGCTCCTAGCAGGTTTTCATTTGTCAGGGAAATTAAACCAGTTGGTAACCTCTTGTGTAGGAAAACTTCAGGCTTCAAACACCACAAGAAAGCTTGTCATGCATTGGCAACGTTGTGTGTATCTTTGTACACAAACTATCCCAGGTCTTTGACAAACTCTTACTCCAGCTGCTAATCCTTCACTTTCCTGTCCTAACTAATAAAAATCAGGCAATCCTCATGCATGTCCAGCTATGGGTAGGATGCTGCCTTTGTGGTCTGAAAGCCAATCAATTTGCTGTCTTGATATGGAAGGTGTTTGATGTGGATGAAAACTCTGTTTCTGAACCATGCATCTGGTTCAGGAAGAAGAAATAATTTTTGAGCCAGATCCCCCAGACAACCTGAAAAGCAGCTCAGAAGTCATTACCTTCTGAACTGTGTTATAAGAAATTTTTATTTAACCTCATTTGACTTCGACCTCTGTGTCTCCCTACTTGCGTAATGTGTTTTGGGGGTTTTCTTTGACTCCCAGAGTAACCAAGAGATATAGAGCAAATAAAGGAACCAGCAAAACAGACACACAGAAGTATCTCCTAACCTATTGACTCACCATTTCCTGAAATCAATGGGGAATTTAGAAACCAGAGATGGAAAAGCCCTATTAAGTAATCATATCTTTCCTACTGCCAAACCAGGTTCAAGTATGGGACATTATTAGCAAAGCTACTTTTCCATTTCCAGTTTGGTCTTTTAAGTGAGTTGATTGTATCTACATCAGATAGTGCCAGAGGAGAACAGCCTAATGATTTAAAAGCTAAAGCCTTTGCTTGGCTCTCCAGAGCCTTTTTTTACTAAGTTCAGCTGACAAGATGGCTGTGGATGATGAGCACTAACTAATAGCTGAATAACTAAACAGTGATAGTTATTAGTGAGGAGTTCTATGGATAACTGGCTGAGTATGAAGGGTAAAACCACTAAGAAAAACCCAAGACAATGAAGTTGGAAACAGTTTCAGAGAAGTCACAAACAGAACTTCAGAACTTGATGACTGAGCAGAAGCCAAATATGATGCTGTATTTCTTTATTTCACACCAGCTAACCTTTGGGTTTAACCAGTCAGCAATTCCCTCCATAGAAGCTTCACAAAAAGGAAGATTGCACTAGGAAAACAATTCTGGCTCCACGGTCTGGAGGTGCTCAGCTCAGTAGCTTTGCCCGCATTGTTCTCACTGGTTTTGTTCCATTCCTGGTGTTTGCCAACAGGATCCAGGCTTTTCTATTTGACATAATTTTATTTCACACGAATTTAGAGCTGTTGAAAGGCATTGGCTTCTCTGTCTTAGATGCTGGTTTCTCTTTATACCTATGAGCTAGGCAGCAGCTCAGCAAGCTTCCCGCAGCTGGCCTGCCAGGACATCCTAGTCCTGAGAACAGAACTCTTACCCATCTTATTCATCCTCAGGTCACTAAGTCAAAGTCATCATTTTATAGATCCTTAGATTTTAAGGCCCTAGAATGATCATTCTGAACATTTATTCTTGTCACCTGCACTGTAGTATATCCCATTATAAATGACAAGTAACAACTTCTACACAGGTAGGTAGGCAGGATTTTTATAACCCCTTCTCCACTCTCCATCCCAGGCAACAACAAAAATTACAATATAGTGTAGTGTTGCAACATAAGTGCTACTGAGAAACTTAATATAAACTTAATTAGTCATTGAAGTAGATCACCACCAACTGTAGCTGAGCTTCATTTTATTCATGTGATGATATGGCAATTATCAGGTACACTAGTGATGCACATTTTAATTTACATAATATCTCCAGAAAGAGGAAAGCTGGTTGGGCTGACAGCTTAGTCCAACAGCAAATACAGAGAGATGTCAGAGAAACCTGTGCGAGAGCTGGTGCCTTTGTGGTTCAGAGGCATCCCAGGGACATGTGTTTCCTCTGCGTTGGCACTTCAAGGGAGGATGGATGGTTCCTGAAGGAAACCTTGAAGGGTTAGCTGGTTCCACCAGATTATAATCAGGTAAAACAAATGAGAAATAGGTACTCTTTGAAAGTCAGAGATCAAACAATGCCATACACCTACTTAGGCCTTCTAGGCACCCATGGGACAGAAACTAGAAAGCTCTGGGTTGCCTTTTAAGCTCACACGTGGAAGGCAATTGTCATAAAAAGGTCCTCTGGCAAAAAAGAAAATCTTTACACATGTGGGAACGCCAGAAGGGTTGCTGTGCAGTTAGTTAAAAAGCACATTTGTGAAACCACTGTGTTTCTTTCAAGACCTTACTTCCAAGACTTAAGTAATTTGCCATTCTAACATTTTCTACTGGCTATACATTAGTATAGCTCTCCTGATTTCAGCAAAAAAATATCCCCAAACCTTTCAATGAAAAGATTAGAGCTGCCTAAGTCAGGAGTCAGCCTAGTTCTGATGGACTTCTGTATTGGGCTGTAGGGCATTAAGTTTAGACCTCTACTGAAATGAAGAAAAGTGCTCTTGGTTTTAAGGGGCAAGGGGAAAAACAACAAAATTAATTGACTCTTTAAGTCCCAAAAGCTTTTTTTCTTGTTTATAGCAAGGGAAAGTTTTATCACCTACATTATTCCTTTGCAATCCGTCTCAGTTTTCTTCTCACCCCTAGCCAGATACTACTGAAATTCTTCCTCTTCCTTATTCTACTATTTAGTTTTGTCTTCTAGCTGGAAATAGTTACCCCCTGACAATATAGCTTTGCTTAAAATATATATATGCTTAAACGCACAAACTACTTATGTGCACAAATGTGCTATGAATCCAAATATATTGTATTCACTATTGTCACAACACAGGAATAAGAAGGTATCTTGGAGGTGCCTGGCTGTCATGCACAATTTCCAATTTTGCAACAATGTGTGAAGCTATTATCGCTTATTTGCTTCTGAGAAAATTCTGGGGAACACTATATGGCACAGGCTTTTGTGTAACATACTGCACACTTTGGTGATACCAAGTTGCAGAGAATGTCACACACCCAATATAATCAGGTATATTAAGCCCTGATAAAGGATCTCCTAGGGAGCAAAGCATCTCCAGGGTAGAATTACAGTCTGATATGCTGCTGACTGGATTTTATTATTAAAACTACATGGTAAATTATAGACCCCATATGCTCCCGATTTCACTGATTTTAAAAATAGAAAGTGAAAGCTCCCAGCTGGGGGCACAGCTGCTGCTAAACACTAATAGAAATCATAGCCAGGAGTGTCAGTTGTAAATGCAGCAGCCTGCAGCTGAAGTGGTGGGAGAGTTTTGTTTCTCCTTAGTCTGCAGCTGGATCTTGGAGTGAGGCGGGGGGAGACTTCCACAACGCCTGCAGGGTCAACTGTCTCTCCTCTGAGGCAGATGTAGACATGTTGAGCTGTAAGAGATTCTCAAATATTGACAGTGCTTAGCTAACACTTTACTTCCAGGAACCTGTTGTTATTGTTGCTGTCTTCTCTTAAAATCATTCAAATTTCAGCAGTTAAAAAATGTATCCGTATGGGCTGCCAGGATGGAGCTGGGGTACGGGCTTCATGACACCACGTGCTGGGGTGAAGAGGAAGGCCAGCCATTGAGGACAGTTGAGGGCGATTTTCTTGATGTACAGAAAGTGTGAAGGGAACAAAGGAAGTGAAGAGAGGAATGGAAAGTGGCTCTGTTGTGCCTTTTGTGCAAGTGCCAGCACCTACCCCAGGTAATGTCCTGCTGCCGTCTAGATGGGAGGTCCTGTGGGAAGGAGGTTATCATATGTGGCCTGTTGGAAGGGACAGCTGCAGAGATCAAGCTTCTCCTCTTCCAGCAGAGAATAGCTTGCACTGAGTCATCATTGCCAATGTGACTGCAGAAAAACCTATCCTGTGCTTGTTTGTGCTCTATTTGGATTGTTTAAAATGCACCTAGTTGTCTTATAAATATCAGATTCAGCTTCTTTCCAAGCTTCCGTACAAAGTAGAAGGCTTTTGTATAAAGGGACTTTAAAATGCAAATGTAAACAATCCTTTTGCCTCTTCCCTTTTATAAGACAGAAAAAACGAAGCATGGTTTTAGCCTGTTGGTGAGGCGCTGTGCAGGGTCTGTGTAATGAAAGACTCCAAGGAGAACAGTTTCTACACAGCTGCTGCCTCTTGATCTTTAATGTCTGCAGTGCTCCTGACTTGTACAGCAAGGAAAATAAGTAATGCTATCTTGTTTAATCATGCTGTCTTCTACCTTGCTTAGCATTTAGTGACTGGACTGGACCACCTAACTTGAAGACTGGCTTTAAAGGCAACTCTTTGATGGCAGAAACCCTGCTTTGGGGGATTTTTGAAACAAGGGCACCCTCTAATGGAAAGGAGAAGGAAAGAGCGACCACAGACAGCTACAGTAGGGAACATACATTTTCTCCTTGAGTATTTACGCTAACTTTTAGGCAAGAATCAATTCCTCTCCTATTCTCAAAGGAATGGTTAGATATCCTGCGCTTTTTAATGTAAAATGGAGAAGAACTTTTTTCACTGCAGATCAAAGCTTATAGAAAAATATCTACCTTCTACTCAGAATCCAAAAAACACTTCACCAACCTGAAAGGCTGATAGGATCTTGGTGCCTTCTGATCCCAGCTGTAAGCTAGCACAGGAGCTCTGGCTGCTGAGGAGGCCAGAGCCCACCTTGAGGTTGCTTGGTTAGCTATTTTGCCTGCTGCAAACAGCATCAGCAGCAAATTGGCTTCTGAGCTGCTCTTGGTGCTCTAAGGGAGCAACAACTGGCAAACAACATGGCAGGATACAGTAGTTACTATTATGTGGGCACTTATTCTTGCACAATTAATCTGAAGAGTTCTTTCATATGAACCAGGGTAGGTGCTCAGTGTGAGCTGCAATTGAACTGCTAAGGCTACGTTAGCAAACCCTGTCTTACGTGTCAACAGAAGTGTTTTACAGGTGGTGAAAAGCAAAACAGAAGGGCTGTATCACACAGCTAGGAGGTCTCCCAACAACTTTGCCATCATGTGGTTACAGGGGGCTAAGAACTGCGATAAATCAATTTGTCACCAGGGCCCTGATTTATATGGCCTTATGGTATCAGAGGGCTTTTGAAGGGTGCCACTGCATATGCTTGCCATTTACTCATCAGCCAATTTCATTTTGCCCTGAGCGTCCACAGGTCTGTGTGATACAAAGGATGTGCAAGCCCTATGAAACCACATCAAAAAGAAGAGGTGTGCTATGTCCAGGCATGCCGGCTGCGCCTACTGAATGAAACATGCTCAAGCATTTCCTGAGAAAGTCTGGTGAGTCAACTCAGGCCAGTAGCACATCCCAGCTGTGTGCATCTTCTGTTTTTTCTTGTGTTACTGGTCAAAAAAATAACTAACACTGATTGCCTCAGCTTCAAAAATTGCGTGTGTAAATCAATGCTATGTTTGTATCACAGCATCCACACGGACGCTGACGTAGTATTGTAGTTCAGGCTGCAAAACAGTTTTTGCTCCAAGTCCAGTGTTTTCCCTTGCTCCCTTTCCCTTGCTGAGTTTCTGAAAGGTTCTACTTTCTAGGCTGAAATTTTCCATCACTGAGCTCAGCCAATGGTTTCTGGGAGAAAGCCTGAGGAAAATCCATTTGACTATTCTGTGAAAGTGGAAAACAAAACAAAACTTCTCTGGAAAATTATTTAGAAATATAACTTGCACATACAGTGAGGAAAACAGGAGCAGAAAACACAGCTGTGCTTCGGTTAGGAAGCTGATTCAAATATTTTAAGGACATGATTCTCATTCACTTATACTAGATTTACCCTGATGTATCTCTCCTGGTATCACTCTTCACTTATACAGATTTAGATGACAACGGAGTTAGATACTATTTTACCACGGCAATAGAGTTATCTTTTGGCGTGCTCTGTGAATGCAAATGTGCTGTTTCTTAGAGGAATGTATCATCACTGCATAAGCAGCACGTATATTTCCTACCCTTTGACCTGTGTTGTGACATGCAGAGCTGCCCCACTTTGTGACACCATGGATCTGCCAAAAAAACTGTCCTGTTACAAGTATCATTCAAAACCTGGAAATCCAGAGAAGACACATGAACAAAAAACAAAACACCTCCTCTTGGGTGAATTATATCTAATGCAGAGCTCTCACACGTGATTATGATAAAGTAAATAGTTTGGTATGTACTGCCTCTGTTGATTTGTGTTCATATACTAACCCCTAGGTAATGAGGTACACAAGAGGCAAATAGGTGTTCGCATAGAATAACACTATTCTGTCCACATTTCTACAAATCTCAATAGCAAACAGGCATACATGTCCCCTTCCTTTACCTGTATCTGACTCTGAGCAAAAATTTAATATTCAGATGACCCTAAACATAAGGGATGAGTTTCCCACACTTTTGTTTTGGTCATGGTGCCGCTCAAGTTACCCATAAAATGAGGCCGGCAAGTGGCTGTGGTGTAGTCATTCGCTGCGGTGGATGCTGTGGATCAGGTCTCCAGTGAAAGTTAACAGGGTAATGCTGATGAATTGCATCAGCTGGAAGTCTGGCTTGCTGGTGTATTTGGGAACTGTGGTGATGGAGGTGACTAATGTGTGGCACAGTGTTTCTGAAGCTTTGAGGCTGAACATCCTGAGGAAACTCTGATCTCAGAGCAAACCTGAAGGAAGTGCCTTGTGTATGTTGTGGGAGAGCAAGACTAGGAGGATGGATGAGAAGGAAAGGATTTTTAGGGGATTTCTAATGCTCAAGACTTGGCAAAACCAGGTCTTGGGATGAGCTCACATTAATAAACAGAGCTTGTTTTGCTGAGTCTAGAGAAAAACTGACTTAGTGAGAAATACATGAAAAAGCTTTTGTGTTAGAATTTTGAAGATCTGTTAGAAGTTTTCGTAAAGTAAAAAAAAAAAAAAAAAAAACCAGGCAAAAGTTAAGTTCACATTTCCACAACTCTTTTTTCTGCTTTTTGTCTTCTAGTCTTTAAACAAATGGGTCTTTTCCAAAGAAGATATTTAGTATTTACAGCTTTGGACAAGAAACCGTTTCATAAAATCATTCTGTGGGGTTCATCCTTACTACGGGAATCCTGTGTCAGAGCCTTCAGCACTGCTGAGCTCTTTTATCCTTATCTTACGAACAAAGTGGGCTATGGCATTTCTGGAACTCTGTCTTGCTTCACTGAGCTGCTTCCGAGTGGTCAGCATGGCCAGTCCTATGTGACGGGGAGGCCAGGAGGATAAAGCCATAGCATTTGATTTGCCTGGGGCAAAGAAATTGCTTGGCCAGTGAAAGTGAATTGGGCAAACACAGGCCTCCATCATGCACTTCTTTAAGAATGTCACCCAACTTATCTCCCAAGGAGTTCAAGCCTGGGAATGTCAGGGAATGCTGTAGGTCAGGAGACAGATGATACGACGGGAAAGACATGGAGGCAAGATTCAGCGTAACCTAATGCATTAACTCCTCATAGTAGCCACTATGAGTGGCTCAGAGTACGACTGTTTGTCCCCTGACTTGCCTGAGCAAGACGTCGCTAATGTTAAAGGGAAGAGTGGGGGAAACAAAGCCCCAGGTATTGCCCACACCCCAGGCATTCATATTTGGAAAGCTTAAACGTGGGAGCCCTCCTGTGGTAGTTCTTCAGAAGTATGCTTTTCACCAGGATAAAGCAGTCACCCGACATGCGCTGAAGTCCACGTAGAAAGCAACATGGTCACGAAAGAAGCCTGTACGTGTGCACAGTAGGTATGAGCGTGCATGTCTACACAGCTACTAAATGTCAGCAGGCAAGCCAACCACATGTTGCCTGTGTTGGGCAGGTCACAAAATTTAACCCGACCAACCCCATGACAACTCAGCAAATTAAGCTCAGCCCTGAACATTAAAGCCGTTTGCACCTGCCTGAGTCTGACATGCTTACTGCAAGCACAGAGCCACTGCTCCTGTTTGTTTGAAAGGTTTGAGGCTAAGACATATGCTCCGTGCACCCGGAGTTTCAAGGTGAACCAGGCAGCAGGGGAAGGCTGAATGCTGTGCTTGAAGTTACCCCTGCCCGGAAGTCTGGTCCGAAGCTGATGTGTGACTTCCAGGACTTATTTGAAGCCTGTAAGAGAGACAGATGGCCTGTCTGAGCCCGAAGGCATGCCGCGCTGCTGGTGGTGGATTTGGAGATGTGGCTGAGCAGTTACAAGAGAGCACACAGGGTTAGGAGCCCCCAGCAGTGATCACTGCTGCCTGGAGCTCCATCACATTGGGTGTCGGTGCAGGTGCTGCCAAGGATTGCAAACCACTCACCTACCCAGCGCTCGCCAGCATTACAGCAGGGATAATTACCTGTCCAGCTGTGCAGAGTGATCAGACAGGGCTTCTTGGGCACTTCATTCTCTGCTGAATTCACAGTGGCTGATTTTGCCACGGCTGCTGGCATTACAGTCTGCCCCCAGGGCTTGCGCTGGAGACTCATGGCTCTGGCCACCCTGGGCGGATCATGTTTGTCAGCAGACTAAATACTGGTTTCTTGGTATCTGGGAGGGAGGGAGGGAGGGCAGGAGTCATCCTTTTAGGAGCATCACACATTTAAAACCACATAAGCTGGTCACTTTGTAAGGATGGTGGCTTCACGCCTGCGTTGGCGTGCACAAACCACTGTCATGGCTGTGTCCTATTAACAACGATGTGTTTTAACTGAAACAGATATTATTAATTATTGATACCTCACTAAGAAGAAGACTTTAAAGCATCTCTCTAAAGTCAGTAAAGTCAGGAATATCAGAATATTTATGCCCAAAGTCACAAAATTGTTAAATTTTAATGAACAATCAAAAAGCCTTTTGAACAGAAGTAACATATATTGCCACATACTGCAAATGTACACACTGGTTAACCAGCACCCACTTTTATGCAGGTTCCAGACCGTGTTCTGAAACTCACCTGGTTAAGTTAGAGCTAAAACAAACTTCAGTTTCCCTGTTGAAGGTAGCAGCATCCAACGGACTGAATCTCAGTTTCCAGGAATTTTGATGTAAAGGACCTGTTTTTGTCTTAGATGCTCAAAACAATAATTTTAGTGTGCAGCACTATATGATGACAATTAAGTAAAACTGTTTCTCCAACCTTAGATGCTGTATTAAAGAATATAAAATATAGTTCAGCCATTAGCAAATGTTTGGGAAGATGTTTTAATTTCTCTGGGTTAATGAATTTGCACCTTCGGTAAAGCTAATTGTGAAAACCATTGAAGGTAAGATTTTCCTGTTGTTGTGGATAAACACATGCACAAATATATATGTACAGATGGATAAATAAAAATCTCTTTAATGCTGTTTTCTTTTGATTGTATTTAATTTTTCTTCCTTTATGTCTTCCTTTGCTCTTATGCAAATGTATCTGGCAGAGAAGTTCATGCATGAAGAGATCACATGGAAAAGGCTTCAGTGAAACTTAACTAATGCTTAAGTGTATGCTGCTGAGGAATGAATCTGACCCATAGTGAACTAATATGGTGAGTCTTGGTATTTTGAGACTGGCAACAGCTGGCAAGTTAACAGTCACCTACTGTGCAAGCCCAGGACATTTTTTTCCCAAGCAAAGTTTCACAGGGCTTCCTATTCTGAATTCACACATGCTAATAACGCAATTACACATCTTGTTTGTTGCCACTGCCTAATTATAAAATATAATTTTCCTCTCCTAACAGAGAGGAGGAAGTATAAATATTTTTATAAATGTAAATCTTGATTATGCAGATTGATATTTACAAAATTAGGTCTGATGATGCTGTTGTGTAAGAACAATTTCCCGTCACACACACACACACACAAAAAAAAAAAAAAAAAAAAAAAGCCGTAAACTAAAGTGGAAGATTGGGATGTGCTCTAACATTATAAAGGAAATCCTTCAAGGAGAATAATGGTTCTAGAAGGGTTTAGCATGTCCGACCAGGACTGGTCCAGATTCCTTTATCCAGCCAAAATTCTTTCTGGAAAGGATTTTTGCTGTATGTGATGCTTTAAAGTCTTCTAAAACTGTGTCAAGTTTTTGTCATTTCAAAATTGAAATTAAATTAAATGGAAAAATGAAAATGACAAGGCCAAGTCTTAAAAAAAGTGGAAGCCAGTTTTCTATTCCATGCAAAATGTTATAGTGACTGACATTTGACAAATGCTCTTTCTGATTTAGACAGTATCATATCCTTCCCACCTTTCATGGATAATTGTAAAATGAAGCCTTGCCTTATAATTTTATCAGGGAATAATTACTCATGATCAGACATGACCTTGTTAACTGCAGAATAAAAACAGAAAAAGTCATCTGGCTTCCAAGAGAAGAAGCTCTGCTGCTCATGCAAGTATCTTTAATAATATTTACTCAGAAACGTACGTACTGGCAAGGAAAAATGTAAAATGTTTTCATTTCTGCATGTTTGTCCCAGCATGAAAGTCCCTCTTTAATTACTTGCTACAGCTAGCTCCCTGCCAGAAATGGGGGGTGGGGGGGGTGGGGTGGGGGGGGTGGGCGGGGGGGCACACAGGGGAGAGAGCTATTTTAAGAAATAAGAAAAAGTTTTCAAGGCTCTTTTCCTATTGTTGTTTTGCTGTGATTTTGCTCCTTGAGAGATTTCAAGGTAGGATGGGCTCTTTGCCATTCTTTGTGAGTTGGGTATCAAGCACGTAGACACAGCAAGCCCTGCTGCTGAAGCAAGGAGGTGTCTACCCCAGCTATAGCCTTGTACCTCCTCCTTTCTTTGTCGTTGCATGCTCCTGGAGACTTCAGAAAGCTGAGTGGTCTTTCTCCTATGATCTGTGCTAAATTACCAAGGCTGAAATTGTGAGATTGTGGAGCTCTTTGGATCCCTTTGAGTTTCAGTAACAGCCTGTTCCCTTTAACGTGGTTTTGACAGGCTACATATTGCTTCTTTTTGTACAACCTGTACTTTTAGAAGTAGTAAGGTATTTGTGGGTGTCTGGCGAAGGGATCTCAAAATCCCAGCCAGAATGTAAACAAAATACAGTTCTTCAATAAAATTCAATAAATATTGGCCAATATAAACCTGCAAAAAAATCAGACTGTGCCATGTAACATTAAACCTTGTGAACTCCTGAAATCCCTCACCTCAAACCTTTTTCAAAAGCTCCAGAAAAACTACAGTCTAATGTATACAAATAGTAGAGACTGTGTTAGGATGGTATGTAAAGGCTAATTAGTGTACTTGCTCCATATGTCAGGGAGCAACTTTTGAATCTGTGCCTTTAGAAGATCCAGTCTCTAAACTCCAATTCTATTGTCAACACTGTTTTCTTTGGAAAATAAACTGCCCTGGCTGAATTTGGAACTGCTCCCAAATTCAGCTTAGTGCTTACTTCCTGATAAATGGTAGTAGAAAATTCAGACCAGTTAACATAAACATTAGCATCTGTGTCCATAGAGAGAAGGTAAGTATAATAATACTGGGTGGACATCACTCAAATAATTGTGTAGGACTCTTAAATACAAGAATTCACTGTACTTTATTTATACAGCACAGGAAGATGGTTCATCTGAAAAATTCAGCTGGGTTGTAGGTTAGTGCTGCTCCAATGGCACTTGTCTAGGTCCAGACCCAAAGTATATTTTGCCCAGACCCCATGGAGGCTTTATAAAGGTCATATATCTGTATATCCAGAATTCCTGTGGGAAAGCTTACACTTCTGTCGATATGCTTATTTTTTTAAGGATCAACTTGCGGTGCACGGGTAAGGTCCCCAGGTGAGGGGACAGGTTTGCAGAGCCAGTGGAGCAGGAGATGATACCATCTTTCCTTCTGGGAAAATTTTAACAGCAGCTACTGGGTGCTGATAGGATTACTCATCAAGTAGTGTTAAGATCTAACTGAGCAGCTTTGACTCCCTAACAGAAGTGTGACTGGACCAATGCTCTCAAGTCATGACTGAAAAGGCTATGAGGAAGCAATTTCAGTGCACAGGGAAGTGCTAAGTTAGAGGGATGGGGATTGGGGGGGGGGGGCGGGGAGGAGGAATATATGGAGCTGTCAGAGAACAAAAAGTTTTGCCTTCAAGTAACATTTGGGTGCCTTTGACAACAGCATCCCCACAATATGCACAATTTGTATCACTACTGTCTTGCAGTAGTGCTTGCACTTCAGTCCACGCCTCTCCCTTTATGCTCATGACATCTCCATCTGGAAGGTGCAGGATGTGGGGCTGTGGCAGAGCAGAGGAATGTGGCAATGCAGTGGAGAGGTGGGCCTAAGTTCCTCCTCTATGGAGGGAGGACAGACCAAACTGCTTGGAGGGTTTGGCCTGTGGCAGGAAGGATGGCCCAAAACCTGGACCTGACCTCCACAGCCACTGAGCCCACTTGGACTACTGTGTATCTTTTCTCCCCCAGCCATACTGTACACCTTCCTATGGTCACTCTCCATGCTTGAGTTTTACAGGAAAAGCCGCACTTGTACCATGAGAAGGAATGTCTGTGGTATCTGGCCTTCACATGATGGCCTTCCAGTTGTCATGACAGAAAGACATAAAACACAGGACATATGTATCAAAACTGTATGGAACAGGTTTTTTCAGCCTGGAAAAGAGATAATAGGAAAGGAGGTGGAGGCCCTACAGGACAAATATCCGTTTAATAGTGGCAGAAAAGGAGGTAATTTAGAAATAATTATTTGCTGTTTCTCATAGTACAAGAAGTAGGGAACACCCAAAGAAATTATCAGGCCTAAGGGCCAAAGCAAACAAAGGGAAACTCTCCTTTACAAAGAGCATAAGTTGTGGAACACATTGATACAGGACATTGTGAAAGCCAAAAGTATAGTTTGGTTAAAAAGGGAACTAGGAAAGTTCATGGAGAATAGACCCCTAAGGAGTAATTTAACTGGCATGCTCCAGCTTTAACCTTCTACTGAGGAAGCCCTTAAAATACCTCCTGCTCTAGGCTGCAAAAGTTTGGCATGGTAGAGGTTACCTCCATCTTTGCTCTGGTCTAACACTTTTTTCCAAAGCCTTGACTGTGGAGCACTGTCAGAAGGAGAACACTGGACTAGCTGGACCTTTGGTTTCAGTGTCACGGTTCAGTGTCAAGGCACAGCAGGTTGTGGCTGGAGAGCAGGACTGGAGCTATTTGTACAGGAGGGGCCGTGTGGTGACTGATCAGAGAGGTAATTCAGAGGTGTAATATCACCTGTGCTTTCAGGTCAGGACACTGTGGAGCATTTCCAGCCTCACCACTGGTCTGGTGCTAAGAAGTTCGCTAGAGTGAAAGGTAGGCAGTGGCGTGGCAGGAAAACCGGAGCTGGGATCCAGGTCCCCGAACATAACATAAACAGCTAGTTCACATTGTCTTTAAAATTAAATAATTAAGTGACTAAGTACTATAGACCTGTATCTGGGTTCTGATGTTTATTTTTTGTATTTCCTTTCTTTTGGATGTCCATCTTTAACTTTTTGATACAATTGCTTAGAAAAGGGAAGAAATGTAAAAGTAATTTATTCTCTCTCTTCCTCACCCCCACCCCTATTTTCCACTGATAACCAAGCAGATATTTCCTCCATTTTTTTAAGGAAGGATCCACACATAAAAATTATTTGGGTAGATGTTCTTTTATACTCCTCTGTAGCCAGATTTTTTTTCACTTACCCACAACTTTCTCATTCATTTAATGCAGGAGGAATGATCCAATGGAGGACACTGGTAAGAAAAGGTGAAAATAAGCTATGGTGGTGTTTTTGCTCACTATTTTCACTCAATTATTTGTGTTTTGAGATGTAAATCAAAGATGGGGACAAGTAAGCAACCTGTAAATGTTTTGGTTCCCTTGGAGTTTTGTCATGTCTGGCAGGAATCTGAGAGGTTGTGACATTTATCCAGCATTTCCACATACCCTGAAGGCTGGTCAAAATTATTCTGAGTAAACTAATATGTATGTGGCATGCCCTTTCCATCAGGCAGACCACATGTGTATGGAATAGGGACCACCCTCACCAAAACCTGCTGTGATGTAGCTCATAATTTTCAAGGCAGAAATGCCTTCAGAATGGAATAAAAAGGAAGGGACCAGAGGAATAAATGGTCCCATGGGGACTTGGGAGGGACTATTGGAATGGTTGTTGGCTCCAGCCAGAGGTGGTAAATGAAAGAGCAGGAGTCATCCATACATTGTCCTCAGTCAGCCAGATTTCTCCACATTGTACACTGTTGTGATTCCCTGAGTCTGCCAGCTATTGCTGCTAGTGTTTCAGTTTCTGTGGGAGAGCACTCTATTCACACTCTGCTGTATGTCCTGCTTTAGGCTTAACATGTTCTCAACTGATATCCCATCCAGTGGACAAACCACTACTTCATGTGCTAAAATGGCTTTCAAGAGAAAAGAAACAATTACCAGATGTCAACATTTAGTTCTTCCTTCTTTACAGTCAAAAGACCCTAAGGATTTTACAGGTGGAAAATAATAAATGCAGTCTGGGGAAGGATGAAATGAGATTGAAACAAGTTAAAGAATATTTCAGAGGCAAATGGAGATACTAATTAGTGTATTTTTAAGTCATTCCCTTGTTGTGACTGGCTGAAAATGTTAAAATTCGGTGTAAATGTTTTCAGTGTTTCCTTCCTGCCCCTTCTTCTAAAGAGAGGATACATCAACTTTCAGAAGTTATAGTGATGTTTCAAAAGCTATAGGCTAGATCCTCAGCTATAGTGAATCTGAGCACTTATATTGAATCAGTGGAGGTACAGCCATAGAAACCAGCTGAATATCTGGCCTACCATAAGCTGCATCAGGGAAGTCAATTGAAGTGGCAATGTAAGTTCTATCAGTCTCACTAAACAACATCCCAGTGATGAGAATTTTCAGCGATAGACCTCATCCCTTGTCATTGCACTGTTGTTCTGTATTTTCCCTTAAATGTACTGTCCCCTCCTCTGTACTGACTCAAACGTAAGATGACTTTAGCTGTTTCTTTCATGCAGAATCAATAAATTGCTTGCACTAGCACTGGCTATGAAATGACCATGGACCATGAAATGTTTGTCTGACATTTTATGATACACCAAAAGTATTTCCAAAAATTAATCAGGTCATAAGGCTGAGATAGTTACATATTTACAAAAGTTTGGGCAAACATGCCAGGCCTAAATGAATTTTGGTAAGTAACCACCCTCATCTATCATAATAGCAGTATAATAGCGGCAGGACCAGTGACTGAAGAAAAAATTGTTTAAGCTTCCTGGGAGCAGTAAGAACTGTGAGTGATTTAGTATGTAATGGTTCTCCTGCTGAGTTGCAGAGAGTCAACAAAAAACATTTTGTAAGGAAGAACAGCTAACTCCTCTTCCAGGAGAAAACATGTTTGGAGGAGGCTTGCAATTCAGGAGGAACTGCAGTTTGGAAAAATCTTCACTGAGTAGGCACCTTGGGGTAGACAACAGAGCCTCAGAAATTGATGCCAATAGCCTTTGAGGAAGATTGGGGGTTGCATTAGATGACTTTAAAAGGTCCATTCCAACCCAAACCATTCTGTTTCTATGCTTCTACGATTACTGCTGTCACAGAAAGGGGCTGACAGCCAGCTGCCCACATAGTTTTCCCACCAAGAAATCAGAGAGAGACTTTTAAAAGGTATGCATGGCTCAGAGGGGTACATGTATTCGTTATATTTTTGTTGTTTATGTATTATGTTGTTCTGCTTTTGTCTTCTTTGCGTCCAAGTACTTTTATTAGATTATTTTTTTCAAAGTAAAAACAGATGAGTTAGCAAGTTTCATCTAATTTTCTAAGATTTTGAGTGGAGCTGAGGAGTTGTTTGCTAATGATTGCTACAATGAGCTTTTGATGATACCACATAAGCTTGGTAGAATGGCTACAAATGAGCTCCATCTGTTTATTTTTATTAATGCATAAAATCACTTGCATAAACTTTACCTACTTACAAGTACATCTAACTCACAGGATCACAGAACTACTGATACTGGGAGGGACCTCTAGAGATCACTTAGTCCAAACCCCCGCTGAAAGCAGGGTCAGCTGGACCAGGTTGCCCAGCTACATGTTAAGTCATGTTTTGAATATCCCCGAGGATGGAGACTCCATGACCTCTCTGGGAAATCTCTGCCAGTGCTGAATCACTCTCCCAGTAAAAATGTTTTTGTCTTGCGTTAAATTAATGTATTTCTTTTGATATTGCAATTTGTATCCATTACCTCTTGCCTATCACTGGACACCCCTGAGAAGAGTCTGGTTCCACCTCATTTAATTCCCCGGCAGGTATGTATACACACTGATAAGAACCCCCGAGCCTGCTCTTGTTCAGGTAAAACACGGCAGCTCTCTCAGCCACTCCTTGTGCAACAGAATCTCCAGTCTCTTAAACATCTTTGTGGGTCTCTACTGGACTTGTTCCAATACAACCATGTCTCATTTGTGACGGGGAGCCAAGCACTGGGCACAGAACTCCGAATGTGGCCTCACCAGTGCTGAGTGAAGGTGGCAAATCACCTCCCTCAGCCTGCTGGCATCACTCTTCCTAACGCAGCCCAGGATATCGTTGTCCTCCGTTGCTGCGAGTGCACATTGCTGACTCATGTTCAACTTGTCGAGCATGACCACGAGTCCTTTTCTGCAAAGGTGCTTTCGATTTGGTCAGTCCACAGCCTGAACTGGTGCATGGAGTCATTCCTCCTCACCAGAAGGACTTTGCAATTCCCTTTGTTAAACTTCATCAGAGTCTGTCAGCCCATTACTCCAGCCTGTTAAGGTCCCTCTGGCCATTAGCGCAGTCATTTGGTGCATCAGACACTCCTCCCACTTTTGGCACTTCTGCAAATTTCCTGAGGGTGTACCCTGCCCCATCAACCAGGCCATTTATGAAGAAGTGAAGAGTACTGGATCCAGTATCAACTGCCGGGGTACACCACTGGTGACTGACCCCTAGATGGACTTTATGCAACTGACCAAAACACTTTGAGCTCAGTAGTTCATCAGTTCTTAATTCACTTGACTGTCCACTGATGTAGTCTGATTGTTGAGGAAATTAATGCCACCTGCCAGGAATTACACCATCATCAACAGGGATCAGCCCTAGGTTCCTGCTCAAAGAAGATGAGGTGCCAATATACTGAGTAACTGATTTATTTATCCACCATGCAGAGCACCTCAAGCTGGGTGCCTCTGAAGAAAGACCCCCATCAAAGAAGTCCCTGGGCAATTATACCCTTACAATCTAAATTCCCCACCCCTCATGCAATAGTTCTGATCAGATTAGGGACTGGGGTATTCCCACTCTTCACTGGGTCCCTTCATTGTCTGTGGGTGGCCTGCTTCTTTTATCTCCAGGGTTGCTGCATCAGTTGATGCTTGTAGTGGCCTTCCTTATCTTCCAGCTCAAACCAGCTCTGGGGTCTTCTTTTACCTAACTAGGTAAAAGTTTACCATATCTGAGTTAGCAGCTTGCAGCCTAAGGCTTCAGCAAATTTAGCTACTAAATTTAAGTAGTTATGCTAAGCAAGTTCTATATAAGTAATTACAAAATTGCACAACGCTGTTTGTTCATGAAGGTATGGGAGATACTGTTGACATCATCTGGATGAACATCTTAATCTAGGAAAATTCCATGGTATTAAAAGGACTGAGAACCACTGCAACACCCAAAAATCTCTTGCTCTTTTTCCATGAAACATTATTTTTGTGGATTTGAATCTTTTGTAGTGAATTTTTTGGCTTGGTTAGATGTGTTGAAATGTTTTATCATCTGTGGAATGTGGGCGTTTGTGATGCAGTCATGTTATAGATGCAGCTTTCACAGAATTTAGCTGCATGCAGTTCAGGGAGAAGGCCCTACTAGATGTATGCTCTCCTTTTCCAAGAGCAGTTCTCCTTTGATAATAATTCTGGATAATTTAGAGGGTGTTGTTGATATGCCATTGCTTATGTGTATTCTGTTTCTACAGTAAGATGTGCCAATGTTTCCCATTAAAAAATATTTTAAAATTCTACAAAGTTTTTTCAACAAATTGTAACATAAATATTTGGCTAAGAAATTTTAATCCTGGAACACAAGTTTCAAAAGCTAAAATAAAAATATTGTCCCTCCCATAATGAACAGACAATCACCATGCCCTAGTAGTCACTGTGCTCACCTGCAATCCAGTCCAGCATTCACATCTTCCAATTACTCCTTAATATTTGCAATGAGGTATTTATCTGCAATACCATACAGGTATTACAGAGAGTAGCAAATCAAATTCCTCAACCAAAACAAAACAAAAACACCAACAAAAGTAACAATCAGCTACTTCTGAAGCAACATTAGAATCAGGTATGTATTTCAGCATAAACAACTCAGTGATTAGGTACCTGCCCTGGATTTTACTTAACTCTCTTTTGGGGAGAAGGATGGAAGGAGTCAGCCAGAAATTTTCTGTTTATATGGAGCAGCTATTAAACAGAAATATAAAATGGAACAACTGTGTAAGAGTGCTTACTACAAAGACTTTCATCCCAAAAGATCTCATGTTTGTTCTGCTTGGCTTTCTAAAGCAGTATAACTTCAAAGTAAAATGCCATTTACAATAAACATCGTATGAGCGATTCCATTTTTTTCCAGCTTTCAATAGGAAAAATACATTTCTTTTTGTATTCAATATTTCCTCCCTCTGAAAAGAGAATGCTGCCATATACTGAAATTAAACCCTCTCTACACAAAAGCACTCTGTAACTATTATGATGTCCATAAAAACATGTGTCTCTGAAAAAGTACACCAACAAAGGCAGAGATTTAAAAACAAACAAACAAAACCAAGCAGGAAAATCAGGTGATCACACTGTCCATGTCAACCGAAAGTGACAGAGGAGTAAGAGCCTATAATGAGTGGAAAGAAATGGCTGGGAAGAGTGAGGACAGCCTCTCAGGAACTCACTGCAAGAACAGCTCTAAGTTCCTATGAGACCTTAGAGACTCAACACGGGGGACACACACCCCTAAAATAAGTTTCAAATTTTGCACTCTCTTAACACCAAAAAAACCCATTCTGAAACTGGAAGTATAGGAAACCACATTTCATTAGTTCTGCTGTTCATGAAGGAGCCTGGATTTTTATTTTTCAGGGATATTAAAGCTGCAAGTCATCAGAAAAGAGATAGATTTGCCTGAAGATGGGCAAGGGAAAAGACTCTACAAAAGGGGGTCTGGAGAAGCCCTGAAGTGATGGAGCAACTGAGACAAATCATGACAGCCTATAGGCGGAGGGAGTGCTCCTACATGACCGCTGCAAAGATAGAAAAGACGTTCAATGAGGAAAAGAATAACAGTTTGTGAATTGTACTGATTTTTCTAAAAGATAGCAGTTAAAATGAGGTTTGGCAGAAAGCCTGTTATAAAGAAAAGCTATTGCTAGCTTCCCACTAAGCATAACTCTGTTTTATACAAAAGGAATTGTTCTATGCAAGGAAAAACACAGTGTCCCACTGTTTGTACAACACAGGAACAAAAAGTAGAAGCAGTTTCTGTTTTCCATATTCTTGGGTAACCTCAACAATGCTGGCTGCATCTTAAAAGTTAAAGGAGATATCAGTGCTTTTCTCAGTTTAGCCACTCAGAAAATTAACGAATGCCTGATAGAGAAAAATGTCCTTTCTCCAAACTTTTCATCTTTCACCAACCTATTGTCTCCACCTTTCTTTAGTTCCCAAACTAACAATAGTTCCAATAAAATCCCCTTGTCATAGAATCACAGAATGGTTTGGGACAGGAGGGACCTTTAAAGATCATGTAGTCCAGCACCCTGCCATGGGCAGGGACATCTTTCACTAGACTGGGTGGCTCAAAGCCCCATGTTAAGAGCAAAAAGCAGATGCAGATCCCTCAGAGAAGAAGCATGACACTGAGTGAGTGAAAGCTTTGCCTTTATTGCAAGTGTACCATTACTACAGCGTCAGCCGTGGGTCACCAACACTAGTAAAAATGGTGACCCAAGACAGTGGAGCCCTTCTTGAGGGTGAAGCTCAAGAGGAAGCCCCACAGGGGTGGGTAATAAAACAAAATAAATTAACATATCATGCATATGTCTTGTTTTGCTCATTAGCAAACTAGCTGATGTAATGCAGGTGCTGTTATCCAGATTCTGAGATCTGCAGCTGACCATCACGCTGGCACCCATGCAAGGGTATGTACAGATGGGGGGAAATGAACTATCCTGGGTTACTGTGACAAAAAGATAATATGCGCTTGGGACACTGGGATGGGGGAGGTGAATTATCTTGATTACCAGGCCAAAGTCTTATGCTCTACATGTCATCCAACCTGACTTTGAACACTTTCAGTGATGAAGCATTCTCAACTTCTCTGGTCAATCTGCTACAGTGTTTCATAACTTTCATCATAAAAAATTTCTTTCTTATGTCCAATCTAAATCTACCCTCTTTCAGTTTAAAACTGTTGACTCTTGTTCTGTCAATACAGACCTAGGTAGTCTATCTTTCACGTAAGTCTCCTTTAAGAATTGAAAGGCCACCATAAGGCCTCCCTGGAGCCTTCTTTTTTCCAGGCTGAACAACTCTCAGCCTGTCCTCACAGGAGAGGTGTTCCATCCCTCTGATCATTTTTGTGGGCCTTCTCTGGACCTGCTCTAACAAGTCCATGTCTTTCTTGTGCTGGGGACCCCAGAGCTGGACACAGTACCCTAGGGTCTCACTAGAACAGAGTAGAGGGGCAGAATCACCTCCCTGAACCTGCTGGACACACTTCTTTTTAGGCAATTCAGGACACAGCTTTCAGGCTGTGAGTGCACATTGCCAGCTCATGTCCAATTTTACATCCACCAGTAACCCCAAGTCCTTTTCTGCAGGGCTGCTCTCAATCAATTCATCCCTCAGTCTGTACTGATACTGGGGATTACCCAAACCCAGGTGCAGGACCTTGTACTTGGCCTTGTTGAACTTCATGAGGTTTGCATGGGCCCACTCCTCAAGCCCATCAAGGCTCCTCTGGATGGCATCCCTTCCTTCTAGTGAATCAGCTGCACCACTCAGCCTGGTGTCATCTGCAGTCTTGCTGAGGGTGTGTTCAATCCTACTGTCTATGTCATTGATGAAGATATTAAATAGTATTAGTCCCAGCACAAACTGTTGAAGGGCACTGCTCATTACTGGTTTCCACTAGGACATTGAGCCATTGGCTGTAACTCTTCGGATATGGCCGTCCAGCCAATTCATTATCCATCTAACAGTCCATCCATCAAACCCGTCTGTCTTAGCAATTTAGAGCAAAGAATGTTATGGGGTCCATATCAAAGGGCTTACAGAAGTCCAGGTAGATGATATTCATAGCTCTTCCCTTGTCCACTGATGCAATCACTCCACTGTAGACGGCCACTAGGTTAGTCAGGCACAATTTGCCAGTAACAAATAAGGCCAGTAACACAATAGGGCCAGTAACAGCCTGTGGTATTCCTAACTCAAACGAGGTTTGAGCGCCAAAGCTGAGTGTTTCTATATTCTAAATCTTTTGCATGTTAAAGAAGATGTTGTCTAGCTACGTCCAGCAGAAGAGTCCAAGAGTTTATCTCCCTTGTGGTAAGCTCTAAGCTATTTGATATCATACCTCAAAGTTTAAATTGCAAAATTCAGGGACATGGCTGTCTCAAAGAATATCCACTTAGCTACCCATCATGCTAGTAAAAACCCACAAACAAATCTTGATGAGATGTCAGCTACAAGCCCATGCTAGATACCAAATTCTGAGCTGAGCAGTTTCATTAGTAGAAGACAGGATAATACATTTTTCTGTAAGTGCCATGAGAATTGTAATTGATTTTAAAAAATCCCAAACTCATTAGGACCTCATCACTAGTAGTTAGCTGGTAATAATAACATAAGCCACATCACATGAAGTGCTGCCTACTGCACTTATTCTCTGCTCATGTCCCTCTCTAGCCTCTGGAGCTGGAGCTGAAGCTGTTGCTGTTGCAGATGCAGACCCAGACCCAGACCCTTGGTGTCGTGCTGCATAGCATGTCTCTGTAGAGTTTTAGGTGGGAGACAAAGGATGTAGAAGCTTTGGTTCTGAAGTTAATTCCTTTTGCTTAGGCGTTTGGAGGAGTTAACAGTAGTGGTCAAAACATGTATAGCTGAGAGCAGTCTTTAATCGGGTTGGTAGAAAGCAATACCCTTTTTCCTGTGATACTTCAGGTGCCATGCTTAAATGATTCCAGGAGAGATCTGAGCACCTCCACTTGTTCCAACTAAGCGGAGGCAGACAGAACAGTCAGTCCCTGGGCTTTCACTTCTGGATGATTATGAACAATTTTATAAAGGCTGTGCAGAGATTTGCTGTCTAGTGTGCATTTGTGACAATAATCTTATATCTATGTGGTGGGTTGATGCTGGCTGGATGCCAGATGCCCACCAAAGCCACTTTATCACTCCCCCTTCTCAACTGGACAGGGGAGAGAAAACATAACGAAAGGCTTGTGGGTCAAGAGAATGGCAGGGACAGATTGTTCACCAATTACCATTAAGGGAAAAACAAACCTGACTTGGGGAAATCAATTTAATTCATTACCAATCAAATCAGAGTAGGAAAATGAGAAATAAAGCCAAATATTGAAACATTTTCTCCCACTCCTCCCTTCTTCCTAGGCTTAACTTCTCTCCTGATTTTCTCTACCTCATCCCCCAAGTGGCGCAGGCGGACAGGGAATGGGGGTTACAGTCAGTTCATCACACACTGTCTCTGCTGCTCCTTCCTCCTCACACTCTTCCCCTGCTCCAGCGTGGGGTCCCTCCCCTGGCAGACCGTCCTCCATGAACTTTTCCAATATGAGTCCTTCCCACGAGCTGCAGTTCTTTGTGAACTGCCCTAGTGTGGGTCCCTTCCATGGGACACAATCCTTCAGGAACAGGCCACTCCACTGTGGGTCCCCACGGGGTCACAAGTCCTTCCAGCAAACCTGCTCCAGCCTGGGCTCCTCTCCCCACAGGGCCACGGGTCCTGCCAGGACCCTGCTCCAGCGTGGGCTGCCCACAGGGTCACAGCCTCCTTCAGGCACATCCCCCTGCTCCAGCGTGGGGTCCTCCAGGGGCTGCAGGTGGATACCTGCTCCACCACGGACCTCCATGGGCAGAGGGGCACAGCCGGCCTCACCGTGGGCTTCACCACAGACTGCTGGGCAAACTCTGCTCTACTGTGCAGAGCAACTCCTCCCTTCTTCACTGACCTTGGTGTCTGCAGGGCTGTTGCTCTCACATATTCTCATTCCTCTGGCTGCAAAATGCACAGGTTTTTCCCCCACCTTCTTAAATACTTTCTCCCAGAGATGCTGCCACCATCACTTGGCCTCGGCCAGCGGCGGGCCCGGCTTGGAGCCGGCGGGCGTCGGCTGTCGGACATGGGGGCAGCCGCCAGCAGCTTCTCACAGAAGCCACCCCTGCAGCCCCCCCGCTACCAAAGCCTTGCCACCCAAACCCAATACAAACTAACATAAGAGCATCAGGTTTCTTTGGAAACCCTGGTGCTCCTGGTGAGTGCTAGAAGTCAGAGTTGAGTCTCTGCCCATGCTTCTCAAGAGCATGTCTTCACTGAGCTGGATGCACACCCCTGCCCTGATGCCTCTGGAAATGAAAGACAACTGCAGAAGAAAAAAGCCTCTGAGCAAAAGACACTTAAGCATTCAAAATAAATACAGGTCCAGGGTTTTACTCTCCTTTTTTTTTTGTTCCAATTGACAGCACTGCTGTTGTTTTGACTTACCCAGTACAATGCCTGTTTGTGATGCTAAGAGACTATAAAAATCTCTAGCTGAACACGTGGTTTTCATATTTTGTGGCATCTTGTTCTCTCTCTTCTTGTCTTGTTTAATGTCTTTGTCTTTTTCTCTTTTTTTTTTTTTTTTTCACAAGTGCCATTGCTGAGCTATTAATTAATGGCAAATGTCTTTGTTTATACAGATTCCATCTACTATTTAACATTTATTATTTTTGTAGCTCCTCAGGGCATCAGGGCCAGAACTTCTCTTCCACTTACAAATATATTTAAAAAACAGCATCTCACCCACTAATTTTAAGAGTTTTAAACAATTCTAAAAGGAGGATTTAATCCTCAAATTAGAATTTCCATGATTTTTTTTTTCCAGGAAATGATAGTGCGTTGCTTAATATTTCATGTTTCAGGATGCAGCACCCTAGTTATTTACAGTCCTGAGGGATTTAATTTTCCATTTCCATTTATAGGTTTAGTACTTGAATAAGTTGACTCTGATTGCCAGTGGATGGGAAACACTGAGATGATTTTACAGACAAAGGTTAACTGAAGCAGAAAAGTTGTTTTTTAGCTTTGGGCTCTATGTCAAGAGTAGTTGCTTGTCTGTTAGCATCCACCAAGGGACGTGTAAATTTTCACTGATGTAATGGTGTTGCTCTCACTTCCAGAGTGTTTTCCAAATGGTTATTGAAAAGTATGGCGCCTGTTATTCATGTTCTTCATCACTTTTTATATGGTAGGGTGCGTGAGGGATGTTCTTTGAAAGCAGAGATGTATCTGTCACTGAAGTTTCATTATTTGTCCAGTTTCTTTCAATTAATGTTGAGGTTTGGCCATTTTATAAAAATAATGTTTTTTCTTTCTTTAATGTACATCTTTTGCTGTACACAAACTTAAGTCAAATGTTTAGCTCTAGTGTACTAGCCTACACTATTTTTCTAATATTCCCAAAAGTATGCAGATTAAGAATAGAGGCTTCTAATCATGAGATTGAGTTCAAAACTCACTTTTTTGCTCAAATATGTTTCTTTCCATACTATTCAGTACCATCAGATTTTGTTTTGTCCTTAATATGTCTACGAACCTCACAGGAGAAGCTAGCACGGTAAATGATGCTATTAATTTCCATCAAAAAAGCACAAATTTCTTTCATTGTGGCTCCAAAGGCAGTCATGGCAGCCTCTTTCTAAAAGCAAGGTTCCATACGTTCCTACACAGATATGGAAGTCGTTGTGTACTAGAATCCCTAATGCTCGTGCCAAGCAAGCAGACCTGCATCCTCCAGCCTCACGGATGAAAACATCAGCTGACTGCTGCAAGTATAGCTTTACTTCAGCCATTGGGCGGAGGTTGTGCAGAGGACGTGTGTATTATTCCAGAGTGCAAGCTGGCTTCCTTCAGGGCTTACTCACCACTCTTAGTCCACCTAGCGTGAAGGTCAGGCAAGGCCCTGTGCATCAAGATTCACCCAGCAGGAATCTTTGACTTTCTTCCCCCCACTTTCCCCTCTTCCAGGGCCTCGTTCTGACTCCAGGCAGTTCCTGATGAGTAGCATCCTGAACTAGGAGAAGTGCCATGGTGATCTTCCTTCTAGCAGTACCTCACTGGAAGACAATTTTTTTGGACAGCAGCATACTGCTGCACCTTCCTCAGCTTCATATGGCCTGGAAGGCCGTAGGTATTTGGAATGCATGTAGCATAATTCTATACATACATTTCCATATCATGACTGCTGGTCACATGAGAGAGAGCAACGAGACTCCATGTGTTGTATGGGTAACAAGATCAGCTGAGTCACAGAGGTAAAGTCATGAAAGTGCACACCGCATGTGCAGCATAGCAGGAGCTCAGTATAGAGCAGCTGCAAGGAATCCAAGGTTCAGACCTCTATTTCCCTTGCCCCAAAACCACTGTGGATCAGGGTCCTCTTGTGTTTTTCCATCCCCTCCGCAGCTCAAAGAAATGAATATAAAAATACTTCCTTAGCTTTCCAGTGGTCTCGGATCACTCAGTCAACACCTTATAGAGACATCAGGATGCTGCGTTCTCCCCAGGACCAGGGCACTGTGGGCATCTGTAGACACCTCTGGGATCTGGTCTGGATCTGGCAGTGTGCTCAGCATTGGAATTGCTCATCTGGCCTACCTTCTGAGCACTTGTCAAACTGCTAGAAAGTCCTGTACCTAGCACATGCCACATCCCTCCTGAGCCCTGAGTTCCAAAGGCAGCTCTGGAGAAGGGCTAGGGAGCACCTGTGGCTCTGGAGAACCCCAGGGGAAAAGGGAAGGTCCCACAGTGAGGGATGGTCTTCTAAAGAGACCTGATGGCAGCCCTTGTGCTTTAGTCAGCCACCTTCTGATGTGACCTGATGCATTAGAAGAGAGGGGACAGCAATCCCTTACAGAACACCATTTCTTGTCTGTCAGCTTTTCCTTCACAAGTCACAAGGAACCTGTATGCTGTCCGATACTCCTTTCCTACCTGTCACTAGGCAGACCATGCTTGTTAACTGTGTTCCTCTCTTCTGTTTCTCTGACGGATTTTCTGGATGCTCGGGAGGGGTGGTGGGGTGTGTGTCTGTCTGTCTTTACTATTTGGGAGAGGGCTTGTTATTCCCTTCCCTCCTCTCATCCCCCTTATGCATAAATCCTTTAAAGAAGCAGGTCACATCTGGCTTCTCATATACTGCAGATATCAAGCAAAAATCAGGAAAGTTAAAATGTGGGGCTACTAGGCAGTGTTCAGCAGCCTGTACAAATATCTAAAAGTTTGGTTTCTGGAACACTCTCTGTTGTGGGATATCACCAGCAAGTGTGATACAACAGGTTTTGATGCTGACAAGCATCCTTTCTCACTTTAGTGTCCGTGCTAATGACCAGATAAACTGAAACTACTGACCTCAGAAACGGAAAGGCCCTAAACTTATTTAAATACATTTTAAAAAATAAAAGTTGTAAGGGGCAGCAAACTTTACACCCCTTGGTAAAAAATTTTCTTAACTCCTCAAGTTCCTGGGTAGTCAAAACTTCCCAAAAATGGTTATTTGTCATTGGTACTATTTACTGTTAGCACTCATCAAATCCACTCCTGGTAATGTGTGTAACAGGTAATGGCAATACTGCTCTCTTGCTATTTTTGTTCTTTAGGCTAAGAGTTATTGTTGAGAAAGATCAATCTTCTGAGCATCATTTTAGAGGACTGATGAGATTCTGCACTTGTATGAATCCCCAAAAAAACCCATAAATAATTGCTTATCTTGATGTGTTCGAGTCCTGTCTCCCTGTTGAAAGGCATCTGCTTTTATGGAAACGTTAGTTACAAAGTATGATGTGAAAAAGGTATGTTAGCTCTCTCTATTCCATTGGGATAATTTGGTGGGATGCATGCTGTGTGTCACATGATAGGGAAGAGGCTGCACAACCTCTTCCCCCACCACCCTTGCCCATCAAGCACATCTAATTGTGACAGCTAAAGCCTCTAACCCCAGATAAAGCAAGAGTTGCTTTATCACGGTCATTTAACACATATTGACTAGTAAGTTAAATAATCTGAACACATCTTGTTTGGTTGGGTTTTTTGTTTATTTGGGGTTGAATTTTTGTTTGGTTTGGTTTCAAAAGTAGCCAAATTCTGAAACACTACATTTCATTCATCCTCTTGTGTCCACAGAACAAGCCACAGCCATCAGGCGGGGCTGTTCAGACATGCCTTGTGTGTTGCAAACACAGACCCAGCAAGGGGAAAGATGCCTTAATTTCCTCGACTAACGTATTTTGTTACAAATAGTTTAATTGGACCTCATTGTAGAAACTGGCAGAGCCAGCTGTGCTGCTGATGGATGAGGGAGATAGAAGGTTAGCATTCTGTCTGGGACGGAACTGAGTTAACTAGTGTCCTGGTTTAAACCCAGATGGCAACTGAGCCCCATCCAGCTGCTCACTCACTTTGCCCCTGCTCTGGTGGGATGGGGGTGAAAATTGGAAGAGTAAAAGTGAGAAAACTCATGGGTTGAGATAAAAACAGTTTGATAAGCAAAGAAAAGCCACACATGCAAGCAAAGCAAAGCTGGTTTTGCTGGGGTGGAATTAATTTTCTTCATAGTAGCTAGCATGGAGCTATGTTCTGGATTTGTGCTGCAAACAGGGTTGATAGCACAGGGATGTTTTAGTTCCTGCTGAGCAGTGCTTGCACAGAGCCAAGGGCTTTTCTGCTTCTCACCCCACCCCAGCAGCGACCAGGCTGGGGGTGTATGAGAAGCTGGGAGGGGACACAGCTGGGACAGCTGACCCCAACTGGCCAAAGGGATGTCTCATTCTGTATGATGCCATGCTTAGCATATAAACCTGGGGGAAGAAGGAGGTGCATGGAGATGTTCAGGGTGATGGTGTCTGTCTTCCCAAGTAAATGTTACACTTGATGGAGCCCTGCTTTCCTGGAGGTTGCTGAACACCTGCCCTCCATTGGGAAGTGGTGCATGAATTCCATGTTTTCCTTTGCTTGCACACCCAGCTTTTGTTTTACCTATTAAACTGTCTTTATCTCAACCCATGAGTTATCTCACTTTTACTCTTCCAATTCTCTCCCCCATCCCACTGGGGGAGGGAAGTGAATGAGCAGCTGGGTGGTACTTTTTTACCAGCTGGGGTTAAACCGTGACAGTATTTTTTGGCACCCAACATGGGGCTTGAAAGGTTCGATATAAGAACAGATTTGATTGGATTGTGAGATCGAATTGATAGCTGTTATTGCTGTTTATCTATTAAAGGGCAGGTTTCTCTGCTTGCCATGGGGCTTGATTGCGTTGCTCTGTATCAGAGTCTTTTTACTTTTGCTGCTTGCTGTACCACTGCACTGCTTATCATCTTACTCTAGTGTAGCTGGGACCATTTTGAGAACAGCAATGTTGATGCACCAGGGTGGCAGATGTCCAGGACATCATGGCTGTTTCTGTGCTGCTGTAGCAAACAAGCTGGAACTCCAGCTTGAACTTGAGTTGGGACTGTGACCTGCAAACGAGTCCACATGGGAGCAGGACACCCCAAAGTGCCTGCAGCCATGAATAAGTCCATGGCAGAGCAGGTATATATCAAAACATCTGTGGCTGTGGTTACGGCTGTGCCACAGCATGTATACCTCTGATAGGATTGTGGCCCAAGGGTAAGTCCACCCTGGAGAAGGTACACCTCAAAGCATCTGTGGATAAGTCCACGCTGCAGCAGGTACAGCTTGAAGCATCAGTGGCTGTGCATGAGGTCAGGCTGAAGCACCTCAAAGCGTGTGGCCATGGATAAACCCATGATGAGCAGGTACAACCCTGGAGGAACTGCAGCCAGGGGTAAGGCCATGCTGAACGAGGTTTACTTCTGAACAGACTGTGGCTGTGGGTAAAGCCATGCTGGAGCAGGTCAACCTCTGAAGGCATTGTGCCCCATGGATAAGGCCACATTGGAAAAGGTGCACCTCAAAGCAGCTGCAGCTGTGGATAAGTCTATGCTGTGGTAGACATACCACTGGAAAGACTGGCTTATAGCTGAGGCTCTGCTTGGAGCAGGTACAACCCTAAGGGACAGCAGTCTGTGGGTAAGTCCAAGCCGGAGCAGGGGCAAGAGAAGGAATTCATTGCAATGTTAAACCGTATGGTCTGGTCCAAAGGGACCAGGTGTAGAGATTGTAATGGAAATACCTTTCAATTGTTGTAACTTGGGATTTGAGTTGCATGTTATAAGAATTACTGTAGCAGGAACCCTTTGTTGCTAGCCAGGTTAGGAGCAAAGGGAGGAGTTCATTGCAATGTTAAACCCTGTAACATGGCCCAAAGGGACCGGGATGGAGATTGTAATGGAAATACCTTTAAATTGTTGTAACCTGGGATTTGAGTTGCGTGTTGTGAGAATTACTGTAGCAAGAACCCCTTGTTGCTAGCTGGGCTAAGAACAAGGGGAGAAGTTCATTGCAGTGTTAAACCCTGTAACCTGGCCCAAAGGGACCAGGAGTGGAGATTGTAATGGATATACCTTTAAATTGTTGCAACTCGTTATTTGAGTTGCATGTTATAGGAATTACTATAGCGGGAATTACCTGAACCAACGGAGGACAAGCCTTAAAACAAGCAGTGCAAGTGCAGCAGTGACCCAACCTGAGCTGGCTTTGGTGCCTAGTAAATCCACACAACACACCACCTCTCCTGTCCTGAGCGACCACCACCTCTCCTGTCCTGAGCGACCACCATGACAGATGGATCCTAAATTCATGAACTAGAGTCCGAGTACACATTTTGTGGACATTTTACAGATATTTTACATGGGTGGTCCATAGACTAGGGGAAAGATATTTGTGTGTTATATCAAAGGATGGGAAGAGGGGTGGTGGTTAATGAGGAGGTGTCAGATAGTGTGGGACCTGAGCATGATGTAAATGGTACAGATAAGGGGTGGAGAATGAGCTGATTTTGGCTGGGGTAGAGTTTATTTTCTTCATAGTAGCTAGTATGGGGCTATGTTCTGGATTTGTGCTGAAAACAGTGTTGCTAACAGAGGGATGTTTTAGTTCCTGCTGAGCAGTGCTTGCACAGAGCCGAGGGCTTTTCTGCTTCTCACCCCACCCCAGCAGCGAGCAGGCTGGGGGGGGGCATGAGAAGCTGGAAGGGGACACAGCTGGGACAGCTGACCCCAACTGGCCAAAGGGATGTCTCATTCTGTATGATGCCATGCTCAGCATATGAAGCAGGGGGAAGGAGGAGGAATGGGCAGGTATGTTTGGAGTGATGGCATTTGTCTTCCCAAGTAACCATTATGTGTGATGGAGCCCTGCTTTCCTGGAGGTGGCTGAACACCTGCCTGCCCATGTAGCAGGAAGCAACTGTAAATTATCATTGGTTTAAAAGGAGATATACCCTGCTCTAACACAACACTATCAAAAACTGCTTTTGATGAACTATACAGCAGCAGTATAGTCACCTCAGTGTTCTGCTGAATGAATTTGATTCTGATTAAAAGGGGTTCAAGAGAAGAAAAAGAACAATGTAAAATATTCTGTACTGTTGCTTTGCACCCTATTCAAGTGCAGGTTGGATGCTACTGCTCTGTTTCGGGTAGCAGTTTGTGCTGCTGTAATTGGCCATGCCAAGTAGATGGCAGCAAAGAATCCTTTTAAGTACAAAAAATCAGAGAGACAGTTTACCAAAGCATGACAGGGTAATAAACCGAAACCACAGTTCAAAGGAAGGCATGGCGTAACTAAGAGCATCCTACATCTGCTATGTAAGTGCATCACTGTGTAGTACAATGCTGCAGGTTGATCTAATTTTTCACCTAACAGTTAATTCAGTTGATTAGATCTTATCTGTTTACACAGCTCTGAAAATGGAAAACAGTAGATAAGGCTTTCTCACAGCAGCTAACTTTAGATCCTCAAGGACAATCTTATTAGGCTGTATCCAAAGCAGTGATTTTCGATTTCTTTTAGTTGCAGTCCTTAACAATTTTTCAGTGCAGGTGCAAACTCCTATAAACTGAATTCAAATATACTGTGAACAGGTTTGCTGCATTTAGGTACACCTTGCAGCACCCTTGGAAGTATCCGTGGATCACAGGATGAGATTATTGCTTTACAGTTGAGGAAAAAAGGTTGCTCTAGTGTGCCATTCAGGGCTGAACTGATCTGCTATGTCAGCCTCGGTGGGGAGATTCCCTCTTCATTAACCGTAGAAGGGCTATGTGAAGATAGATCCACTCTTTCTGAAGCTACTCAGTGTTTGTGTGTGTGAGTGTAAGGCGGGGGAGGGGGGGGGGGTGGTGGTGGTGAAGATTAAAAATATCATTTCCTACCCTAATCGTTTAATCATTATCTGCACTTCACAGAAATTTGGCATACACACGTTCCAGGCTCTTCCTGAAAAGGAACAACTTGCTCACAGATCTGAATGCAAGGGTTTATTTATCTAATGAATAGTATTGAGGAGGGCAGAGGAGAGTTATTCCTACGTTGTTTTTCTCATTTGTTTGTTTTCTCTTTCATTTGGCCTTACTCAGATCAGATATAGGACACCGTAATCACTTGGATAAGATGTTCTCTTGATATTCATGTTTTACAACACATATTAAGCATATATGAACTCTTCCAGAACTCTGTATAGTTAAAGGTGACCTTGCTATTTTTGCAGTGCTCTGTAGTGTGACAGATTTACCTTCATACAAAGTCAGTATGGTAAAAGGAATAAAAAGAAGCTGAACAGAGGTTCAGAGATGAGGTTAGGTGGCTGCAGACTGAGGCTTGGATGACATCTTGGGTTATTACTTTTCTACTTAGAACGATATATTTGACAATTAAATGTGGGAATCTGGATAAGAATGCCATGCACCCCAGCTGAGGAACCTTTCTGAGCAAGGAGTGGAAGGGAAGAAAAATGGAGTGGTTCAAGACAACTGAGAAAACCAAATAAAGAGGAAAAGTGTTTATTTCAAAAGAATTATCTAACATAGATAATATTCAGTCCAGAAATAGCTTTGTTTTTTATGCATGGAATTTTATTTTTGCATGATCTTAACGGTGTACTGTGTCATTTCAATGTATGTTTAAAATATTGCGATATTCCTTTTCTCCACAAGATAATTAAATACAGTAGCTAATTAGTACTAGGTGAAATACTTTTTTTTCCCCTTCTAAACACTTGCACATTTATGCTGTAGTAGTACTGGTCTGGTATACTGTTATTTGATTTAGAGAAGATATCGCAGGCATCATTAAGAGACAACTGCCCATAATGCTTAAAAAAAACTCTACTGTTTTATTTCACATCAAGTCAGGTCATCAGCAATACCATTGGTCTAATGTTGTTATTGTTACTAATGAAAAATAAATACATAATAATTCTCCTTTTAAAAGTAATGTTCTGGTTGATACTTCATATTCCAAACTGAACTTTTATAAATGGCAGATTCGCTAAAGCAATTTTCTTCAATGACATTTTCTGAGCTCTGCAAAACAAAACCAAAGGAAAACTGGTTCACCAAACTGGTTTTCATTCCCAGCTTGAACGAATTTCAGACAAAGACAATTTTCAAAATTTAATCAGAAAATAGAAATTCAAATTTTGATCAGCTCTACTAATGAATCCCTGCAGACTTGCCTATTGTACAGCCAGATTATATGGTCCCTTCTTGCTTTTTTTACACAGAAGATCTGCAATAAACCTATCACCTATCAGGGCACAAATGTCCTGAGATATGCACTGGAATTTGGTATGATAAGATATAAAATACAAGCCGACCTTTTGGAATTTAATAACAACCACAGACCTGGTATAAAATTATTTCAATATCTGAAAGTTTTGTCAGCCCTTCTCTTTCTGTTGAGGAAATTGAAACAGCAGGGATCCCTTGGAGGATCGCAGAGGTGGGTACAGAAAGCAGGCATCATGACTTCCAGGTCTTTTGTTACTTGGTCTAGTGGTTAGAGTACAGGTAGTAAAACTAAATGGACCATGAGGAAGCTTTTATTTAAACACAATAGCTCATGAAAGGAATAGGCAACATATTCCAATTTAGAGAAGGTGCTTTAGAGTTAAATAGATTCAGGAGCAATGCACATGAAATCTTTCCTCTTTAAAAAGATTTGTGTTCATGGTATTGATCTTCTAAAACTCACATCACAGTACTAGTAAGCCCTACTGGGATCCAAATCTTTAGTGACAAAAATAAACTGTGTTCAACATGGTGCTTTGAAACAATTTGTTAGATGAACAAGGAAAAAAAAAAACCAAACCTAAATCAAGTTGACATTAGTCTGGCATTTCAAGCAAGTCAGACAAAGCAATGCATTTTTATATTTTATTCATGCTATTTCTTTTCTCTCTTCTCATCTCCACTTAGAATACAGAAATGATTGAGTCACAAAAGCCTGTTTCTAGGCTATCTTACAGTAACAAGCAGAACAATTAAAGAAATGCATTAAAATATTGATCTAGAGAAGATTAATCAGATTTTCCTTATAAAATCTGGAAGAATGGGGCCCCAAAGACAGAAAATGTCCCAGCCTACGATATTAAATTTGACTCTGAGAATGTAATGAAGTTTGTGGTAGCTGAAGGTTGCCAAAACATGTGTCTAAACATCATCACTGACAGTGGTGTATTTAACTCACCCTGTTAACTGTTCTTTTGAACTCACAGCAAGAACTGAAACAGCATCTTTATCTGGTATTTCCTATTGCAACCTGTTATCAAGACGTTTGTGCATCTTGTGCCCAATGAGGCTTTTTCAAGCCTTTTCTTTTTCCTGACATACAGATTTTTTATTTATTTATTTTTTTAAATCCATTTAATAATGACTTTGGGGCAGGTTTTTTAAGTTCTGTGTTGTGTCCTTTTTCAAGCTGCCAAAGCTACTGCTAGGTGTGATTTTAAAGGCTCAGTTCTAAAAAGCATGTCCAAGGTTTACCTGTTATTAATATTTCTAATGAAAACATAAAATAATTTTTACCTAGCTTTCCTTAGAGCCCTGATGGGACATGCATGCCCATATATGTATACTGTCTCTCCTGTGGAAATTCCTTTGAGTTTCTGAAAGTATGTTGTAAACCATTTATTTCACATTGTTTGGAAAAATGCTGGAAGTTTGCTTGCTTGATTGTATGCACAGATTTTATTCTTACAAAACAGAGGTAGTCTTGCTTATTTATAGCAACCCATATTTTAAAAAATAATTTAGATTTTGATCCAACAGGCCTTTAAATCCACATGAACTTGTGCCTAGCTGTACAGTTTTAGCTAATACACTTGTAAAGGTTCACAGTTTCGTTTGTCAGGAAGAGTATATGTCAGGAAAATGTCTGCAAGTCTTCATGTATATTTTTACATCATTGCCAAATTGCTACAGCTTTAGTAAATACAGCTAAGAAAATAAGCTTTGATGGACTATATTCACACATTGAGAGTATTTTTAGAATTTTCCTCTGCTTTAAATTATCTACAGCTTAAAAAAATATTTCTCAAAAGCTGGAGCAACACGTTTGAAAATGGTAGGCAGCTGGGGAAGAAAAAAGTTTATGGAAGTAAACAATTTCAAAAATTCCTATTCTTTCATGTTCCATTTGAGTCTTTTTGTAAAAGCAGATTGATTAATTCTCCTGTGACATTGAGGAGGCTGATATATTTATTTTCCAGAGGGAGAAACTGAGGTTTAAATAAAACAAAGCAAAGACATCTTAGTAAATGTGTAACAGTCAAAAAACCTAAAATACTTTGCGTCTCTACTCACCATATAAAAGGTTCTTCTGTGCTCAAGAACGAAGAAAGCTTTGGCTAATAGTCAGACAAGGTATATTAGAAGCAATTCATTATGTGAGCATTCTAACCCCAAGGGCATATTTTCATCACAGCACAAAGATTATATTACTGTGCAGCCCCAAACACTGATGGCACATCACCAGGGAAATGTAAGAAATGCTGCTTTGGAAACAGCAGAAAGCTTGAGAATTTCATCTCCCCCAGTGAACCTACACCAGTAGAATCCTTACTGAACGTATACTTACAAACCACTGTTGTGTATAAGCATTTTTGCTTTTCTGTAGTATGATGAAAAATGCTGGTTTATATGCAGGGTTCAGATTTCTTTTTCACATGGCTTTGAACTTTGTAGTGATGAATAGAGAAGGCATGTATTTTCACTGCAGTTTAAAGTCATGGCATGAGTGCTCTTTTTTTGTTCCCTCAGAAGCCCCAGGAACATTATGTTAGATTTTCCTTCCTTTCCTCCTTGGACCGCAACATTTCACAGATGTACTCTGAGCCTTCACATTTTTACTGAAGCGACAGTGATGATTGAATCTTGAAAGTAGTATGAATGATGAAAGACAAATTTAATCTTAAACATTTTAACAACCTTTCTCTCAGTTACTCGTATTTCTAACATTGTCAACATGATACTAGTTCTCTCTTCCATGTTAACTTTTGAAGTGTAAGATCCTAGGATAATGTTTTAGTATACTAGTTCTAAGTACATGAAGGTACAATTTTTTCATATAAAATCTAGATATATTTTTCTTGGTTAGTTTATCCTTTTTTTTTTTTTCATTTTATTCCTTTCTGTTTACCTCAGAAGCTCAATTTCTTTTTTCTTTTTTTTTTTTTCCCCAGTTCCCTTTAAGAAAATCTTATTAACATTAGAAACAATAATGAAATGCCACAGATACCATATGGAATTCTGATGAAGAAAATGTCATGCTAGTAGTACAGTGAATAATGATGAATTGATGTTTAAAGCCCATGCCAGATGCCTGGTGAGGATGAGGATTGTGAGGAGTCCAGGAAAAGAGAGGCTACTGTTGCCAAGTAAATTTCCCCTTTGGAGTGGAAAGCTGTCATCCTGCCCCTGTTAGGACTTCTCTTCCTTTCTGCCTGATGATGGTGAGCATGCAATCCATGTTTTTTTAATACTTTGGACATCAAGCAAACGTAGGACATTTGCATATGTCCTGAAGACTCATATCCCCTGCTCTTCACCCCACCACTATAAGAAAGGTCTAGATGGTACCTTGTCGTTGGCATGCAAGGCCACTCAGAGTGAGCTTCTTCTTTTGCTCAATGCTTCAGCATCATTGACTTCAGACCCAAACTGCTCTCAGCAACTAAACAGAAAAGCTGAGTCATGCAATGCGTTTTCCTTCTGAGGGGTAGGCAATTGTTTTCTCTTTCAAATTTCTTTCAAAGCTGAATGATAAATAATTGTCCTTTTTGTATCAGACCCCATACCTTCAGGAAGGAGACCGTTTGACCTTCTGTATTGCAGTTTTTAAGGGGCATGATTTCTAAGCCATATATTGCAAAGCTAGACCTAGCTGTAATCTGAACAAGAAGGAGTGGATAGAGACGGGGCACTCTGCCCACGTCAGATAATGCAAAAGTCCACCAGCCATCCCAGGTGGGGTCTAACAGCTTCTATGGGGCTCTTCAGCCTCTCCCCACAAACTAAACCTGTACTGCTATCTTGATTCCTGTCAAATTTCAGCTTACATACTGATATGTGAAAATCTTCCTCTTGGCCATTAGGCAGACCAAAATTCCTTTGGATGCAGCCTTTCAAAGCATCAACTATTTTGCTCTCACAACTGAAACCTGCTCACTGCCCTTGGCAGCTGTTGGATGTTCAGTTCTAAGCTGGGAAGAATGCTAAAATTATTTTAGAAGCATAAGTTTAGACTCAAAATCTTTAACATTTTTTAAAATTTTGGAAGGCAGAAAAGAATATTACTTGAAATCCTGTCTAACAGAGGCACCACACTACCTTAAATAATGGATGTTTATGTACTTTAAAAGAAGCAGTAGCGTCTGTAGCAAATGTTAAACTTCACTTCTAAAACATAAACCTTTGTTTCAGTGCTAAACACCTCTGCCTCATGCCAGGACAGATTTGCCGTGCGGTGGTGCTGGCTGCTTTTTACCTCTGTTTAAAACACTCAGAATAGGGGCTTTTTCTTCTGCTGGCCACCTTCTGTGGTAAGGGGTTTCCAACAAAAGAAGGTAAGCTTGCCTCCCATCTCTCAATAGCAGGAAGGTGGGGTTGTCCAACCGGATCGGGATGTTTAGGCATAAGGAGATTTACAGCAGCACTCAGCTTGGGTCTAAAACACACTGAGGGGAGATATGCATGTCTGATATGGTCTTATAGAGGGGAGCACTGTGAAGAGTACCTTTAAACATGCTTTCTGGAAGAGGTCCCAAAAAGATGCTTGCTTACTGAGGTGGGACAGGCAAGGGTGGAGTACAGACCATGCTGGCATATAAAGCAAAGTGTGGCTGGAGCTGGAAATCAAGTTGACGCAAGAGAAAGTTGTATCTTAATACCACCCCCACTGGAGGATGGCAGTCTAAAGCCTGAGCCATTTGGGCTGGGGTAGAGCCGGGTAAGAGGAAGCACACCCCATCCTGTGGGGAACAGCAAGGTCTGAGCTCAGAGTGGGAGCAGGTGAACGACAGCAAAGAAGCCGAGATACAATCACAGCTGTGATGAAGACTACTTCATGTTGTGCCCACCTACGGTCACAGCCCTTTGGAGCCAGCTAGGACAGGCTGTGTCTGACACAGAGCAGCCCCTGGTGTCTTCTCACAAGGTCACCCCCGTAGCCCCCCTGCTTCTGAAACCTTGCTACCTACACCCAATAAAATATCATATGGTTTTAATGCTATAAACTTGGTGAATATCACCATGCCCCATGCCTGCAATCCACTTCAGCATTTTATTACTGCAGGGAGTCTGTCTTCCAGGGGACTATGAGCTTGGTGGGGCAGAGACTCCTCTCTTACTTTGTCTGGTGCCTTGACCCATCACTGAAGTCTCTGGCTGTTATGGCAGTAAAAATCAATAATCCACTTGTTTTACAGAAGCACACCCATGCATCTTAGGCCTTTGCTCTCCCTACTTCCCACATAAACAGCATTTCCTGGGGGTTTTGGTGATTTCTTTTTTCCCTGAAGCATCCTCTTGGACATGATGGAATAATTCAGTTCAAGTAGAGCCTCTCCTCCCAGAATTTTTATCTACATTCGTCTTTGCTGTGAAATCTGATCTTTTTCCCAGACTTGATTTAGAAGTAGGAAAAGCAATCTTGCAAGAAGCCTGGATTGCTGAAATTGCCTCTGTTGTCCAGAATTTATTATGTAAGGACTACTAAACTCAAAAAAGCTGCAAATAACAACAAAACTTTTAAAACTTTATTTCAAATATACTTCTTCCTTATTTTTTTTTAACCTTGTTAAGAGTGAAATCCATACAAGCTTACCATTGTGTTGGTTTCATTGCTTTCTATCATTGCTATCTGTAATTTCTGAAAAGTATTTCCTCCCTCTGTGTTTCTGTATGATTATAGACAAGCAAATTTACCATCCTCTCAAGCTTTCTTTCTTTTTCACATGCACAAACAATTTATTTTTATGCAAGAGGGATGGAGTGGGTATTCTCAGTAACCAATTACAAAACCATACGAGCAGTTTGGGAGGTTTTTTTTGTTTTATTCGGCTTTGATTTTTTTACAATTCTAAGTGCTAAAACTCAATCTGGATTTACATACTCGGAAACTTCCTGTGGCCGCGCCTGTACAGTTTAAACATTAGTATCTAACAAGCACCACAATTATCAGTAAATATGTTTCCAGTCCTGTATATGTCCTGCAAGAGCCATGCATCCTGATAGCCCAAAAAAACACTTGGTAAGAAAGTACTTATGTATAGAGGAGGCCGATGCATTTCTCTCCTTGCCATGAGAATGGCTATTTAGTGCCTTGCTATGTTGCCCTCTGACAACCGACTTGTGTTACTTCAGTCAAGGTCTGATGCAGCTTGATTCAATGTGCCACGCTATCAACTTCTGTTATAGCTGAACTCTTTAACACAAGGTAGTCAAAATGAGAGCTTGAGTAACAAACCTCATCGCAAATCTGATAAGCATCACTGAACGCTGAAGAGATGGTAGCATTTTGTAGGCAATGGACTTGCTGGAAGTCCACACACATGTGACTTTCTGAGCTATTTTAGGCTCAGTGCTCTGTTTCATGTGTGCACGTGGTGCCCTGGTATGGAAATGAATATCACTTTGTATTGCTTGCTTTATGTCTCAAAATGAGCTTTAAAGCCATTGACCCTCATGCTTCAATAAATAGTTATTCATTATTCTAATGAGGTATTGATAAACCCAGGTTCTCTCCCCTCTTCTGTCCCCATCCCACCCCCCAAAATGTGTTTGACTTGAACATAAGAGCTTGGCCAGGCTTTGTGCAGCACTAGAAAAATTGCCAGCACGGGTAAATAAACAAAATATATGGATATCTGTTGAGGAAAAGTGTAAATAAATAAAATAGATGGATACCTGTTGAGGAAAAACATCTTTCTGCAGATATATTCCACCGTTTAACCGGTTCAAATACAAGTGAATTTTTAATATCAAAAGACAGATCTTTCATTAATTCATAATACCTAACCATACTGTAGGAATTAAATACAGTAGTATAGAAGAGAATGAAGTAGCTGATTTGGAATGGAATTGTGTGTTATCAGTGATGTTTTCTGAAGGCAAAATACTGTTTTGCCCAAATGATACAAAACATTGCTACCAAACTAAGAAAAAAAAATTATCCTGGGCAGCACTTGAGAACTGTACCTATTATCCCATTGAACTCAGAAGGTTGTGTCTGGGCTGCAATATGTAGGATTGAAAAGTGTTTACATATATATTCTTTCTCTCACTATGTTGCTGTTGAGTGGTAATTAAAAAGGCAAAACCATCTAGTCATCTCTTCAACATCTTAGCCCAGCTGTCCAAATTACCACTGGTACTTGAGCTTTCTGATCTTTGCCTCGGTTCCACAGTTGATTGGATATGGCTTTTTTCCTCTTGTTCTGGTCATCTTTATTTTTGCCAATTCAATAACAGAGCAGTTTGAAAGAGTATAGTCAAAAGAGCTGAGAAACCTATTGGATTCTGAAAAATTGAGAACTGAAAAATCTTTGTTCAATTTTTTTGTGACAAATCATTTCCACAGTTCTTCATAATAAGTAAACTAAGGTTTGTTTTTGTTAAATTGTGGCTATCTTAGTTCAGCTGTGTTGACTGTGATCTACACAAGGACTGGATATTTTACTGCAGTGAAAACAATGAATGATGGAAACTCATCAGAGCAATTTTAGCTGCCTGAAAACTCGACTTGTTAGGTTCAATCATTTTCTACTAAAGGGTTTTATTTAGTTAAGTTCTTCAGGCAGCCCAAGGATTTGACTGTTGGGATGTGTAGAATGTCCCAGTAAAAAAAAGTAAGTGATGAGCAGTGCTGCTTCAGGGTGTCTCCTAAAACCCACACACCTTTTCACTGACTTGTTTATTTTTCTCTATAGTGTTTAGATTAATATATAGAATATTATTTAGATGATATATAGATTATTTTTTTTATATAATAACACAAGGATTGTTATCTACTTTAATATGTTCCTTTCTTTGTTTCTTCTTACTGAAGAGTTAGATTGGGCAAATGTTGAGAACAGACAGCTCCAGAGCCAAAGGAATCACATAAATCTTCTCAAAAAAGCTACTTGAGAATCAAAGCCACAAAACTGGAAGATATTAAATAAGAACAAAAGCTTTCATTTTTCAGTCCTCTATTCATCAAATTTATCACCACTTTTGACAACAGGGAAGAACAAAAAGCTTGTTTTCTCTGTAACACAGCCCTGCTGTAAACTTTTCCAACAGGTACTTTTCTTTGAGCATCTTTCAGTGTGTTCAGAGTTCCTGCAAGCAGGGTTATACTTTTAGGTACAAATCAATCATTTATTGGCTAATACAGTAGATAGCTAGAACTAATGTGATACTAGGCTAAGCACTGGTATGCCTTCCACTCCCGTGCAGGGACTTCTAAAGTCGGCTTGCTGAGCAGCTGACAATCCAGTGGGAAGCTGTTGGTCTGTGCTATTTAAACAAGATCAACCTTATTCTTGCTGAGTTGCCTTCTGACTTTTCAGTGTTTTATCTTGACGTCTGACACTTTCCATGTTATTTTTTCTCTTGAGTCATTATCACTGTCTCAATTTCACTTTGATCTTTACTTTTCTTACCTTGCATGGGATGCTTTTCTACAGCTCAACAATAAAAAAGTCTTTCTGCAAAGCTTGCCAAGATCATAGAGCCTGTGCTTCGCAGAAGGGGGCTAACGGTCAGGGGTAGGTGAGCCCCTGTACTGTAGATCATGCAACAGTCATTTGTTCTGGAACTTTGTATGTGTTCTGGAGCCTTGTAATTAACAATGTTTACCAGTTAATTGGGTTTTAAGCCTGCTTCTAGTGTTTTACTGAGAGTTTGTCACACTTTAAATCCTTTTGCTGAAATGCTGACACCCCTTATTCATGGCAAGACAGTTTATAGCAAGGATTACATCGGGAAACAGAAAATATTTGAAGGAAGAGCCTGCGCTATCAAGCTGCACAAAGAGGAAACATCTGCATGTGTAAGAAATTAATACTATCAAATGAGACATAGAAATGAGTACCAGGAAATCAGATAAATGAACATGTTAAATACTGCCTTTTTTGTAGCAGAGCTCTGTATTTCTGATATGGATCTGGATTTTTTTAATCTGATTTGTATCTTTGCTAGCAGAAGTACTTCAAATGTACCAGAGCAGTTAGGCCTTGATCTACCTCCCTGGTAGCTCCACCAAATTCGTCTTTCTTGGCAAGCTTCAAGCAAGACATCTGCTATATCTTCTCTTTTTTGCAATTCACTTTAACCACCTTTTGTGCTAGTATTTACTCTTGTTTGTCCCTTGTTTTGCAATGGCATTACAAATATTACAAACAACTGAGAAGGGGCTTTCAAATCATCTTGCACGGCCTGCCTCACAGACTTAACACCAGTATGCTTACTGGACTATAACCTACTTGTTTGTGCTGTTCCACCTTGCTGTTAGCTTCCTTTATTTGATTCTCTGGGTTGTTGATGTATCTAGCTTATCTAGACACCACTGCACTGAAGTGGGTGATGGCTCCATCATGGCCAAAGACCTCCTTGTCTAAATACGGCACTGCTGCACAGTCACCTTCAGCTTCGTTACTGTTGCTCTTCCAAATCTGGTTAGACTGTCTTTGCCTTCTTTTGTGTGGCTTTCTCATAGCTGAGCTTGGTCTTGCTTGCTTGCTTGCTTGTGAGGCATAGTGGCCTCACACACTAAGCCATTTCGTTATAGAATATTGCTTCATCCACAAAGGTGTGGACAGAATGTTATAATATTCCATAGTAAATATATGAATAAATTGGGTTTGTGTTTTCTTTAGATTAGTTGTCCAGGTATCTAACATTTTCTCTAGTATTCCTAAGGAATATCTGGTACTCTATTTCATAACCTAGACATCGGTAGGGAATAATGAATAGCATGATCTCATACATATAAAGACGAGTGCCTTCAAAAGATCTAGTGTACATCTCTGACTTTCTGCAAAATGCCACTAGGTGTCCTCTCATAGTAACTGTACTCCTTTAATACGTATCTAATTGTATTCAGGGACTGGAAATCCAATGAATGAAAAATCTTTGTAAATGCATACCCCAGAACTGATTTTTGGCTTTAGTTCTGTAAAGGTTTTTGAAGCTCAGCTTCATTTCTGAAACACAGGAAATATCAGGGTGTTGTCAGCTCATATTTCTGTGCAGTATTAATCTGATTTCCAGATCATACTGTCTTGGATAAAGATCAACATAATTCTGTGAAATAATAAAAAATATGCCATAGGAGAAAACACCTAATATGTGTCTATCACTTGGAGATTTACATATTTACAGATTGGTTGATCAGGAAATAACCAATTCCAGCTTTGGACTCCTATTAAAAAGTTGAAAGGTTACAGCACAAATATGGTAAGGTCTATGATTAAAAAAGTAGGATTAAAGCTCATGTGACAAAGAACTTATTTCTGGCTGGCATCAATCACTTCATGTGAACTGGCTTGACTTTTTGTGGTGTAAGGCACTTCAGACATGTAGAACGTTATTTGTTCAGGCATAATTTGTCCTGAAAACATGAGCTATTTTGTTAATTCTTTGTAGTGCTATGATGTTTCACTGCCGTTCAGTATTCAGTGCTGACATTGAATTGGTGAAAAAAAAGCAGCTAATTTCAAATCATAGAATCATTAAAGTTGGAAAAGACCTTTAAGATCATCGAGTCCAGCTGTAAACCCAACACTGCCAAGTCCATCACTAAACCGTGTCCCTAAGTGCGAGGTCTACATGTCTTTTAAACACTTCCAGGGATGGTGACTCAACCACCTCCCTGGGCAGCCTGTTCCAATGCCTGAGAACCCTTGCGGCGAAGAAATGTTTCCTAATATCTAACGTAAACCTCCTCTGGCGCAACTTGAGGCCGTTCCCTCTTGTCCTATCACTTGTTACTTGGACAAAGAGACTAACACCCACCTTCCTTCAACTGCCTTTCAGGTAGTTGTAGAAATCGGTAAGGCCTCCCCTGAGCCTCCTTTTCTCCAGACTAAACAACCCCAGTCCCCTCAGCCACTTCTCTATAGGACTTGTTCTCTAGACCCTTTACCAGCTTCGTTGCTCTTCTTTGGATGCACTCCAACATCTCAATGTCCTTATTGCAGTGCGGGGCCCAAAACTGAGGAGAGTATTCAAGGTGTGGCCTCACCTTGTACAGGGGAGCTACCTAAGCGTGGGGTCCTGCCCTTGGGTCACAACAGCCCCACGCAATGCTATAGCCCTGGAGAAGACTGCCTGGAAAGCTGCCTGGAGGAAAGGGTCTGGGGGTGCTGGTCAACAACCAGATGAACGTGAGCCAGTAGAGTGCCCAGATGGCCAAGAAGGACAATAGCATCCTGGCTTGTATCAGAAGTAGTGTGGCCAGCAGGAGTTCATCATGGTGTTATTCTGAATCTCTCAGGTTTCTGATTTCCTTGAAACTTTTTAACGTTTAAGCCTCCATGCACAGCAGTTTCTGCATAAGTAAGATTTTTCTTGAAAAAACAACATTTCTCTTTTTTTTTTATTTGCACTCAACATTTTGCCATCTTCTCTGTCTCCTAAGGTATTATGACAGATGAGGAAGATACAAGTGGTTTAGATTACTGTTATTTAAAAAATCAACCTGTCCAGAGCCTTTTGGCTACTTCCCGTTGCAGAACTATGACTTTCCTTCATCATAAACACTAGGTTTGAACTAAATTTACTCAGCATGACAGGTGACAAGATCTGTTAATATCATCTTCTTACTTTTAAACATTAATTGTAGACTTAATTTTTAAGTTTCTTCTCAGACTCCCTAACCTTCTCCTGTACCCTGGGTGAAGGCTTATAAATTATTGGGGAAAAAATGAAAATGTGGATTCCTTGTATGAAAAAAATAAAAGCAACATTACTTAAATGAACCAATTTCCTCCCTCAAACAAACAAACAAACAAAAAAAGCTAAATATATATCAGTAGCAAAATGGTTTTTTTAAACTTGTTTGTAATACGTGGCAAATATTTTTCTGTTTGGAGTCTGACTCATTTAGTACTTTTCAAATGTCTGTTACTCCATTAATGAGAATTTTAGGATTTGTCTAAAAGATAACTCAAAAAACACACCTTCCACTATGTTTCAGTTTGCTTCATTCACTCGGTGTATATTAAAGAATCATAGAATCATTTAGTTCAGAAAAAAACTTTAAGATCATCGAGTCCAACCATAAAGGTGGGGTGGGGTACAGTGATGGGTATTAAGTGGGGTGTAGCGATGGGTGTGTGAACTTTGAAGATTAGCTGACTTGTCCTGGCTCAGCGTGGCCAGGAAAGAGGGGCTGTGCATCTGTGTGACTGCTGTCACATCAGCAGAACTGGAGCATAGTCACAACCCAGAGAGTGTTTGTGTGAGGACACGTTGGCTGAAGTCCCCACAGCCCTGAAAGCAGAGCACGCTGGAAGCTCTGTGCAGGCAGCGCTGTGAGTGTGCTTGCAACCTCCCACATGGGCAGCGGCAGAGCAGAAAGTCCGGTGAACAAGTCTTGAGTCGTTCTCTTTCCTTCATTTTGCTTCATTTGTGCCATCACCCAGCAACACAGATCATGGCACTGACTCAATAAAAATGGTGTTAACAGCACTCTAAAAACTAATGGGATGATAATTGTGTGTAATGTGTATGCACACCGGCCATGTTGTAACCGTGAGTCTCATAAAAGTTGTAGAAGGTAAAGCCTTTCCAAATGCAGTGTAACAACCGTATCAGAGAAAAGATTAGAGGGCAAGCTGACTTGCTACATCAGAAATATCAGAATTATGTACTGGAAGCCATAAAGATAACAGGTGTTCATTTAAGATCTAGTTGCTAAATAAGCATAATGTAAAAGAAATTTCAATCCTGTCCCTTGGATCAAAGAAGCTGGGCAGCCATAAGTAGGAATGAGTGGCTGGTTAAAGTTATTTTAATAAAGACATGATTTTCTGGCATCATCACACAGGGATTAGAATAAATTTCATAGTTATTTCGTTTAGTTTGTGTTGGTGGTTTTTTTTTCCTATAGGCCTCCACCCATAGTCAGGTTTTTCATGGCAGCTGAACTCTCTCTGTGCTGCTCTGCAGTCTGTTTTATACTTGGAGCAGGTGATCCTGCTAGCTGTGGTTCAGAATCTTCATCTGAATAAGCACTGTGTTACCAAAATGCAAGTGAAAGGTAAATATAGAATTATTTATTACCTAAAATCAGCTCCTCTTCTCAGAAGTTCCTTTCCTATACAGCAGTGGCAACAGGGCAACTTCAACCTTGAAGCTACATAAATATCATCGGTCAAACTGCAACTTTTTAAAGTTACAGGTAGAAAAAACAAGGTTAATTAACTTTGTGAGTTTTCTGTTATATTTCTTTTCCTCTCTGGATACCTAGTGGAAAATGATTGCTTTGGTCAGAATACCTCACAAAGATTGAATTGCTCTCATTGGCAAGAATTCAGAGAAACGCTGATGTCTGGGAAGGAGCCAAAGAAAGCTTATATCTTAATAAAATGGAAACAAAACAACAAAAAAATTGATGCTCAAGAGTGAATTTTGAGAACCTGTAGCATGAGTTTCCCAGTCTATCAAAGTACTTGCAGTCATCTTCAGAGGAAACTACAGATCTTTTGACTCCGTACTCTTTCATGCTGTTCATCCTTGTCCATCTTACCCTAAAAAAGCATGTAACATTTGTTTTCTATGCCCTCCCACAAGACTTGGGACAGATTAATATTGCTTCTCAAGCTGATCAGCATCTGGATAGTGCATATGGAACAACCATATCTGAGACCTTGACATACTCTCTCAGGGTTCTTTAGACAGGAATACAATCTCAAAATAAGGCAGCGGTAATACAGATGCTGCAGTTTTTCTCAGCAAGCAATAAACTTTATCATTTATATCCATCATGGTTAGAAAATGGAATTTGAAATAAATATTTCAGATATGGCCTTTTAAACATTTGGTTAAAAAGATTCTCTGCATCCATCTGGGAAAGCTCCATTGTGAACCTGACAAGCTCATGCTGAATGGCGTGCACATGAGTGACTGCACGTGTGTATTGCACTTAGCATCTCCTGGATGCTCCTGCAGGAGATGGTCTTGCATCAGTAACTGTATGTCTCTGCAGCAGTCTCTAAATTGTGGGTTTATACTGCAAACGCCTTGCTGGCTGCCTTTCTCCTTTCTCTTCTGTTATGCCAGTGAACGGGAATTGACAGAGCTGTACCGATCAGCACCAGGTAAGGTTCTGGTCTAAAGAGTGAATGGAGCTCCCGACACTAAGTGGAAACACTTCGGAGGCAGTGGCTGGACCTGCCCCTACCTCTGAGTTACTCTCCATGTTCTGTTTTACTCAAGGGACTTGGAAGAAAATAATTTTTATATGAGAGAGGAAGGTGGTATTAAAACTTACCTTGATGGAAACACAAGGAAAAGACTGACACAGAATTTTCTTAAAGGGTACTTTCAAAACAGTACTCACCATTGCATAAGTTTGATAGTGTGAAACAAGTCCTTCTAACTAAAAGAGAGGACACAGAATTAAGCCTCAAATGTCCTTAGGAAAATAATTTCTTTAAAATGTCATGAATCATCCCTTGTGAACACCAATGTATTTATTACTCATAAAGCTTACTTTCTCAAGCAAGTATAAAACCAGAAATGTTATCACAATGTCTTTTTTCCATTTGCTTAGAAAAAGAGTGAAGGGTGTTTCAAGCAGGCTGTGAAATTTGAGAGTTGTATGGCCTCTTTCTTGCCCAGAAGGTTGTGCCATGAGCACAGTGAAGGAGCTAGAACAGTACAAGCTGTGTGTACTTAACAAGCAGAAGGAGTTTTATAACATGGCCTAATCCTTCCCTACCTGAGTTGTCTCACATGTTTCTTGAGATGTTCTTTGACAAGATCTTGATCCTGGTTAAGGGAGCCTTTGCTAACAGCATGCCTCAGAATGGAGAGATGTTTTGTTTGGGGCCTCTGGATATGATGTGAACCCCAGATTTCCCCACCTACTAACTAGCAGGCAGTGAGTCTCTCTGAAAGTGAAACTTTCAAAGATAGTTGTTAAACCTGCAAAGCGTGCAATATTTTAAGCTCTTCCCTGATGTGAGTAGTGTATGCTTAGGTGGCAACAGGATCTATTGCAAGACAGCATCATTGTAGCTGGAAGCGTGATCTCAAGTGGGGAAATCAGAATATGCCTTTGCCTATATAAAGTAAACCATGGATGCTGGTCAGCACTGCAGCTAAAGCCAGGAGCTGGAGCAGCCTTTGAACTGAGGACCTGCCTTCATACCATCACGTAGCTGAACTTGGGAAGAAGTGTAGTTTATGTTTCTTGCCTTGCTGCTGCTGTTAAAGTTGAGGTCTCCTCTGTTTAGCTCTGGTCTCAGGTAGATGAAACAGCACAAACTCAGAGGTAACAAATAAGATTCACATAGACATTAATAAGCAGGAGTGTAAATGTTGATACTTCCTTGGTTGATCTAAGGGCATCAGATCTTCCTAATTAAGGATAAAGGTGCCAATTTCTACTCTTTTTGAGGTCAATGTCCGTAACACCTAATTCAACCTGTAAAGTGCTCATAACTGAGAGTATATACGTTTCCCAGAATAATCCAACTCAGTTTCCTCAAGCTTTCAATAAAATAAAAGTATTTTTCTCTGTTGAAATGAGGCATGAAAAGGCAAGCTTAAAAGAAGTTGTTAAGAAGGTTAAGAGCCACTAAAAAGCAGGGATAAAATAAATTTCAGCACTCAGACAACTTTGGCAATCTCTACTTCAAAAATAACAGTAATATTAAAATGACTTGAACCTTTACCCTTGATTCCTTTAGATTTCTGATACATTGATAGCCCTAAGGATCTGGATTTTTTTTTTCCAGTTTACAGATCATCTGGACTTTTGCACTGTTTCTTCAGACTAAGCTGCTTTGCCTATATAACAAACAAACCAACCCAAACAAAACCCCATATCTGTGCTTATTTTTCCCAAAGTTGTTGAACAGATTTTTGTGGGTAATAGTAATTCCATGTTCAGGACAACACCTAACCTGAAAACAAGCAATAATATTTTTCAAGAGCTGGTCACAAATGTTCTGTCCAGCCTGTAAAGACTCAAGATGAGTACTATACTGATTTGGGGGGTTTAACCAAGTGTGGGAACCATACAGAGTTACTGTCAGTGATGTTTATTTTAACAGCAATGAAGTTCTTTAGTGCTTATATTAAAAGCCATCAGCGTCATAGAGTGGCTTTTAAAGTAATCAGCTGTTGTAGGATTTTTTTTCTCGTAAAACTAAGATATACCACAGATAAGCTGCAACTAGGCCAGTTACTTGACTATAAATTAATTTCTTAAGAAATTGTATGCAATTCATCTTCTTGTGTAAAATAAGCAGATTAAGCACTTCGCTCCTGCATTTAAATAAAACTTTACTACTGCTAGGATAGGATCCTTTCACTAATGACCTGTGAATTACTTGAGGTTTCTTGTTAGGCATTTAAGTTATTATTCTGTTTAGATGCCTCATTGGGTTTGTGCTCCGAAGACTTTGTTGACACTCTCTTGAGGTCTCTAAAATTTTAATGATGTAAAGGTATGTCAATCAAGCTCCAGAAAAAATGAGTTTCTAAGTTTTTGGCTTTTTTTCAAGGAGACAGTATGTTAAACCTGCAAAAGAGGGCCACTTCGTTTTGAATCCATGGGCTATTTGAAACAAAACTTCCTGTACCTAATCCATACTCGTGAATTTGGCATATGAAGGGGGAAAGAACAAGAAGTCCTCACGAGATGATGTTTGTGCTTTGGCCTGTGTTGAAATGAGATACTGGGTAAGAAGACTGTGTCAACAGGTTACAGTAAGGCATTATTGCATCTGGTAGAGATCAGTAAATGCAACAGAAAGATTATTGACAGACCTTGGAGGTATTAAGCTGCTCAACTGTCCCTAATTTCTGTGAAGCAATTGTTCCTTAGTTCATCATCCATGAAAGATGAGAGGTTTTGTACTGAGACTAGTCTGTTGTCTGTCCCAAAGGTACTCAGTTATGTGTTACAAACATTCAACTCTTTCATCCTGATCTTCCGCCCCTCAGTAATCCATTAGATGTAGAGTTAGGGCACATCGTCAAAGGAAGTGAGGGAAGTGCCATTCCGATTCTTCCAAACTAGCTTCATGGACCCTCACCAGGCAACTTCCCTTAAGCAGTTTTGCATCAAATCATTTAATGGTACTTTGATATAAAATTTAACTTTCCTACCTTTACATTTTCTTTATATTGCTTTAGATACCACTTCAGATTTATGCAATCTCTAACAAGGTTGGTTTCAAACTCATGCCTCATCCTTGTGATACAGACTAAAGTCCCAGGCTTGCATCAGCTCTTTCATCAGCTCAGCCACTGCAATTAGTGACAGAATTAAGAGGGTACTCAAGAAAGAGCAAGGAAGGCTGGTATCTCATTCTTCCCTGAGGGCAGAGTACCCTACAGAGTTTACATTTGGTACTCCTTTTAAGCATGTGTGATGTACTACTATAGCTAAAAGGCATTTTTCTCAGCCAAGTCTAGATTTCCCCCAGCCCTTGACACATTTGAGAGCTGCATTACTACCTTCAGTTCATTAGTTTAAAGGGTAACCTTCTCAGGTTGGCACTGTTTTAATGATTCTTTCTTGTTTCTTCATCTCCTTAATCGAATTACCCCCTAACTTTTCCCAGAGATTTCTGGGAAGCTGTCATGAACTGTCTCTGACACGCTACTTGTTCAATGTCCTAATTGGCTCATAGTTGGGAACTGCTCTTCAAGCCTGCCTGCTGTTTCGAAACTTCACAAAGCAGTTTCTGTAGGTTTGTACATTTGAATGTACTTTGTCTCCCATGCAACATCTCTTGAAAGAGTTTCTGCAAGAACTGATGCTTATCGAGCTCTCTATTCAATGTCCTGAAAGATAACTAACTAGCGACAGTTCTCTCTCTGTGCTTTCCAGAAACTTTCTTCCTGGATATTTTCCAAACTGCAAGATCACAGGCTTTGAACAAAGCCACCTCTGACTGCCTATTCTTTTAATTCACACCTTTGTCTACTTGTTCCCCATTTTGGCGCCAAGTCATCACCTCCAGCAGGTAATTCAGGTGTGGCTTTTTCAGTTTAGCCAGAGGCCTGGCCAGTCTTCAAGGCAGATGTTTATGTTAAAGAGTATGCCTGAGATGTAGGGAACCAAAACCCTGTTTACTCAGAACTATCCAGGGAACCATCAGTCACTCTCTGCAAATAGCTGGGACTTCCTTGGGTAAGAACCACTTCCTCTGGTTTCTTTCCTTGCAAGTTCCCACTGGCTACATTTCCAATGACTGAATCTGAAACTCCTTTGCTAGAATCATTTAGGTTGGCAAAGACCCTTAAGATCATCGAGTCTAACTGTAAAAGAAGGTGTAGGTTGTTTTTCCTTGTAAAGGAAAAAATGAACTTGAACCCAGAGCTTCCCCTGTCCTGTCGAGTGCTCCAGTCCATTGAGATAGGCAGCACCTGGTTGTTTGTGAAGGCAGCAGCTGTGCTTCCAGCCGTACAAATGATGAAGTCAGTGTACTCCACATCCCACCCCTTTGCACTGGGTGAATTCCCTGAAGGGCTCTGTCTGACCCCACACATAGAAGCCTACTCCAACTCAGTAGGTGTAGTGTGGAGAGGGGTCAACACAGATCTTGTGTCCCAGGCGATCTGAACTTTTATGGTCCACATTGATCTGAGACCCCTACACCCAGGTATCACGTTAAGGGTAGCAGGACATGTTCTCTAAAGACGCCAGCCAGAATGAGGTGAACATGTGAAGGTTTTGGAGACTTCATCTAGTCTTAGGCTTCAGCTGCTGGTGCCCAGGTGTGCAGAGGGACGTGCAGGGAGTTGTCATGTGGAAATGGCAGGCACCTGTAGCCTTTCAGCTTCTCGACAAAGGAGACGAGGCCTGGAGAACTGTGGCTGTGGGTGTAGTAGCTAATCCCTTTGTGTGTGGAGTTCTGATGGCTCTGATACCGATTCAGTCATCAGTGGGCATCTTACCCAACCTCTCTGGGACTGGTTTTTTTCAGAACTAATATACTGAAGACAGTAATTAGATAAATGCAATGTTTTAAGATTAATTAATGCTTGTACATACTGTAGGTGTAATAAGAGGATGTAAAAGCGTCATGTCTTGCTGATTCTCACATTGGGTTGAAAAGATCTTTCTGAGGGTGTATTTTCCACAGCCAAAGTGGTAAAACTAGTGTTGGCGGCACAGGTAGGGCTTTGCGGCTCAGGAGGTATGCTGTGCACCTTCTATTTTCCTATTGCTTGTAAGACAAATTGTGTAATTAACTTAATGTGCCGGTTTTATAACTCTGTTTCTGCGTGCAACGTTCTTCCTGCTCACTGTAAGCCCAGAGGTAAATTCTGCTGTAACCTGAAGAGAGAAGGTGTAATCACCGCGGGGGACCCCCGAGGGACCACTTCTGCTGCCCCTTGGTTGCGGATTCAGGAAGGTTTCGGTGTCGCCGTGTCCCTATCCCTCCCAGCCGCGTGCGGGGGCCGCAGCCCAGCCCCCCGCCCGCAGCCCTCGCTGCCCGATCGCGCCGCGCTCCGGGCGGGCGGGGGCGGGGGGCGGGCGCGGGCCGGGCGGGGGCTCGGGGAGGCGCTGAGGAGCCGCCGCAGCCGCCACCGCCGCCGCTCGCCCCCTGCGCGCCGCCCCGGCCCCAGCGCCCCGGGGAGCCCGGAGGCGGCCGCGCCGGCAGGAGAGCCCCGCCGCTCCGGTAAGGCGAGGAGCCCTCCGGGAGGGAGCCTTTTCTCGCGGGCTCCTCTGACTTCCTCCGAGGGCTGCTGCGGCGTGCGCGGGTACCCTGCGGCACGGCGAGCGGGGGGGCGGCGGGCTGCGCAGGGGGGGACAGCGGGACGCGGCTTCGCCTCGCTGCTGCTGGGCGATGCCGGCAGCGGCGGGGACCGGGGGAGAGGGGGCGGCCTGAGGCGGGGGCGGACGCGGCGCCGAGTCCTGCCGGTGATGGCCCGGCTCGCCCACCCCCGGTGCGCCTGGCGTGCCGACCGGCTCCCGCTGCAGAGCCACGCCGCTCGCCGCTCACCCTGAGCGCGGCCACGGGCAAGCGGGGCCGGGCGCGGCGGCGGAGCGGAGCGCGGGCGGCCTGAGCCGCTCCGCATCCCCGGGCGGGCCGGCAGCCGCCTCCCCGGCCGCACGGCAGCGGCTGCGAGCGGCGGCAGCGGAGACGGCAGCGCAGAGGAGCTGCTCCTCCCTCACCCGGCCGGATATATAGTATCAGACCCAGAGGGGGAGGAGAGGTTTGTGTTGGTTTTTTTTTCTTTCTTTCTTTCTTTTTCTTTTTCCTCCTCCGTTTATTTGCCGGGAGTTGCTTTTGTGCTAGGGAAGGTGGGGGCAGCGGTTTGGAGAGAGGAATTGGTCGGAAAAGCGGTAATTGAAGGTAACAACCCGCTGGGGGACGGGGGACGACGACGGGCGGACACACAGGAGGAGGATGAGGCGACGCTGTGGAGGGATGATGCCCAAGAGGCGAGGGGGGCGGCGGGGGAGCCGGCCGGGGGCGGTGGGGCCGGGCCGGCTGCAGCGCCCGCGGCTGTAGGAGGCTCCGCCGGGGCCGTGCCGGGCAGGTACGGCGGGCCGGGGGCGAGCCCCGCCTCGGGGCAGCGCGGAGCCGAGCGGAGCCCCGGACCGCCCGGACCCGGGTGGTGCCCCGGGGCAGCGGCCGCCCCAGCCCAGCCGGCGCTCCGGGCGAGCCGGGCTGCAGCCCTGCGGGCGACTGAGCCCTTTCACCGCGGGTTTAGCTCCGGGTAGCGGTAATCCTCAGTGCGATGCTATAAAAAAAAAAAAAAAATATCTAATATAATTTTAGGGGAGGCTTGCCTTTTTGTTTTCCCTGCTATTAGGCCCATACTTTTTTTTTTTAAAGTGTAGTATTTGACAGCAATACAGTTTTAATCATATGGGGAGGGCCCCTTATTACTGAGCCTTGGTGCTGTTTTCTGTCCCTTGATTGGGAAATTACTGGATACCCCGGCTGCCCGTCCACCCACAGGGCACCACTGAGATCTAACCCAAATGTGGTACAGGATCCTGTGAGGGTATCCTCGGTTTTCTAGAAACTAAAGACACATGACCTTGTCCTGTCTTACAGAGTTCTTTACAGTAATGTGGCTACTCGGAACAATTTGCTTTTAGGTCTTTGCCTCAGAGCCTTTTAAGGGCATAACTAGAGAGACGAATAACTAATGACAGACCATTATCTTGCAGTGGGAAGCAGTAAAGCTAAATGGGGGTTGTTTCACCCAGAAATATTGGACTATGAATTCACTTAAAAGACGAGTTTGAGATCTTTGTTTAGACTGAGATTTTACTGTCAGTGAAGGTCGTTATTAGGCTAGAACAAATATACTTCAAAATCCATATCTGGTCTAATCCTGGTTCGCTTAAATTTGTATTGAAGTAAGTGTAAAATTGAACTATTGGGTGATCTCAAAGGTGTAATAAAATGCATGGCCTTTCAGAAGCGTTTGATACCAAAGCTCACATTGCTTTGGCACATTACAGTGCAACTTTCTGCATGTGCTGGCATTCTGGGAACCTTCATCTCCACTTGATAAGGAGCTGATAGCAGTTTAGAGACCTGCTACTGTGGTTTGTTTTCATTTGCATCTACGGTATCAAAAGCACCGTCATTTCCTGCTTACCTGTAATGTTCTTGAGCAGGAAAGTGCAAGTTCTGTTCATTACTGTATAATGTACTCATCTTCTCTTTAAAGTAACTGCATAGTTTAAAAATTACACTGATAGTTGCTGTAGAGAAGTTGTAAAATCCCTGCTATGATGTAGTGCTTTAATCTCCAGATCTATTGTGTTCTCTTGCTCTGATAAGCTATAGTTTTGTAGAAACAAGTTTTTAAAACATTTCCTCTGTGTTTTGGGGTGTTTGCCTAAGTTGAAGTCACCATAAACTTCAATACATAGGTGATGATAATAGAAAATTGGGGGGGCAGGGGGGAGATGCACTCACTCAAAGGTATCTGAATTAAACATGAAGCAATAGCAGACTTAGGCTGGCCTTTGGCTATATTTAGGGGATGTTGGAGGATGCATCTGATACTGTAACAAAGCTGCAAATTCCTCTCTTTGCCCATTTGGGTTTCAATTCTAATCCCTATTAAGGCTTGTTTAAATTAGTGGTGGGGAAATGTAGTTTTAAAACATCCTGAAGGCTGTGTAAGAAAGGCTGAGTAAAACACATAGTATGTCAGCTGGACAGAAAAAGAAGAATCTAGAGATAAACTGCCTGAAAAGTAGTAGAAAATGACCTGTTAACAGGCACAAACTTTGTGGCTCTGTTAAGGAGGCAGCTTTGACTGATAAATTTCCCATGCTCACCCCAAAGTCAGTTCAGATCTGACAGGCCTGGATCTCCAGGTGGGTGGGCAGGTGGGTGATGTGGGGATGCTGGCAGGGAGAACATTGGTAATCACAGGGCAGAAGAATTATGGCAGGGAACATGGGTATTATGACCAAAGGCACAGAGACTGCCATTTGGTCTGCATGGTATGGTAGAGGCACACAGTGAGTGGCCAGTGTCTTCAGAAATCTCTTGGATATTGACGATTTCAATTCCTGTGGCAGAATGTAGATCCTTGCTCTGAGGGCCCAGTTTGCAGCATTAGACTGTCATTGTACAAAAACTTTTCAATTTTTTTTTCCTTACATTCCACACAGGAATCGATCCATTTGCCAGTTGTTTGTTTTGGTTGTTTTTTTTTTCCCCAGTGACAAATCATTTAGATCTATACAAGTGACAGATCACATAGATGAGGGCATAAGGAAGGAGAAAACAAATACATGTTTTGAAATGGAAAGCGCAGAGGCACACCCTTTTTTTTTTTTTTTTTTTCTTCCTGGTGATAACCACAGGTCTGAGTAGTTAACAGAAGCTGAAGGGCAGTGGAGAGTAACTGTGGGGTTGGGGGAACTCCACTAATAAGTATTCAGCTCACCTGGGGACAGTTGCTTATCTTACTGTGGTGGTGTTTGGGTTTGCTGCATTTGTAGGAAAATGTTGGGGATAATTGCTGCAGGGGATAGTGTTAGCATTGCTCAGTAGCTGCATTATTACTATAAAAAAATTATAGCATTCTTATTCCCTGAGGGTCCTGGGTCCACAAAGGAGGCTTAAGAAATGAAAGTTTCAATTTTGCAATGCTGTCCAATGAGATTAACATTATCTAAGTTGTTAGTGGTAGGTTATGGAAGGAGTTAGGCATCTCCAGACATACCTAGAAATAAGTATCATCTGAAGCATGTTCAGTTTCCTGGCTGAACAAGCTCACACCCAAAGGCAGTCCTTGTCTGGGAGCTGTTCACCTGCATTAATGTGGAGCTGTGCTGGAACTAACCAAAACTGGCCTCTCCACAAGGCAAAGGGTGTGACTCAGTGGTCATTTTAATTTGGCATAAATGTGGGCTCCTGCCAAAGGGTCAGCCTGCCTGCCTCACCTCTGGCAACGCATTCCTGATCTCTCCCTTGTGCTGGTACTATCACAGCCAAATGCAAATCCGCTCTTGGTGTTGCTGTTGGCCTGGCTTTCAGTTGGATGAGTTCCTGGCTCTGACTCAATGCATGACTAAAATGCATCAAGGAGTCAGCTGAGGCATGCACTTGGGGGAAGAGCAGGCCAATTCTCATCGCACTCGGTAGGAGCCCCATTTGGACCAGATTAAAATAAGGGTGGACCTGCAGCCTGACAAGCTCACTCAGTGCTGTGTTAACACTTCTGCATGGCTTCCAGATTTGGTTTGGCTTGTATCTGGCCAATTTGGAGAGCAAGGAGAGGTAGCTGTCTGTCTCCAGTCACCTGTGTAGACGTACTCTACTATTCAAGGGCTTGATGAACCGAGTGGAAGAGGAAACTTGGACGACCAAAAGTTGGTTTAAACACATGTGTTCTTGAAGGAGGTGGGACCTTACTCTGGCATGCTAAAAATTACCTCCTGCTGCTCAGGATGTGGAGCTCTGAATTGAGGTTTGGGGTCAGTTTTGCCAATGACCTTTACCACCACTCCTGTTGCTTCTAAGTCTGCCTGCCCTGTATTTAAATTGCAGACAACTTCAGCTACAGTCTTTCTCTTTTGCTCATGGCCTGTGCTGATAAAGGCGAGGGTTGAGGCATGAGTTCTTTGTTGCTGTGGTGATGCTGACAACAATGATTTCTCAGCACGGGATGGTCATAGCCATAGGGAGCAGTCATGGGGCAGCGTTTCCCTCATTCGCTGTCTTGTGTGATGTCTACTGGACTGCTGTGAATCAGTCCCCATGGACTGCTGTATAGTGTCACCATGCACTTGTAGCATCTCAGCCTTCTTTATATGGAGCCATGTCTGGCAGAAGTCCATTTTCATTTGTTATCACAGCAAAGAGTATACTACAGCAGGTGCTTTGCCTTTTATTGCATTTTTTCCATTTGAATTTTGAATGGTAAGACTGTAACTATTTTTTTTTTTTAGCACCATCTAAGGTAGACATTTTATCTGTTGGTTGGTTGTTTTTTTAAATTCTCATATAAATAGTACTTTCAGACTTTCTTTAGAAAATGTAGTTGTCTTTGGGTGGTATACAGTGTTAAAATTACAGGTAATTAGGTCTTTACATAGTGAAATAGTTAATAGTAGGATCTTGTGTGTAGGCATATAATTTTCTATTGGTAATTATTGGAAACTGGAAATCCACTCTCCCTCAAATCTCTGGCTACATTCACTTTCGTTAAAGCATGAGGCATATTGAAGTTTTAGCAAAAATACCTGTAATTCAACTACAGTTGTGTTTGGTTCTAAGCTTATATTAGCTGTCTTTTGAAAGAGTTGCTTGTACATGTATTTCTCTCTTTTTGTTTGTACCTATGCCTAGGCAGTTTCAAATGACTGGAAATTGCATAGGGCTCTGTTCTTCCACTCATGCTCACAGAAAAGGATACCTTGTGCCATAAGAATATACTATTGTGTTTAACTCCAGTGTTTTCTCCTTCCTGAAAGTAATTGTGGAGCAGCTGTGCCCCTAAGAGATGCATATTATAGGTTTTCCTCATACTTCATTTCATTTTTAACCCATTATGCCAGTATCCATCACATGTATCTGCTTTGAGAAGCAATAAGTTGTCCTGTGGCATTAACAGAACAAATACGAAGCTTAACAACTGGTTAACTCATGCAAGGATGGCAGGACTGATCACAAACCTGGATACTTACAGGTAATTTCTAAAGCTTTCAGCCTTGCCTTATCCAAACCCAGATCTGCATTTTATTGCACCCAAAGGTGAGAGGCGATTTTACCACAGGGTGTTCTCTGGAAACAAATGTAAGTTTTTGATTCCAAGTTTGAATAGCTTGTGTCCACCTTCATTGCAGACTCAGTTTTTACTACTGTTTCTGCAATGCTGTATAAGGTTGGTGCCAGCTAGATTGACAATTCCTTTTTTTTTTTTTTTTTTTTAATTTTACCTTCCTGAAAGCAACCATAAACCCTGGTGACTGAAGGAAAGAAAGGTTCCCTGATTTCCCGTAAAGAGTGTGGATTCATTTTGCCATAGATAGTTCGGGAGGGTCTTTTCTTATTCAGGGGATGCTGAATATAAATACATGGTAGTGTCACAACCCTCTGTAGAATATTCCTTCATGAAATATCTTGATACTGTGATAGAAATTATGAAAATGTAAATTGATTGCAATTTGTAAACAGTGCTATATATGAAAAATAAGGAAAATATTCTTACAAAGCTATACACTTATTCTTATTTTCTACTTGTTTAAGTAGTGTAAGTCTAATGTTGACATCGAGTCAATCCATTAACCTGCTTCTGAGGAAAATCTGAAAAGCAGAGATGCTATGTAGAAAAGGTACCAACCCTCTTCAGGAGCGTAATTCCTACAATATATCTTAGTAAATCTTAAAAGAGAGATTCTTAATTTATTCACTAAATGCTTGGGAATTAAGAGCACAGCAGTCTTCTGAAAGGTTCTTTGAGATGGGCGTGCCGTTAACAGTGGGCTGTACAGATGGGTTTGATAACAGCCAAAGGTGGTACCATTTAGTGATTCATTGGTGGGACATGAAATTGCCTGAGTCATCTTAATAGGTGTACTGTGATATCTCAAAAGGGAGTTACAATTGACTAACTAGTGGTGTGCTACACAGCTGATGCGGCGTGCAGAAAACAACAGCCTGATGCTAGCACTGTTTTCTCATTAGTAGTGGGTCTTTGCTCCCTAAGTAAAGTAATGATAATTTGGAGAAGGTTGTAGCTGCAGCAGCCATCACTGTTTTGGCCAAACACACAAGATTCATTTGGAAATATGTTTCTCTGTTACTGCTCTCGTTGACATATGAAACTTTTTTTTTTAACCTGCTCTCTCTGTTTTGAGATACAGTGTGAATAATTGTGCTTCTCTGAGCATCGCTCCCCATTGCAGTGTCACTCTATGACTAACGAGACAAGATTATTCACCATTTGTGAAAGTTTGTTTGATTATGCAGGGTTGAAGCCTCTGACATGCCTCCTTCATCACCAAAGCCTTCAGAAACATGAGCTAGTGCTTTTGGCAGAGGTCTGTACAGGAAGGCACGTGTTTGCGCCTGGATTCAGCGCTGGAGCATTCAGTGATGCCTCACTCTTAGGTACTGTCCTCTGATGTGGTCCGAAGTAACACGTTCAGAAGCAACTCCCAGAAGCAAAGTGGTCGTGATCCGTGGTGAATCACAGTGCTAGACTGCTGAAACCAGAAGCTCTGCCCCTTCTTTTCCTGGCTGGGACCAGGAAACAGAGGTGGTTTTGTGGCTCCAGTCATATGACGACGTGGCTGGTTGGCCTGTATTGGCTTGCATTTGGCTGGGCTTCTGCAGTAAGGCAGAAGCAGTTTGGAGGTGGGATGAAGAACATGAGTGAGTAAGCTTTGCCGGTCCTATCCTGGCATTGTGGCAGCCCGTGAGGTCAGCTGCTGCGGGTTTTCTTGATTGAGGCAAGGAAAGAAAAGGGGAACTGCTTTTTCTGCCAGTATCCTGCAGAGCTGCTAGGATGGTGGAGCCAGGGACTGCCGCAGATCTTTTCAAAACCATCTGCTTTTACCACCTGTCTTTGCTTATTCACAAACACATAGTCTTACTGGGCATTAGTATTAAAAATCTTTCTCTTGAAGTGTAAAAAAAGTCTCTTCTGCAATTCCCCCATTATATGCCCATAGCTCAAGCATAAAAATGTATGTTTCTTCTGCAATTCCCCCATTATATGCCCATAGCTAAGTCGGGGACTACAGAAGTGCTCTGTTGTGAGGGAAAGGGGGGAAGAGAGAGGAAAGGACTTGCCGGCCAAACATAAAACACTTTCTGATGTTGTACATGCTCACAGTGCTGTCAGTGGGACTTATCTTTGTTATCAGCTGGTCTGAAATGGACGACATGATTCTGCTGAAACCTAATTTTAAGGACAGTTTTGAGGGTGGAATTTTGATACACAAGGAGCCCTTAGCAAAACTTCTATTGCATGCACTGATATCAGCTTATTCATTGCTTCTAGCTTTAAGTCAAGGAGAACATCACAGTGTAGGACCACTTACAGATTTCCTTTGGCTATTGAATTGAATGTTATTGCTGTAAAGCACCCAGCTCCTGTGTTGGATGAAAAATTTTTGAAGAGGCTGAGACTGTTTGTCCCCAGGCCATTAATTAGACACCCGAACTTTCATGTATTCACATTTCTAAATCGAATGTGACAGGCAGAATTATACCCTTAGTTAACCCTCGCTTCATATAACTGCGGCTTCACTGCTTCTCATCCTGCAGACTGCAAAGAAACAATTTACTTGCTTTGCTGACAAAAGATCTGTTTATGCAAACTCAGAGCTCTCATAGCCATGTAGTCTAATGTTACATGCGGTAAATTCCACTTTATTCCTGTGAGTGCAGCTGGAACTTCGCAGCCTAGCTTTTTACGTGCCCTATGATCCTTTCTCCAGTAACGTATGTTATTGCTTTGATATGGTTCTGCTTGTACCTCCCTATGGAGCCCTTCAGTTTGCCATCTGCAGGAAGAAATTAAATCCGAGATCAAGACGTTGCAGACATTGAATGACATTATCTTCTACCAGTGACCTCCTTCAAGCCCTCATTGCTGCTATCTTTATTAGATACTCCACAGCAAACTGACTAAGCTAATACACTCCTAGTGTGGAACAAAGTGTCAGTGATCTCCTCTGTGCATTTTTGTGCCTTTCTTTGCATCTGAAATAAACTTAATGACACCGCTGCAGAGAGGAGAGGGCAAGGAGCCCCAAGGTACCAGGGTTGCTCTGTTGTATGTATCAAAACAACCATCAAATCTTGCACCTTGGTGCAGGAGTCAAACATGTCAACTCAGTGGGAAACTCAGGGTTCTGCAGGTAACTGGTAACTTTCGCTATAGCACTGTCTAGCTGTAGTTTTATTTTTTCTTCATTCTTATGTTTATGTTCAGTGATTGCTGCCTTGTACCATGTACCCTCAAAGCAGCCTGTGGGTTTCTACTATACTTGAATTCAATGTTTCAGAGCATCCTAAACAAAATATTTATTTGATGGGAAATGTTGATCTTGATGCGTTTCTCAGTTAATATTTTACCTCCCCTGTTTCCTAATCCCTGTGTTCTCTCCCAGGATTTTGTTTTGTTCCTTTTCCTCACTCTGCTGTCACTAAACTGAGGAAGGAGATAAAGTATCTAACTGTATCCACAAAGACTGATTTCATGCCTGAGATGTATCACTTCACCTTCATTTTGGCCTGACACTGACCCTTCATTGCTGTGTAGCATCAGGCAAACTACTGGCTGTGCATTAATCCCTGTGGCTCAGAAAAGAATTCAACCCATCTCTACCATGTTCTGAACTCATTTATGCTAAAATGAGTGCTTTACAGACACCTGGCTCAAATCCTGGGTGCTGCAGAATCCAAGTCAGTTGATACATGGAGAAGAGTTGTTCAGTTCCTGGTACTGGAATGCTGCTCCCTACATGTGTTTCAAGGGGCATCAGGTGTTTTGGTCCAGTGGTTTTTTTTCTGCTGAACATTTGTATTGGACCATATACAACTGAGATGCAGGCAGTTGTTGACCTGCAGATGTTAACACTGAATTCTCTACCAATGGCAAGTCTTGCTTTGACTAGCTCAGGGTTTTTCAAGAACTGATTAGGCATTGCTTACTGCTGATGAACTCACCCACAAAGAATTTCCAGCAAGCAAGTCGGGGATCAGATGAAACTATATGCTTCCAAGACGATGTGATAACATCCCATATTTAAATACGAAGTCTCTGGATTCTGCCAACGGAGTAATACTCTTGAACCAACCGCATATGCAAAACTAAACTTTGATCTGACAGCAAGTCAGTCACAGCATACAGGTGCATTAGCTGTTCATACTACACCACCTGGAGGGGGTCTTACTTCTCAGGTTTCTCTCATAAACCTTTTGCCTGTTAATGTTACGTTTACTACAGCTTTGGTTTTCAAGTAATAAATGGTTGTATTTCAGTAGCCACCTTTCTGCTGGTGAATCATAAACAGGCTGAAGTTGCATTAATACTGCACACATTTCTGTCATCTTTTCTGAAGGGCTGGGTTTCCCCCAGACCAGGATGGTGACATACATAGGAGGACAGGTTGCTTTTTGACTGTCTCTCCTTTGTTCTTAAAGCTAAATATGATTTTAAACTTGTAGTCTTAAAGGTTATAGGTTGGCACATCTAACTGTCAATATTTCACCTTAACAAATGGATAGTTATGTTGAAAAATGAAAAAAATAATATGCAGTGCCAGTTTCCGTAGCTGACCATAGATTGCATCCTTGAAGATGGGGAAGTTCTTGCCTTCTGAAGCAACATAATCTGCATTTATCAAAACCCAAGTACTTTACTCATCACTAACATTTAATTTCCATGGCAACCTACATAACTCTTGTTCTGGGAGATGAAGTAAATTGATCCAGAGCCCTTCATAAGAACTGGTCTGTGGTCTAAGGTTCATGTGTTTGAAATGTTAAAACAGTCACAATACTGTAAAAGTAAAGCTGTCTTTCATTGAGTGACAGGGTGCCTTCAAAGAGAGCACTTCTCTTCTTTTCCACATATGTCTACATCTAATGTGACTAAAGTGATTGTGAGCCCTTAAATAAAAATGAAAAGTGGAATTCTAGAAGTAGGTCTTGTAGCATTCCTAGATATATATCAGGAAACTTGAATCTTGTCTCATGGGTAACAAGAGTAAGCTAAAATTATGTCTGATAATTGGAAGTAATCAAGATAATAAGATTCTTTTTCACATGATGCATGCAAGTCCTCATATTTTTTCACTCTAAACATATTTTTTCATTGTGTTGTCTGTGTTTTCATTCTGGAGTAGCATTGGCAGCATTTGGTGCTTTGCTCCATGTAGCTTTATACAAATACCACACCGTACTGCCGACTCTTTAATAAAAAAAGAGTACCTCCAAATTTTCTTTTATTGTCTCTTTCTGTCTTTGAAATTCTTACCTGCTATGTGTAACTGTGTGTCCTGTCCCTGCAACATATAGTGCCCAAAATATCCTTTCAGGGCTACTTTTAATCTAAAGTGCTCAATAATTGCCAGCAGCAGCTTCCTTTAAACTCATGATAGAATTTTTGCTAGGGTGTCCCATAGGTAGTTGTTTTTTTATTCTGTACAGTGCTGTGCAAAACTCTTATCAAAACAGAACTTTCCACTTGTACTGGTAGAGGTATTGCATCTATTTGACACTTGCTTTGAAGGTTTAGGAAGATTAAGGCCAGGAGAATACGCTGTTAACTATAATTCTGTGACAAAGAGGTCATACTTCATTGCTTTATATTTTTAAAATGCCATGTTCTCCATATTTTATGGAAAATTACCTTCTTTAAAAAGCAAATTCTGAATCTCCTATTCATAAATTGTAAACCTACAACTGTAGAAGCCACTTGTTCAGCGCATCTCCATTGATTAAATCATCTCTTTAATATATTGCAAATAAATACCTGGTGTAGTGTTAGCAAGGCACCATATGTTCTGATGTCTTAGGATAAACATAAAAATAATGTGTCTCCACCAGAACTGCATGATGTGAGAACAAAATACACGGGCCACAGGTGAAGTGTCCTCTTATCATCTTGAGAATGTTTTTTGCCAGAACACGTTGATTTTATTGCTATAGTAAGTCTCTTGCCTCTGCACTTTGTGTTTACTCGCATGCTCATTGGAGCTGTGCGTTTTCCTTATAATCGTGCGGCATTAGTCCTTGAAAGCAAAGGGAGCATAGCAGAGGACACGAATGATAATCCATGGTACAAGGTATGTAGAGTTTCAGTAAAAGCGATAGTTTTCAAATCAGATAAAGAGGTCTGCCAGTGCGCCACATGCTAAATGAAGAGTAGTAAGGTAGTGATTTGTGCTTGTTTCCCATTTGACTGTTAACAATGAAAATAAGATTAACACAGTACACACGCGTTGCATTAACATATATGGTAGGGAGTGGTGTTTAAAAGCTGCCTGTGGTGGGAATGGCTTGCCTTCTTTTGTTCCAACCTAGCACTGAGAGCTAGCAGCAGCACAGTGGGGTTTGTCTCAAGACCCCTGGCAGCAGTGCCATAAGAGAACATTCTGGTCCTCATGTTTGTTGACACAGAAGCAAGCAGTGACAACTCTGTGGGTCCCTGGTAAATTCAGAGGGTATGTAGTAGTTGTGCACTGAGCGTTCAGGAAGGTAACCTGGCAGGTTTGCCAAGGCAGCGGTGAGTTCTCTGCGTCAGTGAAGGGGACTCATACTGGGTGTCCTTCCTTCCCGTGTGGTGAAAATTAATTAATAAATTAATAAAAATCAATTAATAAAACTGATTACTACTCTTGAAAAAGTCTTTGTCTTTAATTAGGAATCATCTAACTTGGATAGGGAGCTCAGGGAGCTCAAGAACAACTGTAATGAGCAGGTGGTGTTTGTCCTGCGCATCTTTTGAACAAGCAAGGTGTGAGCAGGACCATCCAGATGATAAATCCTGTGTGCAGCTCTGTCATGACGGTAACTCCACTGCGCTCGGGTGCCTGGCCAACGGCCCCGGCGCGTGTGAACCTTACGAATCATGAGACAGCGCGCACCTGCACTTAGCCTAAACTTGAAAGTTTACATATACTAGGTATGTAAACTATTTTTGTTTTTCACTGAGTATAAAGCCGGGCCAGCTCCGGGACTGGTCCAGAAGCTTCACCTACGGGTGGACAGACCGCTTAGGAATTTTCCCAGTTACCAAGAGACCCCTGGCACCAGCTGCAATGGTGCTGCCCAGCCAAAGTGTGGGCCTAGATAATGCTAAGGTGGGAATTAGGTGACGTATCCTTTTCTTAGTCTGTAACGCTTTGCAGTAATGATCTCATGCTTTGCTCCTATTGCTCTTTTATCATATTGTGCATAATAACTAGTACTATTTCCTTTTATCATATTGTGTGCTGTTTTCCTGTATTATATTATAATAAACTGCATTTACTCTTATATTTGATTTGGAATTCATTTTGCTTGGTATGTAGTCAATCAGCAAAACACCCTGAAGGAACCACATCCTAGCAGAATCCACATAGAGCATAGTAATTTTAGCCCTGTTAAGCAAGTGTAAGGTCATGTGTCAGAAGGGTGAGTTCTTCATTCCTTCAGTTATTTTGGAGATGCTGTTAAGGTTAGGGTCAAAAGTTTTCTCTTTGTGCTGTGAGTATTTCTCAGCTTTCTGTTCTTCTCCCTTAATCAATATTTAGAGGCCTAGTGCTCTGAAGATTTGGGCTTTCTTCCTTCCGATATAGCTGGCTACTTGTGAGAAGTACTGTTTGCTAGATGGCTGTTAATTAAGGTCAAGGGGTACAGCACTTCCATATTTTATAAGGGCAGGGTGAGGATAAATACTTTGTTCTCAGAGCCCAAGCAGCATGGCATTGAGCGTGCGGGCAAGGGATGACCTGTTTTGCAATGTGGCCCACCGAGCCAGAGGCGTGATAAATTCCTATTCCAAATACGATACTGTACAAAAGCAAAGATTGTCTAGGAGAACATAATTAAGCAGTGTTGCACAGGAAACAGAGAATATTTTGCCCTTCAGAACTACTTAGAAAAGCTGGTTATCTTCAAATCCAGCAGGTTGGATGGGATCTATGCTAGGATTCTGAAGGACATGGGTGATGCAATTGTAGTTCTGTTCTAAATTTTGCAATTAAATGACCAACTGTGTGGATGCGGGGACATCAGTGGATATAGCATTGTCTGACTTTGACTTCAGTGAGGTTTTTGCTGTCTCTCACTGAGGAGGCTGTGGAAGAATGGGCTGGAGATATGGATTGTTAGATCCATAGATTGCATGGATATCTGGGTTCAAAGGGTAGTCTTCAATAGCTCAGTGTCCCATTAAGAGACAAGTAATAAGTAGCCTGTGAGGGCTTGGGCCAGTAGTGCTACATCTCTGTTGAACAGAGTGCACCCTGAGAAAAGTCATAGATCACATTAAATTGGCAGGAGAGAGATTTTAATACACCAAATGGTAGAGATTCAATTCAGCTAGACCTTAAGAAACCTGAGCTTTGGACCAACAGAAACCTCATGAAGTTCCATGAGAATAATCACAGTTCTGTGCCTGTGCAGATGAACTCTGTGCAACGGTACAGGCTGGGAAACTGCTGGCTGAAGAGAACATCTGTGGGAAAGCAATGGGATCTTATGGTTGCTACCAGGTGGAAAGTGAGCCAGTGACATGTTTTCATTGCAAATAAGGCAAACGGCATAGTGGTCTACACCAAAAGCGTGGCCAGCCGATCAGGGGGAGTTACAGTCCTCCTCATCACCGTTGTGTACTGTGCTTTTCCAGTTAGTTTTGAGGTTAGTCAAATGAAAAGGACAGTGCTTAAAAAATGGAAAGAGGATGCAACAGAGGACTGCTAAGATTATTTGAGCCATGGGACCCATGAGCTATGAGGAGAGGTTGAAGGAATTGGGCTAGTTTAGTCTGGCCAAAAAAGAGGCTAAGGGGCAGTCTTGTAGAAGCCTGTAGCTGCTTGAAAAGGAGTTGCAATAACTATGGAGCTGAAATCTTATGAGTGGCAGATCATAAAAACAAGGGGTGACTGTCAGAAGTTGCAGGTTGAGAAGTTCAGATTGGCCATTAGAAAAATAGTTTTTCACTAAGGAATAGTGGCAGGACTTTTTTAATATTTCACCCAGAGAGGTGGTGGAATCTTTCCTCGGAGGTTTTCAAGACTCAGCTGGACCAAGCTGTGGATAACCTGATCTATAATTGGTGACAGTCCCTCTTCAAGCAGAGGCTTTAACTGGTGATCTGCAGAGGTCCCTCCCAACCAGCTTTTCTGTGATTCTAACGTCAAAGTAGTTAGAGCCTGCCCAGGGCAGCAGGGCTGTGCAATTTTGTAAGGTTCTGACATTTCTGTGTCCGCAATGGTGGATTTGGAATGGTGGACAATGGAAGTGCCTCTTCTACAAAGATTTCCTCCTTGCCATCAACTTGAATTGTATCTATGTACAAGTCATCCTTAACACTATGTGATATTAGGTAGGCTTATGTTGCTTAGCCATTTTGAAATTTTCTGCCTTTTTGACATGCCTTTGGGAAAACCACTATCTTCACATGACCATAGGAATCCAATTAATTTGTATTTCAGTTGAATTAAGATTATTTATTAAGACTTACATCTCTCTTAGCCACTCCTTCTCTCTTCCTAGGTATGCTGGGAGCTGTAGAACTGTATAGAAATCTGTTGTTCAAACTGATCTGTCCAAAATAAGAGACACATGAGAAAATCAGCTGTCAGGACCATTAGAAATCTGTTTTCATGGATCAGTGTTGATGACTGTTTGTTTTCAATTGAGTTGATTTCTTCTTTTAAATCTGACTGCAATTGTGAGCGCTGCAAGATTTAATTGAAGGAGGCAACTCATGGAAAGGCAAAAAACCGGTCAACTAAAAGCCAGGATAATGGGAGTATGATTTCATCGGTAATCCAAGGTAGGAGTGGAGACAGACAGAATGGGGTCAACCTTTGCACAAGAAAGAAACACCCAAAGTCCAGGTTTGCCCAACCCACAGCCAAGTCCCATTGCCAGAAGCCTGTGGGTGGGAATGCCACAGCATGCCCTGGGCACCAGCACTCCCTGGGGCTGGCAAGAAAAGGTATTGCAGTCCTACATTGGTCACCTTTTGTCATTTACCTGACTCCCAGATTAAGACCAATGCCAGTTGCATCAGGGGTATGGCCGTGCAAATGTGGCTATATCACTTCCAGTCCCAAACCAGTTTTATTTCTTTAACTTAATGCCTGAGCCAAGAAACCGTGCAGACCTGAGACTGCTGGGGGACAAACCAGTTTAGGGGGTATCAGATCTCATTTAGGTTGCTTATGATTACATAGAGAAAAGGAGAAAAAAAATCCTAAAACTAAATCCAAAACATTTTATGTTCTAAATCCAGGACTCGGTTTGGGGAAGCCTGGATTTAAACCCTTGACATTAGCTGACATAAGCTGATTCGAGGGACAACACTGAAGTAACTAAGAAACAAAGCGTTATAATGTGTGGTCGTGGTCTTTCATTTCCTTATTCAGTGTGTTTCTATGAAATATTTTCCAAACTACACCTATGTGATTAAAATAGGCATTGCTATTGATTTACTGCACCCTTTTCTGCTAAAGTGCTATGCCATAAAAATAATGGTATGTAGAAATAATGCTCTCCGTTGATGTGGATTTCCTTCCTATGGTTGGTATTGCTATAGCAACACTTCCCTCCAAACCTTGACTGTAGTTACAAAAGTTGACATTGATTTCAGATGTGGTAAATTATATCTGTATTTAGTAATGAACACCCTAATATCAAATGAAATAAATACTTACTTTTCTAATTCATCCCCCACCAAACCTTGACTTACATTTCAACCAAATAATTCTATTTTTAGGAAATTTCCTTTATCAGTATTTCAGGAAGTTGTTGCTAGATGCAAACACAGTTTTTCACTCTCAGGGTTTAATACATTTGTTGCAGCTCAGTTTAAGCATCAGCATTTGCTGTGGCAGTTTTACTAAAAGATTCTGGGTAGGAATGTCTCTGCCTCTGCTAGATAAATTTTCACAAGAGGGTAATTAGGATCTAGTCTAGATTTCTGTGGAGGCAAATATGAAAAAAGGAATTATTTACATGTGGAATATCTTGAAAATGTATTTCAAAGAGAATATATTTCTGGCTAACATTTCATGTGTAAACTTAAATCTCATGTAATAGGAGGATGTGTATGTTCATATTTGTTTTCAATCCAGAATTAGAAGCAGCAACCAGGGAGTAAGTGTATGCACAAGAGCTGTCTAAATAGAGAGTGTGGGCAGGAAATCAGCACTAAGATACTAGATTTCTTCTGGTGATCTTCACTGGGGCTTCCAGATGTTTTTTATTTAGTCTTGGGCAGTGATAACTTTGCTGAGAAACGTCTGTTTTCTTGTGCGCTTCAGTATTGTGGTGGCAATATAAACAGCGCGGTGAAACAGCCCTGTCTGAGGGCTGCGTTACTCAACTTCCCGTTCCAGATGAAGCGTGCCACTGAGGCGTGCTGGCTCCCGTGCGTGCTCATTCATTGCACTGCCATGCTGATGCATCTCTTCAACCCCTGGAGCCAGTGCTAGCCCAAAAGCAGCTTTGCAGAGTTCCCCTGCAGTCTGAGCCAAAAGCTTGCTGCCAGCTGGGGAGTTTCCATACTCCATGAGAACACGGAGAGCCTGAGAACAGAGGGGATGAGGGGGAAAATGCAGAAGATCTCTGGTTGTTTGGTATTGACCCATACGGTGTCAGCCTTTAGTGGGGCCTTGTAAATTCAACCAGCAAAACTCAGGCTTTTCTGCAGTGTGGTCTGGGAGCCGTAATAGCTTGGGGCTATACCTGGTCTGGCACTGCATCCAGGCAAGTGTTTTTCAGTAAGTCAGAGCTTGGAGCGGCTCACTCACTCCAGCAGGCATCAGCCTGCATTTGGTTGGGTTTGCTGGTTCAGCTGTGCTGCCTCTCCTGCTGTTTGGGTGACTCTGCACTGTTGTCGCTAATATGCCTTTTACCTGTCATCTTGGATGTGCTGCCTGAAAGTGGACTGTATTCGACTGGAGCCAGTGAATCCGAATCTCATTGTTAGACCACATGTATAAACCCCCAAGCCTCTAGAAATCACAGTAAATAAACCTAGTTATGCTTAAACCCCATACATTGTGCAAGAGCATTTATGAAATTAGCTTAAAAATTACAGAGTGACGGCAGCTAGGATAAGAGTGCCATAGCATGTAATCACGATTAGACCTAGAAGCCGAGGGGTCATTGTTGTGAAAACAAAAGCATAAACCTGTTCGAATTCCTTGGTTATGATCTGCTGTTTCATCCACCTCTGAGCAGCCCAGCCGGTAAATCCCCTCTGGGTTTGCAGTCATGAGTGATAGGCACGTAGCTTCGAAATTAATTGTAACTTCACCTGGATTTCTTGCTCCTGTTTGTCTTGTAATATGTAGCTTGTTAGTTTGAGTTGTTTTAAGTCCCACTTTGTGCTTAGACTTTGGAGTGGGTTTTATTTGAGAGATTCAAGGCTTTTAAGTTGGGACGTGGGTAGTATAGGTAAGAAGTGTTCCTGGGCCCCTTGTACCAAAGTGACCCGGTTAATACGATCCCACCCCTTCTATCTGTTTTCAGTGAGTTACTGAGAACAGACTCATCTGAACCTCAGGCTGTAACTTGACTTGCTTCTCTCCTGAAATTGCCCCTGCAGAAGAGCCCCAGTAATGCCTTTCTCTCAATGTGCTTGGCATCCTAGACCATGAAGAAAAAAAAAAGATTGTTGTTATGCCATAAAAATATGTAGAGTTGGTATAAAATCTCTTGTGTCTCTGGAGAGGGAGAGGGAGTGCAGCGAATGGGTAACGCTTTATCATCAGGGAGCATCACATTGCACGAATGTTTTTTGCAACCTGAAAATGTTTGAAACAAAGCTGGTTGCTGTGTGATTAGCAGCAGCACTGTATCAGAAACACACCTTTACCTCTAAATCTTGTAGTTAAGCTGGTTGCAAGCTAGTTATCATAGGACTCAGCATGGATTTCATATATATAATAAGCAGACAGTCTGCTCCATATTTGGAACACTGTTCGTAATGGAATTTTTATATAAATACCAGCATGGGATTACAAAGGATAACACAGCATTTGTAAGCAAAACTTTTTATGTGCAAAAACATACCTAAAAGTGGGTCCTGAAGACAGTGAGCTACCTATTCACACAAGTCTGTCAAGTCCCGTGCTTTACAGGTGAGGCTTCATCTGTTGGTCTCCTCTAAAATTCTGTATTTGTGGATGGCTTCTCTCCAGCTCCAGGCTACACCAGATGGCAAGAGTTGGCAGAGTTGAAAAGGCATCATTACAGGGGACTGCTGCCAGCCAGGTTTTGCCTCCCAGCAAAGCCTACCTGTGTGATGTTGGGCGTTGGATGCTTACTTTTTTTCATGATCTGAAAACTCAATGCATGGGTCACAGCACCCTGCTGTATTGCATCTTTTCTCTATGCTCCTGTGGAGTCCCTCTTTCACATTAGTGTTAGAATAACCTAGATCATGTCATGTAACATTTTGTTATTATTTTTAGGAGTATTAGGTTAGATCTGCAGTGGAAGTTTGGCAGAATGAATTATCTGCATTGGTTTATGGTAATTGAAGATTTTTGTTTTACTTTTTTTCACATGGTTAATAAAGGTGTTATAGAAAACGACAGTTGCAGAGAACTTGATAACCAGGCTACAGAAATCTTTTTTGTGCAAAAATGCAGGATGATTTAGGGAAACAAACAAGTGTCAATTTTTGTTCTGATTTCCTACTAGGGAATACAATATTTCCAACTTTAATGTGACTATAGCAACATTCTAAGCCCTTAGCTCATACTTCAAAAGGTAGGGCTGTAAATGTAACTTTTGCTCTGCTCACCACATTTCTTGGCTGTGAATTCTGACATTGCCAAGTAGATTGTTTTCGTAACTGCTAAGCGACAGCAAAAACCCGAACCACAAAGCATTATTAGACCAGCAGTCTGCGTTTCTATGGCCTTCTACCATGAAGTGGAGTCAGTCTGCACACTCCAAGTGCAGCGAACTGCAGAAATGCAATTTGGCAAAGTTTGAAGGGAATACTTTCTTTGATTTTCCTATACTGTCTTATTAAATCTCCTAATTGTGAAGGCAATCAGTGTGTTTTTGTGAGCCAGAATAATTCCAAAGCTCAGTAAAGGGAGTGCACTGTCCTACCTGGTAGTTAAATGGATAGATTCGATGTCTCAAAAATGCCTTGCATCTCCTCCAAGTGCCAGTAGGTAATAATTTCTGTATGCTGCAGACTGGAAGGGAAATGCATTACAGTGCTGGTTTATTAATTGACTTAAGTAAATAGTTTTCATTCAGGTATTAAACTTGTCAACAGTAGTAGTTTAGATTTTTTTAAAGTTGTCGAAAATGCTTCAATTTCTAGCTTAAAGGAAGTGTATGAAATGCTGCGTAAATACAACTGGGCAGTAAACTTTCACTTTCCTTTTTAAATTTGTCCACTGTAAATTTTACTTTTTTTAATGAAGCCTATAAACTGAGCAGATAATTTGGGAGCATATAACCTTGGAACCCTTCCTCTGTGCCTGACTCGTAGACATTTTGATTTAGCTTCACAGGTGATTCCTCTTGGATTCTGTTATCCCCGGGTGGCAGTAGTTTTGCCAGGCTCAGCTATTCAGGAAACATAAATCACGTCCTCAAAAAAAAACCCCATGAAAAAGTACTGAATAAGAAAGCAATAGGACAAATGAGAAAATCTGTTTGAAATCATGATCTTTAGTCTTCTCTGCAGTAATTGAGGCTATAAAAGCAGAATTCATATGCAATCAAGGAGTCCAGGAACTGGCTACTCAACAAAAACACTGGTGAAAGGATTGTTCTGGTATTGGTAAGGGCAGGAATACTATAATATGGGCATAGTCTGTAACAGTACTTAGCTATAGCTAAACGCAATATATGTTGTGATGGATGATGTTTACTGGTTCTTAAATATCATGCAACTTTCTCCATACATAAGCTGTTAATTCATTTTGCTTATAAGCAAGGCCAAGGGGTTTTTTGGGGTTGTTTGTGGTTTTTTTAGCTGAGGGAAGAAGCCACTGAAATAATGTAATTCATTTATTGCAAAAATTATTATTCTGTGGGTACAAAACTTGCCAGAATATGTAGCTTATTATTTCTTCTGGGTTACTCGTGGTGCAAAATACAATCACAGCTGACACAAAAAGATGATGACAAGGGGCAGCTGAACTTTGTAGAGGTTTCATTTTGATCTTACTGGTTTGTTTGGTTTAGGGAAACTTAAGCACCTTGTTTCCTTTGAGCCCAGCATACTTTGCCTTGTTGGTGTTAGCTCAAAGCTGATACTATAAATAACTCTGAGTTTTTGGTGGTGTGTGGTCAAATGCTCTTTTGTACCCTAGAATTTGATTTCTTATATGTTAGAAGTAGAAAGGGATGAGAAGAGCTAGTTGTTGCAACTAGTTCATGCATGAGCAAGAATCTTAATTTATCATCAGTCTTCTTACAATCTCTTCTTTTCCTCAGTTTTCATTTTAAGCTTGTCTTTTGAACGTTGCCAAAGATGGAAAGGGAAGTTTAACAAGTTTTACTCAGCCTCGCGTGACATTCACCTGTAAACTTCAGATTTAAGAAGTATAGATCTAAACAAATTAGGTTTGGGTAGTTAGCATTTCAAACCAGATTATTTTATGTGGCTTCTAGTGTGAGATTGTAGGCATTGTGCAATTTGATTTTCTAATAAACACCATTTAACTGCTAATGATTTCATCTTAGTTAATCTTACAACTCCTAGAGTCAGGTGTTTCAACACAGTCATGGTGAACTTTTAAAGTTAAGATTTAGCAATCCTATATATAGGCATCTCCTGAGGGGTTTGTTTGGTTATTTCTTTTTCCTGAGAAGGGAATGTTTATTGTCTCTGTTCCAAGAACTTCCACATCTAATATATAATGTTTTGGTTTACAAAGCGATTATTTGTGTTTTCTTTTTCATTAAAAAAGAATCATGGAGTGTTATTGTTTTTAGTTTCAAATTTGGACTGGCATGTAGTGATGTAGTCTTTGTTATGACTATTTGCCACTGTTTGCCCAAGTGAAATGAGATGTTTTGGAACACCTTGATTTTGCTGTCTGACAAGTTTCCTCTAAGAGCAAGCAGACGGGCATTTATCAGGCAGGGAAAGACAGGACTAAAGGGGGGGAATGCACAACAACAACCATTTGGAGTGTCAGCGTAGTTCATTTCATGCAGATAGGCAGTAATTGTGGTCTATATCCAATTGTAAGGTGCAAAGATGCTGAAGTTTATTCAAAGTGCTAATTATCATAGGAGTTGCAGGCAGCATTATATTTTTACTTATAAATACTTTTATGTTTAAGCATCTTGAGCTTTTGAATACTGTGTGTCTTCTGTCTACAACCTGTGATTCGTGTTCAGGTGAAGTCCTGTGGTCTAAAAAAGGTACATATAGTCCTAAATCTCTTTGAGGTGATAACCTTTTAGAACATTGTGATTTGTTTCTATTTGAAAGATGTGCTTCGGATACTGTCCTGAACAGGAACACTTCCCAAAATCATGGATTTAATAAGGTCATCTTGACTTATTCCTTGCTATTTTATGGCATGTGTTATGTCCTTGGAGTTCTCTTACTAGCTCTTTCATTCTGAAAGTCTAGCAGTGATTTTCAAATATGAGGCCAATGAAATTAAACCAGTTTGTGTAGTTGAGCAAGAGAAAGTATGTGCTAAAAATGAGTGGTATGAAATTTCTCTGTAATTGTTTTGAAGAGGTTTCCTAACAACAGAGTCCTTTCTGTAGTGATTTTTTTCAACTCCCTATACTCATAGCAAAAAAATTATGGATTCCAGATGTAAGAAATTCAGCTGCATTATTTCCTATAAAAGAAATGTGTACAGAAAAATAATACGTGAAGTGGAAGGCATCTAACAGTTACGGAGCATTTACAGCAGCTGTGTATAATGTGACCTGTCTTAAAGATGATTGGCAGTCTGCCAGAAATAATTGAAGGACATCCATTTCCAGGAAAAAGAAGTATTAACAATCTGGCTAAGGGATGCTACGATTTTGGTATAGCAGCTGAACCTGTGGGAGTTCAGTACTGCTCTAACCAAGACCACCAGCACCCATTTCAGCAGACCTAGGGCTTTATCATCATATGAATTGCCTCTCTCTTCTCTCTTCTCTTCTCTCTTCTTCTCTCTTCCTCTCTTCTCTTCTCTCTCTTCTCTCTTCTCTTCTCTCTCTTCTCTCTTCTCTCTCTTCTCTTCTCTCTTCTCTTTCTCTTCTCTTCTCTTCTCTCTTCTTTCTCTTCTCTTCTCTTTCTCTTCTCTTCTCTTCTCTTCTTCTCTTCTCTTCTCTTCTCTTCTCTTCTCTCTTCTTTCTCTCTCTCTCTTCTCTTCTCTCTTCTCTTCTCTTCTCTCTTCTTTTCTCTCTTCTTTCTCTCTTCTCTCTTCTCTTCTCTCTTCTCTTCTCTTCTCTCTCTTCTCTTCTCTTCTCTCTTCTTCTCTCTCTCTTCTCTTCTCTCTTCTCTTCTCTCTCTCTCTTCTCTTCTCTCTCTCTCTCTTTCTCTCTTCTCTTCTCTCTTCTCTCTTCTCTTCTCTTCTTCTTCTCTCTCTCTCTTCTCTCTTCTCTTCTCTTCTCTTCTCTTCTCTTCCTCTTCTCTTCTCTTCTCTTCTCTCTCTTCTCTTCTCTTCCTCTTCTCTTCTCTTCTCTTCTCTTCTCTTCTCTTCTCTTCTCTCCTTCCCACCATCATCTTTGTTTGTGTGAGCTTTTATTAGTGCTAAGCTTAAGTTCAAGATGGACTTGGAAACATCCTTCCACTTCATGCCCCAAGGCCTTCACAAGCCTTCTGCGATAAACTTACTGCTGCTCACCCCTTTGCTTCTGCTGTGTTCTTCTAGTGGAAACAGGGTTAACCAACCTGATTATGAGGTTTTTCTGTTTTTGATTTGGTTTTACTCTATTAAGTGGCATGCTGCTATGTAGGGTGCAGTCTATAGCATGCTTGAGTTACTTGCAGTACTTGATTTGTTAACGTGGCACATGGGAAATTTGGAAGACTTCTCAAAACAATTAGTTCAGAGGAAATATATTTTCATAATTTCTTGTCCTTTTACTGTGGTCAACCATGGGCCTAAGTAAAACCATGAAACAAAACTGTGTTTCGCTCCAGGAAGTGTTACACACTGTACCCTAAAATTCAGCAGTTTCATTAATTGAAAATTTTGTACCTTGGATGAGTCTGTGGTGAACCATTGACTCTCCTACTTAGAATTGTGGCTGCACTAATTGCCACTCAACTGTTCTTGCTAATTTGCAATTAAGCCTAGTTTCAGATGTGGTTTGCTCTGGGTTATGTTGTTTTTCTTTTTCCTTGCCAAGCAGTGCATTAAAGCAAAACCACTTTTACACATGCGTGCAAAACATGCTTCAGTGTGATCTGAGTCAAACAGATGTTTGACAACAGAAAGGAATTTTGCACTGTCCTTGTTGAGTTAGTAAACTTTGGGTGCCACAGACAATGTTGTGGAACGGGTTTTAAAAGCAACCAGCTTCCACTGAGCATTTCCCTCCAAGGCTAAAGTCAAGGGGACTGCGAAAAGATGCCTTCCAGCTGATGAGAGCCCTAAAAGTCCCACTGGAGCACGAGTTGCTCTTCTAGGTCACTGTAGACCTTTGCTGCTATTTCTGGATATGGCTCTGAGACAAGGGAGGAACTGGAAGGGTCGAGAGCATCAGTGGTGCTCCTGTCGGCAGCATCTTCTGTCACGGAGTGCTGGAGGCTGAGGCTCAACCTAAAGCGGCTGGCAGGAAGCAGAGCATGCTTGTGAGGAGCTGCCTGTGCCAAGAAGTGATTCTTTCTTTTGAGGTTTGGCTAGAGATGCAACTCCTGGAGGGCAGTTCTGCTGACATGGTGAATACCAAACTGCTATTCAAAGCTGAACAGCTGATACAAATTGAAGATGAGAGCGCAGCACTTTGCAAAATCCATGTGCTTAGCTCTCAAAGCTGTTTTTTGAGAAGATAAGAAAACAGAGAAAGAAGATGCTGCTTCCACCAAGCTGTATGTCTGCATCTTTTAGAATTAAAACTTCACTAGAATGTAAAAGGCCTGCAAGACCTGGTAAATGTGCATTTGGACATTTGGAAGGGCAGCACCCTCTCCATATTCCTAACTAGGTTTGAAGCTGAGCACTACTGTGTTATTGCTGTGATTAATGAGAACAGCTAAAACTACATAACATTATGGAACATAGTCATATCTCTCACAGGCTTCCTTTCAGACAAACTGATCAGGTTTTTACAGCTACTTGTTAAAAATTCATTTTGCAAGTCAGGCTCGGACTAGAAATAGAAAAGCTAGGAATTTGTATTTTAACTGATTCTAAGTGGAACTGTGCAGAAGGAAAAATTCCTTTGAAGGTCAGTTTTCAGTTTGGCTTGAAGAGAATATAGTAACTTGGTTTGTCATGCTGTCTTTCTGATTTTTAACTCTGAACAATTTCTGAATTTATAAACATCAGACAATTCCATATCAGGAAGGTGCCAGAGAGAATGAAAACAACTACCTTAACTTCAAAGTCACTATTCAGAATGGTGCCTTTGAAACTGCTTTGACATTTGGCTGGCTGCTGTGTCTTACAGCCTACGCCGATACATTTACATATACGGCAAAAAGGAGATCTAATAATCAGATCTAGTTAGAAAAATTCCAACAAAACCAGTTTTGCAAATTGTCTGCTCTGGCACATTTCTGCTGCCCTCTGAAGCATCTGCAGCACCTGAACATTGTTGCTCTGTAGGCAGTGCTGCATCACCTGCCCTGACACAGGAGGCTGTTTGTCACGGAGAGGGAAAGAGACAAAACCCTGGGAGCAGCAGCTCGCGGGGAGGCTGTGATCTCAGCCCTCAAATCTACAAGTGTTCCCTCACCTGGAGCATGGTGCAGAGAGCTTGCAGGGTCCCTGGCTGAGGATCCTTGACCTGCAGACTAAGATATTTATGGGTTTTCTTGGGAGGGGCAGACTGAGACCTGAAATTGCAGGTGTTTGGCATAACTTAAAAGGTTTTTTGGTTATTGTCGTCCTTTTTTTGTTTTATTTTATCTTGTTTTAAAGGGCTGTGGGGGTTGTTTTGCTCCCTGGCACCATTAGTCTTCCTGGAAAGGCACAGCAGCTGAGAGCTGCTGGGTGTTCCTTACATTTTGCTGTGAATATACAGTAGCATTTTTGAATACAAATACTGATGAAAATAGTAATTACAAATGATTAGAAAAGTCTTTGCCTAGGAGTTACTGACTATCCACCTACAGGAGCATAGTAAATCTGCAAACTAGCACTGAATAGAGCGTGACCATACAATGTGTATGTGCACCTGCATGTAAGCTAAATACCTCTTTCCTGATTTGTGTAACATCTGTAAGGGGATAGACAGTGGGGGAGCTTTACAGCCCTACCAGGCTGCTAACCCTGTTTTTTTCACCTCTGAAGTTTTTTGGTTCAGTTGAACAGTTGTTACAGTTAATGGTTATTGGAATTAGGGAGAAATGTACCACTTAACCGCAGTGCAAGCAAGACTGTGTATTCAGACTGACTTAATAATTTTGTTTGTTCTTTAGCATTTGTCATGCAATTTAGGGCATACTGCTTTGTCTCTCTTTTTTAAAAATCCTGATAAAACTTTAATTGTCCCATTATCCTCCCACATGTTTTGCTCTCTAGCAGGTCTCAGGGATGGAAATGTACTTAATACAAAAGTCAAAGGTGAATAAACTAGGAAGGGGGTTTGCAATTTTTTTTTTTCATTTGGGTGTGTTTCATATTTGTTACATGCCTTGTGTTTCCTGAGATCTTTTCATTTATTAAGGGATTTTTTTATTTTTATTTTTTTTACCTGTGAGTGTAAGAAAATATGAACAAGAATGCACTCTTTTACCAGCTTTTGAAGAATTTTCACCATAGAAGGGAAAAGAAGAGACTTGTTTTGCCCCCAAGCATTATGCTGTAAAAATTGCCTCAACTTCTGCCAAACATGGTATTTTACCTTTCTTGTGAAAAGCAGTAGTTCTTAATGTGTATGCAGCATCCCAGCATGACAGGCTGAAAAGAAGCAAACTGCATATGACAATAAACACCATGGGAACTTCATCTTGTGTCTCAGTGGTGGCAATACGTCAAGGTTGCTGTGACCTCTCTCTCAGAGAGCCTGAAAAGATAACTGTGTTTATATTTAGTGGTAGCTGTTCATTTCGGGGTTTTTTCATCTTGGACTCTGGTTTTATTTTATATTTCTCTCTAAACTGTGCATCTACCAAAATAGGAAAATTAGAATATTTTGATTTGTAGTTATTAATGAATCCTGGCATTAAAACCTTCAGAGGGGGGTATGTTTAGATAGAGTATGTAGGAGTGATAACATGAGAGCAAGCCTGAATTACAACATCAAACCTGAGGGCAAAGACATGGGAGTTCACGTAAGTGCCAAGACTTGTTGTCTACTCAATTTACTGGCCGTTTTATGTATTTCATGTTGCCCCAAGCTAGGATGAAGTGGAAAAGAACAGAAGGTACTGACATCTGTAAAATCTCCAGACTGGTACCTGATGTTACTCTCCCTGCCTTCCAATCTCAACACCTAATGTGGTACACAGTATGAACCGGCTCCTTTCCCAAGCAGTAAATTGATCAAATTGGCATAAGCAATGTTTCTGAACCTTTTTTAATTTGTGAAAAATAAAACATATACATCTATATATATTCTTTCTACCTCTATATTTTGGCAGTCATTCATAGACCCTTTTAGGAGTAGTCTTTGGCCACAGTCTAGGGCATCTGGATCAGTGGCAGAAAACCAGGGAAGAGATGTCATAAAAGAAGACTGTTTGTTGTCTGCTAATTCAGTAGTGTCGAGCTAAGAACATCTTTAAGATATGCAAAGAGTGATTTCCAGCAAAGAAGACTTGAGTAGCTTCTGGCTCTTCCTTCAGAGCTGGTGATTTTGCACATCACTGGTACTACCTTGGGTTTTATTGTTGCTGATGGGCAGGGTGTGCACATAACAAATCTAGCTGCCAGAGATGGTAAGAAATTAACTGTTTCAGTCACCTATCATGTCTGCCCACCAGCAGGAAGGGAAAATCAGTGACTGGGTTTTTTAAGTTGTGAGGTAAACTAAGTTACTATCCATAGTAGCTGGAGTGCCTCTGTGAAAGATGAAACCTAAAAAGCAGCCAGGCAGGGACAGCTGGAGGCATTCCTTGAATGCTCGTTTAAGATGTTTCATAGCAATACCATAGAAGAGTGGGAGGCTTAATTAGAAGTTGTTAACAAGTCTTTCTTAAAAACAATTCTTAATGTGACTTCCTAATTCTGCCTGTCCAGGTACACGGAGTAGAAACATTTCATGGTATCTGAGAAATGGAAGGAATCCTGCTGTGACTGGCTTTTTATGTAATGCGATATTTTTCATGAATGAGATTTACAGAAAGCTTATCCTTTGCTCCCCCTTCTCCCCCAATGTCCTAAAATAAATAGAAGCCTATGTCTTGTAGATTGCTAGCTTGTGGCTATTTTTTGTTATTGAATAGCAGATATTAAATAGATTTTTCATTTCTATACATGTTTCCCTACTAGCAAAAGAAGATTGCAAATACATGGTATTTACAGGTATGGTTATTTTTTTCCAGGTAGGTATTATAAAAGCTTATGTGATACTGTTGTCACACTGGATGTGTCCAATAGGTACACGCAATTAATTACAAAAACTGCCATACAGAAATCATTGTTCCTGCTATAAAGTATTAAGTAGAGCTAATTGGTATATATGTTCTTCCACATATGCATACTTTCACTGTCAAAATGTCCTTCCAGCTACTGCTTTAAACAGTTGGGGTCTTCTGATCAAGAACTGTGTTCTTGGTTTATGTTGGTGCAGACTTGAATGATGAGTTCCTGGACCCATGTCTGCAATTTAGCAATGCAAATTGGAAAATAGGGTTTTTTTTAATCAGCTTTCTATACCAAGCAGTTAAACTTTGTGAAACAGGTTAACAGAGCGGAAAACATTGTTTCTCTGAAGAAAGACACCTTTTAATTTTCTGCAAGCCATAATGTTATCTCCTTGGGTTTTGGATTTGTGTAGATTCTTAGCTGGGCTGAGAACTGTACCTTTTCACCTTTTTCACCTTTTCAAAAGAGATATTTTTACTCATGTAAATTTACCTATAAAGGAATCATAGTCCTAAATCACACACATGAAATTACGTGATTCATGGTCATCTCCACGTGTTAGGTACAGAAGCCCAAGAGCACACAGAATACCAAACTGTTAGAAGGGAGGTTCTTAAATCACTGAAAAAATCATTAGCATCAGAGTTGGAGCTGTAAGTTCCTTCTCTTTCCTCCAAGATGAGGCTACAAGTTAAAGGTCTTCCTTGAGAAAAAGCATATTTATGCTTAACAAACATGGTGTGCGCTTAGCTTAGCTGCGATATCTTTCCATTGTTTTCTTTGTCCTTTTTTTCTTAAGATACTGGTAGATAGGTGTTTATATAAAAACTTTGCCTGGCAGCTATTTTACTTCTTCTTTTCCCACCTGATTAATCTACTAGTAAGACTGTAATTAAGAGTTAAGGTTGCAGGGGGTGTAAAGTGTGAGAGACTATGCATCTTGTATCAGATATCCATAATGTGTTCTTCCACCCTTTTTCATCCTGATGTCAGGTAACAGCACTAACAAAGTGATGAACCTTTCATCTTGTAATCCTCCACCCTTCCTTATGCATCACTGTCTGTTTTGCACGGTCTTGCTACTCTATCCCTTTATCAGCTGCTATCATCACACCCATTATATCAGCCTCAAAATGTTAATCTGCAGCTTTGATGTTGTACTGGTTGCTTGCGCCTTTCCATGGCACAGGGCTTTCCTTTTGTCAGGTACATGGCATGGGGCCATGCTGCGGTACAAAGGCATGCTAGCATAGAAGAAGATGATAGCTTGTTCCTTGAGGCAAGTGCCTCCAGGCAACTCTTGTCACAGCAGCCATCATCCTTGTATGATGCAGTGTTTGTTACCCTGCTTTTCCATGACGGGAGAAAGTGATCTAGGTGTAGCTGTCAGGAAGAGACTGCTCATCCTTGCACACCAGCAAGACCAGGCCATCATAATTGGGCAGTGCACTATAAACTCTACATTACAAAAGCACTGATGCATGGATTCAGTCCACCTATCTTGGGTTTGTTTGGAAAAAAATTGCTGTTCTGTCTATCCACTTTCTGTGGGTGCAGCAGCACACACCTGTGATAAGGCAAAGTTCCTAACGTAATTTGGGGCACTTGTGAAACACTGGAGGATGTAACAAATAGCGCAAGGTACATGTGGACCAAACAAATTTCATACGCTGCACCACTACGCTGAGCTCTGTAGTATTATCAGTGCCTCACTAAGTACTTTTCAGGGCAGTGCCACAATCATTCCCTTGCTCCATATTTCCACATGCAATGTGAAGGGTTCAGCCTGGTCTGGTATTTTTTCACCAGCTGTGTTTCAGGCCTGATGACGTGGTGAAGCCATGCCACTAGGGAGCCTGCTGCCACTGTTTTCTTCTTCCTGCAGCCTCCTATGGAGATGCTGCTCGTATTACCATATCTAGGTTTTGAAGACCTGTATGCCGAGTGAGGAAAACATTGTTGGGAGACATGTATTATTCTGATGGTCTGTAGCCAGCCAACCACTTTGCTCAGCAGATGCTTCCAACTGGGAGCAGGTACTTGATCTTTCATCAATGTTGTCCGTGAAAGATACACCAAAAATGAGCTTCTGCTTTGGTGTGCTGAGCCATGGGTTGCAGTGTACAAGTCAAAATGAGTGTGTGTGGGCAGGTACCTGTAATGCTTTATCTTGTTCCAGTGGAGGTGAGTCTCATCCACCTTTTCTCTGATTATTACCTGAGAAAGCTGGTTATGTTCTGTACTTAACTGGTTCGGTTTCTGTTCGTCTGTTTTTCCTCTGCCTGCTCTCTCCATCCTTTTTGCCTCTAGCGAGCATGATTGCCATCTGCCATTTCTTTGCTGAAGACTTCGAGACCACTGCCTTGGGTGATAAAGCCTGAGAACATGGCCAAGACCACTTGGAGCCTCTTGGTTGGCTATGCAATGGGCTTCCCCACCTCCCTGCTTTTGGGAGTGCAGCGCAGAGGTGTTTGCATAAGGTCAGCAGAGGTCCATCTGGATGAGAGTCTGCTGCGCACCATACTGGGAGCATCTTCATGCTGCATGTGTGAGGCTCACTTTACCCTCAGAGACCATCTAGACTGAGCAGCAATACTCATAAAACTAAGGTAACATAACCGGTCAGTCTTGACATGCTGTTGGAGGGGTTGTGTGATGGGCAGGTGTGTAAAAATGCTGCCAGCAAAGTCGGGTGCTACTGATGGCAATTTAGTCACCATGTAAATACCAGTAAAGGGCTGGAGAACCCTAGAACTGTGTGTGTGTGGTGAGTATTCGCTTTGTAGATCAGTTGTTTCAGAGGTGATCAGCACAGTCAGGAATGCTAAAAGGGAAAGATTTTTGTATTTCAGATGGTTGAGCACAAGGTGTAACAGGCAAGGGAGGTTCAGGTGAGTTGTGCCATCACTGCTTTCACATCAACCAAGGATGCAGCTGGGTGTACAGAAGCAGAAGGGTGCCCGTAGCCACCTGTCCAGCAGGAGACAGACAACACTGATGCCATGTTAATAATATTTAAGGATAATATAATTGGAGTCAAGGTTAGCAGATATTTACTTTTTTATTAAAATTGTTGCATCTTTGGAGACTCCATGGTCTTAAACTAGAGCTGGAGGCACATACATAATACAAGCGTATTATTCCAAGATGCTAAAATAGCAGAAGCAATACTACAGTTTGTAAATTTTCAGATGGCTAAAGGAATGTTTCATTAACACAGGAGATACAGAAGGGAAGAATCTCTGCTCTTGACAGCATTTTGCAAAGATTGCAGCTTACTATAGCATATCTATTAAATGTCCTCCACCTTGCTGTGCCACGATACTTGCACGGGCAGATAAGAAAAGCCTGGAGATAAGCAAAGAGGCTGTATTCCTGTTCCTGTGTGGATATGCTGGGAGAAGCCAGAGCCCAAGCAGTTCTTTTGTGCTTTGATTTTCACACCCATCTGGGGAGGAAGAGGGAATGCATCGCAACTCAGATGTGGAGGGCTGCGGTACAGGCTGGAAATGTTTCCATCCCTCATTCTGGGCCAGCACCCCCAGTTCTGCTCTTGGTAATGTCTATGTGTGAAGGTGGAAGCTGGGCAAATGAGAAGGATCTGCTTCTACAAGTCTACTTGTTCTTTTCCTTTCCTAAGACAAGTTGGTTTTCTACAGTATTTTGAAACTTGGAAGAAAATGTCTCATCTCTGGGCAGTTTTACGCAGGTGAAGGTGCAGTTGTTGGATAAGGACTATTTGCTAATAGAATTCAGGCTAAGCCATGTGCAGATCCGTGCTAGCTCTGAAAAATCAGAGAGGAAAGATCACTGGCCTGTGAATTTGAGGAGGAAAACTGTTCTGGTTAAAATAAACTGTTCAGGTTTGCTGTCCCACCTCCTCCCAAGTGATAAACAAAAGTAATAGACAGTAAAGGAAAGGTGTTTCATTTAAAAAATCTTGAAATAAAATATTTAGGGTCTGGGGGGCTTTATCATCTCCTTCCCCACCATAACTGTATGAAATTGGAACCAAAAGTGACGTAATTCTAAAACCATTGACATCACCAAGTTCTTAACTTTTCACCAAGAAAATTTCAGTCAAAAGTTCTTGCTTGCCCCTGGTAGCACTTCCCTATAAACTTTTTTAACAAAATGTGGGGAGAAGTCAATGGATGCATCAGATTGCTCTTAACTGTAAGATGGCTGAGCTCAGTGGTGAGGACGGTGTTTCAAGGTACGTGCGTATTGTGCTCTCAGCAACACCTCGTGTCTGACACTTAATATACCGTAAGGAAACCACACTGCATGAGCAGCCTGTTTCACACAATGAAGGTGTACTCTGATGAGCACACCAGGGAGCTAAATCAGGGGCATAAAGGCTGACAAATATGGATGTAGCTCCATGTTGCAGCCCTTCATCTGCCACATCCACCTGTCCCTAGCAGTCCAATGGGGACCTCTTCCAGCACATTTTAGGATCATCAGAGAATATCTGTTTATTTTCCAGAGATCGCAGTGACAGTTTAGATGCTTGTCTGTCTTGGCTTTGCAAGTGAAATTGTGACTTTAAAATCTACTCTATAATATGCTATGGTTTGTTTTTCAATTTCTGCTTGAGGAGCAAATACCCAGTCTTGTGAGAGCATCACATGTTGAAAAGTCTTCCTTTCACACCAGGACAATGCCATAGCTGCCCTAGTAAATGCATCATCCAGGTTTTACATTAAATCAAGCATGTAGACTTGATTAATCCCAGCAGATGGTAAGGAGTACTAGTTCTATCATTCAGTCAGCCCTGAGAAAATTCTCCTCACCTTAGGAAAACTTCCTATATAGCCAGCCAGCTGTTTTTGAAACATACTCCTAACCCTCAGGGCTGGAAACATGTTTGTCTGTTAACTGAGAATCAGACCACATGGCTCATTCCCTGCACCCGAATAATGCTTCATTACAGAGTGCACCACAGCTGTCGTCCTGCTCCTACACCCTTTTTCTTGCAAAACTTCATCTCCTCCTCCGTTTTGCTTGGGACCCCTCCTGCTGTATTTTCAGAAAGGCACTGGCTCTGGAGAACAGTCTGTTAAAGTTCTGAGGCTAGGAAAAGGGTCCTAAGGCAATTCTGGTGAAGTATTAGTTTGAAAAGGGTAAAGAACTTTAATTTCCGTAGCCAAAACCAGATCGTATCTATCTAGGTTTGACTCAATAGCTGAGATACCTGTTTCAAGGTGAATCAAGTTTGGGGAGAGTCCTCAGTGCGAGGGCTGACCTGTAGTGACCAGCTTTAAAGCCTCTGTCACTATGCCCTCGGGACATTTTCTTAGGCATAATGCACTATAAGCACTCACACTGCTGCTAACTGGCATGCAGCTTTTAGGGTGGGAAGACTCCCCTAAATTTATTACGTATTCCATAAATGAAACAAAACTTCTACTTTTGATTTTATTATGAGAAAATCACCAAAATTCTAATAGTTTTCTCTAAAAGTATCATAAACTTTGAAAAAGATAACAGACAGGTTTTCCAAAGTCCTCTAAATACCAGCACTGAGTAAAACTGTGTTGTTTAAAAATCCCTTCTACTATTAATAGTATTTATTTGATTTTTTTTATCCCAGCTGCATTTCCTCCTAAGCAAGCTGCATTTGTTTTCCTTGTGAGAATCTTCTGTTCCGGCCCCGTTGCTGCTGCAAGGGTACCCATGTGGAAGGACTTCCTAGCAAGCAGCATTTACCCTTGTAGTTACACACTTTGCTCATCAGGACATTTACTACATTCAAATAAAGTCGTGACTAAGCAAAAAAAGTTTTATTATTTCAACTTTCTTGGACTTATTGACAAAATCTATCCTGAAAATGCCAGGAGGAGGAAAACCTGCCACCATCCCACCACCCCTAACTTGCTTGGCAAACTCCTGGCAGAATCTGACAAGATTTAGGAGATTTTTTTGTGTGTTTGTGTTGGTGAGCTTTTTCAGCTGTCTTTACAAAACTGTTCTCTGGTGTTGCTAGCGAACAGGGCATGCTGCCATTCCACAGGTACGCCCAGGAAATGGCAGAGGCGTGGAGTTCATTTTGATACCTTCATAAGGTGACATCATTTCATCTAGTCAAAGGCTGGTTTTGCTAAAATAAGGATTAAAAGTTAGCAGTCTTCCTGGTCTGGAAGAGAAATTGTCTCCCTGCTGCAAAGACCCGTTTCCTTGAATGTAGAATAGTAAGGAGCTGCCTACAGCTCTAAGTCTTTTGCAGCCCTTGAAGTCACACATATTCGCATTTATGTTCTTTCTCTCATATCTGTTTGTTTTCCAGCCGTGGCATTTTTCACACAAATCCAAAACCGACTGTGCATGCCTCCACATTCATTGCTCCCCTTGACTTCAGGCAGGTGGGAGGATCAGTTTGCTCCAAGTCTATTACTTTTGTGGCACTTTCTGGCTAAGGTGCTCTCTGTCCCTTGTGCAAGGAGATCACTGTTAAATCAAGACAATAAAAAAAAAGAAAAAGACAGCTAAGAGGTTATGTTAGTTAAGGGTATGTCTGTGCTGCACCACCCGAAGAGCAGTCATTGAGCTGGTACTTCTGTCTGTGTCACAGCAATGCCGTGGGACGTTCAGAGCTGAGATCTTCAAAGGTACGTTCAAAACTGTCAGCTGGCAGCATTGCACATGGGTTATGGGAGCAATGTTAATTAAGCAAGGAGCAGTGCTGCCTGGAGCTGATTTTATCACTGCCAATTCTGAAAGCAGCTTGCTCACAGCTAGACCAGGGCATTGCTGCAATCCTCTGCTGCAAGGTTCAGGTCTGCTCCGTTTTTGCCTTGGCTGGTGGTTCGGGTGCTACAAATGAAAGGATTTGGTAAACACAGCTCTACAGAAAGCCAACTGTTTTGCTGTGGTGAGCGTATCGTTTCTCTAGAGTACTGACGGTATTGGGATAGCCTTCAGGCATTATTATTGTCTTGTGGGGAGAAGGGATTGTCTTTTGGGGTTGGTTTGTTGTTTTCTTACACTGGTGTTTTGGTGGATTTTTTTTTTAATTAGAAAAAACAAAGGATCTGGTTGTTGTGCGTAACAGAAGAGCACTGTGTGAAGAGTGCTGTTAAGGATAGTACATGTGGAATGATGTGTGCTGGCGGTATTTTATTGCTTTGCATACAAACGTGTCCCTCCTCTCTAGCTGCAATCTGCTGATTCAGTTGAAGAAGCAAGGTCAGCTTTCATCCCTCTTTTCCGTTCCTCTCTTCCTATATTCTCAAAATATTTTACAATATTTCTTGTTCACTGCCAGTGAGCTTTGTGCTTTTCTCCATAGCTCTTCAGTCACCCAGGGCTCCTGGTGGTTCCTGCTACTTCTGCCCCACACCCCACTGTGTTTTGAGCTGGGGCAGATAAAAAAAACCCTAACAGCTGGGAAAGAAGGAGAAGGGTTACAGGTATGCTATCGCAGGAGGCAGGGTTGCCAGCAGCAAGATGACAGATTGAGTGGTCACATTTCTATTGGCATGAAAAATTTTAAAACTGGCCAGTAACCCAATGGTTAACGTGATGGTTGCTCACATGCAGTTATGCAGGACTTGCCATACTTCGTGCTGTGAGGGACCACAGCTGGTTCACTGCAGAGAATCATAGCAATTCAGCCATTGATGGTGACATCAGATTTCTGAAGAGCGCAGCTGGTGCTCAGCAAAACGAGTGTGTCTGCCACACCAGAAGAGTCAAAGATGTGCTCCAACAGAAGACCACTTCACTGTGGATCAAGGAGGGCCTTGCTGAAGAGAAGGAAGTAACTCCTTCAATGCCACATGAGCTGTCTTGGGCAACAAAGATTTTTGAGTCTCCTCCCAGTTAGATGACTGTTGCAACTTAAAACAGGCAAATCCACTCCTTTTTTTCCAAGCTATTGCAAAAGGCTGAAGAGTAGTTTGCGGTGGTGACAAATATCAGGTAGCTCAGAGACACGGTGTGAATCCTTGGTCCTGTTGAAAGGAGCAGTCCTTCACCACTGCCTGCATTGGAGCCAGGATTTTTGTGTCTGTGCGTATTTCACCATCTGTCCATCTCAGGAAGGGACTGGGAGGTAAAGTATTGCAAATATTTTCAAACACAGTTGATTTTTCCATGGGCAGCTGTAAGATAAGACCATTTTTCTTTCATGAACTTTTTGGTCATTCACAGCTTTGGTGGCAGGTGATGGATGACAGTGTAGCTGGTAGGGCAGCCAGGCAAATGAGCAGATTTGGAAAGCTGCCTTGCCTGAACAGATGTTCCTTTGCACAAACACATTTGGAAGGCCCCTTTGAACACATAGTACGATCAGATCACCGGGTATTGTAATGGCTTTAACTTTCATGTCAGAGAAATCATCAGTTTTTAGGATAGGAAACTTCTTAAAGTACCTTTAATGTTGTTCTGATTTAATCAACAAGAAATATAGTAAGTACCCAATTATGAAATAAGTGACAGGCCTGTCATAGGATTTTATCCTATTTCTGTCTCTTTCTAAGCACAGCAAGGGGATTATTTTAATGAGGTAATGAGTATTTTATTTTGCAGTAATATTTGGAATTGAGAAATTCAAGGAAAGATTGAACATCCATGCTCAGATGAAATGGTAAATAATGTATCATCATGAAGTCAGTCAGTTTTTTCAGCATTCCAAGGTTTGAAGTATTTCTATAAAAGCAGTCATATGCTGTCTATCTCTGAAAGTCCTGGTACAAGCGATACCTTGCTGGCTGCAACATGCTGCCACTGACTGAACCTTTGCAGTGTGTTCTGACCAGCAGACCTCATCCCCTGCATCCCACAGATGCCCATGCGTGAGTGTAACCTTTGCTGATGTGCATGGAGACTCAGACTTGAACCTTGCCGTGTGTATTGCTGTCTATGCATATGCTTGTTAAACACCTGGCCTGCGGAGGAGGTCCTTCAATGTCTTAGGAACAGGGACAGAACTTTATAACTCCTGTTGTTGCATTTCCATGAGCTTAATGGGATACTAGGCTTGAGAATAGTAGAGCAAGGTCCAAATATTTCATTTAAGGATTAAATATTTATATTGTATCAGGTTTTTTTAAGAGCTCCCTACTTAATTGTTTCCATATAAAACCTTAAATGAACCTGGCTATTAAGAAAAAAATGTTCCCTTAATACTGCCAGAAGATTAAAACCAGTATTTTTAATATATGCTTGATGTCAGAGAAAAAGCCTGTTTTGTCCAGTCCTGCCTTCAGTATACATGTCAAGGCAGTCTGAGGCTTTTCACAGATTCTGCCAGATGCAGTTATCCAGCAAAGTGCATTTCTGAATTCTGGATTACAACAACTGTAAACCTAGGCATGGATTTTTTGGAGCGATTGGCTCAAGAGCATTCCTAGGTCTGCCCAAAGCTCAGCTCTGGATGAGGGATGCATCATGTTGAGTGAGTTTGGGATCAGCACCTCCAGAGCAGCTTCACTGGCAATAAATGTCAGGCTTTTCAACCTTCCTGAGTTTTCAGGTGAATGCTGTTGAAACACTTAATTTTTCTCTGTCTTGTATCTCCCCACCTTGCAGCCTGCTCTCCTTATCCTTCCATGCTCCCTGCCCCATCCCTGGCTTTAATTGGTACTTAATGCTGCGCAGGTGGAGCAAGTTTTCCATCCCAATGCTCAGCTAAATTCATCTTGCTCCTCACTGAAGAGGGGAGTAGCCTCGTAACAGATTTGATGCTACAGGTGATTGAAGGAAACATCACTCTGATGTCACTTTGCCTTAGTGGTTTTTTTATATCTACAGATTTTCCTTTTGCCACTATTCAATGAAATCTGTTTGTATACCAAGTATCTGGTAGTAACAACAACCTCCCTGAGTAGGAGGAGCTGCAGGTACAACTTTATTTTAGATGGCTGGGTTTAAGTGTGTGTAATGCTGTCTGAGTGTGGCATGTTAACCGGGACAGGTAAGGAAATCCTGTTTCAGATTATAATTACTCAGTGTAGGTTGCAGCTGAACATCAACCTCTGTGGCTACCTTTCTACACTAAGTGTAGCTTTGGGGAAAGAATAGACAAACCAACACATACCCTGTCCAGCTGCACTGGCAATTTTAGCTATTTCATTTCAAAGTTAGAAGTAGGGTACACAAGTCTCAGCCTCTACAACTGCAGAATTGTCATGCCTAATATTGGAAAGTCATGAGTCATGTTATCATCCTGTTCCTATTTTCCTCCCTCCGATGAGATCTGAAATGATAAGAAGCTGCGTGCTTCATGACGCCTTTTGAGCTTATTAACTTTGCAGGACAGGCTCTTCAACTGGTCTTTGTACAATTAGAATTTTCAAGCGAACAGAAAAATTCAAGTGCACAGAAAAATTTGTTTTTTTCTGAAGACTCCTCAGAGGTCAGTGACTTTACTTACCCTCCCTTAACCCCTGAGCTTCATTTAGTCTCCAGCAAGCTCCGGCTGCACTCATAGCCACCCTCTGTCCCCCTCCTCGCTCTGTAGCCTTCTAGCCTCCCTGTTCACAGCTCCCCCAAGTATACAGCTGGTGCGTTAAACTGTCTGCCCTGTTAACACTGCCTTGTCCTCTGCTTCTCACTCCAGATTTGTTCCTCCTCCACTTACTCTGGAAACCCTCCTTCAAACTGTATTTCTTGAGCACCAGGCTCTTTTTTTGCCCAAAGTCTCCCAGTTTCACACCATGCCTCCCCAGTAGGATATTATCCTCAGTCCTTGTCCACACATTTTTTGTTTTCTGTAGTATCATTCTTTACTGCTGCACATTCACAGATCCTCTCACTGTCTTCTGTCTAGGCTGTAAACCGATAACAAGCCTGGATTTACAGTAACAGATTTTTCTTATTAGGGCAGGTTCCATCCCCTTGCAGAAGCTGTAAGGGAATCAAAGCCCATTTGGCCTTTTCACCAAAGGTGACCTCCTTCAATCGTATAGAGAAAAAAAAGGAAAAGGGTACAGTGGGCATTTGGGACATGTATGGGAGGAAATAATAAGCTCCTTCCTTTATTAATATCACAAATAATAACAAAAAACACTGCCTAAATTCAGAGGAGGAGGTCACTACTGAGGGGTCAGCGTGGAGCTGATTCTACAGGCAGATCTGGAAATTTTAATCTTATCTCAGATGTCTTCTGTGGACCCCATTTACAGCTGTAGTTTGGGAATAAAGATCTAGAGGAACACATTTACTTCAACTATCATCTTGTATGAGTTCTTCCTGCACTTTCCCCCCTGGCTTCCTTCTGTTGCATATGCAGGATGCAGCCTGTTTTTATTAATTGCCATCAGAATTTTATCCAACAGTTCCTCAGCATCTTCAGCAACTCCAGCAGCTGTTTTCACTTTCTGTATTTTCTCTGAGCAGCTAAGAATGAGGATTTACTCATACCTGGGCAGCAACTAAGAAATGGGTTTGCATATGTTTTTTAGAAGTTTCATGCTTTACAGTGTTCCTAATACGGCAGAGGGATTGCACTCAAACCCAGGTAAGTGCACCCTCATTCCAGCCTGAATGACTAGGCACTGAATGGATCCTGTAGAAGAATGAAATCCACCAGAGCAGATCGTTTCTGCTCCATTTTCTCCCATTTGGTTTCCAACTGTCTCCTGGACTATTTCTGCGCATCTTTGATCAGATCCCTTAATTTCCCACTGCCTAAATATAAATTAAGTACAATAGTATTTCTTTACCTTACAATGATGCGGGGAGCTGGAAACTGCTTTATATTGCTTGGATTAGAAAAAAAACCAAAAACCACAAAACAAAAACAAACAAAAAAAACCCCCAACAACAAAATATGGGAGCTATAGCAAGATATAGTGAAAGTCACAAGCTTTTGTGGATTTGGCTTTGTGTAAGGTTGTCCAGAAAGTGTGCAATGAATAGGATTAGAGCCCAGTTGTTGTCGGGTCTAGCCTGGCAGAGGCCATTCTCGAAGTAAAAGCCCATAGCATGAGGTTAAATTAATTACTACAGTGTGTATTTAATAAATACAGCCAGCTGTCTTGCATCTTTGACCGTTCCAAAAGCAAGTAGTTGTACCTTCACTCATTCTTTAACTGTGAAATTCCTCATAATTTTCCTCAGTGGGGAGGTCAGAGGGTGAAAATATGAAGCTGCAGAGTGATACGAAATAATTTGATGTAAATCGCATTCCAGTGGATACTGTTGCACTTCTTAACAACAAAGATGCATTTCGTGTATTTTAAAGTAATTTAATTAAAGTCTACCAAAGCTATCCAGGCTACCTGGAAACTCAGATTTCATAATTTATTATGGTACCATTTCTCAGCAGTCGTCTTTTGCTGAAAATCCAGTTCTGAGTTTCAACCGTACAGGTTTTCCACTGTACAGGGCTTTTAAATGTTGTGTCTTTTCTGGTTTGACTTTATGAAGACAAGAAAAAATGAAAGGAAAAAAAAAAAGTCAGGTCATGCTGATGACCCAGGAAGCAGCATTTCATTGAAACTCCTATATAGCTGCCCCTGGGAATGCTCTAGGCAAGCAGCAGTTTCTCTATATTTATTTTAAAAGTGAAATATTAGAAAGCTAATGGAAAAAGCACTCAGGGAGAAGGAAGGAAATCTGCAGAAAAGGAGAAGCCCAGAGCAGCAGAAGTGTGATGGCCAGTAGAAAGACAGAGAGCAGCTAAGACAACTAATAAGTATTTCACAAAGCGAAGACAAAGTATCTTTTTGTTTATCTTTTGCTGGTCAGGAAAATATTTTCTCTTCAAAAAACTTCTCAGAACTATTCAGAAAAAAAAAAACTTGCTGATGAATACCTTTTGCTTTTGTTTTTTGACATATCAGAATATCTTAAATTAAGCCTCTTTTTTTGATTCATATAGTATCTATCTGAAACTCTCATTCATCTCTAATCCTCCCTCTGCTCTAGGTGGGAAAAAAACTGATTTATTTCTTCTGTTAGCAGTTAGAGGTCAGTATACCCTGGTGGTTTTGTTGATAGTATTATCTTTATATAAAAGATTTCCCTTCTGCCAAATTCCAGGTGTCCTTTCTTCTGCTTCAGTAAAAGATCTTTCCTTTTTAACATTTTTTTTTTTAACATTTTTTTTATTTTTAACATTTCCTTAATAAATGTCAAGTGGGGAGCAATGGTCTTTGTTCCTGGCTCTTGGTGAGAAGCTCAGGCAGAAGTGGGGAGCCAAGCCTCCCTGAATGTCCCTTGGCTGAAACTGCCTTTCCCAGATGGACTCTGGGGTGGTTTGCTGCCCGGGGGTCCTGGTTTCTTACTTTGTGTACTCTTTTCCCTCTCCCTTTTTGACCCTTTTTGGGCCAGTGTCAGTAACAGTAAAGTAGTACGATGTAGTCGCTCAGCCCATCTGAGGCACCTCAGTTAAGGGCCAAATAGTTCTTGCTCCTCATATATTTGGTGCAGAGAGAGAGGATACAAGTATCCGAGTATCCAACAGATACCAGATGGAGAGTCAGAGTCTCTTCCCATTAGTTTTTGGGTCTTTTTTTTTTTTTTTTTTTTTGGGGGGGGGGTGGGTGGGAAGGGTATGGGGGGAGCTGTCCCCATTCCTGACCTTGGGGGAGCAGACAGAACTATCGATGCAGGCAGCAGCAGAAGGGAGAGCAGTGGCTGTGAATGCAAAGGGACCACTGCTCATCCCAGCTTCCCACACAAACCTGAACGGAAATATGACAGGAGTAGTAAGAAGACGTTTTGGGTTATCATTCTGATAAAACAGCACTTCAGAAAGATGTAAAAATCTGCTCTCAGGGTGAAAGAAATAGAACAAGCCAGCTGACAGGCTGTGGCTTCCAGAGGGTGAAGGCAAAGCCTTTTACTTTCTGAATCAGTCTCCCTGCTCAGACACTCCCTGATTTTAGTCATTCAGTAGCTATTTGGAGGCTTTCCTGATGCTGAAAAGATAAAAAATATTTCATTTGGGTTTTCATAAGCCTGTCATTAAGCAGGCAGTGAAAGGAATTGTTTTCTGGGCAGCAGGTTGAGGCAGGAGGCTGAGACATCTCAGGAAAGCCTCTCTGGCCAAAATAATTATTAGGCTCCATGGTAATCTATTGTTCAAACCCAGGATTTGTTGAAATAAGAAGCTAGATGTCTGATTAGTGCACTAAGAAAAAAATGTATAGACAAGTTGCATAATTCCCTGAAATTCAGTGTTTTTGAAGGTATTTTTTTCATTCTGGAAAGAGTTCTTCATGTACCTTGGAAGAATTTGCTGCGTTTGTGTCTGTCTATGGTGTCTAAGTTGGTTTTACTTAAATGACAGGATAACTTGTATTGGGTTTTGTTCATCATCTTCACAAGTGTTAATGAAGACGGTTTCTAAGGCCTGCACTCAGGGATATTGGCCAGAGGTCACCCTGCCCTTTACATCAAGCAAAACTGAATGCCAGCACAGAAAAAACATCTTCAGCTCCCCTTCCCCCTTTTATGTGGCTTTTTTTTTCCCCCCCTTGTCTTTTTCAAAGGAAAAGTGATATGGAATGTAGTTATAATCAGATTAATCAATAATTATAGAAACATAGTGTGGTATATCTTCTGCCTCTGGAAGTCTTTTTCTTCTTGCCCGTTCTGAAGACGGTCTCGTCATTTGCCTTTTACTGTCCATGGGTCTGTTCTCAGTCTCCATGACTCCCATAACACTAGACTGTTTTCTCCTAGTGACACTGGCAAGCTTGTTCATCCCCCTTGGATGCATCTCGTCTGGTGCCACGGAGCTGTGTAGATCTGTTGTGCCTGGGCCCCTCACGCCGTATTCCTCTACCGGGGGTGACACTTTGCTCCCCCAGACTCTGCTATGAGACAGAGGCACCTGGGAGGTCTGAGGGCAGAACCTGCAAGTAAAGACTGTAAATTTGTATTTTCTACACACACTTAGTAGAAATTTAGAATATTTCCTCTACTGAAGTTATTGTTTGCTATCCAAATATCTCTGTATGGTCATCAGGACTTCAGTATATAAGTAAGAAACAAAAGAAGAAAGTGATAGAACCCCAGTTTCTCAGATCCCATGCATTAGGGTTGGTATTTTTTTGTAAATAACCTAAGTTATTCTCCTCAAACTGGACAAGACTGCCTGTTACTTCATCAGATGTTTTGAAAGATTGCAATTATCCTGGAATGTGATGTGTGAGCTGTCACAGTGTGTAAGCAAAAGGGAAGGAGAAGGAAATGGGGAAACAAAATACAAAGGTAATTAGAAAAAGACAACCTCTTATGTTAAATATACTTTCACATATTGTACAAGAATATGCAATTTAAAGTACTGTATTTTAAATGTAGACACCTCTGTGTGAAGTTGGTCTGAAGAAGCTTGCAAAATTAAGAGTTTTATTTGACCTTTAGGTTGTAGGAAACAAAGTGGTTTTAAAAGGCTTGTGAAGCTATTTTTTTTTTTTACTTCCAAGATGAAGACTTTTATCTTAATCTCCCTTTGCAGTTCTGGCTAATTTTACTTCCGTGATTGCACTATGCCAGGAGAGTGTGGTGCTCAGAGCATCTCCCGTGCTAGGACTCTCCAGTCCCTGTAACTTGCATATTACCTGGTATGAGCGAGGAGACACTCCTCTGAGAGAATGAGCAGCCTAAACCCATTTCACTTCCCACATAGGCACTCCAAAGAAGTTAAAGGTTGACAGCAGGTAATAAAATGCGGTTTGGCTTTGTGGGATGGTGGTGAGAGAGAGGGAGCAGGGATGAGAAAAAGACGGATGCAGCTCAGTGGTAACTGGTCAGGAGAAGTGCTCAAGCTACTGAGAGCAAATGTGAAATTGAGATGAACCCAATATAGTTTCATCTAATTAGGGAAAGACGTTGTGATGCTTTCCCATGACAAAGAGCATGATGATCTGTCTGATCTATCTGTGATAACAGCAAACCAGAGAGAGTTTTTAAAGAGCAGCTTAAGTAAAACATTTGGCTGGGAAAGATATATGAGGAAAATTTTAATAGTAGAATACATAGCCAGCATTGATTGAGATGGAATGAGGAGGAGGAATAACTAGAGCTGATTTAAAACTCTGTGTTTCCTTCCCTCAGGGAATTCTGCTAGCTTCAGCATTTATCTTTATGCTGGATAGGAATTAAAAAAAAAAAATATCATTTTTGTGCTAGAATGGAAGGTTATGGAAAGTTTTGGTTTTCAAAAGGATGATAGGGGAGTTTTTTAAAAGACTATTTTGACACTATGTCTTCCTCCGCTGCTTTTGATGAGTCCTGGGAATGGCGATCCAGAGATGTCTTCACTGATGACTACAAGCTGAGGTCTCCGACCAAGCACTTTTGTCCTGGTGAATCACATTTATGTGCCTCTTTCTCTGCATCCAAAGAGGTCTAGCAGAATGGAGGTCACAGCATACACCAGGATTTGCATGAGTGTGTGTCTCTTGGGAGATGGAGAGGCCCAATTGATAGTGATAATGCAAACAAGACCTACGTAAGCTATACCTGTCATTTGGCACAGTGGCAATACAGGTGGATGCAGATCAATGTCAAAATGAGACAAGATTTGATGAAGTGACAGATCCCAGTTGATTCTGAGTGACCTTGGCTAAAGGAGAAACATTTTGCTTCAGGATTTTTGATGGAAAGAATCTAAATATTACAGTAAAATGACTGAAAATATGTTTGTAAATTAAAGAGGGAAAGGGGAAAAAAAAAAGAGAGAGAGAAAATGACCCATCAATTCCCAAGCTGGCTTTCCCACGTAAATATAGCATCATCAAAGTTATTGTATGTTGTGACATGGTGGAATATTTTCATGTTACATGTGAAAGGTTTAGGAAGCTGTGTGTGCTCTCCAAGGAAAACTGCAGCATGTGGTGGTCTAGGGAGAAAAGGAAAAGTAAAATAGAGAGTTTATTGAAGGTTATTAAGATGAAAAGTAGATTTCATAGAGACAGAAGCAGGACATTTATGCAACAGTTTATAAAGTTCAGGTTGAATTCAACCATGTCATGCAGATCTATCATGTGTAGTTCATCAGCTGTACAATTGCTAACAGCTGTTACCCTGCAATGAATACTTCTATGAAACGGGTATTTATTCCTGTGGGATAGTATTTAATCAGGATGGGCTTTATGTAATTTTGAGGCCTCCATAATAGCTTGCACAAAAATTCTCTCTTCATTGGCAATCTATCAAACACCGGCTCTAGAAGTCACAATAACAGGAAAGAAATAATTAGCTTATTTCAGGTGTCATGCTGCAAAGATATCATACTGGTACTTGATTTTTTTTAGCCTGTGGACTAAAGCAATTCCTGCACGAGAAATGGATGTTATGGTGGATACCGAATAGTGAAGTGCAGAGGGGTCAGAGCTGGCCCCTCAATACAGAGCTTTGCTCCGGTGGAGCAGCATTCAACCAGCTGTCAGGAGCCCCGCAGGAACGAAAGGACCTTCCTGGGTCTCTGAGCAGGGAGGTTCCCCACACTGATGCGTAGCACAAAGAGGAGACCCAGGGTGGAGATCACTGCGCTCCTTTTCTTTTCGAGGTGGTTCATGCCCTTCTCCTCCCATCTTCCTCCCTACAACCCCCTGTGAGTCAAGGGAGGCTTGTTTCAACAGGACATTACGAGCTACTCGGTCTGTTTGCTTAGGATTGTGCTTTAAGGTCCTTATATTGAAAAGAGCTTGTCACTTCTGCTGTGTGGAATATTGCCCTTTGTAAGCAGGAGGACAAATTTTATTTCACTTGTAGTTTGCCAGGCTTTTCAAGAAAGCACTTTGGACACAGCTGAGATAGGTGTATCTTCTGTGGGGAGATAAAGTAGTTTTTAGTTTTATTCTGAATTTCTTCTGCTTTCTTGTTGGACTGACTGGCTTTGCACTAGGATAGGGCATAAGGAAGAACTACAGCCTGAAATCTTTTTGCTCTGATACGTGGAGAAGAACTGAAAGCATCATATTAGGCTATTTCAGTGAAAATGAAGATATAGTGATCTCTGGAATAAAGGGACTCTTTTTTCTAGGCATTAGGAAAGGAGTGCTAAATTATCTTAACAGATTGTGTTGTATGCGCAGTGGTTCTGCTCTCACAGGGTGAAACCTGAGTTATGATGAAGTCTTTTTGTGCTAACATGACTCATCTTTCCGTCCAACTGCAACTTAACAAAAATGCTAAGCCCATTGCACAAAGAACAGGCTATATCGTCTAGAAATAGCTGTCAAATAAAAACCTGGTCGTGTTACCTCATCTTAGCTATTGCGTCAACTTGTATGTAGCTGTTCCAATTCTCCTATTATAGTGTGCCATTACTCTCTGTGTCCAATATATCTTAGAGCCATTTCATTTCCTAATAACTAATGGCTTTTCTACTTCCTGAAAACCTTGCAGTACCTCCCTTATAGCAAATAGAAAGGAGGGACTAGCTGGTGCCTGTCCTATGCTATAAAGTTTCCCATGTTGCTAGAGAGTTTGGCCGACTTCCCTGACTAAGCTAACTGCGTGCAGAGAAAGTTCTGTAAGAGTTGAGTTTTTCAGGTAAGCCATGTTCCTAAATCCTTGCTCTGTAAGTGATGCTAGACCTTCTCTTCCATGCGGAGTTGGGATTCTCCCTTTTAAGTGATCCCCACAGTTCTTACTTCTCCATTACCATCTCAGCTGGGACTCTCTCGTAGATGGGTTAAGGCTGATGGTGGCTACCAGGGTTTTGGGTTACTCCTCCTCGTTTGGTGGCCCTGGAGGATCTGTTCCTATTATAATTCTCCCAGTTCAGAAGACAGCATTGCAGGTTGGACTGAAGCATAACTGAGACGAAAGAAAAGAAGGGCTTTGAAGGGGGATAGCAGAGTATTGGCAAAACACCCACAGAGTTGGAGGGGTGGCCTGATAGTATTCAGGTATGACTTCATGCACATCCTGGGGAAAGTTGCTTCTAACTGTTACGACTGTTAAATTTTAAAATTGGAGTACTTCCTAAGAAAGGGAGATTAAATGTTTCACGGTGTGAAGGCCTTGGCAATGACACAGGACAAACAAATTCTTGTTTTTTCCTGCTCCTACCTTTCATCCCACCACTGTCTCATGATCTCCTCGGTAGTGCTGACACAATTCTTTCTCAAGCCACATTGTAAACCAGTCCAGTGAATTTGTTTAGCTCACAATTTGATCCCACAAGAATTTTTCCTGCACAAGTGAAGGGGCAAGAAAAACACAGCCTGAGTTGCAAAAGGTAAGAACTTCTAAAAAAATGAAAGCTTCTGCCAAACCCTCTGTGTTTTAACCACAGTGCAACTCTAGAGATTCACGAAAGAGAGGAATTGAGCATCAGTGATGGTTTTTCCCTGTGAAACACACTGTATTGATTGTCTCAGTCTTATTGTCAGAACTGAAAAATGTTGCAATTAAGGCTTATGATTGTACACATTTATCAAATTAATCAGCCTAAGCTGTCCCTTGGAGTTAAACTTCAGGTGTTGTAGATTTGGAAGGATCAACCTGCTGTAAAAAAAAATTGTTCCTGTAGTGTAAAGATGATCTAAGAGCTTCAGTATCACCTATGGGCATCTTTGTGCTATATAGTGATTAGTGGCATGGAGCATTTGAAACCTGGGAAACCTGACATCTCACAGCCAGCTGGGAAGCCTGGCAGTGCAAAGGTGCCTCTCTTCTGCTTTCCCTTGCTGCTCATTTTTGTCTTTTAGATCGTAGTTTTCATTTTCTGTGACTGTTTCTAAGGATGATCTACTTGTTCTATGAAATACTCTGAAGTTTTCTCTCTCCTGCTAAACAGTATGACTTTCTAACCTGACTTTGAAGTTGAAGTTTTCTAAAGTTCTTGAAAATCAAAAACAATGCCCAACTTTTCTTTGTAAGCAACCGATCATCCAATCTCTTTAGAAGTGGTCATTTTATACTGTTTGAGTTTTGGATACACAGGATCACTATATTGCATTTATTCTTCACCCCCTCAACATGTATGTCTTGTCAGCAACATTTTTATCATCTGTGTTACTAGAAGATTTCAACTAGATCAAATTATTTGCAAGTAAGTATAATCTAAATTCATTTTTTCTCCAAGCAAGAATCACCTACCATGCCCCTACTTATCTATGGTTAAGCTTTCTTCTGTCAAAAGACTCACATTCTATTTACAGGCCTGATTTCTTTCCTTTCTGGTTATTTAGGGCTGTATCTCTTGCAGGACATCTCTGCCTTTCAATTGTTAAGATCCAGATTTCTTGGGGTGTATTCAATGTAAGATTAAAGAGGATGAACGTGGTGACAAAACCATTAAATCTCCCCAAACCCTACGCTGGCTCCCAGTGCAAATTAAGGGTGCCTCAGTGCATTGTTTTCTGTGTCTTCAAACACCCTTCTGATAAAATGAGGATCCTTGGGTCATACAGTTTCTCTGACTATCACCTTTTTTCTCTGGTCATCCTGTTGGAAAGGTGTCAAGAAAGGGAATTGGCAGAAATCACAGCAGAGCGCCTCTGTAGGCTGTAAGTACTCAGCCAGGGAAAATGCTCAGGAAGCCAAATACGCAGAGGGTTGGGCTGGTTTGCGCTGCCAGGGGAGAAAAAAAAGGTTTCTCTGAAAATAGGATTTTATGCTACAGAGATTTCAAGAAATAGAACTTGGAGCAGAGTGAAACACTTCTCCTGGTTGGGGTTTGTGGGTTTTTTTTTTTTGCTTTGTTTTCACAAGCAGCAGAGTGGTACCACTTCTATACTATTACACTGGAGGGAAAAAATGGTTGCTACTACCTGTAGGCACGTTTGTTCCCAGCTACTCTTTTCCCTAAGAGATGTAATTGAGCAGCAACCTTACTCTGTGTGCTCACTTTAGTAATATCTCTGTATTGCAGGAAGCGTCCTGCCTCAAAGCCTGCTTTTTGGCAAGGTTAGTACGTTTTGGCTGTTAATAACACAAGCTTTTTCTTTTGTGTGGCAAGCCTAATGCAGATAACACTACTTACTACATCCCCGCCTAGTTAAGCTGTGTATTTTGGCAAAGAATTTCCAGCCTGACTATCTGCATGTACCTCACTTCAATCGTTCTTAATAGGACTTTTATCTGGACCAGAGATTAGCAGTACAAAATTCAAGATGGGGGATATGCAACAAATGTTGCAAGGGTTGGAGGTGGATAATTTCTGTCTGCAAACTCGGGAGGATAAGGCAATTTTTGATACTTTCAAGAGGACATTGCACCTTTTGGCTACAGTTGAGAGGAGCAAGAACTGATAACATTTTTTTTATTGAGAGGCCGCCAGCCGTGCATAGTAGTTGTTACACCAGGTCACTTGATATTTACTTTCACAGCACCTCTGGGGTCTGGGCTGAGGACAGGCTGAACCTGTGTGGGACTTTTGATGCGTTGCAAAGATCCAGGGCCTGAGAGATCTGACTTGAGGTGCAAATCTTTTGTGTTCTGCTTGGCACTAGTTGATTAAGAGAGAGTTGTTGAGCTTATTTGGAATATCAAAACTGTAAATACACAAAACTGGGAGATGTATGATAGAGTGAGGCTGTTTTGGGTGTCAGTGCAATGGAGCTAAAAGCACTGAAGCACCTTGGTAGTGTTTGAGTTTCAGAACTAGTAATGTTTGCTTGGTCTTTATAACTTCAGATGGTGAGCTTTGCCTCCAAGATCATGAGGTCATACGAAAGTAAAAAAGAGCATAATTTCTTGGAAAATGCAACAAAAAATTATTGAAGCAGAATTGAACCATGTTATTTTTTCTTAAATGATATGGATAAATCCTTACTTTTAGAAGGGTCCTCAATAGCCCTATATTTCTACTCTTATGTTTGAACAACATTAGTGCTTGTGTAGTCACAACACAGCTAAATACCTTTATCTTGGAAATAACAATTTCCTGTCTCCACAAGAGAGGCTTAAAAAATGTTTTTAACAAAAATAATAATCAGGAGTCACCAACACTGTACTTCCACCTGAGCTTGAAATCACTGATGCACAATAGTGCAGCATTTACTGCAGTGCTTTCTACAAGCATAATGTAATTAATTGAGCGACTTGCATCTATTTTGAGATTTTGCACCTCGTGTATATTTTGTAACTAACTTTCTGAAGCAGCAGTAGCTACATTGATGTTAGGAGAAGACCGTTGTCAAGGGAGAAAGCTGTCACATTTTGATGGACAGTTAGCAGTAAGGCTCAGTACATCTGTAGGCTGTGTAATGCATGGAAAAATCTGGGAGCATACCTGACTTCATGTGAAGCATGCCATGTGCCTTTGCATGATTATTTCTGTGCTCTGTGCTACGTGGAGCTATGCTAATATACCACCTTTGAGTGGTCTTGTGCATTTTGAGGGCAGGAACATATTAATCAATCCAGAGGCGCTGCCACTGGGTAGGCTGTATGGCCTGACATCACCCTGCTTGGGGGGCAGGGATCATGGTGGTGGCAGGAGACTGGCTGGATGCTGGTCCACAAGATTGTGCTTCACGAGCTGTGTGAAATCAGTGCACATGTTTCATTTCCAGGATGTATTTGTGGCTCTGTAACCTGTTTTAAAATTATTCCAAAATTTAAACTGTGGGTTGACCTTAAAAAGACTGTGTGGTATTCCTTGGAAATAGGAATAATTTCATTATCTTATAGATCATGGTAGGATGAAATCTGGGGGGAGGGGGGGAAGCCAGCATTGATAAATCAGTGGATATTTTTCTTTACCAGATAATGAAGATTTTAACTGTTAATTACTGAAGACAAAAAAAGGAAAGACAAAACTTCATTCAGTATAGGAGCATGTAGATTTTCAGTGCAGAGCTTCTTAAGGACAAGAAGGTAATTTGTCATTCAGGAAAACACATGTGCACTAATTGGAACCTGGCACTCATCACAACAGTTCAAGTGCTTTAAACTTAACTCAAATTTTTCTTGAATGTTTAGAGCCAAATCAGCATTGAATGACTTCTTTCCTTTCTTGCATTTCAGTGCACAGAGGATGTATTAGAAAACATTATCACAGCCTGACCATCCTTTCGTGATGCAGCACTTACATTTCATTCAATTACAGGGTTTTTTGAACTTCTATAAATGTGCCTTGTCACCTCGCCTCAGCTTGTCTTCTAAATATTGGAGAAGGGAGGAAGAAAAATATTGGTCCCTGTATGTGGAAAAGGAGGAAAAATTTTCTCTGTGCCAGTATGTGCCAGCCAAGAGGCATTTTCTATTTACGTTTTATTGTCTCTTCTTTCTGGAGAAATGTGTTTCAAAAGTCCCAGTGCTGCAGATCTCTCTGATGCCTCATTATTCAGAGCTGCTGATGTGCTGAGCAAAGTTCCTTAATGCAGCTTTCAGGAACTCCAGGGAATTCTCTTTAGTTTCCTCTTCCTACAGTTTTCCCATTATCTGAAGAGTAAATGTTTGTGTTTCTTGGAGAACTTTGGGGGCAGAAATCTGCTGCCTATCTTCCACAGAAACTGAGTGAGGAGTCTGTGCGAAAATCTAATTTGGAAGGGTATTATTTTCATCTTCTAGTTTGGCTTCTTCCACATATAATTGTTATTTCCTTCCTGAATCGACAATTTGGTCTGTACACTCTTAAGTGAGAGGAATAACTGTGTGGCAAAAAAATAAAAATAATAATAAAAAAAAATCAAGCAACAAACCATAACCCACCAAAATCAAGTAAAAAAAAAACCCCAAACCCAACCCAACAACAACAAAAAGTTAAAGACTTTTTTATTTACATATGCACACGATACCAATGAAATAGCAATACTGCAAGAACTTATTTTGATAAAATCAATGTATCTTACCACATAGATGGTCTTTCCTGCTGTTGTGCTCTTTGGCTTGTGAAACGGCAGTTACTTCTGATCCCTGTTATAGTATGACCTAAGCAATTTCAAACAACTAAACACAACGCACAAAAAGAGCAAAGAAGTGGCTGCACCATAAACTCCAATTCATTAACAGCCTCTGTGAATTGCCTTGTTTCTCTAATCCTGGGAATTATAAAATACACATCTACTTTGTTACTCTGGGGTATTCCAGAGATCGTTAATGAATGTATATAAAACAGTGCATGAGCAAATACACTAACACAAGAAAAGAAAGTATTTTTAACAGAGTAAGGGAGGGATAAACATTGCTATGCTGTGTTTGCTTTGTCCGTTTGCTGTACTATTGATTCACATACACAAATCCAGAAAAAAACTGTTTCTACTCTGGTAACTTCTAGGTGACTCAGCTGTGATCAGCGACCTTTTCTGACTGGTACTATTGCACTTGCTTGGTTCCCATCCCAAATGGCTTGGGATGTAGCAAATCTGTAGTCTCTGCTGGAGGCATGTATGTTTCAGAATATTGCACCTCTCTCTGTATTTTTAAACAGCACACTCAGACTTGCCTCACATTTGCTTTTGAGTTCATGTTTTCTCAGTCTGTTTATCCTGGTAGGATAGGGAGAGATGTACTAACTAGAAGAGTCAGGAATCCTTAAAGATATCTGATAAGGATCAGGAGGTAGCAAAACTACCTTCTGAGAGTAACTAAACTTTCAGAAATTAAGTAAAATAATATTTAGTATCAAGAATGCAATCAGTTGAATTGTTAAAGATTTTGTGAAAATATTCTTGCTGTTAGTAGAATGAGTTCTGCTTGCTTGTGGATGCGTTTCAAGCAATGGAAGAGCTGATGGGGGATAGAAAAAGAATTTTTGGAATATTTATAAAAGCAAATAAGACTATGATTTCTGTGTTTTGTTGATATCTTCTTACGAACTGCACCTTTAAACTATGCCAAAATACTGTGGCAGTGGCTGTCATATGTCAAGACATGAGAGAGCCTAAGTCCATTTCCTACTGCACTAGTTCCTGCTTGACAAAAGCCTGCCTTCACTGCAAGCTGTGAGCAGCACCCATGTTAGCAGACGCTTGCCAGCTAGCCACAGCGTGCCAGTTGGCAACTTCTACAATAATATGAATTTTCCAAGGCACATGAGGAGACCCTTGTAAGTTGTTTTTAATTTCTTTCAGCTATTGGTCTCAGTCTTAAGGAAACTGTTTTTCACAAGAGTTCAGCTTCCATGTCATCAGTGCTGAAGATCACTAGGGTATCACCCAGGGGTAATTTGGCTCAGTGTGTGCAGAGGTCACAGAACTACTGTAAGTTTTTGGCGGCTGTGGGTAGTTCTGGGCATAGCACAGTGCGGAGGGCTTTTGCATTTGCACACCCCATTCATTGTGAGATGCAAGCCTACTGGTAGAAGCTGAATGGGAAGTCCTCTGTAAACAGAATGACTCAGATACTAATCACAGAAAAGTCCTACAGAATTTTCTCTTTGATGCTCTCTTGCCTTTTTTTTTTTTTTTTTTAAGAAGCTACATTATGCATTCTCATCTTTCTGTTGGTAGCAGTCAGCATCCAGGATATGTTCACCCATATTCAGTAGATTTCCTTCAGTAAATTTCAGTAGATTTCCTTCAGTGTTCCACTTTGATCAAACACTAGTTTATTCTGTTGAAAATCCTAGCAGCTACCTTGAAGCTACCTTTTAATACACACCACTCGTTTTCCTACAGCTAGTGAAGCTTCTGGCTTAGCTGGGGGTCTTCTGTACTCCCGGTTCAAGTTTCCAGGGTAGGAGGCATTCTCACTCATACTGCCCAAATGCTGTGGTGGTTGATGCCAAGGAAAAAAAAAAACTTCCAAACTCAAACTCTTAATATTACATTTGCTGTTGGAAGGGGCAGAGGCAAAACTAGTGGTCTTGCTGTGCACATGTAGCCTCTGAAACTTTCATCCTCTGACCCCAGGTTATCCTGCAGCCTAAGGAGGAGCAGCAGGAATCAGCTCTACATTGTAACTCTGTGCTTCTTTTGTCTTGCTGGAAGCAATAGATCAAGGATTGAAGAGGTTGGAAGTGCAGCCCCATGGAGAGTCAGACAAAACAGGGAGAAAAGTCTACCCAGAATGGTGAGGTGTAATGCGAGGCAGAAACACTGCTGCATCTCTCTGAAGTGCCTTCTGTCTCACTGACTTCTGTCTTAAGAACTAGTATGCTTTATGTTTTTCCTACATTTTATATATATATATATATATATATATGTAAAGTCTGAACTTTTTTTGTGGTTGCGTGTCTTCACCCTCTCTTCAGAAGCAGGCAAGCCCCATACCGCTGTCTCCATTGCCCCTTCCCAACGCTCCATACATGGGTCCTTGTAGAAGGAAACAGCCTGCTAGATTACTCTTGCTGGGGTTTCTCTGCATTTCCAAAGGGAGAATGAGATGTTTTGTCAGTCGATCACATTTGCGCAGCGAGAGTCACGACATGGCAGGCAGCAACCTGCCAGACAGGAGCAGCTGCACCTCTGCTGCTGTGGCTTCCCTAGCATCCATCCTTACACCGCCTGTGCGAGGGCGTTATCTTAGTGCCAAGGACTCTGGCAGCAAATTTGTCAGTGTATTGCGGTTCTGATGCAGGTAGTGCCAGAACTGTCTTCAACAAAACAGGGGGTACAGGGAATTATTGGAGCGCTGGTCACTGATGTTGATTTTCTGGCTTGCTGTGGAATAAGCCAGCTAGCGGCATGCACTAAGCACCACAAAACTCCCTGTGGACTTCCTGGAACAAAATTTGCTTTGGCTGCATTTCTTCCCTGTTCCTGGGGAGCTTGATCCTTCTCTGTCTCCTGAAAACTTCACTTGACAAGAGAATTTTGCATAGCCAAAGCCTGGATAGCTTCTGTCCTATTTCAGTAGCTGGACAGAACAAATGAGACTGCTGCTGTTGTCTGGGGGATTGACAGGTGTCATCAAATGCTCTAAGTGTGAACAACAGAGAAATGTGAGAGAAATGAAAAAAAATGTGTTTTTTTTATTTAGCCTATCTGAGTTTTGATGCAGTGATGAGGTAGAAGGCAAAACTGTGGTATTTCCATTGATAATGCTGTCTTTTAGGTTTCCATATTAAAAGAAGACTTGATGGTATCTTAAATCTTTGGTTTTGAAAATATCTATTTGTATTTATATATGTTTTGCTATGAAATTGATAGTATAGACTGTCATATCCATCTGATCATCCTTTTAAAACGACTCCTCTTGGTGGGAAGTATTCCAAGTATTTTTGTCTTTCAGCCCCAGTCAAGGCAAGAGTAGTGCTCTGGGCTGCGCTTCTTAATAAAACCTGAATATAAAAATGCTCAGACTGCTGCACTTAGCTTTTCATTTGAAAGAAAAATACAGTTATTTAATTAACCTTAAACCTGAGTCCGAACACAGCAGGTAATTTTTTCCACTCTGTTAGATCTGAGATCTAAAGTGTGAAATTTCATTTTAGCTTGCTGTCACAGGACTGCTAGGCTTAGCGTAGTCACCACATTTTTCTGGTAAGCAGCATACATGATGCTCCTGTATTGTCTGAGCTCATCAAGAGGTTTCACTGACAACAAACATGTCAAGAGTTTCTCAGCCGATACGTAGTTTCCTCTGCCTTATAGGGAAGGTGTTAGCAAATTTAGACATTTATGGAGGAAAAGGAATTTTTGCTGTGTTATAGCTTGTAAAAGTTTACAGAGGTCTTCTGTAGCCACTACCATGTAAAAGTTAGTTGTGGTTTTGATGACCCAAAAATGGTTGTGACTGGAGGGGAAAAGCAGTTAACAGATTGTTGTATCTGCAGCCTTAAAATGGTTTTCTACGTATGTGTGAATGTACTACACAAGTACATGCATACACATTACAAAAGAAAAGTCTTCTTCAGTAAAAGCCTGTGTGCTTTGGGAAATTCGGAATGATTGAATAGGGAACTCTGAGGTCATCAGAAATAGGAGAGGGTGTGTATGCTTGAATCCCTACAGGTTATTTTTCTTTCTTTCTTTCTTGCAGCTAGTGTTATTCAGTCAATTATTAACTATTTTGCATTTGTTTTGAAGCTTAATCTAAACAAAAAATATGTATGTATTCTGATAAATCTGCACAGGATTACAGAGTTACTCATCTTTTCTGTTTACAGCTTCCACTGCTCATAGCTGTAAAAACAGTTCTAACAATAGGAAGGTAACATGTCTTAGCTAAGTGTTCAGTTTTTAAAGACACGATTATTAAGGGGTCTTCACTTTGACCATGTTCCTAGTACATTGTGATCAGTTTCTTCCGTTGTTTTCTGCATTTTTTAGGTTTTGTTATGAAAACATAAATGCAGTTCTGTTTGATTTCATTAAGACTTCTAAGCATTGTGCTTAGGTATTTGCCTGGTAAGAGAGCTGCATGGAGTGACGGTAGAAGAGGGAGAATTAAGGGTAAAGGAGGAATCCCTTAGGAAGGTAGTCTCTCCATTATTACATGACATAGATTTACTTGCTAGATAATGCTCTACTTGGATCAATATTGCTGCTGACTCAAAATCTGAGTGAAGACCATTCTCCTTTGTGTTGTGACTGCCTTTGTGAAGAATGTGGGAGCTGTAATCACATGAATATTTGCATTTCTACTATCAATCACTACCTTTTTTTTTCATTTCTTACAGAAATGCAGGCAGTTTCTAAATACTTTTGGGTTTAGTTACCCAATCTATTTTAGGGCCACTAAGGAATGGTTTTCCATGGGTGCTGGAATGTGGAAATTGGTGAGGAGGTAGCAGTCCTACTGCTGCTGTCCTTCACACCAGCTGTGCTAGCTGGACTGTTCCAAAAGTGGGGCTTGAAAAAAAGTCCAAAACATTTCAGCCTCCTGTTACCCTCAAACTGTATGCAAGTATTAAACTGGATGAATCATGGAGTCACAGAATCATTTAGGCTGGAAAAGACCTTTAAGATCATTCAGTCCAACCATTAACCTACCTCTGCCAAGTCTGTCACTAAACCATGTCCCTGAGTGCGAGGTCTACACTTCTTTTAAATACCCCCAGGGATGATGACATCCCTGGGCAGCCTGATCCAATGCCTAATAATCCTTTTGGTGATGAAGTTTTTCCTAATACCCAGTGTAAACCTCCTCTGGCGCAACTTGAGGCCTTTTCCTCTTGTCCTATTGATTGCCATTTGGGAATAGAGACTGGCACCCACCTCACTACAACCTCCTTTCGGGTGGTTGTAGAGAGTGATAAGGTTTCCTCTGAACCTTCTTTCCCTCAGCTGACCCTCGTAAGACTCGTTCACTAAACCGTTCACCCACTTTGCTGCCCTTCTCTGGACATGCTCCAGCACCTCCACGTCCCTCTTGCAGTGAGGGGCCCAGAACTGAACACAGTGTTTGAGGTACAGCCTCACCAGTGCCGGGGTGAAGTGACAGGGGGACGGTCACTTTCCTTGTCCTGGTGGTCACTCTTTCTGACACAAGCCAGGATGCTGTTGGCCTTCTTGGCCACCTGGGCACACTGCTGGCTCACATTCAGCCGGCTCTCAACCAGCACCCGCAGGTCCTTTCCCACCAGGCAGCTTTCCAGCCACTCTTCCCCAAGCCTGTAGCATTGTGTGGGGTTGTTGTGACCCAAGTGCAAGACCCAGCACTTCTCCTTGTGGAACCTCATACAATTAATTAGCCTCTGCCCATTGATCCAGCTTGTCCAGATCCCTCTGTAGAGCTTTTCCATCCTTAGGCAGATCAACGCTCCCACCCAACATGGTATCTCCAAGTCCAGCTCTTCCCACAAAAGCCATAAATAGTAACGCCACTGTTTTTTGGTGAGGGGCAAGAACAAGTGGTGGAAAAGGACAGAAAATCTTTGAATACTGTGCTAAGACATGCTGGATGCTAGTACAAAGTTATCAGCTGAGAGCTCTAAAAGAAAATAAATGTGCCAGACCACCCAGATATCACGGAGAGATTCACAGAACTTTGACTTAATCACAGAGAGGCCCCCCTTTTGCAGTGCTCAGGTGCAGTGAGATTGGTGTGCAGTGGGTATGGCAAGGGTTTGGTTTTGGGGTTTGGGAGAGGGCTGCTGGTTGTAGAGATCCCAGCCACAGCTAAAGGAGAAAGAGCAAGGTGATAATGGCTGTGAAGAGGGAACTAGTGGAAAGAGAAGGGGAAGGATCATCTGCAGAAGTGCTCTGACTTAGAATGTCTGTATTTAATTATGCTGAGGCAAAGCAGAAACTCTCTTCTAGTCTTGATTTATGCACAGCACCTAAGCTTTGATCCTGTAACCTGCTCAATGGCTTTGCAACAGCCAGCTCTAAGTGAACACAGCTAAAAAAAAAAAGGGTGAATGGGTACAGATACTGACCTGTGTGATACTGAAAGGAGCCTGCAGAAGCTGCTCCTTTGATGTCTCTGGGAGGTGCTGTTCCTGCTAGTACACTAATTATATAGGGGTGAGGCAGAATATATCCATATCCGAGCTACTGAGAAATATTTGTTCTTGAATATCACTCACGTAGGTATGTCCTTACCACAGTTGACCTGTCTTAGCTCTAAAATGCTTACAGGCTCCTTTTCATCAATTTTAGAGTGAACATAGTGAGATGGAGACAGACTAACAGGTTTCACTAAAAAGTCAAGAGGCTCCTCCTGGGTTGTGTTACATTGGTGGGCCTTGTGCTTCGTTCACTCTTCTCTAATTCTTAATGGTGGCTGAACAGTTTGAGCTCCTTAGAAGAGTCAGACAATCTGTGAACTGTACAGGTAATGCTTAAGCAACGACCAGATCTTGAAATTCAAGCTTTAGCCCTGCATCCGATTCTGTGGGCAGATCTCTAGACCAGAAGCTACAACTCCCAGTGCTTTCCAAAGGAGACTCTGTCTGCATGTCATGTAACATTCAGTAGTTTGCAAGATCCAGCTGTGCATGCTGCTTGTTGTCTCTGGCTCTTAATTATGCTGTCACACTGCACCGTCTCTTTAGATTTAACTGTTATACATTAAATGGATTGCAAAACCAGTCATTTTTCAAGTCATGAAGGATTTCTGGGAGCAATGATAGTTTCTCCTTGCTTGTTGCTACTTGGGTGTGCTGTTATGGCAAACAAAAAATGATTTGAAGTTTATTAGCTGAAGAAAACTGATTCAACCTTCAGGCTTCTAGCAACAACATTTATATTTGTTGTAAATTGGTTGGAGCAAAATCTCTTTTGTAAAGAGGATTATCATCAGGAGTTCAGTCTGGCTGTAAATGAGCCCATCTTCGAACCACAGGATTTTCTTTCTTTGCACCGTATTAGCATCTGTAGTGCCTGTACAAAGGATGGATTATGACCTTCCTTTTAATTCTGTAGCAAAGTGAGAGAAGGTTTACTGTTGCCAGTTTGTAATTGTTGTTAGGTTGTTAGTGCTATAAAATAACTATGGAAGTTTAGCAAATGGTAAGGATTTTTAATTTGTGCCTCTATCAGCCATTTTAACATCCTCTTTGCTTTATTTTCTAGCATTTTCTGGCATCAGTACAATTTCCCCTACCTCTTCCCAAACATCGTGTACTACACAGATCTCTATGTGCCTGGAGACCTTCGAAAATATATTATGTAACTTCAGTGCATCATTGTTGGTACTGTCTGCTTGTTTGTGTTAGCAGCAGCGTTGTCAAAAATGTTGTCAGTGTTGAAATGCAGCCCTTTTCCATTCTGAGTCACTGTTACTGATTACTGAGAAAGCAGAAAATATTTTAAATATAAAGGCTCAAATCTAAGCTAATTCATGTTAACCCTACCTGAAACATTGGTCATTGCAGTGGAACTACCCTGATTGTGAGTTTGGCCCAGAAAATCAAATCAGTGGAGCTGAGTGACGTAAGCTGGTGTTACCAAGAAGCCAGGACTTAAGTCACTGTGATGAAAAGCAAGTCACTACTTCAGCTATTGCTGGGCATGCATGGTTTGGGACTCTGCTCTGTGACTGTAAGGCCACAGCATGCTCTATTACTTCCAGATGTCCTGGGGCTAAAAATAAGCTGTGAAATCTCTGAAGCAGAGCCTGGTGCTCAACAAAACCTTGACATCCATATAAAGCATCTCAAATGATAGAGCGTGCACAACTAATGCACCTGCATACACCTGAGATTTCACTGTGAATCGACAGATGCTGTGATATCCCATGTTTCTAGTGCCAGCACATAAACATAGAGATGCTTATTGCATTTTTATCTTTTTAATTTTTATTCTTTAAGCCTGGAATGGGAATGGAGCATTCTGTTACTCCAGGAATCAGAAGGCTGGGAGGTTGCTTTGTTTCAGACTGGACTTTGCTTCATAGGAGTCAGTGTGCAGATACTGAACTTTTAACACTATTCCTGCCTCTTCCTCCATGTACATGCTGTCCTTGCTGTTTATACTGATTTGCTTCAAACCATATAATTGCTATATATGCATTAGCATTGGAGGAAAACTGTTTGTTGTTCAAGTATCCACCTTTACTGGCCACTGAAGTGAAAAGATCAGGTGGTTCCTGCTACAGTCATAGTCATGAGATTATTTGCTTGATGATGATTAACTAACAAGAAATCACAAACACTTTCAAGCAAAGAACACATATTAAAAAGAAATGCTTTATGTATTGTAATTATGTGCATAGTTTGTGGAGTCTCTGTCACACATCCTGGGGCAAAAAATGAAAAAGAAAATAATTATATGAAGATACATTGCGCAGGCATCCCCAGTGTTCAGTCTATTTTAAACTCATAAAATAATTAATAGACTGAGGAAGCAAACTGATGAGATTGAAGTAGTCTGTGACCACTTTATATTGCTTCTTCTGGCCTCAGCTGTACAAGTTCTGCAAAGCGACAGAGGGAATTTTCTTTTTCTGCATGTGCCAGGTTAATTATGACTCCTCCAAAATTCTGATTAAAGATGACTATCTTATGTATGATTGAATATTTGTACCCAAGATCAAAATTTTATATTCAGAAAGTGGCAAAAATTACTTTGTCTTAAAGGAGCTTTGCTGTCTGTAGCTTTCTTTAAAAAAAATGTTATTTGTCATTAATTGTAATTTTAGTGAAGCTTGTTCATTACATTTAATATGATGTCTAAATGACTCATCTGAACAGCCCGACCCTCTTGTTTGCAGAAATCACATCCCTGCATAAAGTTGTGAAAATGCACCAGACATGAGAAAACTCATCAAAAACAGACTAAGTAGAAGGAGATGCCAGAGAGGCTGTTCGTGAATCTAGATGTATATTTACAGGCATACAGTCTTTTGCTTTTGCACAAAACTAAATATCTCTCTTTTTTTTTTTTTCTTCATTTTATGCAGTTGAGTTGAAAGGGCAAGTATCTCAACAGATAAGCTTCTGAAATGGCCACTGTCCTAGTTGAGTAGGGCACAGAAATCTCAGTAGTGATCCAAACCATAGAGAAATATTAACATGTTCCTGTCTACCCATCCTTCGTTGCTCGTGCTCCATTTTGCCATCTCTTGTTAGCACCCTGCAGCCACAGACCTGCTCTGGACAAAGGCAGTAGCAGCAGGCAGTGAGGTTCAGCTATGCATTTTCCTTCCCGCTGCCATGGCTCTGATAGCAGTCTAACTCCTGGCATTACACCATTGTAATCTGAATGCAGATTTGGCATCATTAAGGTATGTCCAAGATGAGTACCGTGTATTTGTTTTGTTAAATACCAGCTCAAGCGTATCTGCTCTTGGTGGGGGAAAGCTCTCTTTTTTCTGTTGAGGATGTGAGGGGTTTCTTTTGCAGGAGGACAGTATTATGTTGGTAGGATTCCCACCTTTCTCTTTGCTTGTCCTTTGACATATGCCCCTGGCACAAGATCATGGCTTTGTTTGTAACACAGCACTGTAGACCGTCCTCTGTGTCTGATCCAGAGGAGACTGTTACAGGCATCAGCAACAGAGCTCTACCCTTAAAGCAGCTCGGGTACTTGTGTTTGCAGAGATGCTTCGTGTGATTCCTGGCTGACTATCCAAAAGGTGGGTTTTTTTTCATGCTGTGGTTGAAGATGAGTCAGCATCAGTGAGTTCCATACTGCTGCAAAGACGCTGCATTCAGTAATTCAGATGGCATCAGTGATTACTTTCCTGCTCCGATCAGTGCCTAAACTGTCAGGGTTGCCTGTAATTACTCACTTGAATTGTGCTTCAAGAAGCCCTTGTGTGGGCTTTTCTCCACAATTCAGTGGCTTTCTCACCTTCAGTCAGCTTTGGAAGAGTCAGGAACCTCAGGCTCTGAAACGGTCTTTATTCTTCTTTGCCTCAGTCAGGGTCAGCTCACTGCACCTGCTGTGAGACTGACTGGTTCAGACTTTGAATGGTTTTCTCTTACCAGACACTTAATGCCTTGCAGCTTAATTGACTGGGAAATAGTCAATGCCCAGTACTGACTCCTTATTCCTTAAAATGAAAAGCAAAGTATAAGCTTCTGCAGGAAACAACTTTTCTTCATTTGACTGAGCGTAAAAAGTCAGAGGCATGCATGTAGTTCTCTATATTTTGAAGCTGACATCCAAAGGGTCAGGTCACCAGTCATTACTTGCATCACACCCCTCAACCTTAGAAATCCTCTGGTTCCTTAAAATCTCTGTAACTTTTTCAGTACTTTCTTTACAAAGTCTAAGCATAATCAATAGAAACAGAGAAGAATAAATTTTGTTATAAAATCACACTCTTAAATATTAAAAAAACCCAAAGCTGGTTCTGAAAAATAAAGTCAAGTCAAGACTACGTTGAAAGGAAAGTATCTTTAGCAATCCTGAATATAAACTGAAATCTGCTTTTGAATTTGGAACCTAGTAAAAGCCTCTTTAAATTTGCTTGGCTAGTGGAGATTCAGGGATCTGTCTGAACACAGCAGATTGCAGCACTGTGGCTTTTGTGTCATGACCTCAAAACATAAATGTGTTTGTGCACTTTAAACAAATTCACAGATTTTCTTTGCCAATAATTAGCAGGGCATCAGATGGGTACAAATTATTGTATTTTCTTCTAAAGCTAACTTAGGAAAGAGGAAAAAATGTACTGCAAGAAGACACAAATCTGATCCCGTAATAAGCAAACACCATCGCATTCCTTATGGTTTCTTATTGTGTATGAGGCCCTGAGCAACCGGATCCAACTCTGAAACTGGCCCTGTGAGCTATATGCTGCCTGACTTGGACTGCTTTATTATAGAAAATAAAAAGGATGTGACCCCTATAGGGTTAAGCCATTAATCAAGAGGAACAGCAGATTGCCTTAGAAATTAAGTTCTTCTGTGGCTGTGTTTGGTGCTTCCATTTTTGTCATACCAGAATGGTTCGGGAGATGCAATTGTTTTCCTGACTTTTCGGAGTCAAACATTCAAAATGGTCTTAGACTACATGGGGAAAAAAACGTCAGTTATGTGTATGTAGTCCTTGCCAGAAATACTTAATGAAATGTGGCTGCTCAGCTAATTTTAGGGATACTTTAAAGTAGTGTGATTTTTTTTTTTTTTAAACTCTTCTACTAGGTATTGAATGTGGGGCCAAAACAAACGAAGCCCCATTTGGATAACTCAAACAGAACCCAAATGAAACAACATAATAGATTGATATCCACATCTGGAAATCTTAACAGTTATTTTTGCAGTAGTTTACAACTATCGTGCGAAGCACTAATGTTTTCGTGATGCAGGTTAGAAATGTTCTCAACTGCTGAAATGTGGGAAGGAAAGTAATTCCTGTTAAACACTAGTAATCTCCAGGTTTGTGGTGCAGAGTGCTTTATAAATGTACCATTTTTCTAGCAGAGTATTAGGTGAGGTTAGGTAGGTACAATCTTCTGAATATGAGTTCAAAGCAAGTATGCAGTGACTGGAAGTGGTCTTATATTTCACCTTTTCATTTCCTTACGTTCAGTAGAATTTGTACGGGCTGTAGTGACTAAGGATTTCTCTGCTTAATTTTTCTGTTTTGCAGGGCATGTGTTGTACCAAATTTCTTAAGTCTTTTGTCATGTCCATCTTAATCTGGCCAAACTAATACCTGCTTTTGGACTCACACAGCCTTTCACACACTTGCAGGTTCTGCAAGTTCCTCTCTTCCAATGTCACTCATTTTCTTAACCTGAATGAGATGTGACATTTTGTTATGTTAATTATCTAATAGTTTAAACTGTTTGTTTAACTTCCCAAGTGGCCAGCTCTTTAATAAGAACAGGATTTTAATAGGCCTAGATGAGCCTGCTGCATTCATTTAAATTATAATCTAGGCCATGTCTGAAAGTAGGCTAATACCCAAATTCACTGAGCCAGAATACCCACAGCTATTAATTTATAAAATAGTGTCCGTCCCTCAGAAGTTATTCTGCTTGACCCACTTTCTAAATTGGATGCACACCTGATGATTTGTTATGGATGAAGAAATTTGGGGTTTTTTTCATTTGTTTGGTCCTATGTACTGCAGTCCCTGGCAGCACTGGGAAAGAAGAGCAGTATGTTGTTGGGCTTCAGCGCCTGGTTCATGTGTACATGTCATTTAGAAATGCACATTCAATGTTTCCATGTAGCCGCACAGTGACTGCGAAAACTGGTGGATCGGTAGGGATGCAAAGTCAGGTCTGGGTAGATGCATCAGTTGTAGACCCAGATAATGATAGCATATCAACACAGACTGTGGATCACTTTTCACTGTTGTGAGAGGTAACACCTTGGGAATCGCAGTCTAGCTGAGCACATTGCTGGATGTTTCAGTGGACACAACCCTTGTAAGGGTTGACCCATGGTACTTCTCTTGATTCACATAGCTGGTGGCCAGTTTTCTGGGGTAAGATACCTCACTCCATCCTGAGGAAGGAGGGGCTGTAGGACAAGCTGTATTTCTTTTATGGTCCCATGTGGTGAAGCGAATTTAACCTGCCATCACATGTACCCAAGGTTCTTACAGTACTCTAAACTCTTTGGTGTTGTTCATTTGTGTTGGTCCAAGCCAAGAATTCATTATATAGCTTTCTGTATGAAGGCTTGTGGGTTTTGCTCTGTTAGACTACTTCACTGTCCCTGCATGGTTCTACTAGGTTTCAGAAATGCAAGTGTTGCTGAGAACAGGGAATCTTGGAAGACTGCAAAAATGCAGCAAATACTGGATTTCTGTTTTGATGTATTTGCATTTTATTAGCATGCAGTTGAGTCACATCATGTTGAGAGATGTGAAATGGACAAGAGCGTTTCTAAAGTTTCTGCAGGAGGAAGAGGTTTTCTGGGGTACCTGCAGATCATTATCTTGTTCTTGAATACTTGATTGACAGCATTCTACACTTCTTGTTTCTTTTTGTTTCAAATTTACTAGGCTTTTTCCAAAACATTTATTTACACTCTTTATGAGCCTTTTCCTTGCAATGTAAGCAGTTTGTGTGTGCTGTGATCTGCAGCACTTCAAAGACAGCAGGTGTTTTTTTCCTTCCATTAGTCTCATAGAGAGAGGGGCTATTCCAAGAGGATTCAGCCCAGCTTTGTTTGTCATTTAATCAACTTAGAGTTTGAATTGGGGATGGCTGGGGACATGTAGGCCTGAAACCACTGTATCTAATTAAAACAATTAACTGGGACATTTTGTGTGGGAGCCTAGTCATGTCAGCCCCCTTATATAGTCGGTGGACCTCCAAAGGGCAGTTCAAACAACCTCAACTCTCCAGAGAAAGCATATGACATCTATGCTCCTTAGAGTTCAGTGGGATGAATTTTGGCCTTAACAGCCAGTAATGGGTGATGACCTGCACACAGGAGTATGGTATTGCAGTCTTGCAGAGCAATGTCATTGCACTGTCTCTTCCATGAAGAAGAGCTTTCTTCATGGCTGTATTTCAAGACAAGACAACAGGAAAAGATTGAGCGCATTACTGAGTGATGGCTGACAACAAATCCAACAGCTTGGCACAGTGGAAATGAAGTGGGAAATGCAGCATTTGTACCTGCAGTGTTTGTGAGGAGATCTGTTTCAGCTTTGTCTTGTAGGGATAATAGCTGCATATCTTCATGACTGCCACTTCGCAGTGTAGGAGATAAATGCTATTCAACACCGCAGTGAGCGTCTAGTGCTAGGAGTCTTGGACAGCACAAGCTGTGCTCTAAACTGACTGCAGGGTGCAGCTGTGGTGTAGTGTGGAGGATAAGACAGAGCTTGATTTGTTCAGCTTCTCTGCTTACTGTTTTTAATTTTTGTGGTTTATTTTCTTAATAAAGGCTTCTAAAAAAATCATCTTTAAAATTGCCATTGACTGAACTAATGTGAGCTGCCGTAGCTGACTAGGAAGGGTAATCTCAGACTGGTCTATGTCTTGACTCAAAATCCCTTAAAACATTATTTCTGCATCTTCTCAGGTACGTCCTGCAGGAAGCTGAAGGAAGGACAGAACAAGAAAACACCATGTCTTCAGTCTCAGCTTATTACAATGGGAAGACCGTACTTATCACAGGAGCTACAGGTTTCATGGGCAAAGTACTGGTGGAAAAGCTTCTGCGCTCCAGCCCTGAAGTGAAAGCAGTTTATATACTTGTCAGGCCAAAGGCTGGACAATCAATGCAAGAGAGAGTGGCCAACATGTTGAAATGCAAGGTAAGTTTCAGTATTTTATTCTAGAGTCTAATCTAAAATCTGTTTAGCTGGGTGAAGCAAAGGACTTCTGCTTTTCTTTAGTTTCTCTGCAGTTTAGAAAAGTTTATAACTTTTTTGCAGTTCATGGAGAACAAAATACCATCTTCTGCTGTAACAGTTATATATTTTTGTTGTGTCTCAAGCAAAAAAATTGTACATAAATGAACCTGGATCTGTCTGATTTTGATAGGTGATGCAGCAGTTCACATTGTAGTGATGTAATGGTTTTCATTCCTTTTTGCATTGCTGATTCTTGAGAATTAATTTTTTGAAAAGCATGTTACTTTAGCAAATTACCTTTTTGCAACAAGAGCGGCATTTTGCTTTCATGAACGCTTTTCCTCCTCCACTTTCAAAGCTCGATATTCAAACATTACCATTCAAAAATAAAACTGAGTGTGAGCCCATCTCACCTCCTCCTTGCCCTTATTGGGGCATTGAATTTATTTCATAAAACAAAAGTGGGCTGTGCATTGCTGCAGTACAGTAGGGCATCTGCCACCTTCTGCTGTCAGCTCCAGTTTAACCTTAGTTATGAAGTAATAAAATACTGCTGCATTCCAAAGGAGTGTTTTCCAAGGTTGCTTGCAGCAGAACACAAAGGCTAAGACAGACCTGTGAGCTGAAGAACAGACCTCTGTGACCTCCACCCATACAGCTTGTTTCTGCTGAACTTTTAGCTTGCCACCCCAGTGAGGAAATCCAGATCTCTAGTGTCAAGAAGAATGTCAAAGCCCATTGCTGCATTTAATGTAAAGATTTGTAAGGAGAAACTGCTAGACCAGTTATTTAGAGTGGATTTGGCCTGAGGACCTCAGGGTCCTCAAGGTCCTCAGGAGCTTAGTCCAGTGGTGAGGTCATGAACTTGCTCAGACTCCTCCAGCTATAAGTGCCAGAGAGTTCAAGCTAATGTTTACTGCTAGTGTGGATTTGTACGTAGGTGATGTGAAATGAGGGGAAGGGACAGATCTGGCCTTAGTAGGCAAGGATTTCCTTGGATTTAATCTGAGAAATGTCAACGTATCTTTAGAGTATTGGTCTAAAACTTTGAACAAGACTTGACTGGAAAAGTGCTCCTCCTCCTGCTGGAGTCGGAGGTAAAATAGGTCTTCAGATAACTTACTTAGAGACAAGTAGGTCTGGGAGAAAGCATGCATTTTCCCTTCTAATGTTCTGAGGCATCAAGCCAGGAAAATCTTAAGTATGTCCAACAACAGAGTTTGATTTTTTTGTGTGTGTTTTCTACAAAGGGTAGGTTATTTTCATGTTCAGGAAAATTTGTGAGTGATATGAAAGGAAACCATCACATTGGTTGCTTTTTGCAATTCTGTCAGGTACACAATTTTTCATTACTTTTCCTTTGAATGAACATTTTTTAGCTATTTCTACAGCTTTATCACTGAAGACTGTGGATACTGGTTTTCATCATGCAACAACAAAATATGGTGTGTTTGCAAGGGAGTTTTGCCTTTTCTTTTTTTTTTTAACCACTAAGAAAATGACAAACCTCACCATTTTTCAGGACTTCTGTAAGCTTTTTTATTTTTTTGCATTTATGTATAAATATTACTGGCTAATCTGTGCAGTTTGCCAGCACAGCTTGGTGCTGGTGTTAGCTCTAGGTGAGGCTCCCCAGTAACTGTTTTATTGTTGCAGCTGTACTAGGTGAACCCTTTTTTTCTTAGCATGTGTCAGCAATTTTAAACATGCCAATGGCAAACAAGACTTGATAACCTCTCCTTGAACCTTCAGCAGCCTGCTTGGTGTGGTTCAAATGAACAAAAGAAGGCAAGTCTCTAAGGTGGCTGCAGCCTTGAAAAGAAAAAAACTCTAGGGGTATGGTCGCAACTCATCAGGTCCCTTCAAGGAAGAAAGTGTCTTTTTGATGCTGATCTTTTAAAAATAAGGCAAAAATACTTCCCTAAGGCAGAAACCTGACTCTTCAAAGGTTATTTCCATGTGAAATTGTTGACAGCCTTTGGTTTTTTCCTAGAAGTGAAACTGTTAATTCCAGTAACTGTTAATGTCACGGAAGATGAAAACATTATTGTTAACATTTTTGTGGATTGTTTCCAGTTTGCTGTATGTCTTTAAGACATAGTCTAGACACTACATTTTCATTTACAGTTGTGGTTTTCATTCTCCAGTTGGGGAAATCCCTGAGCTATATAACAAATAAAAATGCAGAAAAAGCTTATTCCTAGTCTTCAGGCAACATTTGCATTTGACATTCCTGATCATAATCTCTGATGAAGAATACACAGGAAAATTCAGAATAAAATCGCTTCTCTTCCTTACGTGTACGTATAGAATTTCTAATCTCTACTGCATAATTATTCTTCTCCCCCATGAACCGTTGGATTTAATGCAATACAGTATTTGTATCTGGGTTTACGAGAAATATTTCTGTTTCCGTATGCTACCTATATAATCTTCTTTACTGACCAACCACACATTCACTTCAAAGGTAACTCTTTTATTCTATCACGTTATGCTTTGACCACTTATTATCCTCTGGAATTTCTCATTTTCACATCCAGAAGGGAAGCATCCCAGGAATCAGAGGAATAGAGAAAAAGAGGTTGCCAGCTTCTAAATACTCTAGACAAACAGATAAAAATAGTATTTGGGATGAAGTAAGTTGAAAGCAGAGTAGATTGGCAGGAATTAGTTGCGCTGCATAATGCTTAGGTTCTTCAGGTAAGGTCCTCTGGGCACTCCTGATTTTTGGTAGTACTTGGTATTTTGAAATAAATGGCCTATAATTTTGATCTCTCTTCATATAGATCTGCAAAATTTTTGTCGTTTCTATCATTATAACTACAGGGGTTTTAAACTTTGAGATGTCACATTTGTGAACTCTTGTTCACAGTGTGTACAAGTGAGTATGCTGGAAGACAACTCCTGTTAAATAAAAAAGCAACTGTAATTTACAAAAGGGTGGTGGACTATGAAGGGGCAAAATATCTTCATTTGTACTTTTCAAACTTTTCAAATGTTTATTACATAGAATTTTTCAAATTCTAAATCCAAGATGAAGAGTAAAATATAAAAAAATTGGGCATAAATCAGATTTCTTCCACTGTATTCTGGAGCAGCTGAACAGATGGCATGGAAATGTAATATAATGCTGGTTTTCCTCAGATCTTGTAAAATTAGTTTTACGTGAAGACGTGTTATTGCGTTAATATGAACCATAATGAACGGATACTCAATTATCTCAGCTTCAACTCCAAAATGAGCATGTGCATTGAGGACTGTGTGGTGCATGGTGACCTTGCCTATTTATGAAAGGAGATGTTCTATTTTCCAGCAGTGAGTCCCTAAGGGAATCGGGCTATTACCCTGTGCTTAATGAAATGCCATGTCTGCATGGCACAGAGCACAGCTGTTACACAAAAAAAAAATAATAATTCAGTTTTGGCTTCACCCTGGTTGTGTCCGTAGATGTGGATCACAAGGCAAAGCTCAACAGAACTGTTTAATCATTAGTTGATGGGAGGTGTATATTTATCAGAGGTAGGGAATTCTTTCAAAGAGTGTTTTTTTTGTTGTGTGCAAAAATAGGCAGGAATGCTTGGAGGAGTTGTCTCAGATTCCCTGGAGAGCAGTTACTGGGCTAACACTGAGTCACTGGTTGTAGCTTTCACGTTGTCCCTGGGAGAGCAGAGCATTTTCCATGCCCTGTGTGCAGTGAACCCAGGCTCTTGCTGCTGCCAGGCTGTTTCTCCGATCTGTTTGTTCAGTGCTCCTAATTAGAAAGATCAGTCAAAGTGGGGAGTGGAAAACTCTTGTTAACTTCTCTTATAATTCAGAGGAAAAACGGGGAGGCTGTGAGGCTGCTGAAAATGGGGAACAGATATTGCTGGGTGTGATCAGAAACACTGTAAAATGCTACCGCATTTTCATATTGTCCAGCCAGTTAACCCTTACGGTTAACCCTTATAGTTACACTGGATGGTACAGATAGACCATCTCTTCCCTGCAAAGCTTTGTCTGGAACTACGCAGTGTGATGGGACTGACTACTGGAAACAGCAGAATTTCAGCGTTAGCAGACACTTTTGCCTCTTCAGTATTTCCTTGTCAAGTGTGCTATGCTTATCAGCAAACATACAGCAAGACCCTTTGTTAGACCTACAAATTTCACCAAATCATGCCAGATTTCTCTTTTCCTACCTCCCTTGACTATGCCTTTCTCCACTCCCTTGCTCACGCTCTTGCTCATCACCATAAGCAGTAAAGGTTCTCCATGCCAAACCAGTCCAGTGTCACTCCCTCTGGAACAGCATCCCCTACATCTGCTGCAACTACTACAGTGGTGCATGGATCAGTACCTGGCTCAGATTAATTACTTTCTCTGATTGATGGAACAGAATCCCACTATTCAGTAAGAGGTCTGGAAACTGCTACTTGGAGCAAAACTGAGCTGAAGATGTTTTCTGTTTTATTAATTTAGATTTCCCTCGCTTTTGTAGAGTAAATTATCAGAAATAACTCTGGTATTTGTGTACCTAAGGAACAAATCTCTCATTTTAACAAAAAACTTGTTTCGTACTTGACCTCATGATTTGTCATCCATGTGGTAGAGAGGAGCTAAATCTTAAGGGCAGTAACATAACTGACACGAATGCAGGCAGGGGGCTTGAACCATCCTGTTCCTCTTTCCTAAGCTAATGCCATCTGTTGCCTTGTTTCATTTCATTTCTTATTCTTCTCCAATTTGTGTTTCTGTTTGAAGAAGGCTGGTAAGATTTTGCTTTATATGTTAGCAGCTAATAGCCTGTGTCCTAAAGCACAAGGAAGGGCCAGCAAGACAGCTGGTGCTTCCAGCAAGTTAACCTTTCACACTGGACAAAAAAGAAGCCACCATTAGTCCTGAGCTCCACACTCACTCATGTTACTTTCTGCTGTTGGATGCTTGCAGCCATGCTGCTGCTGCTGCTCCTTGGCTTTAGGCTCTGCTGGCACATGGGCATCTGGAACAAGCAAAGTGCAATGGCATTGCCTTTTCTGGGTGCTGTGCCAAAGCTGCAGCCTGGTATGGTGACAGCTTCTCCTCATTTGATGGACATCCAACCCGTGTCATGACTAAGGGTGTAGAATCTTACCTGTCAGCTTTCAGCTAAGTTGGGAGATCTGGCAGACCTAACTACTCTTTCATCTGTTCTGCATGCAAAGCCATTGCTACCAGGAGGCTAATGGAGAAGCTGAGAAGCACAAAGGCCCATCTTCTTATCAATCAGCATCAGCAGAGCTTTGTTTCCTATAGTTCCTTTCTCCTTTGCGCTTGCATGTCAGTCAGCACAGACAGCACAGACCGCATTCTGCAGAAGTGCTGGAGGTGCAGCTAGGTGGAAATGGCATGGGTTTTTTGTGGTTTTTTAATGCATACTCAGATGTCAGAGGAGAAACCGTGGTGGTTGAAATGGTGTCCTCCATTGCATCCATCAGATAAATTCAGGCCGAAGTCTTCTGAGGAAGAAAGAATGTCTTTGTGTGACTGAGGCGATTTCCAGAGAAAATAGGCTCATTGCAGTGTTTCATAGTCATAATGCAGTTTCCATCACTACTGAGTACACATGGATGCTGCACAGTCATTTAGAATTTCTCCACCTGGTAAGTTGATCACAGATGCATTCAGAGTTATGGATTTAGAACAACCCTAAATCTTGTCTGCTATGCCTGTTTTGTTACACTTCTATGTGACTAATGTCAGTATTAGAAATAATAATAACTATACTTTTCTGTATATAATAAATTCCTTTGCTAACATTTTCCAGTGATTCTGATTCATCTCAGTGCCCTTTTGCAGACTGGTTCCCTTTGGGATACTTTAATTTAGAAATGTTAAAAATGGAGCACCTCAGATCAACAGTCGGTTTTAAAATGCTTGCATATTTGAAAATGTGTTTCTGTGTCCATATTCCTTTTGCAAAACCACAAACTTCTTCTGCAAGGTTCTACGTCCATACAAAAGCTCACATGAAAAAATGAGGGGAGGTATCAAAACGTAAGCCCGCATCTTTTTTCATGAAGCAAGAGAGAAAATGCAGGTGACAGGACTGTGATGCAAATTAGACATCCAGGGACAGAGAGTGGAAGCAGTTAAATACTGAGTTGGTGATACTGCTAAAGCAAGGACTTATGTTTTGGTTACAATGAACATCAAGATATCCAAAAGGAGAGGTCTCCACTAAGCTTAGAGATGGCAGAGAGAAGTGGGTCAGGAACAGTAGAGTAAGGGGATAAGTTTATGACAATGGTGACACCAGTGCAGATCTTAGTAATGGAAGAAAAACAATACAGACAGAAGATAAAAGGACTAATAAAAGGCTGCAGTAATATGAAAATTTAGGATGAGATTCTGAAGAAACAATTGGAGGAAAAAAGAGAAGACAGCAGGTCTGCAGAGACTATCAGAGATAACATTTGGAAAAAAAGTTTGTAAAAAGCATCAGAAGGAAAGTGTCAGGAGTAGACATTATCGTTGGTGAAAGTCAGGGCAAGGATCTGGAAAAGAATGGGGTTGAGAGCTAGATGGAGGAAAAAAGCAGTGGAGAACTAGAAAAGGATGTTGGTAGGGATGAGGGAGAAGAGGAAACCTTCTTTTCTGCTATTGGTATATGATAAAATTTATTTGCCTTATGTTGGCATTCAGGAGCCATAGCTATGCAAGCACAAAAGGTCCTTCTGTCCAAATGAAGAGCTTGGTAAGGTCATGAGCAGAAAGGAGAGTAGGTTAGGGGATAAGAGAGCCCATGGGAATGCATACATTGAAACGCCTGCTCAGAGCAGGTCAGATAGAGCCAGCTGCCCAGGACCGTGTCCAGCAGGGTTTTGAATCCCCAAGGAGAGAGAATCCACAACCTATGTGGGCACCTGTGCTAGCGCTCCATCACTCTCACAGTAAAAAAGTGTTTTCTTATAATCAGGAAGAATTTAATGTGCTTCATTTTTCACCCATTGTCTCTTGTCTTGTCACTGGATACCCCTGAGAAGAGCCTGACTCCACCTTTTTCTTTACTACATGCTGTCAGGTATTTATAAACATTGGTAAGATCCCCCTGAGATTTTTCTTCTTCAGGCTGAACAGTCCCAACTGTCTCAGCTTTTCCTCACAGGAGAGGTGCTTCAGTCCCTTCATCATCTTCATGGACCTTGCTGAACTTGCACCAGTACGTCCACCTCTCTCTTGTGCTGGGGATCGCACAACTGGACACTGCTTTCCAGATGTGACCTCACCAGTGCTAATTAGCAAGGAAGGTTAATCATCTGGGCAGTGCTGCTGGCAGCTAAATGTCGGGCTAATCAGTTCTGAAGTGCTTCCTTCTGAGGAGGAAAACTCCATCCATGAAATCTGACCTCCAGAGCACTCTATAGATTCTCTTTTAACAGTAGCAATGGAGGCAGAACAAGACTGTCCCCAGGAGTTTCAGACTATAGGCCAAGACAGAAATAATATTTTTTCTATCTCTATGTGTTCGAAGCACAAATTAGCTATAGAATCGTAGAACCATTGAGGCTGGAAAAGTCCTTTAAGATCATCGAGTCCAACATTAACCTAACTCTGCCAAATCCATCACTAAACCGTGTCCCTAAGTGCCAAATCTACATGTCTTTTAAATACCTCCAGGGATGATGACTCAACCACTTCCCTGGGCAGCCTGTCTAATGCTTGATAAAACTTTCAATTAAGAAAATTTTCCTAATACCCAATCTAAACCTCCCCTGGTGCAATTTGAGGCCGTTTCCTCTTGTCCTATTGCTTGTTGCTTGGGAAAAGAGACTGACAGCCACCTCACTGCAACCTCCTTTCAGGTAGTTGTAGAGAGCGATAAGGTCTCCCCTGAGCCTCCTTTTCTACAGACTGAACAACCTCAGTTCCTTCAGCTGCTCCTCCTAAGACTTGTTCTCTAGACCATTCACAAAGGCTTCTCCCACTGGGAGAAGTTGGGTGCCTTATTACATGGATTCTCCTTGTACTCCTGCCTGAATGTCTCCCTGAAACACCAGGCTTTGGTCACTTACAGGTGCAGTTCTCCAGTGTCATCAAAAATGGTTCCTGCTGATGCTGTCCCTTAAAAGCAGAACTCACAGTCCTTGGAATCTCTAGGAATGATTATGGCCTGATCCTGTGATGCATTGTCTTTCATTACAACAAGTGATGCTGCTGAAATGCAGATGAGCCATGGGGTCTGCCAAGGCTCTGTCTACTGGTCACAAGTGTGCTAGGTGGTACAGAATAGAAACTTCAGTTTTGTCACTGCTGGGGAGAGTTCACAGCTTAACGCTCCAGCTTTGCAAACTGTCTTTGGCACTTCACAGAGGTATTTGTATACCTGGAAGTATTTGCAGCAGTAAAGTCAACTGTGTTTCTTTATTTTCCAAGAGACTGCACTTTTCAGTTTACTCCAGTTATATATTACTTGCAATAGGTACGCAACAAATCTCAATGAAATCAAGATTGTTTAATTGGCATAAAATACTACATGAAAAACAGACACACTGTTAAATGAAATTGTAGAAGCAAGGTGAATTATTCTCAAATGATTAATTTCTTGAAAGCAAAAATGCTTCACAGTTCATTTCAAGAGTGTTTGTCTTTCATTTTGTGAATTAAAAAGTTTTGGTGTCAAAACCTGGTGCGTCACTTTCACTCAAAACAGCTGTTAGAGGTGTTGATGTGGCACATCCGCTGAGACCAGCACAGCGACAGTAACACTGATGCTTGTCCAGGTGCTCAGGTACTTGCAAGACAAACCCAGCATGAAGTATGGTGACCCACCATCAGGGTCTGGGCAGAGATGCCTGCCTGGCAGGAGCTGCCATCTCAGCAGAGCACTGCTTTGCAGCCCTGCTGTGCGGGAAGTCCATCTCTCTTTCCAGCCTCTTATCACAAGGTGCGTGTGATCTCTGCTAGGTGCATGCACAGAAAATATGTCTTCTGCAAAGAGTCTAGCAAGATCTTTTTCTCGAGCTTTCGATGCGCCTACTTGATTGGCTGCAACAGCAACGGAGTTAATGGTTTCTGTCTTGCGTGTCATCCTACACAAATACCCACCACCTACAGAATGATGTTTAAAAGCTGGCCTTAATTTTTATCTTTACTTCTTGGTTTCTTACGACACTTCACCAGCCTGGACTAGAGTCACAATAAATCATCAAATTTCAAAAGGATTTTTTGATTGGTTGTTTTTTTACTTAAAATCACTTCACAATGTTCAGTAGATCATGGTCTAAACAGGAACGCTTACAGGGCAGAATACAGAGCCTCACATATAAATGTTTCAGAAAAATCCCTCTAGCCAACTCTATGCTAATGTATGTGTTGCTAATGCAACGTAAGAAAAAAACAGCTGAAAACAGAGGAGAAATCTCTCAGTTTCACATTAGATAGCTAACAAGAGACTTATGCACAAGTTTAAATATAAATATTCAAGTATTCTGCTAAATTTATAAAGATATGGTTAATTTTATGCAATTCTTTGAGAAGATGGTCAGGGACCTCCTTTTATCTAAGGAACATTATGGATAAACCTCTTATGCAGTAAACACAGAACTGTGCTCTGCAGTCCAATTAGTCTATACACATTTGCACACATACAAACACACATATATGTATAAAGGTACTCTTAAGCTAGCCATTTTTGGCTTATTTCACGTGGGGATTCACACACAATGGACTCATGTTCTGCAGTGACGAGTTCTGACAGCTGATAAATGACAAAATAAAAAAAGGTTCAGCCCTCGAAGCAGATGAGCAGGCAGTACATTTAGAATGTTGCAATTTAAGAAAAAAAACTCCAAAGTAAGATTTTCTCTTGTCCGTAACAGCCAAAAGGTTGCAGTCAGGCTGCATTTGCTACTGTATGTAAAATGAAATGCATTTTTACTTCTCTATAAGCAGTGATATTTTGGAACACTTGTAGCCTGTATCTACTTCATGATACTTTTTATTTAATGTGCAAGGGTGTCTTACAGAAGAAAGTGAGATTCAGGGAGTTAGCAAACTAAGATTGCAGTTTGAGTCACAACTTTAAAGGATCTCCACAATATTGCTTGAATTTCCATTTATGCCTGCATGCTTTCTGGTTTGTATCCAAGGCCCAGTTCCTGAAATCAATAGAATTTCTCTTGGTATCTTCATTTAGCTTTGGTTGAGTATCTCGTGAAGTGTGGATTTTGAAAAGATGATGGGCCCAAATAAGTAATTTGCAGTTGTCCTTTCAGTTGTATGTTATTGTCGTGGATTTTCTTTTTGCTCTGAATAATTTTGTTTCTTATAGAAAAAATGTATTTATGAGTTTGATTTCTCTGCCAGTGTTTCAGCTTCAGATGATAGCAATTTAAACACAGTAAGAAGTGCTTGATACAGGAATGCAAATGCGGTTAATCACTCTGCTGTACCTAGGAAGCCAATACTGTGTGACCCCAGCCTAAAAGCCTTGGAGGATAAGCAAGCTAGGTAGTTTCTGAGTTTGGAAGCTACCAAGATGCAGTGATTTTATGGATACTGCTGACTCCCATCTTTTGCCCATGTGATTGCATCTGAACTTGACCTTATGTGTCAAGTTGGAAATGGAAGTAGTATCCTAATGTTAGAATTTTGCAAGTGAGTAGAAGGAAGATTTAGATTCTCTAACCCACAAAATTTACTTTCATGCTAGTCAGAGATCTGTCCGTCCAGAAAATCATCCCTTTTTGAATGTCAGTCTCCTTGCAGAGAGCTTTCAGCTTCACTACCACTACTGTCTGTATAACCAAAGTGGTAAAAGTCAAGGAAGTGTATGCATTAGAGGTATGGAAGAAATATGGTGCAGGGGAGAATAATGGTAAAGAGTTCAGCATGGCATTTTCAAAAAGGACAGGAAAAGTACAAAGAGCATTGAAGAGAAAAGCTCCACTCCACAGGCTTGAGATTTTACATCAGTAACAGAAAACAGAACTATGTCCCAGCAGCTTTTGCTAGTATCAAGGCCAAGGAACAACATCATTAGAGAAGTCCTGTTGGGCATCCTTTGTAACCCTCCGATTTCTCCTATATCCCAGTTTTGCTCGGGTACACAAGAGAGCTGAGCTTTTAGGCAGCTGCACAGCATGCTTTGTGTTCACAGTTTTGCCAAGTGACCCATTCACCAACAAGGCCTTCAGCAAATATGTTTTTAAACAATATTTGTCATTTTGCTGGAGCCCATAGCTTGGCTTTTGACGTGTGTGAGCTGGCACAATTTCTTTTTGGGCTGTTGCACTTCAGAACTGCTTTGGACACCAATGGAGCTGCTCATATACTAAGCTCATATGTGGGCTTGGGTTCTTTGTTTTGAATCGGGGCTGAATAAGGACACCTATCCTCAGACAGCCTCTGCTGGGAACGTCTTGGCCTGCAGTGGGTCAGTAATGGAGCTATCAGTCAGCACCCAAAGAGCAGAATTTGCTATTTAGGGATTCAACAAAATATAAAGTTAACTCATGTTTCATCCTTCATGTCTAATTTTATTACATTCTTTCCCCAACTGCTTATTCCATTTTTTTTCTTAAAGAAAGTTTTTCTGTTTTCCTAAATTTGACCCTGACCTTCCCCACCTGTGGTTTTTCTTATTCAGCTGTAACTGAACGGTGGATGCTGAAACCAATTTTATGTCAGAAGACCTTTCAAAGTAAAAAGGGTTTTGTAAACAAAACACTGCGATTTAAGAAGAAATCCTAGGTATAGTGGGCCAGCATCTTTAATCTTCTGTTTTGAAATCCCAGTCAAAAACTTCAGACCTGATCACTGGGTAATACTTTCTACAAAAGAAGTTGTTAGAATATTGGGGAGATGAAGGAGAATACACTGAGCCTTAAGACCCTTAAGAGAGAGCCTCCACCTGTGCCACAGTGGTACATCTTGATACGCACAGCCCAGAGCATTCGACCTTCTAGCTGCCCTGCCTGCAAAGAAGAGCAGCTGGCCCATGCATCATCCTTCTCCCACTCTCTGGCATTGAGCTGTGGCTGGAGAAATGGAAACAAATTCAAGGTATCCCTAGACACCAGAATGCCGTGATTGCCAGGAGGCACTTACAAGGCTGTCCATACAGGTACTGATCATTGTATTAGGCACCAAAACATTGACCCTAAAATCGATTCTCCAGAAAAGACAGCTTTAAAGTTGGCTGAAGGTCACCTTTGACTGCAGTTTATCCTAGCAAATCCAGCCTCTTCTCTTTATTTCATTTACCAAACCCATTAGGACTGCCAGATATATGAGAGAGAATGTTTTAAAAAAGTGAAGTTCTGAATCGCATCACTGCATGCACAAATCAAAATGTCTGAATTGTGCCAAGGAACCCAAGTGTGAAAACTGGGTTTTGGTAATTTCAGGGGGCTTGTATAAGGCCTTTTGTTTTCTTTTAAGGGAGCTGGGGGTGAGAGCATTATTAGTGTTAGCCCGTTGTAAATTAGTTTTGCTTCTTGAAAGAAAAACTGCTGTGGCGAAGCAGCTCTTCCATTCATAATTAAATGTGAATGATGGTGCAATTAGGAGCACCAACTGACTGACTGCAGCCAAACACTCAGAGTGAGCTGGTCTGATTTTGCAGAGGAGAAAACAGTTATTTCTGTGAGCAAGATGAATCACTGCCACGCTCTCGACCGTGGAGGTGGCTGTCCAGAGCCAATGTTGTTTGTGACGACCAGTCCTGTGTTTGATCTGGACCTGGCATAAGGAAAGAGTTACTGGTCTAGCTACATATTTTTAAAATCAAGGCGTGCCTTATGCACTCTGTCAAAAATTATCATTAGACTGATTTTTGATCCTGTATTTGTTTAGTTACTGTAAGCTTCCACTTTAGAAATCCTAACTGTAAGATGACTGCTTCCAAGATGTGTTTTCGGGATTGAATGTTTCCCTACATAACAGCACCTAGTGCCGTGCCATGCCCAGTGGCACTTCGTGTCGGTGTGATGGGGTCTTGTGCATCTCTGTTCCTGCCTGGATGTCACAGCTTGTGCCTGTACTTCTGAGATGGAATTACGTGATTTCCCATGTGTTTGTTGTCCTGTGTATTTATGTCACCTTATCACAGAAAGTTAAAATACTTGCAGATCTGCTGGGAACCTGCAGCAAGTGAAGTGACGGTGGTTTCTAAGCAAGTCTATTTTACTAAGCAACCACTGCTGTGGTTACTGACATGGATCGTGCTGGTGGAGGCTGTGATGCTGAGAGGTACCTAAAGAGTCTGGGTTATGTGATGACAAAAATTTTACGAGCCTTGCAGTATTCGTTTTCTTTGGAGAAAGCTGGTGTATCTTTCACTGGTGCATCAGTCTTGTGCTGTTAGTTTGGCTCTGGTTTATCCTAAACTTGAGGTTTTGTTGAAGTGGGTGGCACTGAAGAGTTAACAGAGCCTTGTCTTGCATTGATACAGACTGAATTGGGTGAGTTTTGCCAAGTGTATGGCTCATTACTTATGGGCGTAATTTAGATGAGAGAGAGAAAATTCAGAATTACCTCCTTCTCATACATTAACCTTTGGGATAATCACTGGATTAAGTAACTAGTTTGCCTGACAGTTCCCAAAATATCCCAGCAGGCATGTGATGGGCAGCAGTGTTGGAAGATTCAGATGTGCCAAAAAATAAATTGGTAGGGTCAACAGCCTGAGCTTGGAGAATCAGTAGTTTGTTTAGTGCTAGGTACAGTAAGGAAAAATCAAAGCTGGGAAACCAGCTGATGCCAGTACTAATCTGCTCCCACAGTGGCAGCACACTGCAATGCTTGAAAGAGTGCAGGATTATAAAGACATAAAACTGGAGAATAGCAGAAGGACAGAGGGTGCACCAAGGGGAATTAGCAAAAGATAAAGGCTGTAAACTGAGACCAAGGCAGGTGTATACCTGCAATGCACAGCACATGCTACTTGTAATAACAAAAACCAAGGCTGGTCACTAGAATGGCAGAATTTATCAAAAGTCTACAGTCATCATTTTTCACCCAGTCTGTTGGAGGTGTACATTTGCTAGGAGAAATTACGATTCTAGTAATTTGCATTTGTCCATGTCTGATTGCAGCAAGATGTAAAGGCAGGGACTGAGCTTGGTGTGTCCAGGTAATAAGAAAACCAAAGAATGACATGTTGCTTGTTTAAAAACCAAACCTTTGATACTAGCTAACTGTGTGTGCACATTTGATCTGCATTATGATGTGTTTTCTTCTCACCTCTTTTGTCTACTCTGCTAGTGTCTCCTTTTGTTGCCATCTTGTCTTAAAAGTGGGATTCCAGGGCTTAGTTTAGGGACAAGGTCTCTTACTTTAGTTTTGTATCTGGAAAACACTAAACTCTGTTTCCAAACCTTTTTACTGTTGCTGAGCTCAGCAAAATGGGAACCCTAATCTGGCTCCAAGCTAGGTATTATTGGGCATTACAACTGTTTAAAATACTAAGAGTATTTCATATATATAGTCAAATATTTATGGTGAACAGTCAGTATCTTCTAGTAGGGAGGGGGAAAAATTCCCCAAAATATTTTTCAGCAAAGTAAACATGGATAAGGACAAGCAAAATGCACTTTTGTATTGAGTTACCTGGATTGCTTTGGTGGAGCTAGAAAGAGGGTCCTAGAAAGAGGGGGAAAAAAACAAACTGCGAAATATTTTGGGATGATCTCTTCTAAAATAGCAATTCACTTCTTTGATTCAGAAAGATTTTTTTTAAAAGTTCATATTTTTATTTTTAAATTGCAGAACCAGAGCTCAAAATTACAGCAAAATTTTCTAGTCAGTTGACAGGTTTTTTCATGTCTTTGAAAATTTCCCCTTCAGATCAAGCAAGAATTAAGTTATATAGGTTCTCTTTTTGATAGTGAAAGCATCTTGAAAAATAAGGTGTCCAGAGGACTCTGTAGTGGTCTCAAGTTTAAACTAATGTTTTGTTTATGAAAGATGTATCAAAAACCGGTAACACACACTGTAAGTATGTAGTTAGACTCCTCACTCCAAATGATCCTGTCTGTAACACATCTTAGTCTAACCTCTTTAAACATTTTTAAAAGTACCTTGCTTACTATTCAAGATATTCAAGTGTAAACTAGGCTGTAAGGACACACAATAGGCATGCAGTAAGGTAACAAAAGGTTTTATTGTACTGTTTTTTGCATGGTTACCCCTGAACCGAGGGGTAAGGCCATGTTTCAGAAGACCAGGTGCATACAGCTGTACTACTTCTGGCACTGCATGTGTACTCACACCAAAGGAATTGACCACCTGAACTATCCATCCACAAATAATTTGAGCACTGCAAAGAGCATTTGATTACAAAGCGTGACAAAATTTTCAACATCAGATCAGTGGAAAACATTTCTATAGTGGGGAGGTTTCTTGCATAAAGGAAACAACCTATTCAAAAATCAGATCTGTTGCCGACTGTGTTGTATCTGTGCTTGAAGGCACTCTGACTCCCTGATGTTTGACTCCCCATTGTACAAGGGCATTTGCCAAGCTGCTGTCCTTCTACAATCTCCAAGTTGACTATTAAAAGGCTGTATGTGTGTATGTTTTGCAGCAAATTTCTTTGCCACAGGGGCAGAGTATGAAAAACTACCTATTTCATTTATTTTGGAAGCCTCTAGGATTTCTAGGTCCTAGGGGGCACTAACGGCTGGAGAAAGGCAAATGTTGTACCCATCATCAGAAAGGGCAAGAGGAGCAGTTCAGGGAGCTGCAGACCAGGCAGTTTCACTTCTGTCCCTGGAAAACATCATGGCGTGTTTTCTTGGAGCACATTTTGGGATATGTGAAGAAGGTGGTGACCGAGACTGGTCAGCAGGGATTTACCCTTGGTACCCTTGGCTTGACCAACCAGATTGTACTCTGTGACAAAATGACTGAATCTGTGGGTGATGGGAAAGCCATGGATATAATTTACCCTGACGTTAGCAAAGCTTTCAGCATGTCTCCAACAGTATGCATCCAAACTAGGATGTTACAGTCAAGATAAGGAAAAGAAACCTGGCTGAACAGTCGGACTGCATGGGCTTAATGGTTAATGCTCTGCCTAGAGGCCAGTTATAAGTAGAAGTCCCTAGGGGTTTATCTGGGGACCTGCCCTGTTTAATACCTTAAAAAAAATCTCCAGGCTATATATGCATTCTCTATGCTATGCTACTGGCAGTGCTTTTATAAATAATATCTAACTTAGGAACCTGGAGAAGGGAAACAGACTAATAACCCTATTCTGCATCTCTGTGCTCCTGAGAGCTGGTAGCTTGCCCTGGTCTTTTTATACATCTCTTGGCTTCTACTTTCTTGCCACTGATGGGCAGTGTTCAATTCAAGGAAGTTGCTGAGTGCAAGGGGTCACTCGCTAAACAGATCTTAGTCCAATAAGTGCTTCCAAGTGCATCAGGCGCATCCTGGCGGGGTGTTTTAAGTCACAGGAATTACTGCAATTTGTGAGTGAAGCGAGTGAGTGGCTGGCAGCAGATTAAAACAGGCGCAGTGCCATCAACAATACTAATTGGAGCTTCCAGCCAAAGGTGTCAATGGCACACCGGGGGGCTGGTGGTATTAAGGTCTGACTCCATGAAGGGACTATGCACCTGCTTTAATGTAGATATGTGAAAGATACATATCAGAACTTCATATTCTTCCTTCAGGACAACTTTTAAATATCTGCGTGCATCATAATTTCAGTCTATCCCTTCTGTCAAATAAATTAATATTATTTTCCCAGTTTTAATGAAGGGCAAAACAGATAACAGCTTCCAGCGTGTCAAAAAGCTGACCTGATATGAAACTTGCAGTGAGTTCCCATTACAATGAACACACTTCAAATAAAATACCTGCTTAGGCATTTTCCTGAAGCAAGGTTTAATTGACCTGTGTCAAGCTTCACAGCCGGTCAGCAGAAAGCAAGGAAGGGAGCTTCTGTCTCATGAGTTCTGAGTTGTGGCTTTAACCTAAAGACCTTTAAAAGCAAGGTTAATCTGCCCTAGCTTTAGCTTCTAAAAGAGGCATTTACTTAAAGGGTGCAGATTCATGATTGACCTAAGCCAATCAAAGTTCCTGCTGACTCCACCAAAAAGGATGGCTTCTCCATGGGCCACGTGATCTGGCTACTTCCCATAAGGTGCTCTTAGCCTTACACACAGCTATAGCAAATTGGGTAAGCAGTTGGTCTGGCTGAAAACCCACAGGCAACACTCTCCATCCCCTGAACAAAAACCAGCCCCCAAACCTGGCAGCAATAACGAGAAATACCCACCCTCTGGCTGAAAAGGCAGTTGCTGCCTGTGCTGGTTCAGCTCCTGCTGTGGCCATCCAGCACTGGCAGCAGTCGGCGGGGAGGCAGGGGAGATGCCCGGGCTGTCAGTGGCAATGTGGAGTTGAACTTAGGCTCTCACAGAGAATCAGGGTAGCTGAGGTATACATGCATTTACTCTTAAGTCTTTAGCCTGATCTGGGCAGCATTTTAGGCTGAATGCCTAGCTTTTGGATACCAAAAGCCAGAAAAGATGTTACAAGTGTGAGCGACATGGAAAAGAACATGCCAATGAAAGAATACTAAGCTGTGATATCTTTTCCTGTGCTGTGGGTAGAAGCTCTTACCCAGCCACAGAATTCCACATTGCACGGTCAAAGATAATCAGAATGTGTTTCAGAGTGTGTTCGTGTGGCAGCTTGTTCAAATATGCTCTTGCCAGCTGCTTTCTCTATAAAACTTCATGCCCAAGATGCAGCTCAGCTTTCTAGGTACGCTATTCAAGATACCCAAGTTTCTAAGAATGTGGAGGTGGAGCTAGTAACTTCTTGTAAAATACTGCCATTGTTACCACTTCACTACCTACTACCTCACACACTTTCCACATACATGGTATTAGGAGAATGGTGCATCTTTTGGGGAGCTAAGTCCTAAACCCACAACACGCCTTCTCTGAGATACCTGAGATGCCTCTGTGAAAGCAGGGCTTGCTATTTTGTTATTTTCAAGACAGTAGAAAAGCTGAAGTGGGTTTGGGGGTCTTTTTGTCAGAAAGGGCAGAGAACCATGAATACATGCACATGTAACTGTTAATGGTCCTTGTCATGAAGAGTGGGGGTAAATACAGAAATAGCCCACGGAGATAACCTGTATTGTAGATAAGAATTTTGAGAAGGATGTGTAACATGACTAGAAATATCCAGAAAGATAAACAGAGAAAATACAAATTTGCCCAAAGCACTGAGAGACAAGACTGTCATCTTCATCTCCATCCTTTTTGTTTCATCCATCTGCTGCGTGTTATCATCGTAACAAGTTCTTCAAGGGATTTTCGCTGCACTGGGCTATGTTCATTAAAGAAAGGACAGTCGGGTTTTGGTTGCTTTCTTTCCACTGATGTAAAATACTAGTCCTTACCATTTCATATCATTATCAAAATATGTGACCATCTTTTTTTTTTTTAATCTGTATGGAATGAATAGAAGATTTAACCACTTTATAAATACATGCCAAAATACTACTTTAGCTTCTCTTCCAAGCGTCAAATATATAGTTGTTTAAATACAATCCATTTGAAGGATTTACACTAAGAAAGGATGCAAAAGAGGCATGGAAGTTCAGAGGCGAGGGAAATTCTTGTATGTGAAGACTTACATGTGCTAAAAATATATTGTTGCATGTTCTCTGTAGATATTACTTTCATTTTAATATTTCTAACTCAGTATACCTGATTCTTTAAAAGCTTGATGTCTGCTGCAAATCCTGAGTGCTGATTTTGCTTGCCTCTGTTTCAGCACCAGCAGAAATACAAACTGTGATCAAAGTCAGTGTGCTAGTTTTGGTAGCAACGTCCAAAGGGCATCGAGACTTTGTATACTGTAGCCTGAATACCAAAGAATAAATGATGTTTTATTGTGTGTATATATATATATAACAATTCAGAATTGTTTATGTAGTGCCTGTATGATTTTCACAGAGTTTTATCAGTGGAGAGTCTCTGAGCCTTTAGGGAGCAGTAATTAGATTCTTCCTTGTCACATTTTTCCATGTGCATGGTACACTGGGTGAGAGGGCAGTAACCATTCTTGGCAGCACAGAGACCTTGAGCTTCAAAAGGGCATGGAAGCAGTAAATCATTTTGTCATCCTTCCAGAATTCTTCCTTGCAGTCCTTCCTTTTGAAACTTGGAAGATTATAATTCTTTCTGCCCTTCCCCTACTGCTTCTTCTGTTTCTTTCCAACAGCCAAGGTTAGCTGCTTCAGGGACTAGCAACCCATTTCCCTGCTTTCCACTAGCCCTGGAAATCTCCAGCGAAGGTTTTGATCACGTCACTTCCCATCAGCCATTCTAACTGCACCATTACATTTCGAAGTCAACTCTGACCCAAATGTTGTGTCCAGCTCTACTTCTGTTTTCTGTTTAATGTTCTGTAGAGCATTACAGCCATCCTCTGCTCGGTTCCTTCTTCCCATATCTCCTGCAGCTCCCAGCATTGTCAGGTCACCTGTCCCTCCCATATATCTCAGCAAGTATAGTCTACAGTAAGTTCGTTCTTTGCCATTTAGCACATCATTGCAGGTACAGAAAGGGGAGAAATCAGAGGTGAATTTGCTGAGATTCAGGGCCTGCCAGCTGTGTGTTCCTGCTGAGAGGGAGCCATCACCACGTTTGGGTGATAGCCAGCAATGCTTCCCAGTTCCCTTTCCTCACCAACCTACACTTCCACAGCTCACGCTCCCCGCTTTCAGAGGTCACCCTTTAAACAAGGTGGTAGAGCGGTGCTCTTTCCTATCAGCAACCTGGAGTTTTAAGGGTTGTCTTTGTGAAAGTTGCAGAAAATGAATGTACGTCTTGGATTTGGGCTGGAGAGTGCTGTTCATCATGCACAACTGATAGTTTCCACCTACCTGCTTCTTCTGAAGAACTGAAATAAAGCAGCTTGCCTGAAGCACTGAAGGCTAAGACAGCTTTCACAGCCACCGCTGGCTCGTTTAGGGCTGATGTGTCAGTCTGAGTGTGCCAGCCCCAGAGGGCTCCCCAAAGAACTTTCCTTACACTTCTTACGCTTTGATATGATGGAACAAAGATGCTTAGAAGGAGGATGTTTGGTTCTATCTTAACTTGGCAGTTGTTACAACTGGTGCACTGTGTGCATATGGCTGGACATATGTCACATTTGAAACGAGGCAACTGAGTGATGGCACTAACCAGGCAGTGTGCTGTCCCCTGGTCCATCCACGTTACACATCCACCTTGCTGAGAGACTGCTGTACTGTTTTCTTCGGCTAGTTGCCTATGCCCTGGCAAGTGTCAAATAATGTTTTTTATAGCCTAGTTTGCAACTCAAGAGGCAGCCATTAGCATCATTGATATCTTTTGAGGTTTGAATAAAACAATGCATTTCATAGAGGGCGAGAATTATGTCAATTGTTCAACAGCAGTCCCTTGTTAGAAACAAAGTCTTAAAATAGCGTTTTTACAGCTGTATCAGGCATGTTCTGTAACACAGTGCTAACTCATCTCATGCTTACTCTCATGGATACTGATCAAATATATACCCAATAAGAACGTGTCCAGGAGGACCTGGCCAGTTGACCTTAAAGGCCATGTCCCTTTAGGAAGCAAAGAAATTTATTCCATACCCCTTTGTATGTCATTTCTCCCTCTCAGCATAATACGCATCCCTTACTTCTGGATGCCTACCCTTTTTCCAAATGGGATTAATTACTTACTATCCTTTTCTCCCTCCCTCAGGTAAGAGTTTTCTGCATGCCTGTCTTCCTGGTACCTGGACATGATAGAAACTTATTTCTCATCTTCGTTTTCATCCTTCTCTTTGAGTTCCTATTTTAATTGCTGTGGCTTGGGTCTGCCTAACCTGTATGCACTGGTTATCTCCTGTGTTTCTGTATTGCACTACAGAGTACAAACACCTGTTTCAGAGTAGAGTAAGATTTCAACTAGCATTGTAATCACAACAGGTCAACCAGCTTAAGTACATTTATATTTTCCAACTGCAGCTGCAACAGAAACCCCATATTCAACCGTGTCAGAGTTTGGTATTTCACTGGGACAGAGGATAATCTTATGAGGTCACTTCCAACCCTATTTTTCTTCATTTATACCTGTAAATGATAAAAAATGCTATTTTTCTTTTGGTACACATGCACACTGAGACCACAGTCTACCCATGCAAGATGCTGTGTCGCTTACCTGAATGCCATAATATGAGTCCAAGAGCCCTTAGCAGTTCTGGGGGGAAAAAGACAACTAGAACTTGTAAAATTTACAGCCCCCTAGAAAGAAAACAAGATAGTCAAATAGTCAAATGCATAGCTTAAGTGCACTGCAGGTATAGTAGCCATGCAGCCCATCTATACTAACCAGAGTAAATGGTATGTGTTTCAAGCTTTTTCCAGTCAGGAAGTCTTCCCAGTAGAACTCCATCAGTATCTTGATACACTGAGCTAGCCCCACATGGGGGCCTAGAACAACTTTTTCACTTCTGCTTGTGTCTTTCCAGAAGTGGTTAAGGCAGTATATATCTCTATAATTGTAGTTGTAGTCATAAAGATATAGATCAGTTGTTAAATTGCCTGATGGAGACAGTTCTCAGTTTTTACATCAGTCAGCTGACAGGTTTCAAAGGTTATCATTTTACTGGGAGCCTTGAAAGAGAAGGTGTTGCCCTCAGATTGTTATCTTATCAGAGACGAATGTATTTAACGTTAATTTGCTGTAAAATATTAACCATAAAGTGATTCCACTACAATGGAATTTGTTGATGGGCATGCTCCCATCTCCTGAGGTACACTGCAAATATATCTCTGGATATAAGGCATATCACACTGAGAACTGAAACGCATAAAATAAATGAACCTGTATAATGTTCACTTTACTATTAACTGAGCAAATTTTGCTGCAGGCTTTAAGCAAAATGACAGCTTTTTATTTCTCTAGCAATTTCAGTGCTGATTAGTATCAAATTATTATAGTGCTCTGCAGCTATCCACAGTTTTTCCATAATATCATAATAACTCCACCTAGTTCAGTTCAGGAGAGGAACGTGAGCCCTTGTGATGTTCTGACATTCCTGTTTAGATGACCTAATTGGAAAAGTTTCACCTTTATCCCAGGTGATCTAAATTGGCTCAATTTATGTGGATTCACACTAGAATAAAATTAGAGCAAAGTCAGAATTTATCAGGACCTCCATTTTTAATTATGCTGCTAGGACATTGTGTCAAAATTTGGTAGATCAGCCCCCAGACCCACACAAATTACTTAAAATTCATCGTGCAAATAGGGGCAAATCAAGCATTAAGCACTGCCAGTGATAACATTAGGATGACAGTTAAAAGTTTTCTAAGCAACATCTCAGTGAATCATAAACAATCGTGTCCATGGGACACGATCCCTTGCCTTTGTCTCCCTCAAGACCATATGCCTTGAAGTCATGGGAGCAATGTGATGGGGTTACCCACATCATCAAGTGGTCCAGTTCTCCTGCATCGGTGTCTTTTGTGCCTTCCCAGCACCATCACACACCTGCTGCAAAGGAAATGAGTAATAAAACAGTGTTTATTACCAACAAAACAAAGCAGTAACAAGGACAGTAAGGGAGGAGTATCCTGGAACAACAAAAAAGCTGCAATAACCACCTGGAAGTAAGGGTACTGGTTGCCTCAGCATGCTGTGCTGCAGGAGCTGCTGGCAGGTACCGGGCTGGGTGGCACTGGGGAAGTGCCAGGAGCAGGCCGGGAGGGTTAAAGGTGGAAACAGCCAGCATCCAGATCATAAGCAGCCTCCCTTCAGCACTGCCTTTGGATATGGGCTCTCTGCTGTCAAAGTTACAGTGATGCGCTAATTATGTCAGTGAAACAAAGTGCCAACATCGGGCACCCCCGTGACCCCTCCAGCCTGAACTCCTCAGCCATCCCCCTGAGATGACCCATCATTTCTGTTTGCATTTCCTTTGGTGTCTAGCACCACATCTTCAGAGGAAGACTCCTTTATCGTCTTTTTGCAGAAATGAAATAGTATTATCCTTTCTCCCCTTCCAGTCTTTTCCTAATTTCAGTGTAGACCACAGAGGAAGGAATTAACTCTGTTTATATATAATAGGAGGGAAGGGATAGAACATTAGATCCCAAATTTGAGGGAAATTGACATAGACTTCTTCTTGAATTATGAATGTCTAAAGGGAAGATTCACAGAGTACATGTTGCTCTGTAGCAAACAAGGTGGCCATTTCACAGGGGCAGGTTCAGCTCACAGCAGGATTGTTGCATGTGCTTTTACACAAGCAGGGCATGTCTGGCTGCAGTTTTGAGGCTATTAGTCCTAATTCGACATCCAGTTATTAACATAATAAAGCGCAGTCCTTAACCTCCTGGTTGCCATAATCATTACAGGGTGCATGAGCTGAAGGTATCCTGGAAAGTACAATGGAAGGACACTGGAGACATTGTGCATGGCCAAGAAGAGAAATTTTGAGCTTTTTAATCAAACGTAGGTAGAAGTGTACTATGCAGAGCAGAGGAAGATGTACACTAGTATGCTATTTAGATGGGAGGAGAAAGGTAGAGAAAGCATGAGCTGGGGCAATTGCTGCACAAGGCACTTAGGAGAAGAGCATATTGCAGTCCAGGAAAAGATTGAACTATAGCTGTTAAAGTGAAACCCAGCACCCACCTCTATGTCCATACTTTATGACTGACGGGGCTTGAGGGGTGACTGGATGTTACTTGGGCAGAGAGGGAATAGCTCCTAGAAATCTTCTCTAGTGTCCAAAGGGTATTAAGTGTCCTTGAAGAAGAGCCATACCAGCTCTTCTTCTGCCAATACAGAGCTTTCGGAAAAGGTAAAAAAGAGCAAAAATACTGCAGACTGAGCTCATGGGAACATCCTGGGAAGAAGAGGAGAGTCTAGTCCCCTTCCACCTGGGAAGAAGAGGGGAACCACCACAATTCCCCGTGTTTTCGCTTGCCAAGGCACAAAGAAAGAGTGAGCAGAAACATGAGTAAGGACAAAGGTAGAAACAGCAGCAGTGATAATGTCTTTGAGTCTGTATAAATCCATTAAGCATTACAAGCAAGGCTTCATTTCTGCGTGCATGAAAATATCCAGCTGCCCTCTCTTCCTCTGTACCAACCACTTTTTTAGTAAGAAACAAAGCCAGGAAGGGACCGGACTAAGGCAGCGTGCCTCCAGGCCAGGTCAGTGCCTGCCTGTGGGGCTGGGACCTCTTTTCTGTCCTAAATATGCACTCCAGTGTGTATTGCCGCTTGTCTTCAAAAAGCAGTGACATTGGTGATTGATTTTCTGCGGTCCTCATCATCTGCTAATGCTGTAATTTTAGCAAATGCCAGTATCCTAAAGGGTTATGAAATCTCACCTCAGTAATGGTGTGTTGGGTTAAAAACCTGTATACATATTCTTCCTTGTTTTGTTTTTGTTTTCGGAATGTGTTTGTACTCCTGAAAATGGCAATGTGGGAGCCCATCTGCTTGTTAGGGATAAATAGTAAAATTGTAAATTATCAACATTGCGCAGACTTGTACATATACAGATCTGGATATCACGTTTGAAATTAATTCAAATACATTCTTTTAATTTATTCTCCTTAAATCACTGCTACTGTTTTTTGAGTGTCTTTCTTTCAGAGAAGCTGTTTGGGAAATAGTGATTCTTTTGTATGTATTAAGAAACCCTTCCCCCTATATTAGCATGTACTTAAGTACAGAAGACCAGATGATAAAAGAAATCAAACTGATGGACCAGGAACAAAGGAAATCATTGGCTTGACAATCAACATGCAACCTCCACCAGTAGTAGCTGGAAATGTTTCCTTGGCAACCAGGCTGAAAACCAAATTCTCTCATATTAAATTTTCCATTTAACTGAAAAGCCAACTGTATGTGATATTAACTCTCTATTGTGCCATTGTGTATTTTAAATAGCAGTGAATAACCTAAAGTAGGGGTACATAAATGGGGCATGTTTCTGTGTTTCTGTGAATCAGAACATTGTCTTTAATTCAGAGGTGAACATTTCCCCAGTGACAGTAGGAGAAAGCAAATAATTAAAGTAGAAGCTACAACTTTTACACAGAAATACATGCTGTTAAATTGCCCTTTGTCCTGGGCTGAATCAGTTGGAGATGAAATGCATTTTTATGTAATTTGTCAAAGTTAAATATGCTGTTAGTTTCCTTGGGAGGTTCCGAAAAGATATTTTGGAGAATGTGCTTGATTCGTTATTTAGCATAAGAACTGGGGAGCTGAGCAACTATTGCAAGAGCGAGCAAATATTTTTGATGCTGAAGGTCCAAAGATATGGCTAAACCAAAGCCTTGCTTCTGTCTGTAATAAAGTGCAAAGGTTAACCTCCTGCTGAAGGGAACACGAAAAAACAAGCTGTAGCAATTTTAAGGCATCAGTTCCCTGCTGGTGTTTATAGCAGTGACATACATCTAGCCTAATGCGATTGAACATTACCCATCCGTTTACACAAAATGGGCAACATGAAAAGCTCCTGAAGAGGTGCTTTTGATACCTGAGATTGTTTCTGTAAATGTTTTCCATGTGCCATTATGCTCCTACTTCAGCGCTGATTTGGCATCCATACGGTATCAAACGAGAGTTGACACAGCTGCCTCTGTGTTGATCTGTGAGTTGCAGAGAAAATTCTTTTGATTTTCTTCCGTAGTTGCTGTACATACGTACATGTGTACTGTCTGCCTCACACATCAGTCACTCCTCAGTCCCTCTCAGACGTGTCCTCTGAGGACAGTTTTTACCGCTTTCCTCTTCTTTAGGTGAAACTCCTGGATCACCAAGTGGCAATTTCCACATCTCCTAACAACGTTAACTGTGCAGAACACACTAGGATTTGTACCTCTAGGCAGTTTTCCTCCACATAGATGTTAGCTCCTGATTAGAATGGGTCAAAACCAGTGCGGGGGAGACATGACAACATGACACGGGGGGATGATGTGGCGACAGCTTGAAGAGCAAAGCAGTTATTTGTACCCTGTTTCTTTGTACGCTCGGAGCTGGAAGGAGTGATCTTCCCAGCCTGCTTGGAGGCAGAGACCTTCCGCAGTTAACATCACCTTTGACTTTTTCCCCACGGGCTGGTACTCTCTGGGCTGGCGTTTCTCTGCCTTACCTATGTGCTTCCACCTTCCTTTTCCCTGGGGGCCTGTGGTCTCCAGGCGGTCAGGCAGAAGAACAATGAGCAGGGACAGAGGAGAGCACGTGGTACCTACAAAAAGAATAGATTCACAGGCCTGTCACCCAGGTTTGTTACTGTTCACCCCAATGTATCCTGCCTTTTATAAAACGCAATTTTTCTTATGCTCCAGTTACAAATAGACAATTATTCCTAATCCTAAAATGTGTGTGCCTTTTTTTTTTTTTTTTAAATGTAAGTTTCACTTTGAGTCAGTGCCGTAATTTTCATGTAAATTTGGCACTCAAATGGCAGCTCTCAGGAAAGAAGCACTTAGTTAAGGAAGGAGTTTCACCTCTTGAAGGGCTTGAAAATAGCTAGGTTCTCCTTCCAGTTCTGCTGCTGCTTAGTTATGTGACCTTGGGTAAATCACCTCAAATCTGTGTGTCTGTGTCCTTCCCTGAAAAATTATGTCTCTTCTTTATAAATAACTTACTGAAGAAAAAGGCTATGTGATTGTTAGGTATTAATGGGATATTTAATCAAAAAAACTATTTGCAATCCAAAAAATATGTCTGGGGACCTTTAGTTACCTTCCTGTAGCTGCCTCAAATCTAATCTGGAAGGTTCAGGGATATTTAACCAGTATCATTCCCTTTCCACTCATGTAGCTTTGAGACCATCCTTCAATTTGCCTTCCATGGGCTGCGTGCCTATGGAAACAGTGAGTTCCTTGGAATGCAGATGCTCTCTAGGAAAGCAGTCAGCTTTGTAAGCTTGGCTACAGATCACTCATGTACTAATAGATGTTCAAATCCCTGGCATCAGGAGAATCAGCAGAATGTGAAAGCAGAGTGGCCAAAGACATCTATGCTAAAAATAAACAAAACCAACATAAGATAAACTTGGTGTCCAGAAAAGGGGACATTCAGTGAAAGTAAAAGCAAGTGCTGAAGAAGGAAAGACTGTTACGAAAGAGTAACTAAGTTTTGAAGGTAATTGTGTATGTTGCTATCGAGGCAATGAAATGAGGCTTTAAACTGTACTAAACATTTATATGGATATAAAATATATTACAAGGAAAATATATAGAGAAATATAGTGTTGTAACTTACTCACATAAACCAATCCCTTCCTCATTTTAACCATGATGAGACCTAACTGGGAAGAGGTGATTTCCCAGCTGCTTGATGCAGACTACTTAGATCTTTCTTTGAAACGTCCCTTGTAGCTATTTTCAGACGGTGGCCAAGAACAAATACACCTTAGGTCTGCTCCTGCACGGTGGTCCTTGTGCCCCTGGATAATTTCTCTGCCTACACCTTGTTTTGTGCTCCTTTCCTCCAACAGGATCTGCATTTAATTTACTCAGCGCTCCTTTTCCCTTCTTTTCATTAGTTTTCATTCTAACAGCAAGGCTAGATGGATTACAGCTCCAAAGGCATAGCTGAGCCCATGCACTGGTAGGGTGCCAGGGCTCCTCAGCTGCAACACTGGAAAGAGAAAATGCCAAGAAATGCCATTTCTATTCTGAAAAAAAGCTAACATGTTGTTACAAGAGATTAGATTTTCTCTAAGGCCAGCAGCACACCCGGGGGTTGGTTCAGCAGGTCGCTTTAGGGACTGAGTGAAAATACTGTATAGGTAAAGTGGAATGTAAGTGCTGTTTCTTTGATAGTATCCCCTTTAATCTGAAAAAAACCCCACAATTGTTTTCCTCACTCCTTCCCAGTTGGTTGAAGTTTGTTGAAGGCATGGCATGTATTTACTTACTCACTTCTCCACTGCAATTTGTCTTCTTGCTGGGGTGACATAGATGAAAGTGACAGCTACCCAGGGCGCACTTGATGCTGGTTTGTGGTGAAGCATGAACATGTGGGGCAGGCTGCAGTCTAGCTACTTGTCCGTTGTCTTCATCCTGCACTTTGGATAAGGCCCCCAAGACAGGGCCCACAATTTATTGTTATTATTTGGCAGATGTAATGGATTTGACATGAGATGATACCTTCATAATAGATCTATGAGCTCTTTCAGTTTAATCTGATTAAACTCTGCCAGACACTTACTTAGGTAAGGTAGATGGGATGAGTCTGAGTCAGAAAGATTAGGTGACTTCTGCATAATCACAAAAGGGTTGGAGGCAGAGGAAGGAATTTGAGGGACATCACCCTTAACTCACATATAAACACACTCAATGAAATTAGGGCGCAGGCTGTGGGAGGGGAAGCAGCGCTGGTGCAGCATCACTCACTTGCTACCCATCCCCACTTCTTGCACAGATCTTGAGCTTTTAGTAGTATAGCAAGAGAGTGGGAGCTGGCGATCAGTACAGAGCAGGGAGCTGAAGCTGTGAATGGGTATCTAAATCGCAGGTCAGTGTGTTAACCTCGGGGCCAGCTGCCCTCTCTAACTGAAGTGTGGATATTTTACTGCAGGGAAACCTTCGATATGAACTTTCACATTAAAAAAAGTAAGAGCTATGTCCTCAGTTCAATACATGCTCTCAATGGAGCTATTCCCATTTGCGCTGGCCGCACAATGACACAGGCTGTGTGATCAGACTGTCTCCATTATGCATGAAGAGGAAGACAATCAAAACACAGTGTTTCCTCTCTTAAATGTTTCTCAGGTGGCTGACAAACAGAAGTTGGACAGATTTCCTCATTCGTTGCTTGTGATGATACCACCATGGCTTACAGCATCATTTCTAGGATTAAACTCTTGACTCTGGGAAGGAAGGGTAGGCAGATCCACTTACCCTCCAGAGTCAGTCCTTGAGTAATGGGTGTTGCACATAAATGCTTTATCATGATTATGAACAAAGACATTAGTCCTTGTGTTGTCTCCCTAAGGACTCATGTCATCCAGCTTGTTATAGTCATTTCTTTCCTAATGGAAGAAACTCATTGTAGGCGTAATTCTGCCATGGTGTGTGGGAGGGAAATCTTGGGGAACAGATGGTTCTTGGTGAACAGACTCTAGTGACTAAGACCAACTCTCAAAAAAGAATGAATCTATCAAGCTGATTTGCTGAAGAATAGAAATACGAAGGATAACCATAATATAAATACAAAAATGAACTATGAAGCAAGGCTGCCTGTTGTATACATGACAGTGGTATTTCTCCCTTGTAAAGAAATTGCTTTTTAATAGCTCTTCTATGGAAAGGATTCTCTGAGCTGTTTCTTTTTAAAATGCTGATGTATTTATCATTGAGCACAGGAGGGCAGAAAACCAGACACTTGAAACTCAGAATGAAAATAAAGAATTTTGTGCTAGCATAAATTTTGCCTCTACAGATTTGCATCTATCTACTTCAAGGTGGTATAGGAAACCACTGAGAATTTCTGATTGTGTGGTTTAACCCCAGCTGACAACTATGTACCTTGCAGCTGCTCTCTCACTCCCCTGCCCTACCCCGATGGGATGGGGAGAGAACTGGAAGAAAGTAAAACTCATGGGCTGAGATAAGAACAGTTTAATAACTGAAAAAAAGTAAATAATAATAATAATGAAAAGGAAAAAGAGAGGAATAAACCCCAAGAAAAATGAGTGATGCACAATACAACCCCTCACCACCCGCTGACTGATGCCCAGCCAGTCCCCAAGCAGCAATCAGCCCTTCCCAGCCAGCTCTCTCCAGTTTATTCTGTGGTATGGAATATCCCTTTGGCTAGTTCAGGTCAGCTGTCCCGGCTCTGCTCCCTCCCGGCTTCTTGTGCACCTGCTCACTGGCAGAGCGTGGGAAGCTGAAAAGTCCCTGACTTGGAGTACGCACTGCTCAGCAACAGCAAAACATCAGTGTGCTATCAACAATATTCTCTTATTAAATCAAAAAAAACATAGCATGGGACCAGCTTCCAGGAAGAAAATTAACTCTATCCCAGCCAAAACCAGGACACTGATGGAGGTCAACATAAGTCTAGTTTTTACATGATATCTCCAAAGATCTTGAGAGAATAAACAGTGATAAATCATACATGGGATGAGCGGTAGGTACCTTTGAGCCACTGGTAGTGATTCAAATGTGGTTGCCTTGCCTGGGATGCCTTCTATGACCAGCAACACAGCTCCATTCACTAGACAACTGCCCCGTTGTGTGGATCCACAAACACGGGAGGAACTGAAGCAGCAAGAGACTGTGCTGCATGTCTGTCCCAGATGAGTCCTGCTGCAGAGCTGTGAGAACTGCAAAGGTGGGGTACTAATTGCCTGTCTGTGAGGCTAGAAGTGTGCCTTCCTGCAGCTCCCCAGGGGAGTGGTGGTTCGCATAAAGAAGGATTTCATAAAACATCATCCTGTAGACCCACTAATACGTACAGTTAGAATGAACAGATTCTTCAGTTAAGCTCATTTTAGTCCACTAGTGGTGATAAAAACATACTTATTCCTTAAAGGTCATGGTTTAATTATCAGTGTTGGTAATTAATTTAATGACCAATACAGAATGATTTCTGACACCAGGTTGCTGAGTGGGTGGGTTAAAGTCTCTCCCCATGAAAGAGATTTTCCTCTACAAAAGAAGTACCCGATACTGTGGGCTATTTGCTCAGTCATGAGTAATCTCTTAAGAGCTCCTTGCCAGCCATTTGATATGTTGGTGTTTCATTTTCAGGGTGTTTAACCATCCCACCAGCTGAGAATTAGATAAACAGCTTCTCAATTTTACCAGTGTGAGAACTGAAAGCGGTTAAATGAATGGCCCCTTCGTACTTGGCAGTATTTTTTCAGGACTCATTTGATCGCTATATTGACTGAAATGCAATTTGAAATCTATTAGGCCTGCAGACCTAGCACAGCTCAAGGGAGGTTATTTTAAAGTCCATATCTACAGCAATTTTTTTCATTTAGAGATGTTCACAGTGTAGTGGGAAATTCTCAACCAGACATAAACCAGTTGTCTAAGATACTCTGCTGCTGCTACTAAATATGAAGCAGACAAGGCAGAGTTTCACTTGGGTTTAATAGGAGCAGTCTGAGACTTAATTCTACTCTCCTTTAGCATCACAGTAAAAATGTCCATTTTTAAAATAAATTACTGTATGTGCTCTGAACCATCCTTAGCTACAATAACTGGTGTTTAACTGCAGAGCTAAAGGCTATCCGTACAAAACATCCTGCAGTAATGTTTTAGAATTGGCATCTGGCCTTGTAAAATCATGTCTAAACTGGCAAGGTCTTTTGAGCAACGTGCAAGGAAATGCATATTTCCATGGCTGCAACCTCTACCATAGATTAGCATCCCTTCAGAAGTTGACTTCAATCTTGGAGAAGATCTCCTGAGCTTCTTTCTTCTGTAATGGCACATTGCTGATCTCTATACTTCATAAGACATAGATGGCTCCGGCATTGCCAGTGTCATTGTTCATTAGTTCTTATTTTTCTTGGTTCAGAGAGCAGTGATCAGATATTACTATATAATTTGAGCCTCTTCAGGGGATGCTTTTAGGCATGTGGGAGGGAAGGAAACACAGAGTTTTGGAGAGTCATCTCTTCCAATGTAAAAGGGAAGAAGATATTCTTGGTTTTGTATGATTTTACTCTCTGAATTAGATAAAATTGCCGTGCTATGAGTGATGAATTGAGTAAATGACGGGGAGATAATAGCTGTGCTATTATCCCTGGAGAGAAGATGCCAAAACTGAATGCCTTTCATTTGAAAGGGATGAGCAGTCATAAAATGTTCAACATAAGGAAAATTGCACAGACTAGGATTTTCCTTGTTCTTTCCTCAGAGCCCCACTAATCCGGTGAGTTAAAAACACTTTTGCTGCAAAAATGAGTCTGAAAACAGCAGACCTCTGAAGTCAGAGAAATCCATACATGAGCTACTTGGCCATTAGTCCCCATACTACTGGAGAATCCAAGACACAAGTTCACCATTAGGGCATGTGCCACCTCAGATATAACTTCCCGCAGCTGTAACAGAGCAATATTTCCACTTTCCTGCTTGGGCACCCCATATGGCTGCTCAGGGGCTCACAAATTGCATGTGGTACTTGGTGTCCCAAAGAGGTGGAAAGGAAGTGATATTGCAGTACAAGAAAAAAGTACTGCAAAAGGAAAGCATAGGGGAAGGCATGGGACCAAGAGAGTATGAGAGTCCTTCCATCACAGTTACGAGTTCAGTGGGGAAGATCTATTCACGCGGTCATGGTTCCCTCAGGTTGACAGGGATGACACCATGAAGACACTGTTGGGTGCGAGTCTGAGCATCCATCTAGAGGTGGGGTGAAGGCTGTCTCTGTTGGTTAATGGATAGAGCTGGCCTTTCAGGCTGGTGAGCCAAAGGTGGTAGCTATATGTTGCTTTGAGTCTGACTCTCCCCTTCAGGTTGCAGGCTTGAGGCATAACTGAATTAAGAGACTATAATGTCTTTAAATTAAGAAATACACTACTGAGAGACTAATAAAGCAATTAAATTATAATTAATCTATAAGCACACTCAACTATAAAGCTACTAATTATCATTCTTAAGTCTTATGAATCACACCCAACTATTATTGAATTACAATTCTATTTCCCTTCCCTTCCCTTCCCACTAGAAGTCTATCCCTCCTTTTTCCGCTCTCCCACACCAAGTCTTTGAAAGACATGATGGACGCTCCAGCAGGTTGTCGAATAGGGGACCCTCCAGCATCATCGTGGACTTGGATTCAAAGATCAGCTTCATCACCATCTGTACATGTCCACACTCCTACCGACAAAAAATCCTGTCCTTTATTCTGTATGTGATTTCATATCTTACCTCCAAGTTTTCTATTTCTGGATGCATCTTTTCAGCACCGTTGCACCTCTGTTTCTCCATCCAAACTCCTCTCAAACAAAGTCTGTTCCCATTTACCAAGTTGGGTGGGTTTTTTCAGTGCTGTTACTTAGGCAATCTTGAATTTCTATGGTATTACTTATATGGTTGCCTGGGTACAGGTGTTGTTGGAAGACTTTGCACCCCAAAACTCCCCTACCAGTGTCCAGTTCATACTGGCATCATATTATTTACCATATGCACTCAGTAAGACAAATCTTTTTATTTTAGCCTTGACTCTTCTACCTAGTTCCAACTAAGCACAAGCAGTTTACCTCGTGTGCAGCCTGCATACCACAGCACCAGGGTAACATGTGTTTCACACTCTGGTTTTGTGCTCATGCAGCCTTGTTGTCCTTAAACTCTTTTAATCACTTTCCTCATTCCCAGTAGAATAATAAGGTAGTAGAACAAGGCTTGATGCTCCATCAGGACCTCCTGCTTAGACCTTATCACTCTCTAGTAGTGTCTACAGAAAGCCATATGCCCTAAAGATGCTGACTTTACAGGCTATCTAGTTTGGAGGAGATCTTTAAGTATTGGTGTGTTTTTTTCTCCAGGGAATCTGGGAAATTGGTAGGCTGCCTCTACCAAATATGGTGGAACAGGTGACTTAATGCAGAGATGAGTTGTACTTCCCTCAGTTAAAAATATAGTTAGGATGTATAACCTCATGCCAGTAGTATTTGCTGAATATTGTGTATTTCTTATTTGTGAAATCACTATGTGGGATGAGAGGTGCTTTTCACTACAGGTAGTTGGTTGTGGTGTGTTCTGCTTGTTACTTCTCCATTCCTTCAGCCAGGGGGTTTTGTTGGTAGATTAAAGCATTAAAGTAATTTATAACCTTCTAGGACTTAGGCCAAGGACACAGGCTCATTAACAGTAATCCCTACCCAGACGGATGGGGAGACTTTCATGTACAAACAACTTTTTGTTCTTCAACCTGGTTGGGAACATGGCTCATTCTAGTGGCACATGGGCAAGTGCTTTGTTACAACTGAAGCATAATTAGCCCAAGTGCTAACTTTTCTGCCTTGTGTGGACTGGGTGGCATAAAATTAATTGGTGCAATCTCAGTCTAGAAGCTAAGGGCAGGACATGCAGAAAACAGGAATCCCATTTCAGTTTACATGAATTCTCTTTGGTCTCCATTGGAAGCAGTATGAGCTGAAAATATACTTGTAGAGAAAAGTAACTTTTCTATTAATAGATGTACAGTATTTGGGGTATTTTGTGAGTGGGATAAAAACTGTATATCTATGTGAAAGATGTCTTGAGTCACATATCCTCTGATCAGAAAGTTTGAATATTATGGCTTTAGCTGGAACAATTGATAGGAGTGCCAGAGATGATGAGTGAGGCTTGTAATGGTTGATTAGCCTTCAACAGTCTCTGAGAGATGCCAGAGCAAGCTAAAACCCGAGCCTGGCTTAAGGACACTTGATAGGGCTTTCCTGATCCTCACAAATGCATGTGTGTTTCCTTCCATATTAAAATATCTGGATTTCTCTACCATTAAAAAAAACAAACAAAAAAAAAAAAACCTCCTACCTGATTGCAAACAAAACTCATTCTTATATTTTACTGCCTTAAAGAGGAACAGACTGGCAGGGTGTGTGAAACATCGTCTGGCTTGTCTCTTGCCATCAGCCCTGTCAGAGCATTCTAGTCAGGTACAACTGCAACGGCAGGGTAGGGAGGAAATTTTCACGTGGTGTGACTAAGCCATCTGCAGCAACGCTCTGATCTTTGTACCGGGAAGTGAGCAACATCTGCTCCTGGTAGAAGTGTTACTATCACAAGCTGACGTTAAATGGCCCTCCTAACAACAGGTATCTTTATTCCAAAACAAGACTACATCTCCTGTTGGATGAGACCCAAGCTAGCGGAAAAGGGAGTACACGTGCCAGAAGGCTGCAATGGACTTCATGGACCAAATTTACCTTTTCTTTATATCAGGATGATTTGATACAGTTCAGTGGCACTGCTTATATTTTTTTATACCTGTGCCAGAAAGAGGTGAATTTTTAGAATGTTTATTATGGGCAGAACTAATTTATCCAAGCACTGTCAAAGAAGGTCTCAAATATAGAAAAGGGTCCATGTTTTGTGTACCGTGCAGAGAAGTTGGATTCAGAGAGAGGGACTGAGCAGCGAATCCAGTTGTCAGGCTTGCATGTGGGCTTCTTCAACCATTTCTGAAGGGTTTCCATGGATTATTCTGAGAACTAGCCATAGTCAGAAGCATTAATTACAGCTGGTGTCCAGTAAAAGCGGTACTTGCAGAGCTACACTGCATTGTAAGTAGCTGGACACTATTTGGACAGATGGTTCTATCTTCTTAAGGAAGTTTGAAATCCCCTAAGCTGAAGGCTCCTTGGATGGAAATCAAGGATTACTTGTAACTCTCTACTTCCTTGCTTGCTTGGAATAGTGACACTACAGAAAATCGGATTATAATGGTTAAGTCATCCTTTATTAGATGTTTTCTTAGAATCTCAACTGTTTTCTTCCTCACTGGACTTCATCTCTTTTTCACAAGTGCCTTTATTTCTTGTAGTATTCCTGCCCTTCCTCTTAGTCTCATAAATTGCATTACCTTCTGATCATGTCCCAGTAATTTTCCAGTTTGTTTACTTGTGGTGTGCGCTGCATGTAGCCTTACTATGAGAATATGATTATAGTTAAGTGACAGCACAGAAAGGAAGCAGGTATTTGACAGGCTGAGGTGCCTGGGCTTAGTGCTTTTCTTTAACCACCAATGAAAAAATTACATTGTCATGATGAACATAACAAAAATATATGTAGAATGGCATAAGAAGGCCAATATATTTGTATCAGACATGAACACAAAAGAAAAATTATGAAATTGGAAATTGTCCTAGGTAAATAATAGAATCATAGGCTGGTTGGGGTTGGAAAGGACCTTAAAGATCATCTAGTTCCAACCCACTGCCATGGTCAAGGACACCTTCCACTAGACCAGGTTGCTCCAAGCCCCCTCCAGCCTGGCCTGGAACACTTCCAGGGATGGGGCATCCACAGCTCCTCTAGGAAACCTGTTCCAGTGCCTCACCACCCCTATAATAAAGAATGTCTTCCTTAAATATAATCTAGATCTACCCTCTTTCAATTTAAAGCCATTCACCCTTGTCCTATTGCTACATACCCTTGTAAGAAGTCCCTCTCCAGCTTTCCTGTCAGCCCTTTTAGCTACTGAAGGCTGCTACAGCATCTCCCCGGAGCCTTCTCTTCTCCAGGCTGGACAACCCCAACTCTCTCAGCCTGCCTTCATAGGAGAAGTGCTCCAGCCCTTTGTGACCCTTCTCTGGACTCACTCCAACAGGAGTTGGGGGACCCAGAGCTGAATGCAGTTCTTCAGGTGGGGTCTATGAGAGCAAAGTAGAGGAGAAGAGTTGCTTCCCTCACCTGATGGCCATTTTTCATTTGATACAGCCCAGGATACAGTTGGGTTTCTGGGCTGCAAACACACATTGCCCAGTCATGTTGAGCTTCTCATCCAACACCCCCAAGTCCTTCTCCTCAGGGCTGCTCACAATCCATTCTCCACCCAGCCAGTATTTTTGCTTGGGTTCAGGCCAAAGTTGTGCTAAGACCCCTCTAACAGTGGAGCAATATAGATGATTCAGTTCCAGTGCCCAGGGCATAATGGGACACACAGTTAAATTTCCAGGAATAGACATTTACACAGAAATCATTGGCTGTCTTGGGTGGTGGAGGTTCAGCACAAGGCTCTTACCATTTGTTGACTGCCTGCTCCTCACATCCCAGAAACTTCTAGCATGGTTCATGCTAGAAGAGTGACTTAGTCTTCTACTGTACTCATTTCCCAGATGTTCAGCTCTCTACGCTCGAGTGCCATCTCACTACAGTGTTTACAAAATATTTTTTATTTGATTAGCTTTAAATATTTGATGTGTTTGCCTGGATTTGTTCACCTTCTGTTGTGTGTGGCATGAAAGGATTTTTACCTCCCTTACACTTTTAATCAAAGTGAACCTCAGTACCCACGTTACCTGTGAACCTCTTCACAATGACATTCTCTCCTTTATGCCTCAGGAAGAGGTCAGGATCTTAAATACGGGTGTATGGAATTGCAGGACATCCACCCTATGCTGCCACAAATGCTGCAGTCATTCCTTTGGAAGAGCTTTTTGGAGGGGCCCAAGTTCAGAGCAGTGTATCTCAAAACTTTCCCAGATGCACTTTGGGGAGTTGTAGGGCCCAGATGCATCCATGGGGTTGTCCTTGAAACAAAGTTTTGGTTTGCATGCTGTGTTATACAGGTTATGTGCTGGTTGCCTCAGCTGTATCTGTGTGACAGCCAATGCGCCTGGCTATCCTCTTTGGAAACAGCATTTTAGCAGGAGAAATACCCTCAAGGTCTGGCTGAGATGAGGTTGCCTGAATGTCTCTAGTCATGGGGATCCCTCAGTGACTTTTCGGCACAGCTCTTTTTTCACTAAAAATGACACTGTGAGTTACTGTGTGGTCTAACGTACAGAGACACTGCCCTGCAGACCCCAAGATTTCTGTGGGGCTCAATCCATTCCAGCCATCAGAGAATATGATTGTTTGTGTAAACAAGGCCTGCCCTGCAGAGCTGGTTGTGTTGTGCTGGGTCAGCGGTTTTGCAGCTGGCTGAGGATGCCATCCTGCTGTATTTCATCTGCGACGGTCACCTTTTTCTCACATCCTTCCATCCTGTGAAGCTTCACAACTGAGAGTGACTCTGCAGACAGGACTGCATCTCACTCATCTGCAGGCCGCACCATGTCTTCTTTCCTTCTGTGTGATCTAATGAGCCAGGCATACCTGGTCGGCCAGGTGTAGGTAGCTCTGTCTGGCCTGTCTCCTCTGCTAAGGCTCCCCCTGAAAGGGAGTCATATCTAAGAGCACACTGCAGCTGCTGCCTATATGCCATCCTCTCACTTCCCCGAAACACAACTCCTCACCATCTGCATGACTATACATATGAAACTTATATTTTCAGAGGGGAGGAACCTCAGAGTTCTACACCTGCGATATATAACATATTTAATGTAATTATAAGTGGGAATGCATTAGAGATCACACTGTCTAGCTGCTGTGCCAATCTCCATAGACTCCTAAAAATCAAATTGATTTTTGTTAGGTACTTTCAAATGGAAAAGTAATTTTTGGTCATTTCTTTAAAAGTCTTTCAAAGTCTTTCTTGGTCATTTCTTTAAACGTCTCTAAGAAGTAGGCATCTGTGTTTGACACAACCTTTACTCCTTGCTGGTTAGCCTTGGGGACTTGGCAAACAACCCTGAAGTTCCTTGGTGCCCAAGCAAATCCAGCAGTGAAACTTCAAAGATCTGTAATTAAGGCAAGGGGTTTGGAAAAGCAGATTGAGAACTTATGCCTGGATAACTCCTTATTTATTAACATTTTCAAGTACATACAGTGATTCTCTAAGTAATCAGTAGTGAATTCTGCATGGCAGGAGTTGAGGTAGGGGAGCTGCACAGGACTCTGGTTGTAGCCAAGTGCTCCTGCCATCCTTTGGGCAACTGACTCCCCTTGTACCTATGCCCACATTGGGGCATAGCTGTGGAGGAAGGATGAGGAGGAAAATAGCTCCTGAAAATGCATGGTAAGAAGCATGTTAAATGGTCTGTGTAGAAAAAGCTCCAAATGTTACCATCCTCCTTCCCTGCACTTCAATTCTTCCCGTTTTAAATGTCAAGCATACGATCAAATGCTGATAGCGATACCTGTTTAAGTACCACACAGGGGCACAAGAAATGTCTGTGATGAATGTAAGAAAGCTCCATATTCTGTCCGTGACTTGTCCACCCACTTATAAGATGGTACTAGAGACCACAGAAAGCTTTTCCATGTCTGTCAAGTCCCCAGCGCTCCTGTCTACAGTGCCTGTCTCTGAAAGAGCTCCTTTGCTCCAGGTACGCTGACACATAACCCAAGTATTCTTGCTAAAGAACAGTGGGCTTTGTCAGCAGCCAATTTTCAAGGAAATTGGCTGTCTAAAACCACATCCTAAGTAGCTGGCTATACATATTAGCCTTAGCTGACCTATATTGACATTTACTGTCTGACATCTCTTTGTTTCTGTAGTCTTTATCTTTAAATAATCAGCTGCTTTGTTTACTAGATGTTGGTTATGGGTACTGTATTTCCACTACATTAGCTCTACTCAGGGGAAAGTAATAGCTCTAGATTGCAGCATAAGCCATTTGTTTTCCTATAATGAGGAACACTCTGCTGCATGCTTTCTAACTGATTAGATGAATTATGCTTTATTTGCCTTGAGAAGAACCATTCTTAAAAGCAACTTTCTGAAAAAGGAAATGAGGCAGAGGGTGCATAAGGGGGAAAAAAAAAAAAGGCTCTATCCCAATTAAAGCTTCATGAGCTGCATTTTCACACATTTCTTGACTGAACAATCCTGATGCTTATTGCTGGAAATGTACCAGGCTAAAAATTAATTGCAGGGTAATTACTTTATGTCAAGAAGCTGCCCAGTTATTTCTCAAATTTGCTACAGTGGCAGTTCTAAAAGTAGTTATGTACCTTCCTTCCTTCAAGACTGTTTTGGAGGATTTTATCAGTGGCAAACACAACTGGGATAAGCCTTTTCATCAGAATAGAACTGCAGAGATCAGGTGTTTTTTAAGGAGTTATTTTCGTCACTTTGGTACCTTCAGCATTTGAAATTTGTGGTGGTCACTTATATGCATTTATGATACTGCCACTGAAATCACAGAGGGATGGATATACGTGGCAGGGTGTTACGTTGTGTGTATATATAGGCTGTTCCCTAGCATTTATACACCAATTCTCTGTTCAGAAGAGGGATTTCAAACACCTCGTTTTTAAAGTTATTCCACACACCCAATTAACACCTTGTTCTTCAAAGGAATTGTTGCCACAATGTTTTACCCCTTGGCCTATGTCTTGCTTAGAATATATTGTATTTCCTTTACAGAAGCAATTAGTGCTTATATTCTCCTGAATTATGCTAAGCAATCCCTTCTGTTTCTTTATCTGAAGAGGCAGAAGCTTTTTGCTTTTTTTTTTTAATTGAAATCTCTCAACCTTAATTTTTTCAGTAGTTCCTCATACATGAGATTCATTTTCTGGGAATTCTCTGATTTTTCTCCATTTTAAATGTTCTCATATAGTAATGATTTGAAATGTGCATACTATAATGTAAATTACCATCTTCTTCTAATCCTCCTAGAGAAGCCAATATCCCAGTACCCATTAAACATACCTGGCCCCACTGTGCACCAGAGAAGACTGTTTTTTAATTGGTCTTAGAAAAATAAAAATAAAAAGCTGGCAACATCTGCTTAAAGTAGTGTAATTTGGATGCCTCCATTGATCATTGGTTTTGTACCATAGGAGGAAAAAAAGTTACTGTTCTAGGCCACGCTTAAAAAGTTGATGCTTTCTGGGTCAGTCACCAAAGCGTTTGACCCTGCCATGACAGAGGAGAGCCGTGAATGCTGCCGCTGAAGAGGCAGTTTGTTGCAGAAAGGAGGCACAGCAAGTTACAGGTTCCATTGATAACGGGATGAAGAGCCGTAGCCCACCTTCACCACAGCTTGCGTTGCTGGGACATATTTATTCAGCACTTTGGAAGATGAATTTAAAAGTTCCTTTCTAAAGTAGACCATGGCTTAAGCACTCTACTTTTCATTATTTTGTATTTGCTTCAGTGAAAACATCTCCTGAGGAAGATGTGAAGCCTTTGGCATTTTACATTGTTCAGTGGTTCCTTTATTTTTCAGCTGTGCTGTTCCATAGATGTGCAATTTGCCCTGTCTTTGAGATTTTTTTTCATCTTTGTGGTATGGAAAAATTTCTGATTGAAGGATTGATGAGCAGAAATTTCTCTGAACTATTACACATTTTAAGTCAAGAGCAGAGAACACAGACAGTTACAGATGTCCTTTGGGAAGGGAGGTCAAAGCTTAAGTGGGCAGGAATAGGGAAAGAGGTGCCCATCAAACACACTCAAATATAATGTTGGAAGAAATTCTAGATGTCCTGGGTTTGTAATAATTGCTTGACAATGTCAGTTGAAGTCACTAAGATTGGATTATTATAAATGGAATTGCCTGGTTTTAAAATAAGAAAAATTCAGCAAATTTCAGAGTGAAATTCTCCCCTCTGTCGGGGGGCAGCACAGCCTATGCAGAACTTGCATCCTATTTTGAGATTTAAAATGAGAGCAAAAGGTATTATGTTCATGTATGTTCTTTTGGTCGAGGCAAGCAGCGTTGCCGCTTGAGTGCATTAGGATGCTCAAAAAGACACCGAAACCAGGATACATTATTCCTGATTTCCATCAGTTTCATTAACATTGGACAATTTGAAATCAAATAGCCTTCCTTTTCACCATAATTCTGTGGCAATTCATATATCACTTCTGGAGTATTGCTGACTTGGCCAGTGTTTTCATGCGGTTCCAACAGTACAGCATGGCAGCCCACTGCTGTCCATTCAGTACGTTTTGTATTGGCGGGCAGCTTCTAAAAAGGAAAGGCAGAACTATCCTTAGGCCTCATGCAATTATTAGGAATTTATTATATTATTATATATGTCCTGGGTGAGTTAATCAGAATTTAGAGATTCAATTATTGTTTCCCTGCAGACTGAGCATCACCTTTATGTTATGCACTCCCTGGACTGTAAGAAACAGTGTGAAATAAGGTGCATTTGTTTTGTCTTTAAATCTTCCTGCACTTCCCTATAAAGCACTGACAAGTCTGAAATCTTGAGATTCCACAAAAGAGGCAGCAGACTTTGATTAAACAGCTGCTCCTGTTATCTGATTTAATGGTGATGATGAACTGAATGTTCTTCTGATCCAGAAGCTTTCCAAAGCAGTATGCTGATTTGTGAGCTTGCGTTTAGAAATTGCCTTCATCCTTCAGAGAAATGTAGTGAATCATTGGAGGGGGTGAAAAACTACAGCTGTTGAGTGGCATGTGGTAGTAGGCAATACCTAGCAGTTGGCACAGAAACTGAAGGGGATATTATCTGCAGTGGGAACATCAGAAGGAGATGCCATGTTGGCAGAATATAACTGTTCAGATTCGAGCAAGGCTGGCACTGCAGAAATACTACTCTCCTTTTTATATGCCACGACTGAAATGGAGAAAGGGCTGATTCATTCTTTCTCTGCCTTTGCATTATTTATGCCAAAGTAAAACAAGTATAAAATAAGTCTCATTGGGTGGAGTTTTACATTCTCTTTGCAGTAGAACAAAAAAAAAATTCCTAAAACATTTCCATTTTGTGTTTTGTCAGGGTTCGCTCAATGTGCAATCTCTCATGAGATGATACGTATTTGGACAGCCAATCTAGCATCCTTTTGTTAGAAGACAAGCTTTTTACAGACATTAATGCTGCTGGTACCCGGTTCTGAACATAAGTTGTTGAGAATGGAGTTCCTACAGCCCAGCTGGCTCTCACCAATGTCTTTGCCCATGATTAGCTTTCTCCGTCTAGAGATCTGTTCTCTGGCCTGGACTACAGCACTGAAACACACATGTAATTGGGTGCAACTCTCATGAGAGAGACTAAATGACATTATCATGTCCTAACTTCTGTTAACTTGCTCAAGTTTCAGGTGTATGATGGATGTGCAGCGGTGTGTTAAAGAAAAATACATGTTGTCAAGTGCATAGTGGGGAAGGGTAATGATTTTCTTGGCTCTTCTTTATGCCTAAGAACATGGAGGTTTATCCAGATTGATTGTCAGAGAAGCAGCCAAAAAGCCAAATAAGAAAATACTGCTATTGGTATCAATGTAATGTTTCATATGTCTTTTTCTTTTAGTACGTTTATGTCACACAATTTCCACTCATACATAAACACTGGGCAAATCAGAGACAACAAAATCTCTAGGAAAACAAGAGGCCATGATAGTAAAGAGATTTACAAACACAGTGTACACCGAAAAAACACAGAGCTACTGAGAAGCCAGCTGGCCCACCCTCCTGCCCCAAGGCAAGTTCAGCTGTTCCCTGCCTTTCCTGGCAATCCTTATCGAGATGATTCTTAAACGCGTCCAAAGGCAGTGGCCCACAGCATCCACCAGCAATCTGTCCCAGTACTTGGACATTCCTGTCAGTAGGCTACTTACCTTTGAATCATAGGATCATAGAATGGTTTAAGTTGGAAAGGACCTTAAAGATCAGCTAGTTCCAACCCCACTCCATGGGCAGGGACACCTTCCACTAGACCAGGTTGCTCCAAGTCCCATCCAACCTGGCCTTGAACACTTCCAGGGATGGGGCATCCACAGCTTCTCTGGGCAACCTGTTACAGTGCCTTGCTACCCTCACAGTAAAGAATTTCTTCCTCATATGTAATCTAAACCTACCTTCTTTCAGTTTAAAACCATTACCCCTTGCCCTGTCACTACATGTCCTACTAAAAAGTCTGTCCCTTCTTTCTTATAAGCCCCCTTTAGGAGTGTGGCTATCCTTTGAAATCTAGATTTTACCTCTTCACATCCCACAGCCTCTCTATTGTATTTATTCTTTCCATCCTTTTTGTCACTCTGCCCCCAAAAGGGAGGAGCTTTCTGGACTTACCTGTTACTATTATTTCAATTGACATTGCTCAAATAAACTAATGCTGGCCAGCAATGCAAAACCCTTGGAACAGACGCTTCTAAAACTTAAGGCGATTTTTTCAAATCGTACCCCAGCAAACTCGCGTAAGTGTTTTGAAATTCAGGCTTCATCTTCTTTGCCTGTGAGATTTACCAAATAAAAGGTCTCCAGGTGGAACCTGCAGCAGCTGCCTGCTTTCACGGTGCAAGCAGAACTGCACCCAGACCTGCTGTACTGTTAGCGGTGACTCTGAGCTACTCACAGAGTAAAAATGGGAACGGAGGTAACTGCTGTTTTCACATAGGCACCTTTCAGGTGATGGCAGTATTGATTCCCTTGTCCTTTCAGAAGCTTTGTGCACAGTTGTCTTGCTGCCAGGGTGCCTCATATTTGCATCTTAGGCAAAGCAGGGTGCCAAATGCTGGGTTTGAACAAGTCACCAGACAGAACAGTATATGGAAATGTAGGGATCTTTTTAGTGGATAGATGTACAGTCTTGCATTCTGCAGAAGGCTGGGCAGAAAATGTGTATTGGAAAGAGATGAGGATCATTATCACAGGAAAAGAAGTCTGGGAGACAGGTTGACAGGCCAACTAGCTGCACACTTGTCATCATGCAAAATTGCTGGTGGCAGTCAAGAGCTTTAGCAGCGTGGGTTATTGAGATTCCCCATCTTTCCATCCCAAAGGCAGTTCCCCACAGGATTCATCTGACATGAAGAGTGACAGCAGGCAAGGAGCAGCAAAGGAAGAGGAGGAGCCAGAATGTGCCCTGTTCCCTCCTTTCCTCAAGTCCTTTGTAGAATTACCAAGACAACCGCTTGCATCTAATGCTTCACAGGCTTTCCCACCCCATACTCTGCCCTTCTCCTCTTTAGCTGCCTCTGGTCCTACAGGCAGCCTTTGAGGTCAAATAGCAAGTGGTTGCAGGAGATGCGGGGGTACAGGAATTTCAGTGACTGTCCCAGGAAATTTGTGGTGCAACGAAGATTCATTCATCTCTTCAGCGCAGTGTGTTACCTCCTACATTTTTGTTCAGTTTCCCCTGTGAGGTTTTCCCGTTGGAGGGAACAAATGAATCAACTATTTTATCATCTCACCCATGTCCTCCCTCCGACAGAACCTAGCGTTCTTTTTTGTGCCAATTTTATTGATTGATATAATCAGACTGGCTACTAATCAAAGTGATCTCAGCAGCCTGATTCTGTATCTGATCTCTCTCTCTGTTTGTGCTTCAAGGTCTTTGACAGGGTCCGAGAAGATTGCCCTAATTTCCATGAGAAGATTAAGCCTATTAATGCTGAACTCACTCAGCCCAAGCTGGCCATCAGTGCTGAAGATGAGGAGGAGCTTCTGACCCGGGTCAATATTGTCTTCCACTGTGCAGCAACAGTTCGCTTTGATGAACCCCTGAAGTATGTCCTGCTTTCTGTATTTGCTAAGCGTGATTCAGAACGCACGATAACCCGTAACACCCCGTTCAGTGAATCTCTCGTAGAACTGCGGTAACAAGTCCCCACTTGGGTTCCCATGCTACATGCGGTTCTGCGCTGAATGTGCAATGTAAATGCTCTGAAAATGTCATGTGCATATGCATGTCAAAAGTGAAGTATCTTGGCAGATTTCCACGGGAACAGAAGGAAGTACTGCAAGCTTGGGTTGTAGTGTAGTAAGGGAGTTAAGTATGACCTAAAACTGGAATAGGAAGAAGTGTGTTTTAGGTCAAGAGGGAGATGTTTTGGCAGGACTAGCTGGAGACAGCTTGAAGTGAAACTATGTTGTGTCTGTCTCTAAAGCTAGTGTTAATGGCCTTTCTTTGTCACTGAGTAACTGAAGAGGGAAATGAGATGTTGTTTAAGAAAATAGCTAGGAAAATAGCTTTAAAATACCCATCGCTTTGTGTAATTAACCATTTGCAATAAATGCTTAGTGTCTGAAGGAGCTCCCTTGGGAGCGCCCATCTAGGCAGACTTTCTATTAAGAAAGAACAGGAGAATTAAGCCACTAAACCAAGATTAGATGTGTAGGTCTTCTGTGCAAACCAAAAAGGTCACCAAAACGAGGGGGTGATTTGGATTGCCAGGTCTTCACAGTTTTTTGAAAAACACCAAAGCTGTGAGAGTAGAAAACAGAGTTATTAATATCAGTCTCCATTTACTCATACATAGGCTAAATAGATACCCACTGTGTCCACCATAAATAATTTTTTTACAACAATTACAGTCACCAGAAAGGAAGCAGTTCTCAATTTAATCTTGAGCAATGTGTAGAACTTGGCTCAAGATAAAAGTAGTAAAGCACTGCACTGTATTAATAGCCATAAGTGTTGTTAAATCAATACACAAATGAAGATGCTATGAAAATAGTCAGTGGCATGTAACATCAAAAGGAAACTATGTTTTTAATAAGGAGAATTAACTAGAAAGAAGTTAAAAAGTTAAAATGGTCAGCTGCTTGCAGGCAGTGTAGAAACTATTTAAAAGCTGATAGCATGTGATCTGTCAGCATCTCTCTAACAGAACAAGGAAAATCCAGTATGATTAAACCGCAAAATACAAGAAGTTGTTAAAATAAAATTATTCCTGTCTAAATAATAAAATATATCATATGGGTAAAAGTTCTAGCAAGTTAAATTTGAAAGCACAATATGGCCGCTCAAATAAGAAATTTGAGCAGCAACTTGCTAATGACACAAAAAAATAAAAATATTTTTAAAACATGGCAGAAGTCCAAAGCCTACTGCAGAACATGTAGATCCAATAGAAAAGGGAGGTGCAAAAGCAGTGCTGTGAAGATACTAGAAAAACAGCAACAGAGAAACTAAATGAATTATTGGCATCAACATGCAGTACATTTAGGGAATTCTCCAGATGGAACTCTTGAGGGCAGAAATCTGAGAAACTCTGTTATATTGAAATATTAGTAGATGTAGTTTTAATCTAAATAGAAAAAATAAAGACTAACAAATCACCGAATTAGATGATATTCCCCTAGAAGGCTAAAGGAACTCTGAAGTGTCAGGAGAAATATGTTCTGGGCCTGTATTCTAAGTGCAATTCTGCTCATCCCCTCTCAGAAGGTATAAAATCAAACAGAAATATACACGGAAGAGTAACTTTCAGATGGAAGGGTAGCTAAAGTAGAAGTATTCATCCTGCTAGGAGGGCAGGAGGAAATAGAAATCTATAGAAAATGCTATTCTATAGTAGCAGGAGGCTAAAAATAATAAGTACCTCTGGCTTTAGATATTGTGATCCAAGCATTAATCATATTCTTAGCTTCTGTTTTCATTCATCTGGACTATTTACAATTTCTCTTCAACATTAGCGTCATTTCTTTCGTGTACACTGTATTGATAGCATTATTCATAATCTTGTATGTGTTGTTGAAAGCTTCTACTCCTGGGCTGAACAGATTGCATATTCCTTAGCCTTTCCCTTCTGTGCAGGAAAGTGTCTTTCTTCCAGTACAAAGCGTGCAACAAAGTGGAACGTCTGTTCACTGAGATCCATTGCAGATAGCCTCTACGACAACTTCTAGCTGTGCTGGGTGCATCAAGATCAACCTTGCTAACCAGGACTCTTTGTCTCTTACTCTTATCAGTTCTCTCCTCCATTCCTTAGGAATTTAAGCTGTTGACACAGCTTTAGACACCTAATTCTGTCTTATTTCAGTATGAAACTGTTTTTCTGGGCCCAAGGACCCTTTGCTGCTTACTGAAACCGCATGTTTATCTGCTGTAGCCGTGGTCCCTTAAGGAGAAGGCTGAATGGGTACTGTAGGAACCATGCCTCAGTGGTCATGTGTGTTGGAAATATTTATTCCAGGAAGGGGTGGCAAATATGACAGATATTGAGACGTTAGTGAAATGTTGCCTCTGATCCTTTGACTTGAGTATCAAAAAATATTTGAGAGACATTCAGTGGCCAGAACAGTGAATCCAACAGCATTGCTCTGAAGGCTGGTTTAGCCCTTGCATTCCATTGAAGCTTTCTGCTCTGCAGTGATCCCTTCCCTTCCTTCCCTTTTCATTATTTGGGGTTTGGATAATGCTCAATTTTTGTATATTCTTTCCAGTGAAATGCATTTTCTTTCTTTCCCCTGCCTTCTTCAGGCATGCAGTGCAACTGAATGCCATGGGCACGCAGCGGCTCCTGGAGCTGGCCCGGCAGATGCAGAACCTGGAGGCCTTCATCCACATCTCCACCGCCTATGCAAACTGTGTGCGCAAATGCATAGATGAGGTCATCTACCCACCCCCAGCTGAACCGAAGAAGCTCTTTGATTTAGTAGAGTAAGTAGGAACCGTGGTGCCTCTTCTGATATTGGTTCTGTTCCATTCTGCAGAAGACCTCTTAGTTGTCCATGTAACGTATCCAGTGGGATTTCTGTGCGTAGTTGCTGTTACTGCTGTATGATCTTGCCCACACACACCCATGCCAGCAAGAAATGCTGTCCATGAGAGTGAGACCAAGGGAAGAGAGAGCTTTCATTCAGAGTGGGTTTGAGGGGTACTGTCCACGGAGTGTCATCCAGTAAGTCTGCCCTTTCTGGATTTTGTCTTGAAACAAGCTTTACTGGGTCTTTATGAAAACAGAAGAAATAGATTCTGCTCTGGAGCCTTTGTATCCAGAGAGCTGCTGAAGTCAACTGCTGCTTTGTAAACATTTGGTTGAGCTTTTTTTCCAAATGCAAAGGTATTGGGCAATAGCCTAAACCACATTTAATAACCCTGTGATTTCAGCTACCTCTAAATTTTTTCACACACCATTTTTAAAAGGACTGTGATTTCATGAAAGTCCAGAACTAAGTTATGCGCTAGTGTATTTACTATGAGGAGTGAATGCTGTGTCGCTGCTTTCTGTAAGACTCGGCTCTGTTGCTTGCTACCTTAGTAAGAAATGAAATTTTTCATATATCTTATATTTGTTTCTTTATCTCTTCAGCTTCCCAACATTGTTTCCACTTATTTGAACAGTCATGTGATATTAAACAGAAGATGAGTCAAAATCAGGCTGGTTTAGAGACTTCAGTGGGAGGAATCCAGGACTCTGAAGGAACAACAAAAAAGCTTGGTTTAACAGAATTTACTTAAGACTAATTAGAAAAAATAACAAAATCTGCTGATAAAGGCCCCGGGAAACCTTCTCCTTAGAAGAATTTTCCCACAGCTGTAACTGTGTTTTCATTTATTTTCTAGTGGTATTTCTCTTGTGTGATATAAGCAACTGACCTGTGAACTAGTAACCCAGAGATCTGATTAAAATCTCTTCTTCTCCTTGATATAGGGTAATAAGAGATGAGATTAATTAATGTCCCCTTGGAGAACCACTGGGTTTGTATTTCAAAAAAATATTTGTTTAAAGGAATAATTTCACTGAGTGCTACTCCAGAAAGTTTAGTATAAATTTGAATTTCTCCAGTAGCCCATATTCTTGGATATGTTTACTTCCAGCTAGTAGTGATCTATCATTTATCATTTGTTCAGCAAGTGGAGCATGATAAAAACATAAGAAATGCCATAGTGCATTAGAGCAGTGGACTGTCTGGCCCAGTATTTTGCCCTCAGCAGTGGCACTGGGAGATGCTGTTCTGAGTAAGTACACCAGGCTGGATACTTTTTGCAATCCGTTTCCCTTGTAGCCTCCCAGAAACCAGAACTGTTGTATTGAGGGGTGTTAGGTCCTATTCTTTTCTGATCTCTTTTTTAATCCACTACTTTGTTCAATTCTTTTTGAACTTTCTAGTCCTGTGCCCCTGCGACTGCCTGTGGCAGCAGGTTCCAGAAGGTTACTAACTGCCGTGTAAAGACAAGCTTTCTTTTCCCTGTTTCAAACTGTCGTGCTAGCAATTTCATAGCATGTTCCATAGTTCTAGCATTGCAGTATCTGCAGCATTTGCCCTATTCTCTGCCTCTCCGGTTCTGTAAGTTTGTATTGCATTCACCCTGGACCTTCTCTTCTGGAGACTGAAGAGTGTCAGCCTTTTTAATATCTTCTCATATGCCAACATATCTGTCTGCTTGATTTTAGTTGCCCTTCCTCCCTGCCTTTTTTTAACTCCATTTATTCCCTGAGGTGCAGGGGCCAGACAGAACTGCATGCAGTACGCAAGGTGTGGTCACTCAAAGTTTTATTTAAACAGCTTCAAATGACACCATTGGTCTTGTTCTCAGTATCTGATTATGTCCAACATTTCATTGACTTTTTTTTGTCTGCTGCTGCTCATTGACTTGGAGATTTCATAGAGCTGTCAGCCGTGCTTCCAAGAGCTCTTGCTGAGCTGCAACTGCCAGTTCTGAGTTTAGCAACCTCTAAAACCACTTTAGACTGCTTTTCCCTAAATGCATTACCACATCTTTATTTACAGTGACTCTGACCTGCCACCTTTTTGCCCACTGATTCGGTTTTACAATGTCCTTTGGAGTTCATCACTATCAATATTACATTTCACTGCCCCAAAAAGCTTACCATTGCTTGCAACTTTGACAACAATTAGGGTTGATGACTCCAATAAAAATAGACTCCAGGGAAGAACTGAATGCCAATCAGAAATGTGCAGTAGTGCCTGGCTACCCCAAAGGTTGCTACTCCAGCTGCTTTTGTATAAGACACTAGAAATTTATTTATCATAGCTTGCATGTGCAGCAGAGAGAATGTTTGAAAGAAAGGTTGAGTGACAGAGGATGGGCTTTCAGATGTGTTTATCTTGGTGGTATATTTGGTTGGTTTTTCTTACCCACATTAGAGATGGGTTTTCTTGCTTTTTTTTTTTGACCAGTTATTTCAATTTGTTTTGCTGCTTGTTCTATGTCCCATACTCCAAAAATTCACCACCTCCCAGTACTGTCAATAACATAGAAATCACAGCATACCCTCACCTAGGATGGTCTGTGTTTCTTTACTGTGGTTGCAGGTAGCATTATATTTGCTCACAGCAAAGGCAACCACTGCTTTCCCAGGCATTGAAATCAGGTGGGCCTTGTTGAAAATAACTTGTCTCCAGGATCACTGATTTGGAAGGTGATCTGCAAATCAAAGGCAATATATGAAACAGCTGTGTGGGGTTGCAGAGCATATGAAGGAGCAAGATTGGGAAGGTCCCTGGGATGGGATGATATGATACAGGCAGAATGGGATAGTGAGAGGTAATGAAAGGCAGGGGATTACTTGGAGGAAGAGAAAAAGAAGACAAAGCAATTGGGAGAAGATGGGAGATGCACCTTTTATTATTCACCATGTAAGCTGAAGAAGTAATATGTGGGTATCTGGGTACAGAAGGTTTCAGAGAAAGGAGATTAACAGATACCAGAATTTTACCTTCAAAAAGGGGAGGAGGAAAAAAGCAGACACGGAAATACAAACTCTCTTCAAAAAGGGGGAAGAAATACAGGTCATGTTTTATGTCAGCCAGCTGTGAAAGATTCATTTCACAAACATCCCTTGTTTTAAAGCGCTCTTCTGCAAGTGCATTAAGAGGCTTGATCACACAACTGGATGCAGTAACAGATGTGTTTAATGATGCTTTTGGCCATGCACTTGAAATATGCTTATGATTCTTTATCCAGTTGAAATCCCAAGCAGGACTCCCAGCTGTTTCTTTTCCTGTTCTTATCGCCCTATTATATTTCTGCTTTCCAGTATTTTGATATTTAACCTGCAAGTAAAGCCTTAGGCTTAATCTGCGTAAACCAAAAGTCACACTTCTAAGTGCTGGCGGGCCAATAGAGGAAACATATAATCTGCCACATCAAGCAAGGTTTGCCTTAATCTAAAGCTGAGGGAAATCAGCTTTGAAGGGTGTGCTGAGGTAAGGAGCACAGCACACAGTGAAGTGTGGGCTGAAGCAGAACTGGTTTTGTTATTGCAGAAAATGTAGATCAATCACCACTTACAAGAGACTGTTTTATTAATACAAAGTGATTAACAAAGGAAATTATGTTTTCCTATGGCAGAGTAATTTGGTGCATATATGTGGTGAAAGAAGAGGTTACTAATTGTGTCTCTTGTTTCTATGGGGCAGTTGCAGCAGTGAGCAAAAGCAGTAGCTTTGTGATTTGGCATTTTAAAATCTTCAAAGTAGGTCACAGAGGAGCAGGAGCGGTCTGCCTCGCTGAACTGTCAGCTCTGTGCTGCTGTGATTGTAATGCTGGTGGATCCGATCACCACGTAGGATGGTACCCTTAAGATATGCAGGAGTATGGTCCTCTTGATGATCACTTAAAGTGATGCAGAGGCCTGTCTGGGAGGATGAGGGCAAGGAGAAATTGCTTCCTCTTGTACTTCTGCCCCTGTCTTTGCTTTGTGAGAATGCTAACCTGTAAGCCCCTATTATTCCAATAAAAGTTAACACACAAAGAAAAAGAAGGGAAAAAATACTTGCATGCAGCTTAATCTGAGTTCCCAGATGAACCTAGTCTTCCTCCAGGCTCTGCAGAAACAGACATCTTCTTTTGGTAGGCTGGTAATTAATTACACGACAGATTCAAACAATGGCAATTTAGCTGAGACCCTGAGGAAGCTGGGTTCAATGGCTGCCTAAATGGACTTTGTAAATTAAGTCAATATTGTGTATTGTAGAATTATGCTTGTAGCCTCTGCATAATTCTACTTCATATTTTATGCTTAAATAATTTTTCTGCCTTATTTCTAAAGCATGGGACTAGGGTTGCAAAGGAAAGTATTTGTGCCTCTATAAGGCGCTTATATATATATATATATATGTAAAAATCTATATACTAAAAACTGTCAGATGCCTTTTAACTCATTCTAAAACTGACTGACTGATTTTAACCCTCCTCTGCAAACTGTTTTGCAGTTTCAGTGAATCAATATTTTCTCATACAACAGTTTTCCTGAAATGCTTCCATCTGTATCTAAGGAGAGTCACCTGAAAAGCAGTGTGCCACCTGAGCCATCAGGTGTTTGCACATTTAAGTCAATATGATAAATTAATTCTTCAGGTGTGACAGTCTCCACCTTATTCCTCTCCCTTTGACCTCCACCTGTTTCTGAAATTCAAGATACGGAGGGGTGAAGCAAGGATCCGCAGGAAGCAGTATCCTTATGATGCCCCTGGGAAGAGTGCACCCATGCAGTCTGGGCTATAAATCCATTGACTTAATTACAAATTGGATTATAGGAGTTAATCTTTGGTTCTGCGGTGTAACACCAGACTGCTGAAAGCCTGTTGGGGATTGGCAGCAGCGTGCAAGTGCTCTGGCAGTACAGCCAGTTCCTGTCCTTTAGACCCAAGTGCTGGCAGGACCGGCGAAGTCTTGGTGGTGTGCCAGGGAAGAGCCTTTGAGCCCTTGCTGCAGCACCACGGTGGTAAGGGCCACCTTTTAGAAGGTATATGCAAAACTACTTCTGATGGATTAGATACTTGAATAACATAAAAAAAAAAAAAAAACAAAAAACCACACACACACCTCAGTGAGGTCTTTTTGGTTTGTTTGGGCATTTTTTTAAGCAGCAGCACTGAGTTTCTTAATTTCTTATGTGGACAAGCCTGTGGAAAACCAGTTGGAAGGAACTTTTAACACTGTAAATAGTCCTACTAGAGTAATATCTCTGTAGTACATTGTTCTAGCATTTGAGAACTTTGTAATCCTACTCGACTCAGTAACTCAAGGTTACCAAGAATCTCCTGAAACCTATTTGGGAGTATATAGGGACTGTGTTGGCTAAGGATGAGTGCTATGTAGTGAGAGTGCTGGGCTGAAAAGCTGCATCAATCTGTAGACCATGGCTATATTACAGATTGTAGTGAAAAATAAAGCACATGAGATTGTGTAGACCTGAAGTTGATCTGGACATCATAGCGTGAAGCTCACCAGGTCATCCATGTTTTGCACTTTGAAGATAGAAGTAATGTTTCTCCCAAAGAGATGTTTTAAATCCAAACCAGTTGCTCCCTGCTTTGTCTTAAACGGCTTTGACTTGCTTATTCTTTGTTTCAGGTGAGGATTCCTGTCTCACTGGTCTCTTTTTGCCTCAGCCTTTTCTCTCTCTGCACGGCGGATAATGACATTTTCCTTGTTTCCTGTAGGTGGTTGGATGAATCCATCATTCAAGACATCACACCCAAGCTGCTTGGGGACTGGCCCAACACATACACCTACACCAAAGCCTTGTCAGAATACCTGATTCAGCAAGAGAAAGGAAACTTGAACATTGCTATCATCAGGCCATCCATCGTGGGAGCTAGCTGGCATGAGCCTTTCCCAGTAAGCATGAATACATAGCACATCCCTACCGAGAGCCCTTTGATACAGCTGGAGCTGCGGTACTGTCGGGCATCTCTCCCTGCTTGTAGCAGAGTCCGCTTGAGAAACAGGTACTCCAGTCCATAGGCGAGTGTGCGGAGGAGGTGGACCAGTGCTGGAGTAGAACAGGAAGCCTCTATCAGCATTTTCAGGAAAGACTCTTGGCTCCAAGTGCAAAGAACACATTTAAGCAATAGTAACAAGAGCTGGGATAATAACGGTGCAAAATGCTGGACTTGGAACTGACAGTCTTACACGCAGAGGATCGTGCCCAGATAGACACACAGGGGAGTTTCTGTGCTAGCTGGGGAAACACAACATCTGAGGGTCAGCTGTAGTCCTGCTGCATTCTGGTTTGAGTCTTTGTGTGGTTTAGGCATTCTATTAATGAGGTCCTGATGAGCACCCTAGACTTCACATGGTCCATGAAAGCATTTGATAATGTCATGTGCAGTTACCTAGTATCTCTGTCTTATGTTGGCAGTCATTGGATTCACTGGATTGACGCTTGTATGGGCCTGTTGCAGATACAAATGTCAGCCACACAGTAATTAAATGCAGCTGTACTTTTGGACTGAAATAATTCACTAAGCTAAATATACTGGTAGGAATAGTGTGCCCTAACATTGCAGCCAAATTGGAAAGGCAACATCAAGTCACCCTTGGCTTTCAAGCTCAAAGTGTGCCAAACAGGCTGAGATATAGCCAAGGCTCTGGGCCAAGCTCCCCATCTTTGAAAGACAGAGTGAACTCTGTCAGGTGTCATAACCTGCTTCAGGTCAGACAGCTCATCACTGCTCTTAACTCCAGCTCCCACAAGTGGCTGTTTCCCTGATGTGAGGTAGGATGGGATTCAAAAGTGGCGTGGTTTTGGGGGTTGTTGTTTTTCCTTGCCTTAGAACTTGGCTGGAGTAACCAAATCAGTCTCAGTGACATCTGTGTGTTGTATGTCGGAGGGTATGTAACACGCTGCCTGTTTTCAGCAAGTGTGACAGCACCAAGGCACTGCAGTGTTTAAAGCCAGAGTTTATTCCTGTAGCCAAGTCATATAGGAAAGAAGTGGTTTCTAAAAACAAAATCAGATTCTGTTGTTGACGGGTAATTGCAGACAGAATGAGGTATCATACAATGTCTCCACTATTTAAAATCAATTAGGTACTTGGTACTGGTTAGCTTCCTGGCAGCTGTCCCAGATAGGCTGGCATCTGTCTTAACTGGTGTCTCATTGCTTCTTTGTCTACACCACAGCGTTATAACCCTTTCACCATTTCGAAGCCTGTGTAAGCAATATATCATCGAAAGAAATAGTAATCATTCTTCTTTCTTGCAGGGTTGGATTGACAGCTTCAACGGGACAAGTGGAATATTTGTTGCGGTATGTCTAGTTACTATTTAAGCTCCCCTTAAAGTGGAGTCTGTTACTAAAATAGCAACTCTGAAGTTACTCTACAGCCCCTCTTAGAAATTGTATGCAAAAAAGAATCATAGTGATTTTCTGAATCTGGTAGAAAGATACCACACGCTTACCATACATCCATGTGCCTGTAGGACCCAGAAGAGTGTCTGTTTATGCTGCACTCAAAAAAGGACACTGAGGGAGTATTCATGTTGCTGGTTCACTAAATGTGAATTGCAGTTTCTAAAAACTCTAAAAAAACCTAAAGTTTTGGATAAATTTGGCCAAATTGTCAAAGAAAATGCAAAAGAGGCATTCTTGAAACTAGGATAACTCACTGATGTCAAAGCTTGAATCTTATAATAGAACTTAATTTTCTAGGCCAGATTACCATACTGTCAATAGGAGGCAGCTTCATTTATCCTTTCACATGTATTGTTTCTAAGTCCACTGCTATAGTTTGTGACCACTCCTCAATAACAAAGATTCTGGGTCTCATTTGCCATTGCTATATACAGGATTTCTGCATGTACAGAGTACACCTAAATAATGCGCGTAACCATCAATACAGACTCTGCCAGTTACATCAATAGTTCACCATATTCTTGCTTAACACTTGTGTAAATAACTATGGTGCAAAATGGTGACTAACAAACCCATAAGATAAATAATGAATAACTTGATAAAAGATTCCCTGTAATATGAAAACAATCATTACAGTTTAACAAATGAAATCAGTAAAGCTGCATACCTTTTTCTCTTGGCTTACATTTCTTTTCTGAACTCAAATTGCTGCCTTAGGTCCGTCTGTCAATGCTTACTGCTGTATAGCTATGGGCAGATATTTTTGTTCATGTAACATTCGTCCAACTCGATTACTTTGTAAAAACTACATTGTAATCGGTGTGATGCAGTGTATAAAAGGATTAGTAGTCTACAATCCTAGGAGAAGAGAATAAAACCCAAATATCATCTTGTTAGAAAAGCTCATTTATACATGAAGTAGAGCTTAAACAGTAACTATTACAGTTACTTCTGGAATCCACAGGACCCGTGAAAGTAGTAGGTATATCCCAGCTAATGCTTTTACCTGAAACCATAGTTAAATGTTTCGGAGAGATTCAAGAGCCCCCAAACACATCACTTGTGTTCACAACGTGTTATTAGCTTCTCTTCATGTCACAGTTTCTTTAAAATAATTATCAACCTCTTACTCATTGCTGACTGCTTATAAAGCTTGTACCACCTCTCTGCTCTACTCCCTGCATCTTGTGCTGTTTTCTGTGTTCTTTCATGATGTCTTGTCATCATCACGATAAAGAAAGTTTTTGCAGTTCCTTAATTTTGCAGATCCACTCCTTAGATTTTCATGTGACAGGTTCTAATTTTTGTAGTGGTATCTCTGATTTTTGATATATTTTTTTTATTACTTTTGAGCACTAAAGATGTCCATCACAAAAATTTGTCTAGAATTGATTTGCAAGGAAGATGTTATACAAAAAAGTTTCATTGCATTGCTTTTCATTCCCCAGAAGTGAATTACCTCAGTAACAATTACAGCAGCTTGCTGTCTGTCATATGTGTATCATATGCCAGTATGTTATGAAACACAGGCCAAATTCATATGCTTTCAGCCATATAAAAACAAGCCAATTAAATCTTTAATTTTTTAAAAAGCATTTTTCCCCCCTCCTTTTTTCTTTTCTTTTAATCTGCCAACAAGTATATAACACTAATGGTTAAGTATTGGGAAATTTTGCCCCCTTATCAGTCTTTTTTCAATAGTGTTCACTTCAGGAACTTACACTAGAGCTTGCATGTTTTATACAGTTATCCTTTGCCACTCATACCAGTAACTAATATTTTCTACTTTTCAAAGCAAAAAATTTCTAACCTTACCAAATGCAACAGCAAACCTAACAGCCGTTTCACGAAGACCAGGTTTCACATGCAGATGCCAGGTTGTGTCTTTATTTCCAGATTAACTCTGTGGAAAGGAAAGATTTTGAAATTCTAGGATCACTGTAGTGAATAACTACCCTTTTGAGTAAAAGCTTTGACTTGCACTGGAATAGTTTTGAAATAGAGGTATTTTTGGTTCAGGTTTGAAGCTCTGAGGTTCTTCAATATAAGAAATAGAGACAAGGAAATTTGTGTCACCTGCACTGAGCTCTCCAGTGATGAAACACGACAATTTGATATGTAACTATATCAAGACTTAACCAAAAAAAAGACAAAAAGCAATGACAATAGGTGCAGGGTGTAGAGACTTTGTAGAGTCTGTGTCCAGTAGCTCTCTGTCCCTGCAGGCAGCAGTGCTGGCTGGCACGAGTCAGGAGCAGAGTCCCTGTGGTGTGGAGAAGTGAGGGGGGAATTGCCAGTGCTGACACAGCATTTGTCTTGAACTGTCTCTGGATGCTACTGAGCTTGATTGGACTGATGCTAGGTTTTTGGAAGTGAAAAGTATTTATTGTTAGGGAGCTCAAGAGATGCTCAGTCATCTGAGGGAAAAAAAAAAACCAACACATGGTTTGAATTAATGTATTGGTATATGGTGAATCAGTAATTCCTGTTTGGCAGTTTGAAAATTAGCCCTTGAAATCCAGGTTATAAATTAGTTTGATTACCTGGAAGTTGTGTGATTACAGCCAGCTCTCATGGCCAACTGTTATTTCAAACTGTATTTATTAGTCAAGTAGCTTTATTTGCCTTAATTAAGGATGGAAAAAGTGAAAGGGAAGTGTTTTGGTGGTTTGGTTGGTTTTTTTTTAATAGTGTCCCCCCCAATACCGAAGTACTCACTTTCAACTTCTACCCAAAGATCATCCTATATGGAGAACAACCTCCAGATTCAGATTTGGTTCAGATGATCTTTGGGATCATCAGGGGAGAATCCAAACTCCAAACCTTGCAAAGACTTTTTTTTTTTTTTTTCCTCAGCTACCACTACAATATTTGACTGATCATTTCATTCCATAAATAGATATATTTCCTTTAAATATTCATGTCGTATGGGAGTTCGGGTTGTTCTTGATTATATAATTATTTCACCTACAGTTGCTCCAGCTGCTGTAGGGAGAAACTTTGTTGATTTAAGAACAAAATTAAATTAATTACATTTTCACTGGACTGTAATTGACGCATTTTGTCTCGCTGCTCCATATGATATGTAAAGACCTTCCTCCCTGCAAGGCAGTGAAGCTGTAGGGCAGAACCGTGGTGTAATTCATGTTCTGGACAGTGGCTGACATCAAAGTGCCTCATCTGGGAGTCTGTCCAGAAATGTCAGACTCAGACTGGGAAATGATTTTGGAGGCTTCAGCTACAATAGCTTCTATTTCACTCAAGAGAAAAAAGTCGGCAATCATAAATAGAAATATTTACCCGGTAATTAAGTACCAAACCATTTCCAATGTAAAAAAGTAACTTAAAACACTTAAACCTGAAGTCTTTACTAAAATACACAATATATTAAATCTCTAATTCATTCATGTGTACACAAACATCGCATGCTTCTTTGAATACAGGCAAGTTTGCAGCACATCCATCAGATTTAATAGTTTTGAAGACCTCAAAAATGTCTTTCGTGTACCTGTGAACACGTGATAGTTTATCACGCAGTGGTGTCTAGTGGGCATGTGTACACAGCAGTGGAAAACTCATGGCTGAGCTTGATTACCACCTTTGATTCTACTTTCTTTTTTTTCTCTTTAAAAAACCACCAGTCAGAACAACAACAGAAAAATCATAGTGTTGTTGCAAGTTAAGGTTTTAATGTCTAAGCATAACTGTGGTTGGGCTTAGGACAGCAGAAGTTAAGTGCATGCCATAGGTTTGAGGAGGATGGAGTTGTGTGGGGAAGCTTACACGGCTGCCTGTGGCTCAGTCTATGATCCTTCTGCCAGCTGCAAAAAAGGATGAGATGTGACTGCTCAGGAGTCTTAGCTCATGAAAATTAAATCAGTCGTAAGTGGTACTGCCTTACTTGCAAGCTATGAAGTGTAACAAAACCGTCTGATTATAAGAAGGGGAAAAGAGGGGGAGAGAGACAGAACAACAAACCCCAGATAAACACCTCCCAAACAGGGGGATGCAGTGTCCCTTAAAATCCCCCAGTGATGGTGTAGACAGTGGTGTGTACTTTACAAGTTGATATCAAGTCTGAAATGCTTTTTCCATCACATCTTTCTTCTCCCCAGACTTCAGGCAAGGGTTTTTCCACAACTAGGCATTTCCTGCCCAGTTGCTGTAGTAAAACTTTGTCTTTAACTGATGGAGAGCTATTTTATCATGAAATGGGAGTCTTGGGTTGTAAGAAAATAAATGCTATAACATTTCCTTTGCCCTAACTTTTAAATATTCGTGGATCTGTAGAGCATATTCTTTGCCCCGTCACTGAGTCCTTCCCTCTGGCTTTGCATGGATCTAAATTATAAGAGCGTTTTTCCTTCCTTGCTTCACTAGTGCTTGTATCCTCCTAGCTTTTCCACTGGGTCCTCAGCATCATTGCATTTTATTTCTCACGTGCTAGGTAACTTGATTGCAACCTTGACTCTGCCATTGGAGGTTTCTTTTCTTATTTGCTCCCTTCAGCCCTCATACCTGACACTAGGTGAAGTTCCTTCACCCTGTTTCACCTCTACATTTCTGTATTATTGAATTGTCCTCCCTGATTTAGTCTGCCATGTTTTTGCCATCTGTTGCCGTGTCTCTGCTGTGGAACCTCCAAAGATTAATTGGTCATCAAGGAAAACCCTTGATAAGCATTCAGGTTAAATATATATATTTTGGGAAGCCTGATCCCCTGACAAATTTGGTACTTCCAACCAAAGCAAAATGAAAATCTTCTATTCTTTGTTGTTGTCTGCCTCTTCTCTTTGGTTGTCAGTACTCTGTATTTTCACTCATTAATCTCCTGATTGTCATTGGGTTGCAATCTCTTCAAGGCAGGGGCCGTGTCTCAACTGTATCTTTGGGCTTAACAGACACAGCTTTGTAAAAGAGGAGAGTGTGAATACATCCAAAGGAAATGGAGTAAACTTTTCAAAAAGCCTATTGGTATCATTTCCAAAGTGACTGCTGTCTTTGAGGGACACTCAGACCTCTGTCTGCCTGTGTCACTTACAAAAATGTAACTTCAGGTATCACTGGGAATTTTACTTTAGTAAATTCAAATACATTTTTTCCTAAGGTATTTTTTTCATATTGAGTTAAATAAGTCACAGCTTTTCTTGTACACAGCACAGATGTTATCATGTTTTAGACATCCTCTGAAAACGCAGAACAGTGGGATCTGCCTGAGATCCATCTTTGTTTTCACAGAACCCAAATAATCTTCTGCAGCAGGTGCCAGCCTGAAAACTGCTAATGTGATGGTCTGTCCTCAGTCCAAGCCGATCAAATCTCACTATGGCCTTACGTTAGTGACCGTTTTCCTTTGTCCCACAGGCAGGCAAAGGGATTCTGCGGACTGTCATCGCCAACAACGAAGCGGTGGCCGATATGATTCCAGTAGACGTCGCCATCAACCTCACCCTTGCGGCCGGGTGGTACACTGCTGTGCACAGGTGGGCAGCTGCTCCTGTTTTGCGGGGCTTGGGCATTTCCTGCCTGCACCAGGACTTGAAAGGGAACCAGAAGCTAATGGAAAACCTGTGCAAGAGCCTGGCTGATCTGTTTTCTGGTTCAGGTTTCCTCCTCCATGTCGGCAAGGGCTAAGAGCACAGCAGAAGCAATAAAGGCAGGGGTTTAGAGTTAGGAAATCTCCAAAGCTGCAGGTGAGATCTGTTTCTCAGTACAACATAGGCTCAGCTGACAAGTCTGTCTCTCAGAAGTGACTTTTCTGAAGGACAAGAACTTTACTGTGGCTTTGCAGCAGCTACTTTTCAGGCCTCCTTTCTCAGGCAGCTGCATTAAGTCATTTTTCCAGTGTCTTCCAGAGTTTTCCTGATGAAAATGCTCTGCCTGTGTTCCTTGGAAAATGCTGCACAATATAAATATATTATGGGCTCATATGATGGGGAGAGGATCTAAAACCTATTCTTTGCATTGTGGAGAAGGGTATGTATAAGTGACATTAAGGATTTAAGATCTTTCCCTGTGAACCTCTAGCTCTGATCTTTAATCGTTAGGTAGGAAGTGGTAGAGTGTAATCCACATGAATTATTCTGGAGGTGTATGTCATTCTGAGAAATCAATACCAGGCAAATAAAAGGCAGAAATATTTTACATGGAAAAGACAGAATAAGCCCTCTGAGCTGAGAGTAGGGAAGAGCTGTGTACAGTACCCTAAATACAGGGATTCTTAAAAGGCAGCTCGCCAGCTCTTCAGATTTATTTTTCTCATCTTTTTCTCCCCCTCCATCAGCATCAGACACAGCAGCACAGGCTGGGAAAAATAGATACAGCTTCCCCTTACCCACACACCTCTGAGAGCCTCCAGATGAAGAGGGCTATGGCCTGTCCATAAAGCTGGAAAAGAAGAGCACATGTTGATGAGCAGTATATCAGCCCACAGGTAGAATTCCCAGCTCTGGCTGTGGTGGGAGAAGGGCCATGTTTTCTAACTTTTCATTGGCAAAAGATACATAGTTTTAGTCTGGTTCCCACACAAATAATTATTAGGCTAAAGGAGCAACTGGGGATCTTGATTTAAAGCTTTGTGTAGCTGGGCACAACCCCAAGATCAGCAATCTGTATACAAAAATCAAGAGCCTGAGCCTTCTGTAAATTTGATTTCTCTGAGAGAATTTTGGGTTTAGGTGCTGTCCTGAAGAACAGCATGTATGGTTTATGATTATTTTTTTTCAAATCATCTAATAAGAAAGTCAGTGTCCTTCAGGGCAGCTGACATTACCCACAGAAATTAGATTGTAAAACTTAGCAGAGAACTGCAATTTTCATTACATAGCATAGAAATAGAAGCTGTACAAACCCCTACACTACCAAGGCCATCAACTCAGCTGGAAGGTGGAGAATGGGAAAAAAAAAAAAAAACCAACAAGGAGAGACTCTTCACTAGAAGCTGGGAAAACAGAGAAATCCTCTTCCTTGGTGTTTAATGGGCCTGACCCATGGAGTAAGTGGAAGCCTGCACTTTCACATCAGAGCGTTTTCCATCAGGCCATGGGCGTAGCTCAGCACTACGTGAGGTTTTGGTATGGGTACATATTGCAGATTTAGTCTGTAGTGAGTTGCTGTATTGATCTGTATAACGCAGTTTCCCACATTAAGCACTACTGGGCGTTTCTATGTTCAACACTCTATCAGACTTGCACTCAGCAATTCGGTTACAGGAGATCATGGATTCGGAGCTTGACACATGTCTTTCAGTCCTAACCATCCCTAGAAGTCTGCTAGGAATTAGTAATAATGACAGTATACAGCCAAATGCCATGAATTCAAAGCATTATTACAAAAAGCACCATTAAAACTGTTCACTATCCAAATGCCATTTTCAAGTTTTGCTGTGTGAGATTTTCTGTCGCAGGTTTAGGGGTTCTGTCTCCCAGTCTCTTCAGTCACAGGAGTTTGTAAAAGAGAGGTTCCTCATGGGCAGCCTCCTCCGGTGGCTCCGGCTCTGAGCACCACGTGCACCCTAGAAGCACTGAGGTGCTGTATCCTCCAGCCACGCTGCCAGCCCCTGTTCAAGGCCAGATCTCACTTCTTTTAGCATTTTGGCAGATGGCTCCAGATGTACTGTAAGAAAAATGCTGTGCTGATGGCATCACTTGCACCCTTGGCAAGGCAGGCTGGGATCGAAAAAGCTGTTTGACTAATTCTTGCCTTATATCAAAGGAAGAAATGAAAAGCAGTATGATCTACGTTAAGTTCCACACCCAAATAACATCGAACTTTATTTGGTATTAAAATGAGAATTTTGTTGAAATGGATTCATAATCACCACCCTAACAAATGGAGTTTGAAAGTAGCACAAATCATATCCTTTAAGTAAATGACTGTAAAATACACAGTGTGTCCCTGAGGTTGCCTTGGGCCTGTTATTTACAATATATTCAGATAAACTATTTTTAAAAAACCCAGAAATGTGTCAGTATGCATGCTTTCCTTATTATTTTTATTTTTTATAAGTGATATATGATTTTTCTCAAATCACATACGCTTTCCAGAATCTGACTGAATGGTATAAAAATGGTATAAAAAAATTGTGGTTTATACTGTATTTTCATATTTATGAAAAATGCACTTTTCTGCATTTTTTTAAATAAGCTGATGTTACTGTTTCTTGGGCTGTTAGATTTCATGCTCCATTAATAAAGCTTTCGGTGCTTTTCTTCAAACCTTAAAATAATAATAATAATTTCTCTTTTCCAGACCAAAAAACCTGTTGGTGTACAACTGCACAACAGGCGGAATCAACCCTTTCTTCTGGGGAGAAATGGGTAAGTTCTAATTTAAATCTAGAACGTGTCAAACGTCAATAGCATTCCCCAGCCAGGGTTTGAAGTGGTGGTTTCCTATATTTAGGTGGCATTCAGCATCTGCCATTCAAACTGCATGTGGGAGACCCAGCTGCAGTCAGTGAGGTCCTGTGGGCAAAGTTCCTGGTGCTGGGCGTTCAGCGCAGGAAAGCATCGATTCGCTTTTCGTTGTGGGCGTAATCACAGAACAACCCAGCAAAGTGCTGCACTGAGGTGTTGCGCTGGTGGGAAAAGGAATGGAGAACCAGCCCCTTAATTCTATGAGAAGATGCTCTGTGTAGCCCTAACACAACATCTTCCTTTTCTGGCTGCTGGGGTTGCTGGGTTTGAGTTTGGTTTTGTGCTTTGAAATCACTTGGAGAACCTTGATAGTAAATCAAAACTAGTATATTATGGAAGCAAAGTAGCATTTCTTCCTCTTTCTGTGCAGAAAATTCTGAACAGAAATAATTGGTGTAGACTTGAGAAGGCAAACCTTGAAATGACGGGTGCGCTTCAAGAACAGTTTCCCTTTTGATCATGAATTTTATCAGTGGAAGAATTCAAATTATTTTTGTGGCTGACTTTTCTTCAAGTGGATGTGCTTCTGAGGCAAGGCAGAGGTGAAAGAAAAGGAGACAAATCCTGACACCTTTACAGTGGAAAACTGATGCTGAAGCCAAGCAGCAGAACTCTGCTCAGGTGTATACTGTAAAATACTGCATACAGTCAGTGCGTGCATGGACTTCTAACTTCTAAACAGCCTTTGCTTTACATTTGTCTTTGCATTATTTAAGTGTCAAACTGTAAGTCAGTAGAGAATCAGACCATAACTGCATGTTCAGAACAAAGCTTGTCTGAAAATCCTATTAATGTCCTAACCATGATATTGATCAGTGATCGAGCAGGGAAGACGTTTCAGCAATCGACTGAGCAGTGAGAACGTCACACCAAGTTCCTGGCTTTTTTTTGGTGGGAGAGATAATGTTGTGTTTAGTCACAGATCTTCTGTGGCTTTTTCACAGGAGTAAATGCAAAGCTCTTCACAGGCTGCTACTTCAGGCAACAGCCACCATAGTACTACTACCTGAGGTCTGCCTTTCTTAACTTGTTTTCAATGTAACTTTACTGATGGAAACAGCAATGTATTAATGCATTGTAATTGATTTTATTCTGTTACTTCGCTTATAGCAGTGGATTTAGCAATGAAATCACCCGGGTGCAGCAGCAGCTTGCATAAGCAGTTGAGCTGTGTGATGGAACTGAAGGCAAAATTTTCTCCTTGGGTGACACTGTGGACCTCTTTCTACCACATGTACCCACAGTTTTCCTGAGAGCAGCAGGCCACAGAGAATTAGGATAGAGTATCAAAGAGCAAAGTTTTGCATATTTTTTTGCATGATTTAAGAAATTATTTTGGGAAAGTTTTATCGCATTAGGATGTTACGACTGCAGCCATCCAGTTTGAATTCTCAATTCAGTCTCCTAGCAATTTCTATTTGGTAAATACATGTAATTCTAAAATCTTCTGTAGTCATTCTGTAGGAATGACAGGGAAAGACAGCAGAGTAGGGATTCTGCAGGAGGAAAGGAGAGAAAAATTGAACAGCGAAATTGAGACTGAAGTGGGCTGAGGATGCCCTGGGTAGGGAACAGAATTGACTGAGATGGGGACATTTTGAGTACAAAGGTGATGAGTTTGGAGGGAGGTGAAAGAGATCTAGAAGATAATTATTTGAAAAATATGTCTACTTAAAAACTTATGTTTAAACGTCCATTGCAAACCAGTTTATTCTACAGATCTCCAGATACAGACAAACCTCTAGTGTTAAAAGGAACGTTAACTGACTTCTTTCTTTTCCAAATAATGCTATGCCCTGAGATTTTTTCTTACTTTCTTGTTATTTTCCTTGCTTTTTGCTGTGGTCAGACAACTGAGTATTAATCTGAAGAAGCGTATTTTGCTTTGCTGCAATGTAAGTACTCGTCTGACTTTGTGAAGTACATTTTGCAATTTCTGCTCAAAACTGAACCTTAAAGCAGGCTTTAAAACGGTGTCCAGTGTGGGAAAACTTAATTTAAACTTATCCTTGACAGTCTGCCTAGGTGAGACTACTGTCTGATTCTCCCTCTTCTGAATCTGCCTTTGGGTTGTAGAAATTGCTGCTGTGTTTTTGTGCAGGGGCAAGACCACCCACCTGCTAAATTGGTTCAGTAGCTCCTAGAGGTGATGTCTGTGGTTTGGGGTTTTCTACCGGCCTGACCCGTCTGTCTGTCTGATTCTTTCTCTCTCCCTCCAAAACAAACTGTTGGAGCGTAGGAGATTTGCTATGCTTGTGAAGTTGAACACTTCCCAGAAATTAGAAGACAGAGCAGTTGAGCTGAGTCGGTGCAAGTCAGGGTAAGGCAGGTTCGTAAAGAAAATGCCCGTAGCATTCCAAATTCCATTCCGTACCAGTCCCAAATTACGCAACACTGGTGTTTTCCTGATGTCCTTCCAGTAAGTCAAGTTGGTCTCATTGCCTTTTTATTTGCATTCTAGAACAAAACCACTGTCATTCCTGACTTTCAGAATTTTTCTTGAGTTTTCAGCAGATACCTGCTCTTGACATATGTGCTTCTCACACCAAGTAGTATCACAGCATAATACTGTCGCTCCTTTACTACAGCTGCATTCTCTGCTACAAGCCTGAAGTAACCAAGATGATAAGGGTGCTGCTGATTTGTGTGAATCTGGTGTACACCCAGTGGTCTGCATTTTCCACTTACTGATCAGTTCTTTCTTGCTATCCTGGCCAAAGATGCCAAAAATGCAAAGCGAAAAGAAAGGCAGTAATGTCTTTAACATGTTTCCAAAAGGAAACCTTCTCAACCAATTTACAGCTGAAAACTAGATTTGCATATATTAACATCACGATATGAGTAAACAGAGCTATAAATATTTGCTGCAGACAATAACAAAACTATCACAATGCCAAAATATCAGTGGTTCCCAGTTACACTGATAGGTTTCCATTAGGAAATGAAGTGACCAAATGAAACTAAATGAACTTAAATATTGATAAGCAGATTAGAGTTTGTAAATAAACTGGGATTTAAAGTGCCTGTTGGAGAAACTTCCTTAAGGGGAGAAGCAGCAGAGTTCATGGGATTGCTCTCCTGATTCATGAGCTACTTGAATGGGCACAGATATACAGCCCTCTCCAACCTGGAAGCAGATCTATTTGTATTTAAGTCAGCTGTGACTTTGTCAAAGTGTAACTGTAGTAAACGGCCACGCTGCTAACACAGATGAAAGAAACTCCTCACGCACTGCCTAGACACAAACTGTGCCAAGAGCTGGGTCAGGACAGCAGCTTCCTTCTCAGTTAGCCCATCCCAAACTGCCTATCGCCACTCCACTGCCAGGAGTAAACACCTTTCCAAATCTTCACTGAAACTGCTCCAGCAAGCCCTCCCTGCCAGGCACAACTACAGGGGAAAGACTAAATAGGATGTTTTTTGCTAATCCTTGCCATTTTGAGAGAGCGTGCTGCAAAGGATGCAAAGGATAAGATTTCCATACCGCAGCCCACAAGATGACCACAAGATAACCACATCATTGCAGTGTGGCCACGTGAAACAGAAAGGATGGCAGTCAGTTCCAGCTATTCAGATGCAAGATGAGTTTCAGGGGAGCTGTTTATCAGCCACTACATTTGCAGCATATGGGACACAAAAACAACAATGAACTTGCACTAAAACTAAATTGTATTTTGTAAAATTCTTTGTTGTCTAAACTTAGCAGCTAAGTGGCTAACAAGTGTCCTCTAACTGCTGTTACTTAGAATGAGTACAGCAAAAGTCACTACTTGAAGTGCAGTAATGAGCCGACCACAGATACATGACAGTAACTGTCTGAATATTATGATTGGAATCTGCTTATCTGAGGATGATCTGGATTTTTCTTGTGACTTGCAAATTCTCATCTGATTTGCTATTTGTAACATAAGCTTAGAAAGTAAACTATAATATGGACACAGATAGATGTCATAACTCTCAAATTCATTTTTAAAAAAGTAAAGAAAGCCCACATACTCTTCTTTGTTGAGCTCACTGGTGCTCAGAAATAGGAGCACCATCTGTTTTTCAGTCCCTAGGATGATAGCCTTATATTCAACTACTGCATTTCTATTAAGCCTCTGCAGTATGCAAATGCCCCAGATATGCATGTCTAGATGCCACTTCTGTGGCACAGTTCCAGCAAGAGCTCAGAATCAGACCAAACCTATTTCGTGCCTTAACATTCAAAGGGAATGAAAGATTACGGCCCTACCATTAGTTTTCAAGTTAATGCATGGCAATTTGCTGCTTTAGTGCATCCAGAGCTCCTCAGAAAACAGGCTGAGGTATTTGGTGTTGTGGGTCAGATGTGGTTTGAAAGGATATAACAAAGTCTTTCTGGAAGCAGCATCCTGTGAGTGCTAGCAACCTGTCCCTGACTCAGACTAATATTGACATCAGCCCTTTTGAAAATTTAATGAGAAACTAGAAATGTCATTTTTGTTTTATGCTAGCGGATAAAAGTTTGCCTTCAGTGATCTGAAGATATATTAGCACTTATCAATTTCTTTTGCATACACTGCGGGTGAAAGCAAAACTGCGGTACCTTATTTTGAAGTGTTTCAGGCTTCCACTGCCTGTTGTTCCTCCGTTACGTTTTGGTGTTTTGATAAGGAAGTTTTTGTGTGCCACTATGAAGTCTAGAGTCGGATTGTGTTTCTAATAGGCAATAGATGGCAATCAATTTTAATGCCAGAAGGGATCGTGAGATGATTCCAACCGGTGGTTACATAGTTAGCAGAACTGTAGGTTGAACATATTAAGCACTGTAACTTGGGCTTTACTGCAGCACGTTGGTATGGTTTTGCCCAACTCAACTGAAATTAAGTGCCTGACTTTAAGTTAAATGCCTGTTCCTTTACAGAGCAGTATGTTATGTCCACATTTAAAAGGAACCCACTGGAGCAGGCCTTCCGAACACCCAACGCTCATTTGACTTCCAGCTACTTGATAAATCAGTACTGGATAACCGTCAGTCACAAGGCACCGGCCATCCTCTACGACCTGTACATGAGGCTCACGGGGAGAAAGCCCAGGTAAGCAGACACATGCTTTCAGCCTCCTGCACATCTGCCACTGTCATGGAGAGCAGACCTCTAACAAGTTCTGAGACCTGGCTGCCTCAGCCTGGAGTCCCTGGTCTTTTTCCCATCTCCTCATCTGGAGGAAATTGCCAAAAAAGAAAAGGAACCGCACGGCTGTAGCTAAGTGTAGTCTAAGGTTCCCACTGTTTCCAGTACCTGGGAAACAGCACATCTTTTAAATTCAACTTTTTACACCTCAGAGGTTCCCAAGACAGAAGAGGAGGACTGGTAGTTACGCTGTCCTCTGTATAGCAAGAGTTCTGCTATTGCAACTTTCTGATGTGGTTGCCTCTATCTGTTGTGAGCTTGCATAAGGACTTGAAACCTGCAAGGTTTAGAACACTCCAGCTAATATTTTTTTTTCCCCATAAATCAGATGCATTATTATCATTTGGCAGCACTGGCTCAGCACCCTGAAATCTAGGAAGCAGTGGTTTCTGAGTGTGAATAAATCCTGAATTGTATTTACAAGGGCAGTTTATCATTGCAATTAGTATATTTGAGCTTTGGCAATGTCGTGGCTAGGAGGAACAGGCAGCACGCATGTCCCGTGTGGGTGGAATGGATGCTGGTGTAAGTAACTTGACTTGGCCAACATCCTCCTTTACTCCCTGCCACCACAGAGGAGAATTTATTGTGCAACACAGGAACGGTATGACAGCACTGTGTTGATACCAGCTGTTCTGTGCTCTTCTGCTAGTTAGAAAGCTGGCTTCAGCTGTTTGCAGGGAAATCCCTGGCTGATGTGTTACTCTGATTTCTCTCTGACATTCTGCTACACAGGGGGATTGGTCCATAAAAAACCTTCCAGTTATCCAGGAATCTAGAAATAGAAGTAAACTGAGTATGAGCAAGAACAGTTTGGAATCTGCTAACTGTTGAAATAAGCAGCAGTTAGGTCTTGGCGTTGCCATTACTATTGACATTTCTTTTCATAAAGTTGATTGGCATAAATAGCCAAATGGACATTGGCTGTAATGCTGTACTTAAACTTCAAATAGAGCTCAGCATGAACTCATGCTGAGAAAGATATCTTCTTCTGAACTTTAAGATTTGCAACCTGAGCGAACATGGCTCAGCAATGAACTTGTGAGCTCACCAAGTCTTTTATCTTTTTTTTCTTATAATTCCCCTTTTCTTTTTACATGCTACATAAGCTCATCCAGGTACTGCTGCAGTGTGGTAGAAAGCATAGTAGCAGCTCATTCATTCTTTTCTTCACTGCTACCTATAAGACATCTGTGGTCTAAGGCCACATCAAATGAAAAAAAAAAGTTGAATGTGTCAATGAACCTGCTTTAATATTTCCCTTTAATTTTTCCCTCTTCTTCAGAGAAAGCAGCTAGGCTTAACTTTCTTCCTATTTATCACTCCCTCTATAGAAGTACGAGCCATCTTCATGGCAGTTTCTTGAATTTTCTCCATGACCCTGTGCCAGGTTTGCAAGCAGAAAGGAGAAAGTTCTTTGCCAGGACCAAGACCCAAACTTCAGTTCTCTACTGTATCCATACTCAGCTCATCATAAGGTGATGGGTTATCATATAGAATAGGCTATCTGGGAGCTGGTTATGGTTCTGCAAATCTACTGTTTATTCAGGACCAGCCTATGACCTTCAATAATTTGAATTGCAGAGTAGTTCAGAGGACCTTGGTTGTAGTTCCTCCTGTAGTAACCGCATGCAGTACCCTGTTTACCAAAGGTTAGGTACAAGAGTCCTCTCCTTCAGCTTTAGCCTTTCCTATAATGCCTCTCCTGAGAAGTTAACTTTAAGTGTTAGATCATTTCAGTAAATTGCCAGATGTCTAGCAAAATTGCCCTAAACGGCTTACTGTTATTGCTGCACATCCATCCATGACTTAGAAAATAATGTGGTTTCTACCATTAGTAGCCTCCTGGGGCAATCTGTCACACCTGAGAATCTGCGCATGCAAGGCTCAGTATGGGAGCAAATAAAGCATTGCTGTAAAGAGTTTTCTAGAAAACAAGATATGTTTCTGAAATGTAATTAATCAGGCTATCAATGACAGCTAATACTTGATTTCTTCCTGTCAGTTCCTCCATAGCGGAGAATAAGATTTTCTATAAGAAATCTGAAGAAAAGCACATTTCTACTCAGTTGATGTTTTTCAGTAGACCACTCCTTCATCCAAAGCAGTCAATATTTTGAATGTGGTCATAACATTTGAGCTCAGTCAGTTAACATGAAACACAGTTTTCATACATGGCTCTTCAGATGCTTCACTTCTCTATTTGACCCATACTTTTAGCCACCCAGATACGTTGCTTTGGGTAGATCTACAGTCAGAGCTTATTCTGCCTACATTGACAGGAGGCAACGTGGATAGTCTATTTTCAGAACATAAGTAGGGACACACAGTTGATTCTCTTATCATTTTTTGATGACAGATTCCATTAGCCTTAAGTGCTTTAAAGATACTGATGGCTTTGGGGAAGCCAGTTTGAGGGGCAACTTCAGATCCTTGCAATCTAGCCATATACGTTGTTTCCCAAGTTCCTAGAAAGTACTAAAATATTTGCAAAGCTTTGACCCGTAGGACTTGCCTACACAGGCACAATCAGGAAGATTAATCTGAAGCAATTTTAAAGTCGTTTAGATAAACTGCATTCAATCAATGTGCACATAATTATTCGGAATAAAGGTTCCCTTAATCTGATGGTATGCTTTGCTTCTAAAATGAAAACCACTTTAATTCTGAGTAGGAGTGCCTGTGTAAGGTTTTAGTGCTTTTTCAATTCGCTTTGGGTAAGCTGTGCAGTTCTCCTCTGAACTGATGTACTCATTGTGTCTTTTCCTGCTATGCTTAGTGCTTATGTCGTGGCAGTCACATCTGCAGGGGGAGAGGCCAGCCTGGCACCATTCTTCCCCAGACTGCTGCCTTTTATTTGTCACAGCAACTGTGTTACCCTCTGGGCAGCTCAAAATTTCTCATGAAAATAGCTCTGTTTTCCACAGAAATCAGCCTTTTAGTGCTTTCTCTTGCCCTTATCTAGTCTGAGAGAACATGGTGTTCTCTCAAAATGGACTGAACACTGTACATCACACTTTAAAACTGCCTCCTGCAGGCCTTTTGTACTCCTGACCATTGGGACAATTGTAAAATAATCCTGCAAGGTAGGCATCCCTTTTATATACAAAAATGAGTAACAAAAAAAGGCCAAGGCAGAGGAGAGATGTGAACCTACATTACCAAAGTCACCGTTACAGTAGCTGTGCCCCTGAAGCAGCTTTCATCTTTACTGGGACACTCACACTCCAGGAAGACATTCAAACAGCTCCCCATCCACCCAAAACCAAAGCTTATGGACTTGGCTGATTTTCAAGGTCATCCACCAGGAGTGCATGCTATGAGACCCTTCCTGTATAAGGAAGGACACAAAACCCACTCCAAACAGCCACTGTATTATACAGGGAGAGGAATGGCTGAGAAAACAATTTTTTTGAGAAAGAGAGATCAAAGAAGCCCAGAGATACAAAAAGCATGCCACCAAGTTATGTGGTGTGGTTGATATTCTAGAGGGAAGGGATGCTGTCCAGAGGGAGGGACCTTGACAGGCCGGAGAGGTGGGTCCATCCGAACCTCATGAAGTTCAATAAGGCCAAGTGTAAGGTCCTGCACTTGGGTCAGGGTAATCACCCAAACTGGCAATGTGCACTCGCAGCCCAGAAAGCCAACAACATCTGGGATGCATCAACAGAAGCGTGGCCAGCAGGTCGAGGGAGGCGAGTCTCCCCCTCTACTCTGTTTTGGTGAGGGCCCACCTGGAGTGGGTTCAGCCCTGGGGCCTCCAACATAAGACAGACGTGGACCTGTTCAAGCAGGTCCAGAGGAGGACAATGAAGATGATCAGGGGCTGGAGCACTTCTGTCAGGACAGGTTGAGAGAGTTGGGGTTGTTTAGCCTGGCGAAGGCTCCAGGGAGACCATATAGTGACCTGGTACTTAAAGGGGGCCTACAGGAAAGATGGGGAGGGACTCTTTATCACAGAGTGTAGTAATGGGGGGGGGGGGGGGGGGACGTGGGTAGTGGGTAAACAGTTTTAAAACTGGAAGAGGGTAGATTTAGATTAAATATTAGGAAGAAGTTTGTTACTCTGAGGGTGGTGATACACTGGAGCAGGTTGCCCAGAGAGGTTGTGGATGCCCCAGTCCCTGGAAGTGGTCAAAGCCAGGCTGGATGGGGTTTTGAGCAACCTGGTCTAGTGGAAGGTGTCCCTGCAGGGGAGTTGGAACTAGCTGGTCTTTAATGTCCCTGCCCAAAGCATTCTACGATTCTATGATTATATCTGAAAAACCGAAGATGAGCAACTTACTTCAGAGCTTGTCCATGCTGCAGATGCAGTCACCTCTGTACTGGAGGTAGCTCCAAAAATCAAAGCTCTGCTTTGGGAGCCAACTCAGGCTTGAGAACATTAGAGAACTTGTGTGGTAGTGTTGTGGTTTAACCCCAGCCAGTAACTAAGTACCACACAGCCGCTCGGTCACTCCCCGCCCTGGTGAGATGGGGAAGAAAACTGGAAAAAAAGTTAAAACCTATGAGCTGAGGTAAGAACAGTTTAATAAAACATATAATGATGATGATAATAATAACAATATAACATAAAATAATAGTGATCATGTTAATAATAAATAATAATAACAAAATGTAAAAAGAGAGAGGAATAAACCCCGAGAAAAGCAAGTGATGCACAATACAGTTGCTCACCACCCACTGACCGATGGCCCAGCCAGTCCCCGACCAGCGACTGGCCCCTTCCAGTCACCTCCCCCCAGTCTATACACTGAGCATGACATTCTATGGTATGGAATATCCCTTTGGCTAGTTCAGGTCAGCTGTCCCGGCTCTGCTCCCTCCCGGCTTCTTGTGCACCTGCTCACTGGCAGAGCGTGGGAAGCTGAAAAGTCCCTGACTTGGAGTACGCACTGCTCAGCAACAGCAAAACATCAGTGTGTTACCAACATTATTCTCATACTAAATCCAAAACAGTGCTGTACCAGCTACTAGAAAGAAAAATTAACTCTATCCCAGCTGAAAGCAGGAGACAGGTAGAAAGAGAGGTCTCCACATCAGGAAGCAAGCAATATACCTTTGTGGGTCTGCAGTGTGCTGTGCAGGCTCACTACTAGTTCCAATGGGCTCTTCACCTCGTACATGGTACATGATGTAGATATGGCCTCCAACCCTTGTTTGGTTCAGACCTGTAAGTTAGGCATCAGTTCTGCCCTGGGAAATGCATATTTGCATCCACGTTTAGGCCGCTAATAGAAGCTGGTTAACTGGAGACCTCGGCTGGAGCAGTTAGACTTGCTGAGCAGGTTCTGTACCTTTGCAGTGCTGATGAGGAATTGCAATGCCTGTTCATCTGGCTTGGTGAAAACACCTACAGAGCAAATCAACAGGTTTTGCATAAGGTCAGAATTCCTCTCCACCTCTGACAATCCTCCTGTTTTGCAGAATGATGAAGATTATCAATCGACTACACAAGTCTATGCTGCTCCTGCAGTATTTCTCCACTCAGTCCTGGGACTGGTCTTCAGATAATATGAATATGTTAATGAGTCACCTTAACACAGAGGATAAAAAGGTATGTCCTGAATATGGATTACTAATCTCCAGTTCTGTTCATCTGCAGCAATTATTTTTGGTGTACCACATGACATTCAGATGACTGGAATTGAATTTAACCTGTAATAACTTATTTCCTCCTTGTTTTATTAAATCACTTCTCAGAAACCTTCCATTTATTACAGGAGAATGTTTTCTCCTGAGGTGTGTTGCTCTTTGTCAGGTCAATCACTGAATTCTTTCCAGTTAACGTGGCAGCTGTGGTGGGTGATCTAGATGGAAATTTGACATTTTCATCCATTGGTTTTAATGGGCACTGCACAGGGAAATTTAGTTAACACATAGTGTCTTTCACTGAACAATATAATAAAAGTTCCTGTTTTATTCAAGTCCCCAAAGATATGTTGTAGTCTTAATAAGTTTGAAATACTCCTTAGGAATGGGATTGCAACTGAAAAACTGAATGAATACAAAAAGTAGACTTGTGACAAGCTTGAATGCACCTTTGGTCAGTATCTCCTTGCAAAGAGACACAGGTGTTCACATCAAATTGGCCTCAGTCACATCATAAAATTCTTGCACAGACTCCCAGTAGCAGAATCAAGAGTTTTATTCCCTAGTCTGCAGAGGGAGTGCATGTAGCAAATTCTGACCTGTAAGGGCAGTGGCAGAGCTCTGACTACAGCAGATGCAGAGGGAACCTAAATAGTATGATAGGAGCTAGTTCTGAGGCATATAAAAAATTACAGCATCAAGGCCTGAGTGCAAGCTAGACAGAGTTTCAAGCTTACCAAGCTGCTTATGAGAACTTTGTGAGATGCACTGCATCCAGTGGTGCCACACTGGGAGCAGTGCTCAAGCTAGATAGTTTGTGGGCAGCACACTTGGCTATACATATCTGACAGACGCTGGGATCTGCACAGTAGCCAGCCCCCTGTGTTAGACCGAGTTAGCTAACCCCTCTCTGCCCAAGCTATTGCTGGTCTGATACCAAAGCACTTAGACCACATCCAATGGCCTGGATGGGCACGGCAGTTAAAGGAAGGTATTTTTCTGAGTATCTTCCCATTAAGGCCCTGTAAATAAAAAATACCATTCACTTCGCTCATTCATTTAAAAAAAATAAATCTTGACAACAAAACCTCTTCCTCTTTACAAATCCTTTCTTTGCTCAAATAGACAGACAACCGCCTGAGAGCTTGCTAACAGTTTTTCCAGTACAAGCATCTGAAACTAACTGCAGTAATTAGCTCTAAAATTAGATATTTTTTTTATGCCAAACACAACAGTAACCCATTTCTTGGACTTCTGTCGGTCTAGCTGCCATGAGAGAAGGCATCCAAGCAGAGAGTAGTACTGACGTAGAGGCACGCATTGACTCAATGTCCAGTTCATTTATTTACATATAATTCTAGTGACACATCGAAAACTGCATGGAGGTTTTCATATGAATCCATTCACCTGAGTGGAATGTCATTTTTCTTCCACAACTGTGTGTGCGTACGTATGTGTGCAAATACGTGTATTTATGCAAAAATTGCCACCTGCAAGACAAACTTACCTTTATTTTCTGCCAGCTAGCACTACATTTCTGCCTGCTTTTCCCAGATTCCCAGCTGGGTAAGACATTAATTGATAGCTGTGAAATATAGTCTGTTAGTGCCCACATCTTCTTGGAAACTTGGCTTTAAGAACTTCAGACAGGAATGGAGGTCAATAAAGAATTGATGCTTAAAGTAAATTTGGTCTGAATCCTGAAAATAACTTCTGCTCTTTGTCTTTAAATCCCAGTTATACAACTTTGATGTTCGTCAGCTGCACTGGTCAGAATACATTGAAAGCTACTGCCTAGGTGCTAAGAAGTACTTGCTAAATGAGGATATGGCTGGCATTCCAGCAGCAAAGCAGCACTTACGAAAGTAAGTCATACTCAGCGACAAGAGCTCTTGGCTACCTTGAACAGCTTTTGAGGAAAATTATTCTAGTTACCTTGCAGTAATTACTGTTGAATAATGTGGATATAAACATATCATAATTTGTTTCTTATGGCAGAGGACTGTCAGTACTTCATTTTTCCACCCCATAAGAAAAGGAGGGCTTTTGATGACACTAACAATTAGAGGTAGTTATTACACCTTCCCAGCAGGTGACCAAGTAACAAAATTACAGTTCATAAGAGGAATACGTGGATACAGATGACCTTGATCATTCAGAATTACAATAACAAAATAAGGGTCGGGATTAAATTTGGTGATGTTCCTAGAAGTTTTTAGTAATTCAAAGATATTGCATAAAAGCTTTAAGCATTTCTATGATTTTATATTTCATTTTAAAGACGAAGTTTCTAATTCCTTGGGGGTAATGGGCAAAAAATCTTCAAAATCAGTGGAAAGCTTATGCATTTAATCCCTGGTGACAGTTTAAGAGAGTCTCAGTGAGCCATTTGAGATTATCCTTCTATTCAGTTAAAATTATGCTCTTCTTCTCCAGCCCTTTTACTGAGAAGTGGAGACAAAAGGAGAAGTAGCAGCTCTCTTGGAGTAAGAAACTGGTTGTTTCCTTTAAGAAAACCAGTCTTGTGTACTTTAAATGCTAGAAGCATAAAACAGGCTGTTGCCATAGCAAGGAATCCTAAACAAGTTCTTTATTCGTGGGTCATTTTAAAGGATTTATAAGAACCTCTGTAACAGGCTCATAACTGCCTCATAGTCCAAACAGGCAGACTCTTACAAAAATTAAACCAGTCCTGGGGACATTAGGTACAAAGTTTTTGTCCCTTGGACACTGAGAAACTGAGAACTGCAGAAACTTTTGCTTGAGAGAAAGAGGACAGAATGATTAGCATCTTAAAGTTCCATTAATACCATTTAAATATATGGTGCAAACTCCATCTCCCCCCACCCTCCAAAACCCCAGTGCTGCAGTACTGCAAAAGTGAAGACCATTTTTGACAATTGTCATTAAAGGCAAGGTTTCACCCAAATAGGAGAACACTATTCATCAGCTGCTGCAAAGGTCCTCTAGCCTGGTACCAATCCTGCAAAGTAAAAAATAGCCAACACACCCAAACAGAACAGAAAGTGTTGGAACTAGACTATCATAAAGAAAAAACTCTCAGTATGACTTCTGTGTGCTCTCATTTCAAACCAGAACAGAACAAGAGAGATTTGCAATACAGGTATTCCACCTATCCCAATAATTATTTGCTATACTCTGACTTCAACGTAGCTTTTGCAAGACAGTAGGGACATCTTAGGCACAAGTTTTTCACTAAAATAGAAATGGCAAAAAGCCCAAGGGCCACTGGTAAACAGGATTTATTACAAAATTACCTGTAGCAAATGAAGCAAGCTGGTAAGCCTTTTGTTGTTTTCATCTTCCTCCCCAAGACGCCTCTTTCTCTTTCTCAGGCTGAGGAACATCCGATATGCATTCAACACCACCCTCCTTGTGATCATCTGGCGCATTTTCATTGCAAGGTCACAGATGGCTCGAAACATCTGGTACTTTGTGGTGAGCCTCTGCTACAAGTTCCTTTCCTACTTCAGGGCATCCAGCACCCTCAGGCACTGAAGCCATCCATCAGAGCAGCCAGCCTCTTCCAGAAGGACCTCCATCTCCTCCTAATCAGCAACTGTGGGCATCGGGGTCTGAAAGTAGCAGAAAAACCCACTCCCTCCAACAGCAGCCTGCATTTACTGTGCACTGTTATGTTCACCTTTTTAGTTTTACCTAATGCTTTAATACATGGTGGTCTTTCTTCCATAGGACCAGGCCAATTTTTTAAGCCATAACTGAAGCTTTAGGAACAGGTCAAGCTGGAACCATTCATCTAGAGTCTCATGTGCAAGAGTAAGGATTAACCAAAGTCATGGTCTTCCCACGTACTACCTAAGCTATCTTAATCCCATCCTCTTCCTCAAAAAAGGCAAATTTAAAGCGTACAACCTTGGACAAAAAAGGATGCCATCAGAGAAGACCCAGCCAAGGAAATTAAGGAAATTAACCTGTAAAAGGTCTTCCTAAAGAGGCTGTTCCTTCATTCTCATTCAGTGAAATGGTACCTTATTAAAAAACATGATTTCACATTTTCAGTTTTTCAAAACTTAGAGGGACAAAACAACCAGTTACACTGGGCCAGTGAGCACACTGAACAGTTTTCAGATCCTGTCTTATACTGCTACTGAGGACTGATACTTTCAAGCCATAACTCAAGACAGACATAGAATTCATGTACCTGTGTTAACTCTACCCACTCACAAGCTGCTTTCTTATGGAGAGGTTTTTTTTCTCTCTGTGGTTAAGGTTGCAATCTATTAAAAAGCCCTGTTCTTGCATTTATCACGTTTGCTTGGAATTTTTTTTTTGGCTTGAAAAATGCTGTATTTAATCTGAGAATGAAGAGAAGGCTTCTTAAAAGATTGAAGAAGAATTCAGAAACTCTTTGTTATTTCCAAGGTCTTTTTCCCCCTTGGATTTGTCTGCAGAAAACCTCTCTCCCTGTAGCTCAAAAACAGCCTGATGCTGTCCTTCACGCTTTCATTACAGCTACATCACTTTGCAGTTGATCACTTCCACTGGCAAAGAAAGTGTAAAGATATGTATGGAGGAACGCATTGGGCCAGTTCTGCTGCCACTCCTGTCATTAGGAATTTAAAAAGTCTGAGATTTGTTTTTGCTGAGAATAGGTTAATGGTTGGACTCAATGATCTTAAAGGTCTTTTCCAACCTAAGCAATTCTATGATTCTATGACTTCTGTATAACAACAGTCATGCACTGTGAAGGCAATGCGTTTTGTCCTACATTGTTGTTTAGAAAGGAACCCAAGGACCTTCCAAACACTTATGGCTATTGGAGATACTTGTTTCACCTATTGAAGTACGAATGCCATTGGGGGAAAGAGAGCCTTCTTCAAAGTAGCTGGTGCAACAACGGCCTCAGTGCAACAGCAACAATTTTATCATGCTATCAGATTTTCAAAGTCACATCTAATATTGGAATATTTTTTATTCAGATAACACTGAATAAGCACTTTACGATTACCAGGCTTAAAAGCAGCTAGTTTTTGAAACAATGCAGCATCCAGTTGCTCTAGTCTTGTATCATCCTAGCTGTCTGGAAAAGTAATGCTACATGGGAAAAAAAAAATGACACAGTTGCTCTTTTGAGAGCCAAGAATAGCAGAGTATTTACAAAGCTGACATTCTTCAAAAAGTATACTTGTTTTTGGCAGTGAATGCAAAAGCAAGTTATGATGACAGTATATTTATATCTTAGGCCTCCAAGCTAGTTCAGAAGTATTTCTAAAGGTGCAAGGAATTAATCTTGTCCTGTATGCCCCAGAGGTCTAGATTCAAGCAATTGCCAAAGGATGTCTGCAACAGAACCCGACCAGAAACATGGTGTCCACAACAGCAGGGCTCTGGCATTCCCTAGCAAAGGCTCCTGTGTTTGTCACACACTACATCTGATCTACGCTTAATTAGGTCAAGCACCCAGTTTGCAAAGATGCAAAATTTTTAAGCTCTTGCCTTGAAAATGTACTTTCAAAATGAAACTGTGCTGGTTGTTAGCTATGTGTTTTCCAACTTCAGACAGCCGGCAGTGCATGCTGTGCATTGCACATTAGCAAGGTGTTGCTGCCTGGGAAACTAGGAGCTCCAGGTTCAGGTACTGGGGACCAGACCTTTCATGTATAGTGCTTCCATAGCAGTGTATGTGGTGAAGGTTAGCTGCATTACGCTTTGCTAACTTGTTGATGCAAAGACTGTGGCTACCTTGGCAGGGTGAGGCAGGTTGCTGTTCGGATTCCTCTAGGAAGACTGCATTCCCCCAAGTACATAATCAGGTCATCAGCCAGCTTCCAGTCTTCTCATAGGAAAGGCTACATAACAAAACAACACTGCAGATTATTTTGAAACAAAATTCCATTAAAAAATGAGGAAAGAGTTTCAACTCATACCCTAAAAGTCTTTTTAAGTGCCTGCCTTATGTACAATGAGAAGCAACAGCCAAGGGGATCATAAGTCTTATGCTGTGCACGTGACAGACAAAAACTTGAGTCTCACAGAAAAGTCAAATACTGCAGACCTGTTACACCTACGATGTCTGGTCTACATCAGCTAGGTCTACTATGAGTAAAGTGTCCTGCCTTCTCTTCCCCAATGCTAGTCATGCCATGCATTCCTCGCCTATGCCTGTAGGCATTCACAGCTATTTGCACAGGCTGTATTGTCCCAACAAGTCTGAGATGCATCTTTGCTCACCTGAGCATATCCAGACCTGTTTTCTGCACATGCAAAAAAAGATGCTTCAGGGTTTCACTCAGAACAATGGTGGTATCGCGTTTTAAAACTGTTCAACATTCTGCTGAAGGTAACAGCCACAGCAAAGCTACTATGCAGCCCTGAAAAAGCAGCAAGAACTGCTTGGGATGTTGTCGAACCATAGCCGTTGCAGATGGTGTAAGCCCTTCTGGAGACCTTTCATAGCCCACGTGGCATTGCCAGCAGCTGGCTCCAGAGCTCTGGCCTTGCCTGGGCAGGGATCAAGCTTTTCTTAACACAGACATAACATGCAGCAAAACTTGAATCCATTTTCTTGTGGCTTGAGGTGTTTTCAGGTGATTGTCTGAACCACAGAAATATTTCCAAAAAACCTCAATGCAGAGACTGACACGTGGCCACGGCCTTTGGTTGCCAGTCGGGACTGTCATCACGGACAGCTGGACCTGGCATAAGTACTTGTTCTCACCTCAAACAGTGACTTTATCTTTGATATTTTACTATGTGCTCCTCAGTGTATTTGTATGTGCTCTGAAAAACCCCAAGCCTTGGGGAAAATATCTAAAAGAGACACTGAGTGACAGCCATGTCTTTTCTTCCCTATTCTCTCTCTTGCTCTTTCACGTATACTCAACAAGCTTTTGACAAAAAGAAAAGCCAAATACGGTTGTTATTAATTTGAAGTGGAGGCCCTGTGGTGACCATGCACAAATCAACGTGAACAGCTCAGGAGCGGGTGTTACTCATGGCTGAAGGCTAGAGCTTTTAATACCTGTAAAGGTTGAAGCAGGACTCGAGGTTGGGTCTTTTCCCCCTACAGAGGCAGCATGGTCAGGGGGCTGTGGGGAGGACAGAGGAGAAGGAGGTGCATTCCTGCAGCCTCTGCTGATGGGCAGCAGAAGCATTGCTAGGCCCAGAGCATCCAGCTCAACGAAGCAAAGGGGGCTCAAGGGACCAGAGAAGTATGAGCTGCCAAACTCGGAGGACTCTGCCTCCCAAGGAGTGGGGGAAGAGTGCCATCAGCGTTTTGTTGTCAGTTTGGTCTCGTAATAGCACATAATGAATCCTTCCCCCAGCTACCAACAGGCAGCATAGAGAACAATACTGGCAGCCCTTCTGCACCACCACAAAAGAAAATACCTGCCACAAGACAGTATAATGGGATTATTTGTACCCTATGAACTTGCAGTGTATCTGCCCCTTCGCGGTGTCAGAAGCCTGCAGTGCTGCTACAGAAATAACATGGACCACTGCTGAACCCAATGTACTAATGTTTTGTTAATACTGTGCATATACACTAGTCTGTAGGCTATAGCTGTGAACTGCTGTGCAAAAGCAATGATACACTGAATATCATTTCACTGTTAAAGAGCAATGGGCATAAGCTTGCAATTAAGAAGTAGCTTTTTAAAAATTAAATTGTGATAACAAAAAAAAAAAAAAAACCAACATTCACAAATCCCTAAAGTTAATCTGAGTTTAAACTGCCTTTTGACTGACTACCAAAGCTGTTTATCTCCAGCATGTCTGTTACCAAAAAAAAAAAAAATTTCTTACCCCTCCACCCTCTATCCCAACAACTTTGTTAAGAAAATAAAATTCTTTCTTGGTAGAGGCAGCAGGGGCTAACAGACATACTGGTATATTACAGGTTGTTGGCCCATTACCCACCTCCTGAAGAAATTTGTTATTTTACATTTTCTAAGAAAACATTATTATATATTCCTGTGTATATAGTTACATCTTTCGGCACCAGCCTTCTCATACAACATACAGAGATGGTAAAAGTAGTAGAGCTCATATTGAAATGCCAGGCTGTACTTGTTTGGTATGCACTGTTCCAATTCAGTTTAAGATGAAGTGATTAAAACCTACCCTAGTTTCCATTGTAAAGGAAACCTGACCTGTAGTACTATTACTCAAATCATCCTCATGAATAAGCAACTGGGAAAAGAGGGAGGGGGGCATTCTTTTGTTTGTAAATAAGCTACAGCTTCATGGTTGAAAGCATGCTGTTGCTTTTCCAGCGTTGATGTTCTGCCGCAGAAAGCAAGGATGAACTTATATTACAATTGGACCCTTTATTCTAGTGCAGAGTAAATAACATTCTGTACATTCCCCAGAAGTTAAATGGTGAACATCCCATTACATGGTGCTAAATATCAGTATGAAGGTGGTACAGACTAACTTAAGAGAATTAAAAAAAAAAATAGGTATTTGGGGAATAATTTAAAGATGTACTATCCCACTTTTCTCTATTGCTTGAAAGTCAACTATGAATTGAGTTGGTTTGTTCAGATTAACATGAAAACTACTTATAAAAAGTTTCTTGTCTTTACATAATCTCAGCAGACCCCAGTTTATAGTAAAATCTGTACTCTTCCACTCTCCAAAGTTTATACGGCTCTATCTGCTATTTCTATTCTCTTGTTAGCTACAAGACCACTTACTGTTACAAATCTTAATTACAAAGTTTCTAATGTTAAGATGTAATCTTTTGAGCTCTCGAATCATATAAAATGGTAAAGTCACAAATTATGAGAACCTCAGCCATAAAATTGTTAATATGATGTTTATGTTATTTTAAACATTTAATAAAACAAAATATTTTAAACCTATGGTCACTTTGCATCCCTTAAGTTGTTAAAGGAGATGGCTACTTGCTGTCCATCTTGCTGAACTCGCAGTTCAGAACAGGCTGCATCAATACCACATCTGTATAGAGCTGTACCACAGCTGTACCACAGCTGTACCACAGCTGCCGGTGTCCCAGCCTGCGTGGCCCGGCAGCCCCACCTACAGGCAGCTGCCCGCACAGGCAAGGAGAGGGAAAACAAGGAGGGGGCGATCCACGCTTTTAAAAGCAGTGCCTATAAGACTTTAACCCGGATACGTAGGACCTGGAAGGGTCCATCTCTGATAAGTGTCCTCCAGAAAGCGATAGGGACAGGTCTTCAGCAAGGACAAGTTGGTAATAACCCAACCAACTTCCTGAACAACATCCCATTTGCACCTGAGAATATTACCCCAATTTCTTAGTTTTACAAGGTAGATAAGGATGTGAATTTACACTTGGTATGAATACCATAATGCTCCATAATATTAATCTGGCATAAAAAGCTTTTAAAGTCTCAAGAAGTATCGTATGCTTTTATTTCAAGACCTCAGCACAAGGTGAGAAAAGTTTTAAAATGTTATTGCATAGGCATGCCTGGAAGGGTGAGAAATAATCATGGTTTATATGTGTTTCCAAGAAGTGTACACAGCAATGCTTCAGGCTGTTGGGTAAACCTAACCTAGCAATTCTCAGGATTGCCAAGAACATTCTGACTTTATGACAACTGTGCTTTACATGATGTCTCCAAAACCATTTGGAAGCAGCAGCACAGTAAGATAATGAAATCACCTTGACAGAGAGCAGGAGTAACTTGAAAGTTGTTTGTTTTACAAGTAGAACAGTTGTTGCCTTTTCCAGTTTGGGGGGGGGGGGGGGGAATAATTCTTTCTTACTGAAATAAAATCTTCACGGTTGGGAACTTCAACAGTCAAAAATCTCAAGGTGCCCAATGCAAGGACACTGTCTGAAGGTGGCACTCTGTCAGTGTATTTGTGGACAAAGAGAATGTCACATCCCTCTGAGGTCTCAGCTATCAATTCTTCAAGAAAGGAAAAAAAAAAAAAATACCAGCCACTGCTTGTATTTTATCATTAAAGCTTTAGTCTAGAAAATGTTTCCAGCTATCTGCATTGGAAGAGCCTGAAATGAAAACACCTCCCTTCCCTTGGCTGCTCCAGCAATTCTGCTTTCAAGTACATAGGCACAGCACAGCCTAGCACCAGTCCACTCACATTCCCCCTAGCTGGCCTGCTAGATCTTGGCTCATTCCCCAACACTTCAGGAAGATTCATGACAGGATTATCTGCGCTTCTTCCAGTGCTCAGCGGGATCACAGCGGGATCAGACACCCTGAGCACTGAGCACAAACTGTAATTGTTCTGTGTGTCAGTACTTCCATTTTAATTCCAGTGACTGCAATGCCTTGCAGTAATCTCATTTTCAGAAACTTTTAATGTTATATGTATGCATATATTTCTAGATACACATGTATAATAAATAATACGTATATTATGTCTCAAGACAGGACTGGTCAAAATCTTTGGCATTTATATATCTATGAATGAATATACAAGTCACAGACACACGCATACAATTTTGGAAAGGAGGAAAGAGGCAGATCTAATCTGAGTAGGGCCAAATCCCCGTATGGCTGGGCTTCTGGTAAGGGAGAGGAAGAGAGTTTTAATATCAATCGCCATTACAATTAGTTGCAACAGGTGGGTAGCAAGGTGCAAGCATGCTGTAAATAGTGGTATGCTGTGCACTGCCAATAGATGTAATGGGAAACTAATTTAACAGAAAATGTAGCCAGAGCTGCCTTAATTTCAGTATAAAAGTAGGCCATATCTTACCTAATTTTTCAAATCATACATACTCAGTGACCAAAACTTTTAGCTTTTTTTTCCCCAGACAGTATTTTGAATGCTAGAAGTTAAAATGTATTTCAAAAACATCTGTTGCTAAATTCCAGCGGGGCTATGGGGGACCAAGACTTGGAGATGGTAGATGTGGATGGATTAGTATTTTTCAGTTTTGGTCCAACACTATTCAAGAAAAAAAGCATTTCATTATCATAATTTTTTTAAAAAACAAGTTTGTTAGTTTTCAAAAAAATTTTTTATCAAAAAGCACACTATGAAATATTTTCACCATGTATTATTGATAAAAATGTTTTTGTCAAGAGATCACTGTACTAACTCCTTTCCAAAAATCTTATTTTTTGTAGAAAATTTATCATCCTGGACTCATTTCACCAAATTGCAAATATATTTTCCTTTAGATTTCTCCAAAAGGCTTTTCTTTTTTTGTTAATTGAGAAACTACATACCTTGATAAAAGCAAAACGGAACCAACCATACAAACTGAAAAAAAGACATGAAAAGTGAGGTGATATTTAGCATGCATGACTAATTCTGGATGAGAAGTCTTTCTTCCTGCCATGTAAACAATCATGCAAGCAGCATGTTCCTCATCATCAGATGGCTGATTTCTCCTGAACCCCGTGGTAGAAGTGGTCTCGTGGAACATGCAGCACATAGAGTGCTGGCAAATACAGGCAGTGACCTCTTCTCAACAACACAGGCTAAAAAGACATAAAAACATGTGTGTAAAGTGTGGGTGCCACAAATTCTGCAGGTCTAATCCACTGCTGCAGACAAGGGAACTTGACCCACACCACCACTACAGCCAAACCCACAGGCGCTGCTTTGCCCAGCCAGCCAGTTTGTCTCTCGTTCTGTTGTCCCCAACCCCAACGATACTGCTACCCCAATGTCACATTTTTTGCATTCTTCCAGAAGTCATGCAGCTCCCAAATTGCCTCCCTCCTCACAATCTGTTCTCTTTCCTCACCCCACACACATCTCCCAAACCCTTTTGATTAAAATTCCTTTACAATAAGAAGATCTTCCGTATCAGAGATGAGGAAGAAATAGAGGAGGGTCCAGAAAGGCCCTGAGGTGTCTGTGGGCCAAGATTAAAAGGAAACTGGCTCGTCACAGCTTCACTGTGAGAGGAGAAGAAAGGATTGAGTTTGACGTTTCTCAGTCCCCAGAATATCCACTTGATTGTCCATAGCTATTTGACGTAGGGTAAAGCCAAAGCAGGGGTGAGGGCAGAAAGAAAAGGGGAGCTGTCCCAGTTTGCATTGAAGGATGCCAGATAAGAGTGACGACTTCTCAACCTTTGCATAAGCTTCTGCACTGCTGTGGCCACAGTGACCTTAATTCCAGTCTCGCCTAACAGAATTTAGCATGAAAAACAAAACCCGACCTATGCTATTCAGATTAGACAGAAATATTATTTCATTCTTCTTTTCAAGCTGGTGGCACTCAGTGCCGTTTGGTATTGACTTTATAACGATGCTCTTTCATCTGAACAGCATTTTGTCAGTCTCACTCTAGGCTTTGTAAGATTTATACTACATGTCCTAGTCCGATAAGAAAAGAGAAGGATGTTGAGGACTTCCTGTTTGTTGGTTTCTGGGTTTTGTTTGTTTTTAGATACCAAGTGAAAGATAAGCTTTCAGCCCTACTAGTTTTGAAAATTATCGATAGAGACCACGGCTCATGATGTTGGTCTTCTCTGAAGCAAGAATAGATAATATCCAGTAATCATCTCTCACTTCCTTGCAACATAGCAGGGTTTAATGAGAGGAAAAAGTCACAGCATTACCATGAGCCTTTCCTTAATGAAGATTATTTCAAATCCTGAAATCCAGGACATACATCAAAGACACTGTTTCCATTTTGTTAGCAAATATTTTCTTAAAATATCATTTCCCATTTTTTTATGTAAATGTGATCTTTAGGGAGGAAAAAAAAATCAATTTTCCGCTAAGATGCATCAATGAATTAAAGCCATCAGCAAGAAGGTTCAAATTCATTCTAAAGAACAAAGACTTAAAGGTCAACCTGCGGACTTCAGTATTTAAAGCTTTTCTACCGACATTCTGATGACATAGTATTATCAAGCCAAATAGTCAATTACATAAACCAGGGAAATTTTATTATTATTCATTTTCTAAGGGAAGCAAAACAGGGATGAGGAAAATTATGTAATGTAGGACAACCAATCCTTAGCTGATGCCCCGTAGCTTAGATGACAGAATAAGCACCAGGTCTCAAGGGAAGGGATCCCAGCCAACTGTCCCCACCTCCCTCAACTCAGGACAACCAGAAGTTACTCGTGTTCATTAAGAATAGATGCCACAGGTCCCACTTCACAACTGCCTGAGTCAGAATTTGGCTCTGAAAAGTGCTGTGGCACAGTAATAAAGTAGATTTTTGGACTCCGGCCTTCATGCCCTACCTATTGAATGGGATACCAAAGCAAAGGAAGAACAGCTGCCTGCAGGTCAGTTGAATTAACCCATATCCCCATTCAAAGCTCTGAAAGGGGCACACACTCGTCTGCTTCTCTTGCCAGAAGTGACCTGATGCTACAAATGCTCCTGACTCCCAGCACTGCAACCTTAGAGGTGACTTGCTTCTTCCAGGGAAAGAACACACACTATGCTGCTGCTCATCTGAGCTTCACCAGACCCAGATGTAAAAACCACATCAAAAGTACGCATCAAAGAAATGCATCTTCTATAAAAATTACTCAGAATGAAGATTAGGCAAGACATCATCAAGGCAATAACTCTGAAGCTGCCTTTGAAAAGCCACCTAAGCAGTGATTTCCATAGGCTGCCAAAACAAAACACAACAGGGGAAAATACACCAAATCGCCTTAACACCATTATTCTGCATCTCTACCCACGGGCCTTGTCTGTGTCCCGGCATGTGTTCAACTACCACTAAGGAAGAGGAGGGAGTGAAAAGAGAACACCACAGATGAAGGTCTGCTGACAGGGATTGCAGGCACATGGATACAAGTGACAAGTCTACCTGCACAGAGACCAGTCTGCCCATAACTAGATTTGGGGCTAGGGAAGAAAGTGACTTTGAATGTTACTGCTCAGCTAAATCCACCCTGCTTCAATTTTCCCTGAACAGAGTATGCAGAGCGCTTTGCAGAGGGCTTTCGACAGAAATTCCCACCTCAGCTGCTGACCAGACTTCTGTATTTCTGATTCACTTCCACTGCAAGCTCCTCTCCAACTGAGCTGTTTGGGCTCATAACCACTCCAGAGAGCACAACCCCTGGAGAGCCACTGGCTTGGGAAGGTACTTAGGGAAAGCTACTGCCGAAGTGCAACATAATTAATTGGATTAAATGTATATAAACTGGTTAGAGAAAGAAGGGCTGATGAAAATGCCAGCAAAAATAGTAAACAGGTTTGTAGGAAGAGGTGGTGCTGGTATGTAGATCATTAAATGTAATCAAGAGAACAGGCAAGATTTGAGGCATGCAAGGCAAATATTTTGCTAGTTATAATGCTGCTCCTTGGCACTGTTTCTGACAGTATCTGCTGTACAAGACTCTGAAACCCCCCCAAAAGAATGGGTGAGTACCCCAGTGCCCCTGCCCATCACATCGTGACAAGAAAGCAATAGAAACCTACAGTATAGCACAATCTTGCTGGGAAAGGAAGGTGGATTGAAATGTATCTTCTTCTTCCTCATTGCCTCAGGCTGTCAAAAATGAAGATGTTTTGGAACTTGAGGAACTGAAGAAAAATTTACAACTATAGATGGTAAAAACTAGAGTTTGTAACTGTAGAGTAATAAATAAAAGTTTGGCTACTTGGAAGTGTGAATGAGTAACTTATTCACCAATGACTATGTTTATGCAGCTCTGAGTGTAAGGGGAAATTTTTCCTTCAGTTAGTCCTGCCTTCACAATTCATGATTATTGATCATTTTAGCACAGTTTTTTACTCCCCTGCCAGCAGAGGCTGACATGACGATTGGTCTGGAAAAAGAGAAATGTCAGTTGCCTATGGAGGTCTCCAGAAAATTTGCTACCACTTAACACCTCTGCGGAAACTTCTTTGATAAATAAAGGGCTGCCAGATAGGATACTTGAAGAAAAGTACTAAAAAAGACCAAGTCAGTGAGTGCAAATTCAGCAGTGAACAGACTAACAAGGTAAGCTAGCTTGAAATGGCGAGTGAGGCTTAAGTGAGGGATTTGACACTCTGCAGGCTGGGAGAACAGTTACACTAAAGCAAAGCCAAATACAGTAAGTTAGAAAGTAAAAGAGAGAAATAAACAAATTTTTCATCTTGCTCGAATGAAAGAAAGCAGGTATACACTACCATAGTACCTATAACTTACAGCTTCATTTAGTATTAAACTCAAGTGACACAGATAGACTTCACGTGCCAGTTTATAACCCCAGCCGGACAACAGACCTTTGATTAGCTGTGACACTGGCGAGCAAGGTGTCATAAACAAAACCTTTCAGGTTCTGGGGTTTGTAATGGTACGTAAGGACTGATTTGGGAAGCCTCCATACACGCTGTTTATCTGCCCTATAGCCACACTGCCGATGCTCCACATGAGCCGTCCCGGGTCTAGCACAGCTCTGCTCCCACACAGGTTAATGAAGAAAGCCCAGTCCCCACGGGAGACAGGGCCAGCCCGCGGTGCGATTCTGGCTGTACCACCTCGTGCTAAAAGAGCCCTCAGCCCTGCTGGCGGTAAACCCTGGTCTTGGCTTGGCAGAGCACTAACCTAAATATACTGCTTTCATATGAAAGCCAACTCATTTATAAGCAAGTCAAAGCACGGGATGATTTGTAATTTTGTGCATCATTATGTCCCAAACACATTTGAACAACTCCTCCCAGACCTGCTAGGGAACATGGATGTGTTCATCCATCCAAGCTGACAGTGAAGGAAGGGGAGCTAGAAAACACAGGTTTCTCCTCTGGGCCCAGATACCTTTATATCCTGCAGTGCCACAGAGAGGGACAGGAAGAAGAGACATCCTCCAAACCCCTTGCTCTGCTCCTGGAGCCCACCCCTCCAGCCCTTGCCCTCTTTGATTGCGTAGGGTGTTAGAAAGCCAGCTGCCTGCCTCAGCAGCAGAAACGAACCTCCAGGGAGCTGTGCAGGACATGCAACCCTTTTTATTTGTGACTCTACTCCACATCACCGATCTGCTGTCTGGGAAGTAGCCAGGGTTGCGTTTCCCAAATACCACAGTCCCCCAGTACAAAAGCACTCAAAGTTACTCACTGCATTGCACAAGTGACTTCTCATAGATACGGCCACGTCCTCTGACGGGGAGCCCTTAGACAAACCTCACAAGCCAGTTTTGGGATTTAGCAGACATTCACATGCGTAAGTAACTAGCTAGGCAGCAGCTTTAAAGAAAATTACATCTATTTGTATCTAGCCCAACAAGTCAGTCAAATGGCTGCTTCTGGGCAGTCTGAGCCACACATTCCCAGTATGCTGTCCTGAAAAATATGTTGTAGTCTTGCATTGGGTTTGTGTTTGTTGAGGTTTTGATTCATATTTTTAATTACATTACCAGGGAAAAAGGCATCAGAGGCTTAAAGTTTCTCCTTTGCTGTGAAAGGAATGTTTTTTTGTTTTGTAAATCCGGTCAGATATTTATGACCGAGAATTAACCCTGGCGAAACTGAATTCTGTGATACAACTGAGCCACGGTGCAACATCACCTACAAAAGGATTTAGTTTATGTTGAGTTTATCTACCACCCATTTACGTTCATAATAAAGCTTGTGGGATGACAATATGTTGAAAATAAGATGAAAGCCAAGCACAACAGTTAGCTTCTGTTCAGTTCAGATTACCCTGAGTCACTAAACACTTTAATCACCTTCCCAGGTTTTTTCTCCCCTTCCATCACACTCTCTTTCCAGCTTGGTCACATACTCTCCCTTGTGAGCCACTGCAAGGCCTCCTTACCTCGACTCCCCTCCTGGAGCTGTGCAGCTCATTATTTCCACCTCAGCACCAAGCCTGAGTGTCTCTGTATTGAATTATCTCCGAGGTCTTCAGGGCATTCTTCCCAATTCATCAAGGTCATTTCAAATTCTAATCACATCCTCTGATGTTTTAGCTCTCACTGCCAGCCTGATGTCATCTACAAAGTTGAAAAGCACACACTGTACTCCAACATTTAGATCATAAATTAAACTCCTAGGCAGTGCCAAACCCTCTCATTTTCCCACATCACCCCTTTTCTCCCTTATCCTCCCCCTTTTACCCTCATGTCCTTCATGGGGAAGCTTGCGCTTAGCTGCTGTTGACAGCCAACGCTCCGGGCCAAGCACAAATCCTTGCTCTCTTCCACAGGAGATGACAGTGCTCAGCAAAGCTGCTTGTGCCCGCGCTGTTGCAGATGCGTCCCTCCCCAGCCCGCACAGCTCCACACGCACCAGCCCCCCTCGCCCCCCCCCCAGCCCTCCTGCCACCACCCACCCTACAGGCATGGAGCCCCTTCCCAAAGGAACACTGCCTGCCCTCGCTGGCGTGGGGCTGTGCCAGCCTGGGGAAGGGTCAGCTTAAAGCTCCCCTCGCGTGGCTCAGTGCTGCTTCGTGAACTTCTGGGGTGCCTCTGAGCAGCTGCTCTTTCCCCTAGATGAGTCTTCCAAAAGGCAGCCAGATGGGTTGGTATTTGCCTATCAAAAACGGGAAACAAAGCATGGCTGGAATATAGCTACTACTTCCAAAAAAAAAATAATAAATACAAAAGGCAGGGAAGCCTTCCTAATTTTTAACTAAACAAGGGGAAGGGAGAGGTGAACAAAACATGCAAAGTAGCAGTAAGGGAAGCCAGGTCTCTTTCTGGAGAAATAAAGTGGGATGGAGTGGAGAACTGTGAGAGTGACAAGGGTCACGGCCATGAGATGGGGACCACATTGAAACCAGGAGATGTACCATTCAGCTTTGGCCCTTCCATTGTGGGGCTGTCTGAGGCTGTGATCTAGCTGCTGGTGATGGTGGAGATGATCAGCTGCAGCAGTGGTAGTGGATACTGTGGGGAGTAGCTGAGGAGATGGGGGCAACTTCTTTCTCTTGAGAGAAGGGGCAGGTTGAGGAGCCCTTCCAGTCCCATCTCAAACCACAAGCACCAAGAGATGTACAGATGGATGTAACACTGACTGCCAGGTTCAGGTCAATTAAACATCCTTTGCAACAAGGGAGGATGGTGGCTCAGCCCAGGATTCTGGCAAGGCCGCCAAGCAGAAGAGCCTCCTTGTGACCAGTTCAACCAGAGAGCAAAGAAATGGTGTGGCAGGCCAGATGAACCAGGGCACTTGAGGGAAAGGCCAGCAGAGAGGAGAAACAGAAAGACTCACCCCATGCTGCATGACCAACAGCTACACAGCCTAAGAGGATTCCTCCCACCATTATAAGGACCTCACCCCAGGAATAGTCCCAAAAAACACAAAAGGTCTTCTCCCTCCCTAGTCAGCACCACCTGCGCCAGGCTGGGTCTGCCCAGACCTCTGCTCTGCTAACCCTGCTCCACCTCCAGACTCATCTGATGCCCCCCTGCCCGGTGGATCTGCTCAGGAGCCAAGTGGCACATCTCCACGCACATCACCGGGAGCACAGAGCTCATCTCCCTAGAAGACAGCCTCACAGGGAGTGCCTTTTGTACCCACCATGCACAGACCTTCCATTTGTGGAGCTCTACACGGTCACTTAGGAGTCGTCCCAAGAAAAAGACCCAGGTTGTCCCATGTCCATTGAGGTAAGGGTCAAAACATATGCCTGAGATCAGAAATCAGCTTAAAATCTTCCCTGAGTCTGTGCTTTGAATCACTGACTGCCAGGTTCAGGTCAATTAAACATCCTTTGCAACAAGGGAGGATGGTGGCTCAGCCCAGGATGCTGGCAAGGCCACCAAGCAGAAGAATCTCCTTGTGACCAGTTCAACCAGAGAGCAAAGAAACGGTGTGGCAGGCTGGATGAACCAGCTTGAAACTCAATGAAACTCAGTTTTCTTTTTCCTTTGGTTTGCTGAAATATATGTGAAATTGAGTTAAGGAACTCATACAAGACATAGCAGAACACAAACTGAAACATTAGAGGATTATTTTATTTTTTTCCCAGTAATTGACACAATTTCTCTTTCAGAAGGTTTTAATTTCAGGTTTTAGCAGGAAAAATCCTTTTATCAAAAATTATTTCCAACCTTCAGATTTTAATACAAGCTTCCCATTTTCTAAAATATGCTAATAATGCATAACCAGGGGATAACTAACCCTCCCCCTCAAATCAAAATACTGCATCACCAACCATTTACTGTATTTTACTTACTTCTATACCGTAAGCATTTTTGGTCCTGTATATATTATTTTGGTAAACAAAAGAGAGAAAAACATTTTAGACATAGTCCTTTTACACTTATCACCTTATTATATATTATTACCTATCTTTTTGTGGTCCAGTGCCTCCCTTACCAGCATAATTACTGATATCAAGTAATACATCAGTACAGTGTTCAAGGGATCAAAAAGTTTTCTCATCACAAAGCCTGAGAATCAATATACCATGCTGTGCTCAGTTCCTTAGCTGATGGAGCCTGCTTATCAGAAGTTCTGAGAACTTCTCTGACAATACTGTGCGTGCAGCCTTATCTGCTCTGAAATACTGTTTGCAGGGATGGAGATGGACAAAGTAAAACTGAATCTTGAGCTAGGATTTCTAGCCTGTGATCAAAACTATCAAAGACCAAAGGCTCTGGGAGAACTTATCAGTAAGGCAGTGAATTGCCGGTCCAGATTTTGCTTCGATCTGTTGGATCTAAGTGGATTTACACAGGTTTTGGCTTATCGCTGGGGCAAGAGGGATACAAACAAACAAATGAACAAAAGAAAAGGACAGGGGAAAAAAATATCCAAGCTACAACAAGCTTAACTCTAGGTTGGTAGCCTAATACTACAACAAATACTAAACAATAAACAGCTAGTGAAAGTTCAGGTCCACCGGCTACATGAAAAGAACTGTTGAATTACCACCAAAACATTTAACGTGTACAATACCATTAGGTAAAACAAGCAGTTTTATCAGAAATAACTCCAGGTGCTTTGTCCAAACATAGTACATCTTAACATTGTTTTGTTTTAATTTATTTCAATGAGAACTTCAGCAGAAGCAACATCATATTTATATTTTTGTTGTTACTATAGCCTATTCCTTTACTAGGTTTCAGTTATGAGTACTAGTTCTGAGGCTCAGTGGTAACAGCCCAAAATATACCCTGTTAGGTCTAGGAGTGATCAAATGGTCTGTACATCAGTGAGCAAAAGAGGATGGTGCAAAAGATGCTGAAGATTAGGATGGAAGGAGCTGATGTTTAAAAATCAAACCATATTCTTAAATTTCTATATATTAAGATTTATTTAAGAAAAAAGTGAAAGTGAGAGATAACAAGATGAAACTAAGAAAGTGATGGTATTTTCCTGATTCACGACCAAACAATCCCTCCATCAGCAAGATTTTGAAAAGAATGAGTAATAGCAAAAGGAAGGAGAAAGCTGGGAGAGAGAACACGAGCTTAGGCATTTGATAAATTGACAATCCCAGAGGTGGGATAATAACAGCAATAGCTACATTATTGTTATTTATTTTTTAATCTTTAGCATTAAGGTAAATCTAATATTTCTAGGAAGACTTTAAAAAAAATCTTTTTCCTAGGCTTTATTCGCATGTTTGCTGACCCAAAATAAAGAACATGAAAGAAAGCAAAAGAATTAACTAGATCTAATATGCATTAAAACTAGGTTCTATTAGAATTTCTTCTGAACAAGAGATTCTTTAGCCTTAGAAAGCCGTATAAAAGCAGCCAACGAGCAATACAAAATAGCAGATATGTTTTGGTATGTAAAGCAAGAATTCTCTGCTGATAAGTTGTTTGTCAGGATTTGTTTTATTATAGCAATTGGCATTTTATTTGGAAGCACTATGTTCTATGATAAATATGGAACTGAGGCGTTGGAAAGTTTTACTAAACTAGACACGTATTTCATTTTTACTTGCTTCTCAGTTACAGAAATGGGCATGAACCCTCTGACTCTGCATGCACTGGCAGTCTTCCACGATCAAGTAAAGAACCAAGATAGTTACACACAAAAAAATGCAGGAACATAAGTTAGAGGTCAAGATGCTCACTACCCACACCTTTTTACACCAGTTACACTTAAAAATACCAGAGCAAAGTTTTAGATCTCATGGTAAATTCAGAGAGACAGAAATAGCATTCTCATGGGAAGACAGATCAGGCTTCTCTAACCGGGCTCTGAGACGTACAAGTAATGGAAGATCCAGTCATCACTGCCATTAGCAAAAACCGACCGAACAATACCTTTTTCAGCACGTAGGCAGTGCATATTTAAGTATCATTCTTAAGAGATGGCATTTGCAAAGTAACGTGATTTTACAGGCTAAAATGGCTTGGACAAGCTCCAAAACTGAGACAAGACGGAACCGCACACTCAGTACTGACAGAAGATGCTAAACCCAAATGTTTGCTTTCCTGCCAGGCTGGCCGTGACTAGGGGCGTGACACTTGCCCTGGCTGAGTGGCACAACTGTGGGGAGCCAGGTGTTAAATCTCATGTTGTACAGGTGTTTTATCATTGTCAGAATCACACCTTTCAGCTGTGCAATTATCTATTTTCACGAACATCTGCATATGTGTCATTATAAAATGAAACAATTAATTACAAACTTATCCCTAGATAACAGTGGAATTCACTTCAGCACACTGATTTTGACAACTTAAACCTTTTCTAGTTTTCTATATGGCACAACTACAAGATCTTTATACGTTAATTACTTTCTACAATAAAATCTAGCCTGCAGCATTCCAAATAAAAAAAAATCAAATTTCCCTGGCAGAAATTACCTTTCTAACCCCACAATTCTCTGGTAAGACTTACAGAAACTGTAAGACTACTCTTCATTCAGTCACCACTATAAAATTATCATCAAAGTCATATGCCTTAGATCATTTCGGGTTTGGCATTTGTTGTTTGGTTTTTTTACACACAGAACCTTCTATATAACAGATCCTTACATACCCCTCTTTTCCTAAGTGTCCAAATATACATAGTTGCATTATGGTTTTTTCATTATTTTAATTAATGTGCCTAGTACTGTAAAAATTATATTCAATTCATCTTACATATTGAAGAATCATTTCCCTCACAGAGAACAAAAATTCATTTTGTTACAACATGAAGAATTTTTACCTGTTCCTCCTGGTAAAAAGAACCAGTTTATCCATGAATTCCACAATTTCTCATTCAGCTAAACAAGAGGGAACAATCCTTCAAGCTCTGGCCCTAGCAAAGCTGGAAGCAAATGTTCCTTATCTGGGCACTAATTCTACTCATTCACTGACACAAATTCAGAACCATAGGTTTGAGAAACAAATTTTAGGGAAGAAAAAAAAAAAAAGAAAAAAAACCCCAAACAACAAAAACCCCACAGAAGTATTCCAAAGAACTAAGTTTTAAACAATATTACTTAGAAATATTAATTATTGACTAGAAAAGTCAAAATACTGTAATAAAAATATTGTATGAAAAAATACAGAGTTTAATTTTATAAAGAAACCGGGGGGGGAAGCCTGTACATATAAATTCTTTTAGAATGGCAATAAATAGCAGTGGGTGACCAGCCAACTGGGATTAAACCTTACCTGTACATCAGTGAGGCGAAGGTGCAAGGAAAACAGAATCTTTTGCTACCTGCAGGTAAAAACCTCAGTAAGAACACGAGTTCACTGCCAGAAGAACACTGCTCTGGGGCAAAGCCCGTCTCTTGTTCTCTAATCACTTATAAAAAGCTGAATTATTATGGATTGAGTTATGGCAAATATGGTAAGTGGATGTACGTAATTTATCATCCTCCCCCTAGGCAGAGAATCTGCAATGTTTTAATTGTTCTTAGAACACGCTGTCATCTCTTGCTCTGCTGCTTCTACTCCACGCCTACTGGACTGATAAAGCACATTAGAAGCACTGCTGAGGACCACCCGGTATCATTATTTATTTTAAAGACTGAATTAATCCCAAAGAAAGATGTTGTAACGACATTTCAAAGAACGAACTCACTCTACACAACCTCCTGTCAACTGATCTTGACGAGGGATGGGATAGGATTTCAGGCTTACAGAAAATCTGTGTCACCATGCCACCAGCAGGGATCCATAGGAAAAGCAAGGAAGGAAAGTAGGAAGGCGGCAGGTATCGTTCAAAACTTGGTGGTTCAGTGCTTCAGATACTGTGGAGCGAGGAGCCTGTGCTACTATTTACTCATTCTTTTCAGTAACTGCTTAATGGGTTTCCTACAGAGTTTAGGTATTTTCCAGATGAGGCATTCGCTAAGCAAGGATGCCAGATGGGCAGCTGCATGTCTAAATTTCAGCACATCTAAAAATCACCCACTTGAAGCCCTATAAGTGACCTGTCCAGACACCAGACTTGAATGGAAGCAGAGGAACTGCAGGACTTAAATTTCCAGGTCTCCTCTTCAAGAGCCTTTGCCACTGAGCCTGCTTAACTCCCATTTGTGACCACTGCAATTGTGTGGAGGGAAACCCTCCACAACAGTGTCTTCTGGCTGTCCTGACATACGTGACAGTGTGGCAACTGCTGTCATTTTCTGCTGCCGGTGGTTCAGCAAAAGGTCTAGGTTTTCCATGTGGAGTTCTCAGCAGGTTTTGTCTTGAAAATGATCTTGGTAACTGGCCTCCTGCACCAGACAGTAGATGCTGGTCAGCCCAAGTCCCTTAGATAGCTGTCCTGAACAAGCAGCTACCTTCCTCAGGTGGGCTTGGGCCACTGCAGTGCAGCAGAGACAGGAGACTTGCATCTTCTCATCCTCCTCCAGAAACACCTATCATGATGAATGGGAGGTCACGGGGGGCAGTGGGAACACTTCCACGCTCTGCTCTGTTTCGGTTATCCAAACGAAACCCGACTTGCCCATGCAAGTGGAAAGGAGTCTAGTTTATAACTGGCAAACACGTCAGGGCAGGGAAGAGCCTTAGAAGAAAAATGGATCAGATTGTGAACATGGCCCTGCACTGAGGAAACTGACTTGAGAAGGCCACAATTCAGGATGCTGAACCTACAGGGCACAGTTTAACTGTCCAGAAAATCCACTAGAATATTACAATCATTAATCTAGAAGTCCCTAAGCCGACTCTTCCTACATGCCATGACATTGTGGCTTTTCTCAACTTCTTGGTTAACAGAGAAATGAGAACAGTAGATGTTTACCTTGTCCATTGCCTGTAAGATTTTTAACCGATCATATGTCTTAAGAAATTGACTCCCACACGTCTTAGGACTCACCACAATTCTCCAGCCTCCAGGACCAAGCTATTTAATGGTGTTGAGATCAAAATCTACCTGCTTTGACATGATGATATTCTTATCTAGTCACCATCATAGTATTGCCCACAAAGCAGCTGCAAGAAAGAATTTATTGGAACCAGTCAGGTTCTCGAAGAAGACCAACATGATGTAGATAGATACGAGTGTGCACATCTCATCACTACATCAGAACCCATCATTCCCTTTCATAGAAAATTTAAATCTCTGTGCTGGCATCATTCCTAAGGCTACATGCCAATACTGCCACCACTTCATGAAAAGAAAGAAATATGCATGGTAACAAGGCACAATGCCACTTCTAGAAAAAAATTACTTTTAAAACTGTGTGCATTTGTTTCATTTTAGGTCCTTTAAAAATGCCTTCTCTTTTACATTTATTGTGTTTTTATACAGAGTGCCATCTGTGTGCTTTCATGCAAATGACAGCAAAAGGAACAAATTTATCTGCAGATAAATTTGAGAAGGTAACAAGAAAACAGAGAACAGTACTGGATCCATCAGATACCCACATAAGGAAACAGGATAACTATCAAATTCAAGAATTCTGCCTATGACTTACGAGAAGTGAGACAAAATGAGAGAAAAGGTCCCAGACAACATCCACTGCCACAGGGAACAAAAGGCTTGTCCAAAGTGTACTCCTCGCTTCTGCTCAAGAATGCAAAAGACATGATGAGAATTTGCTGTCCACCATCCCTTTGCCTCCACGCTGCACACATTGTTTGGGCCAGGCCACACTTGCACACATCTATTTCGGTGTTTGTGAGTACATGTGTGTGAGTATGAGTGAATTAAATCCATGCAAGAATTCATGTGAATGGGTAAAAACAAATTGCTTAGAGTTCATTAAAAAAAGTAAGCCAACAAAACCAACAGAAAAACACCTTCCCATTTCCATAAATTCTTACAATGAGTTATGCTAATATCCTACATTAGCCCTCATCTATACAGCAAAAGGATAACGTGGCTGAATTGGTGCTAAGGAAAGCCATGGAATAGGAAAACGCCGTGTCGTCTTTTCCTGTGATAAGGTAGAAAAGGGGCAGCAGCTGACAGAGGATGATTGATGAGTATTAATGATACACAGAACTACCAAGGGATAAGAAATAGAGGATACCATTCTTACAAAATGAGTTAAGCAAGAGCCTTCTTTTAATCCCAGTAATATTCAGAGACATTCTCTTGCTCAGCAGAAAAGGGGATTACTATAAAAAGCAACTACATGAAATGATCTTTCAAAACTTATAATGAAAGGACTTTTAAAGAGTACACACAGTGAAAGGTAGTCAGATTTTTTTTTAAGCTGTTTTTTCTCCAGATGGCAGCTAAGTAATCAGAAACCCATGTACACTTAATGCAGTTACATTTTAATGGCAGAATTCCCACTGACTTCAGCAGCGAACGGATTATGTTTCTGTGCTATATAAAATGCATATCTACCAAAGCAAAGGCTGCTCACCATCCTCCTTTTACTGCAAAGGAGAAATGTGCGAACTGAATCAAATCCCTGATGCGACAGTCCTTTATGCCTTCCAAAATCTTAAAATTTGGCATGAATTACTTGGTCTATGACAAGGATTATTTGGTGATTGTGCCCCCCCCCCCCCTTTTTTTTTTCTTCTTTTTTAAGAGCTGTGCATGGCTGGTGGGAAGAAACTTAAGAAATGTTTTCTGTGAAACAAAACCTAAATCACCATTCTCACAAAAACGTCATACCAATGTCACAACAATGCCAACAGAATAGTCAATGATCATAATTTAAAAGACCTAGCCGATTTAAAAAAAAAATAAATATGTATTTATTACTGGATAAATTAATGTATTAGTTTGCAAAATTACAGAAAGACACTGATAATATTCACATTTTGTTTGATTTTGATGTAATTCCTAACTTAATGATAATGCTGCCTTGTACAGTAGCAATTAGACACTGAACTTTCTAGTCATAAGTGCTTTATTTTTTTAATAAAATAAGACTACATTTTTCTGCTATGGAAGTATTAGTTCTGCTATTTTTAAAGGTCTGAAGTTTTGTGTCACTGTATAAAAAAAAAAAGTTAGCACTTTTTAAAGAATGAGAAATACCATTTTGTATCTTTAAGGGCTTAAAAGTGTTTAACATTAAAAAAATACATTTGTGAAGTGGGAAGTTGAAGCATGAAACATTTCCAAAAATTGTCATTTCCTTATTCAAAATTCTAGACCTTGGGAATCCAAACCAGTCTCAATTTTTTTATTTATGAGCCAGTGATCTGAACACTTGAGAAAAGCCAAAATAAAAAAGGCAAGGAGATGAATCATGACAGGCTCTTTCCCTGTAGCTTTTCCTTACCAAAAGGCAGCTGGAGCACTTTTGGTTTTCTCCAAAGCATTTTGAAAGTATTTAAGAACAGCTGGACAGAAAGCAACCTTCTGAAAAGTTAGTTTGTCCAGTTCAGGATGGTAAAAGGAGGATATATTTTGCAAATAAAGCAGGCGAGAACACCCCAGGGTTGACAACTCTGAGCCTGACAGCTGCAGAAGCAGCAAAATTACTGATAAATTGGTTTTTGTTCTGTCCATCTGTGGTAACATGTATAACAAGTTTGATTTGACAGTTCTCTATTTCCTAGTCTGGCTATATTTTGCCTTTATAAGACAGACTTTGTATACATTTGTGAACAAATCAGGTAATGTTAATATTGGCCATTATTATATAAACAGTATATTTTAATTTTAAAATAACCAAGGATGATTACGTTGACTTGCTTCAGTGGCTTTAAAATGCAAGGGAAAAGAATTTAAGTATGTTCAGTAGCAATAGTTATTTTGCTGCTTAGCTTCCCTCTTTTCTAACTTTTTATTTGTATGTGCAGATCATATATAAAACAAACTGAGAAAGGTAACTGGAGACAGAAAAACTGCCACTGGAAAGATTGTGTATTATTTTGAAAGAGGTCCCTATGAAACAGATATAAGGAAAGCATTTTATACACGTTATTATAAATGTTCTGTGGAGTGACTCTAAATATAACAACGTGGTGTAAGTGCCTGAGGAATATATTTAAAGATATTGCCATTTGAATATTTGGCTGCGTGATAATGAATATACAAATATGGATATGGGAAAGTACAGCAGGTGTAGCACACACAAGTATTTTCATACAGCGAAATGACAACACAGGAAATACTTGAAGTAAATATTTAAAACTCAAACATATCTAAATGAAAAGAATCCAGTGCACATTATTTTGTTTCCATCTTTCTACAATGATTACCAAACCACTACAGCATGGAAAGATTTTATATCTTCGTATGAAGTCTTGGAAGTTGGCTGCTGGACACTGCATTTGCTAGACAGACAGTTGTGTGTTGTCTTTAAGCACTGTACCATAAAATTACCTAGACTTTTTTTTTTTCCATTTTCCAAGGCATATGAAATCAGTTGCATTTCCCTCACCACAGGATAGTAGTATTTGTCCCTCTTAAGCCTACACTACAACCATTATAGAGCTGCTGAGTGGTATCTGGAAACATGCCTGAACCAATGGAAAGAGGGAAACAATAAAGGACACTTTATTTCCAGAAATTAGTTATTTGCAGTCTTAGAGAACTGACAGGAAAATCACAAGGCAAGTAAATCCTTGGACAACAGGCAGTGGGAAAGATTAGCAGTTTCTTAAGTGACATTAAGTGTGCAAGTATGTGCCATCTCAAACCAATGGAAGGACAAAAGGTGAAGAGAGTAAATCTGACAAGCTACAGATTTTTCCCACTGGTCTGAAGTCACAAACAGGAGCCACACAGGAGGTGACAAGTAGGTCAGCTTATGTAAAATAATGTTTAAAAAAAAAAAAAAGTTAACTGCGAGTACAGCCAGGCAACAAAAGGTAACATAGCTATAAAGTAGAAGAGTGTGAAAACAGTCTGTAATACTATTGATCGGAAGACACGAGTATAGGAAGAGCTGACTGTTCGGTGAGATGGGGGAAGCATCAACAGAAAAGAAAAGAAAAAAATCGAGATCTGTATCTTTGCTAGAAAGAACTGCAGAAATTACATAATTAACACAATTAATATCAGCAACTAAAAGGTAAGAACTTGGGTCAGAACAGATAGAGAAGAAGCTACAGAATACTTAGGTTAGATTTGTCAATGTTACCTGTAGGCTTGAGCAAGCTGAGGTAGGCTGGTGGATGTCATGGACAGCTCAGGAAAAGTGGGCAAGATTGGAAAAGACAGACTGAAGGAAACATGAAAGGAAAAGGAAGAACCTAGAAACTAATTTTAGTTGGCCTGATTCAATACAAGAACAATACTGAAACAAGACTTAGCAGTCACATGGCAGTTAAAAGGGAAATTAACAACAGACAGCATAGATTTCCAAAGCCAAATTATGTCCTATCAAGTTTTCTCTTACAATAGAGAAGCATTGTTAAAACCGGAGGAGTTAAAGTTGGTATGAAGCATACAGTCTATGCTTTAAATGGTTTTCGATACTATCTCACATGATTATTCTCATGAATAAGCTGAGGCAAGGATAATATAAAATTAATACAAAATGCATCAGGAAATCATAATATTTATTTGCAATTCAACGCTAGCCTGGGAAACTATACTATGTGTTACCCCAGAGCAGAAGGATTTGACAGAACCATTAATGATTTGAAGGATGGCATACAGAATACGTTCTTTAAAACGGCAACTGACCACAAGGTGGTAAGGCTGCAATCCCTGCAGCCGGCAGGGGTAGTTAGAACTCAGAATATGCGGGTTAAATTGGAACACTGGGCTTCTACTTAAGTTAGTGAAAATTATGTCTTTCAAATAAAAAATACTTGCACAGGTATCTAATATAGAGTTATTAGGCTAATTTCAGAGATAATTTTGAAAGGGTTTTATATAAATGAACACTGTTAGTTTTCCAGACTCAAGAATTTAAAATCATGAAATGCCACATCAAAGCTTTCTATCCAATCGATGTATTATGACAGGCTCTTTAATTACTTGCGTACTATTTTTGCATGAAGAACCACTGGTTTCTTCAGTGAACTCGGTGGATGGATGAATGAGAAAACTCTTCAAAATCTTTTTTGCACCTCTATTATCTACATGTGGTCTTACAAGTTATCATGCCACGCACTTCAGATTCTGCTAAGCCAACAAAATAATTGATCAGTTTTTCTGTAACACTCATTACTGCAATACCTATAGGCTAGATTCATTTAGAATTTTCTGTAGCCCACAGCATTTCCAGCAATAGCCCCAGAATTATTACATCCCTACCCAGGTCTGGGATAAGGATTCCAGCACCAGTAATGGCTGTGCCAGTGCTAGTTTGATAGATCACTGCAACAGCTCCTTTCCTAGAGTTTGGACAGTGTCTTCTCCAAGTCTATTTTACAGAGGTTTTCAAGATACTATGGTAATGGATATACCACAGCTATGAGGTGAGGTGTTCCCGTTCACAGACACACAATGTCATTCAGGTTGAAAGGGACCTCAGGGGGTTTCTAGTCCAAACTCCTACTCAAAGTAGGCTCAACACTGAGTTCAGAAAAGGTTGCTCAGAGCTTTGTCAAAAGTGAGGTCCTGAAAATCTCAAAGGATGGAGACTTCACTACCTCTCTGGGCAACCTGTTCCTAAGCTTTTTTATCATCCTGGTAAGACACTTTCATTACATACAGTAGGAACATCCCTTGTATCAACTTATGACTATTATCTCTCACTTAGTCTTCTCAATACCCTGTGAGTAGTAGAAGGCTGCTTATTAGGTCTCTCCTATGCCTTCCCCAACACCACCCCTTCCCTCAGTTCAACCAGCCCGGTTCCCTCCACCTCTCCACACAGGTCACTTATGGAGCCTTTCTGGACCTCACTTGTACTCACAGAAGTTTATTAATATATTACTTGTACTAAGGGCCCCCAAACTGGATGCAGCATGCTAGATGCTGTCTAACAAGTGCCAGGTCAAAAAAGAATAATGACTTTCCTGGATCTACTGGCTATATTTGTGCTGAAGGGGGCCACAAAGCTGTTATCCTTCATGTCCCCCAGGCCTGGCAAAGACCTTATCATCAGAGCTGCTACACAGCCAGTCAGGTCCCTGCTGTTGCACGAGGTTAGTCCATCCCAGGTGCAAAACACTGCATTTGCATTTTTTTCATTAATGATGTTCCTGTTAACCCATTCCTCTAGCTTCATTAGGTCTTTCTGAATTGCAGCCTTGCACTTGAGCAAATCATCTTCCACCTCCCCTTCCCAAATCAATGTCGTTCTGGGGACACGATGAGGGAGTCCCACCAACACTGCCAGCATGTGCCTGCCACCAGTCCTTCAAGCTGAAGATGTTGCTGGTGAGCATAACTGTATCACAACCTGTCCTCTAGGCTATCCACTGCTGCAGCTGAATCTAAACAGCACCCCACCGTTCTCCCCGCTCTGCTAACCTCCCTCGTGTGCTTGCCCAGCAGTCTTACCACCTCTGCCTAGTTAGGCTGCTGTCTTTCCCAAAAAGCCCATGTCTTAACTCTCAGTTCAAGCCTTTGGAGGTGACAGTACTGATGTGGTCAGCAAAGAGAGAAACTGTGATTGAAAGCTGAACAGCTGACAGCAGTCAGGCAAGACATCTGACATTCAGAAACCGTGAGGGAAACGGGGTGACCAAGACAGAAGAAAAAAGGGCAGTGGGGACAGAAAACAAGTGCATCGGGAAGGAAACTGAAATCAGGTGTGTTAGACAAAGAGACAGGAACACAGAGCCGCGCGGGAAATATTGGAGATTCCTGCTCCACAACACGGGAACATTGGAAGTATTTAATGAAGAGTTCTTGAGGATATGCCCTTGTTAAAACACAGGCAAAACAATGAGGTTTTCAAATAGCTTCACTTTTTAAAATAGCTGAGCCCTAAGTATTCAAGCACTTTGCTACCATGAAATGCGTACTGGGATCATTTCAACAGAAACATTAATGTGCAGGAAAGGAAAGATGTCAAAACACAATTATAGATGTAAAGTATAACAGTCACTTAAAAGATGATACTTGTGTGTGAAATGACACAGTGGAAATGGTAAATATCTTTAAAGATAAGCAGAAAAAAAGTAAAACCAGAATTTGTGTGCTGTTTTGCCTTTTTTTTGTTAGAAAAGGCCTGAAAGCAAGTAGTTTCTTTTTTTTTTTTCCTAGTCAATGGATGCTGATAAACAGCTGTGCTTCAGAGATGAAAGAAGTGCATGAAATGAAACCTGACTGTGATAGATTAGATTTTTATTTGACCCACTTAAAATTCTCAAGCTCCACCTATTCCAAAAAAAAAAAAAAAAAAAACCCACACACAAAAAGAACCAAAAAAGAAACCACACACAAAAACACACCAACAACCACCCCTTACCACACACAAGCAAGAGGAACGTATTGCAGATGGAAGATTATTATCTGGAACGATACTTTGCCTGTTTAAGGCTCTAGAATCCCAATGACTATCCAAACTTCCCTAACCTAAGCTTGCAGTTCCTTCAGCTCTGCTTCTATGCTCATTTCAGTTGTTAAAATATTAATTGCTCTTTGGGAAAAGATCTATTTAAAGGGTGATAGTACAAGGGACAGTTCTTGCTATTGGATTATTGATTTATTCATTCCCGTTTTAGTTGTGCCTGGTTCCAAGAGGCTACTGTAAATGAATGACTTTTTATCTTGCAGTTCTTATTACTTTCTAAAGATTTCATTATACATGGATTCATAAAAGCATACAAAAAGGAGAAATAAAAATAGGAGTAATTTCACATGAACAAAAGACAAAGAAAAGCTCCTAAAACATTATCAGAGGATGTTACTATGGTCAACAATTATTTATTTGGAGTTGTTGTTTAAACACGTTCTGGCAATCTTACAGACTAAATACTACAAGGCAAACGGCAACAAACAAATGACACGGAAGGTGGGTTTGGAACTGAAGAGAAGTGGAAGAAAGGAATCTGCTAAACCAATGGTAACCAGGAGTAATGAAGAAATACGGGGACCAAGCACTTCCAGAAATGGGGCAAAACCAAAACCTGTAGCTCAATGAGCAGGAGCTTGACTACCACAATTGCGTTGTTAGGAGCATGCCACAGCCATACACGTGTGACCCTGCTGAAGGGCAGAGCTGAAGTGGCAAAATGGAGCGTATTTTATACCATTTGGAATCCTGCATAAATGTGATCAGCAAAAATAAAAGCCTTCCATCACTGACTTCAGCCGCCTCACACAAAACGGTCTGTCAACAGATCCTTGCAAGACAAGTTCTCAAAATGAGCAACATAGAGGATGGAAGGGACTTTTTCAGTAACTGAACAGCAATGTAGGCCACCTGACAGCTCAAACATGGCCTCAGTACAGACTCTTCTCGTCCAGGAAACCATACAACTTCAGCTGTGCTGATACAAAATGGTGCAAAGCTTCCCAAAGCACAGAGCAGCCAGATTAGAAAGGAAGCCCAGGTGCTCAGTCAAGGATGCATCTAGCCTTCACTGCCTTCCAGATGGGATCTGGCACCTAATTACCTCCTAGGAGAGGGACAGGGCAATGCATTAACCCACTTCAGTTGTTTCTGTGCTGTGATAATTACACCCACTAAGATTTCTGTCCATATCCAAACTCACCCTTACATTCCCACCCCTCCAGCAGCTGCAACCGTAGGCTTCAGAATTAAGAGTTAAGGATCCTTATTACCTTGTAAGTGAAGATAAGGACCCCAAAGTTGCCTTGGGGAGCCAAGAAGGGAATCTGAGTGATATGGGAAGAAAGATCGAACTGGGGAAGGCAGATCTAAAAATAAATTTGGACAGACCAGAAGACACAGTGTAAGACACAAGAACATCCAAACATGCACCTCTGAGCTAGAGGGACTCAAAATCCCAGGACAATTGCCGAGCCGTCAGGGAGACATGCTGGAAGAAATCGGATTTTGAAACTTCTTGGCATTCCCACAGAGATTCATTTAAATTAAATTGTTTCTAAAAGTTTTGATTTCTATGAACACATAAACTTCAACAAAAATATGTCTGTTTAGAAGTCTTTTCAATATTTGCTCTCAGAGCAGTGAAATTAGAATTTTTAAAGTCTGCATTTGAAGACACTTAAATAATAATGAAGCCTTATTACTGAAAGGGGTGCTACAGAGTATTTTTAAGATTACACACCTGGAGGAAAAAGCAGGCAAACAAGATTTCTTTGCTATGCTAGCATTTATAAATAATAATTATTCAGAGAACAGTAGGCCTCTGAGTACAGAAACCAAGTCAGCAGGAAAAAATAAAAACAGATGCATCCAAGCACTGACTAAATGCATAAAATCATGCTAATAGCTTAATGTAACACCATTTTTTATTTTTTTTTTTTTAAGTAGCCCCCAGCTCTGCATGCTTTATACCTAGAGCCCTCACAGGTTAGATCCTCAGGATTTCCTGCACAGTCCTAAGGAAAACAGGATATTTTCATGTTGCAATGAACATCAAAAACCTGCCCGCCACTGGAAACGTTTTCTGCATACTTTAATATCCACGCTGAGAAAAGGTTAAACCACAGAGCTCTGCAGCCACAGAGAGGATTTTTGTTCCCAGCTGTTCCTGTTCTCACAACCATGAGCTTTGCCCACTTAAGTGTGTTTCCAGGCCAGCCCCAACATAGAAAGAGGTACCTGTGGGTGACCATCCAGGCTGCAGTGCTGAAGGGGAAGGGCACGAGGGCAAGTGAACTGTGGGGGGACTGGTGGGACTCCAAGAGACGGGCTAGGCATTAAGGCTGTTTGCTAAGGGAACCGGGAAGGGGCTGCCAGGAACAGGGGAAGAGGATGTGGGCTGAAAGCATCAGGGCTTTCTTACAGTGCTACCTCCTGCAGCTTGAATTCTGCGGGCATCAAGGAGAAAGGCTACCTACACAGAACTATCAGCTGGCTGGGCAAGTATTTTGTAGTCATTATACTCTCCTTCTTCAGCTTTTGGAATACAATATACATCTCCTCTTCCGTTTCTCCCAACATAGCTAAGGCTTCTTGAGGCTGCTCTTCCTATGCTGCCTTCTCCCATTTCTTCCCACACTTCCTTTCTTTGCCTTGTTGTGCACACAGGGAACATGCATATTTTCCCAGATTTGCTTTATTTTTCATGGGTTTTTTTACAAATACATAAAGAATGGCTTTCTTTTCAAAACAAGAACTACTATTTTTGTTAAGTACTTGTAGGGTTTATAAAGAGGGGGCACACCAGTTGCTAATTTTACTGTAGTAGGAACAAAAAGTAATGCACTGTAACACCTAGCTAGAATATCTATAAAGAATAAAGAATAATAAAGAGTTACATCATAAGACATGCACCACCTTCTTCCTACAGTAGTTTAATGCTGATCAGATTCTGCCAAACTTAGTGGAGTTTTTATGCATATCCTGCATACTATTTATAAAGGTGAAATCAAATCTGGTAACTCAAGAAAAAAAAAAAACCCTAAGGACAGCAGCAAAACCCCTCTAAGAACCCCTAAAGACAGATACCAATAAAGACAAAGGTGTTGCAGTTCTTGAAGAATCTTGGAGAATATACAACTGAAGAAGGTTCTCAAAAATATCTGGTACCTGCTTTGGCATGTCTTTCTTGGAGTATAGTTCACATGGACTAACAAGGTTGTCTTCTGCAGATGATGAAAAAAATATCTAAAAGTCACATCAAAAACAATGCTTTCATTAGAAAACTGTCCGTGAGCATGATACTAAGTATGGTAAAAAATATCCAGTCTGAATAATACAAGTAAAATGTAGACATGCAATGACGTGAGGTTAGTGTTAACATTATTTCCGATTTCCAGATAAGTCACCAAGGGATTGTGTAACACTGATGGAATTTATCCACTGATCTTAACAACAGAGTTTAGGAATGAAATCAGGGAGAGTGCTGTTAACAAGTTCCGGAGTAAACTCTTAATTTATCACAGAAAACCATTACTATTGCAGCTAAACCTACTTTTTTTTTTTTCCCCTTGTTAGGTAACTCTGTACCCAGAGAGAATCTAGCATGCTTAAGGATCTTGCTGCCACCTTTACTTAGCTGAGACTGCAATTTCCAAATATCTGGAGGAAGACAACATGCTAAGATTGCAGGAGGTGTGGCAGGTAGGGAAACTGATAATGGGATTGAAAGATTAATATGCTTCTGGCACTTTGCAAATGAGCCTTGATAAAGAAAATGACAACAGTAGTCCCCAACTAGTCCAAAATAAGTATCAGAGAGCAGGTCATTCTTGAGCTGCCCCACAGTGAAGAAGACTACCAGATTATCAGATTAATAAAAAGACTGTAGTATAATAATAATTACTTAAAAAATATTTAAAAATAATAAAAATAAAAAATAAAAATAATTTCCTATAATCAGCTGAATTTTTTTAAAAGTATTGGTATTCGGTACTTTTCTTGTCTTTACCTCTCTGCATCTGCTACAACTCTACCCACAGCATCTCATTCTTCTTGTCACTCCTCTACCTGTTTTATACCTTCCTGCACAAAACAGGTCCAGAGACACATTTAGGTCAGCTAGGTACCGCTCTCTGCTGCACTGACAACGGTATTTATGCTGCCTGTGACAGTACAGCAGGATTACTCAGCACAGGCCTGCTGAGTGATCATGCTCCTTCTTGCAGGTACTAGTGTCATTGGTGATAGGGCAGTGGACTTCACCAAGGAGGACTCCTGGACAAAAGAAAATTGTCTCCAAACTCTGACACAACACCCCTCTTCTCAAGGACAAGTCCTTCTTTAAGGACTTCACACCCATGGCAGCTCTGCTCTGATACTTTTCTGGAAACAGCACTGTCTCTACTAGGCACTGAATTTTGATTTGCACTGATTTGTTGCTTGATGTTGGGCAACTACAAGGTGTTTTTACAAAAAAACCCAAAAGCTTAAAAGAAAACAAAACAAAACAAAAAAAAAATCATTGCAGGAACTGAAACAGTAAGATCTGAGCAGAGTAACACAAGTTAATCGTGGAAGAACGAGGTGGAGAAAAACACCAAATCCCCACCTCTCAGAGGCTGTGAGCAAGCTATTTATGGTTTGTCATAAGAACAGTGCTGAGGCAGAGAGGACTTGTATTCACAAATACTTTCTCACTAGCGCCAGGTTCCTGGGATGGAAATACAGATACATGATCTTAGACTCCCAGTTCCTTCACATGGCTAAAACCAGGATGTTTTAGCAGACCTTTTCTTCAGAAGACAGATTGTAAAAAGGACTGCATTTTCCTGCCTGCAGAATTCCAACATTGTGAGCATGGAATGAATTCCAGCCCTTTCCTTGTGTACAGATAGTTGGGTTTGGGTTCTTTAACATGCCTTAGAGAAGCAGATGGACATGATGTAAGATACTAAACTTCCAGTCCTAGGACTTGACAGCTGTCAGAGAATCTCACACCTCCTCAAGATTACCTTTCACTTGTCTACACATTTTCCAGTCCCCAGCATCAAATACACCTGCACAGACCACAGACTCAAAGTTCACCAGGGCAGTATCTCTGGTATCCTCTTCCATATTCTTGGACACTGCAAAGCTCTGCAGTATTCCTGGTAGGCAATCAGATGTTGCCCTGCACGCCCTTTTATATCATTGCCAGAGCACTACAAGAAAGAAAAGGAGGCAAGAAGCATTCTAGATACCTTCCAATATAGTCAAGAAGCCTCCAAGCCCCATCCCACCTAGGAATAGGCCTATTTTTAGCATTAGAGGTGCTTTTCAGAACCACGCAAGTGCTTTGGAGGATAGCAGGAAAAAGACTTCTGGCATCCACTCTCACTTACATAGGCGAGAGAGAAGTAACCCAAAAATAACAAGTACGATGGTTGTTTATGCTTCTCTTTATCAACACTTCTTCCAGTCCCCAGTACATCTGCAGTTCAGAGGTATTTCAGGACTTTATCCTCAAGTTCAGATGGGACCCAACAAACAAGACAACAAACAACACAAACAACACAAACAGGAGATTGCTCCTACCTGGTCTAAGTTGCAGAAGTGGCAGACTTAGCTATTTTTTCTTTTTTAGGAGTTTCCAAAGACAGAAATGTAAGGAGATGCCTACATGCAGGGAAAGGAGAAGATAGAAGGAGAAAAGCAGGAGGAGCCAGAGAAGGCGTATACATTTCAGCAACTGTTCTCCAATTCAAGTATCAAAGTCTAAGCACTGGTGCTCTTTTTATAAAAAGGACAAAAGCTCATCAAAGATTCATTTCTAACAAAAATGCAACATTTTAATACTGAACATCTTTAAAAAAACCCACTAAAATACAAACTTTAACCATTGCTTTGAAGAGGGGATTCTGCTTCTAAGCAACATGAAATGAAACATCCAAGTAATTATAAACAATACCCCAGAGTTTCCATAGAATGTTAACAACTGTTATTGGAGCTCTTAAATCTAGAGCCACATGACTCCGATATGCTCAACTGACAGAAAACACACCCCAAACATTTCAATACAAGTTCACATTGAAGGAGCACCCTTTAAGGCCTCTCAGCTTGGCTTAAGTGACTATCCTACTGAGCTAAGACTAATAGAAAATCCTATCTGGTAAGAACCAGTGTGCGATTTTCAGTCTTTATGCACACAAACAGATTCATACCCGACCCCACAGAGTTTTATCTTTGGACCAGAATCTGACATCATTGCACAGATTACAACAAGATGACTTCTTAAGAGAAGCAGCGTTTCCCATTCTTAAATTCTTAAAATCTAAATCATATGTTATTAATTACCAACAGTGGTTTTTTATGATGCCTTGTTAAAAGGATGCACAAACACAACGTCCATTCAAGAGAAAGACTGTTTGGTATAGGCGCAAGCCCCAGTTTCTTTATCCCACCAGCTGTTCAAAGGTAAATCGGTTAGATTTTTTGCAATTTTGAAGCTCAAAGGCTCCAACATTATTACTAGCCTGTGTCACTGATAGAAGCAATGATGTGGAAAGGACCAACACTTCTTGAAACTGTACTTCATAGCCCTAAAAGGCCCCACGTCAGAGTCCTACAGGAATGGGGCGGTAGAATTTTTTTTCCTCCACAGACTTCACAAGATGGTGCACCTGAGCTGCTCAATATTCCTCCCCAAACAGTGATAATTTATTCCAGTCCTGTCCCCGAATGAACTAATACATAACAGTCAACAGTAATAATCCAAATAGAATATGACAGAATATCTAAAACAGACTCAAGTGAGCTCATCTCTGAACAACAGAACAAGTGTCCTATAAACAAATGTTGCTTTTCCTCTTAAACTCCTAGTAAGCAAGGTGGACCTGAATGGTGGCATTTTGTTTCCTTTTTTTTTTTTTCCTTGGGGGAGCAGGCGTGGGGGGGTGGAGGGGGTGGGCAGCAGAAAGTTGTTTGTTCATTTTAAACAAAAACCAGAAAATATCTTTTTGTAGTTTTAGTAGTGATGCTGGCCTAAGAATCTAAGCTAAGGCCACCTAATTTAAAGCCTTCTTGAATGAAGCAAGCTTTTGCAAATGGATGCTGGAAATTGAGGTGCAGTTAAATTGAGCACCTTTACATAAGCATGTTGCTTACCTCTATAAAAATCAGACTTAATAGGAGTTTATTAAAGCATCCCTGATGATTTTATTATTAGCTTCAGCTCATTAGAAGAGGTCCAAGTGCCCAAGTACATATTAAAAACATATCAAGTAGAAAAATACGCTTCAGGTTTATGCATTATCTTATACATGGATGTTACACTTAACACCCAGTGATAAAGATCTCTTGAACTGCGCTGACAAAATACATTACTGGCTGAAACGTTTGCAAGCTGCAACAAAAGATTTGCCAGTGGATTCATCAAATGCTGTTTGCCAACACATCTGAGGCATGTATCATTCCAAGTCTGAGCACTTATGGTCAGCATCTTCACAAGTACTACAATTTCAACATTACACCACAGACATCACATGTTGAGTGAGAAAACAGTATAAAACAGTATCACATTTGTTTACATTGGACACATTCACAGCACAAAGCTGATCAAATTGTAGAAGTTGCAGGATATTGAGAGACCGGGAGCTGAGTGGGAGGCAGAATTCCAGGAGCAGATGACTGGGATAAGAGACTGGCATTTTCAGGGAGAAGACTGCTGGGATTAAGAAGGGGAAAAGAAAGAGATGCCACTGCAGCTGCCTGCCGTCCTAGCATAAGTCCTAAACTATAGACGTTTGAATTAATGAGATCATTGCCTGGAAGGAGTATATTCAGTTGTTTCTGAATTTCTTGCAGGACCTGCAGCTGACTCTGCTGGTTTAGAAGAAGCATATCCATATTTTCCCTCGTTTTCTTCACTGTACAGAGAGAAGAGAATGTTAACGCTTGCTATGTAAAAATAGTTTGCATGACAGTTTAGAAGCCTTTTTATACTTACACTCTTCAAGAACAAAAGTCAAGTAACCCGTCTCACATTTCTCTGCACTGCACCTTTGCTCTCCTTTATGATGCAGAGATGTAAACCCAGAATTGTTTGCATCTAAAAGGAAGATAGCGTAAGTCAAGAGCCCACTTTATCACCAATTGCTAGGGCATATGCTTTCACACAAGGAAAAGACAGCTCAGTAACAACCCTTCCTCTCACCCACATGTTAATGAAGTTTTAAGTTTAAATCACATGTTGGCTCAAATTAAGCCAAACCAGAACGAAAACTTGGCAGATATAGCTCCCTGAAACATTACAGACATAGGATTTATCACAATCAAGACACCTTCCTCTTGCTTCCCCCATACCTTTTTTTTTGGGGGAGGGGTGGTGGTGGGAAGCAAAGCTGGAGCAAGGGAGCTGTTAAGGAATAAGAGCAGCTGAGATTTAGTAAAAATATACTTAAGTTAAACACATAAACCTCTTCTTTGACAATATATCAGATACAGAATTCAAGTTTCATTCCTAATCCACACATTGCGAGGCCAATGTGGCATATGTTTGATCATAAAAGTAATTTTATTTAGGAGCTTCTGTTACAATTACGCAGTAGCTAATAGTTACTTCAGAATAAGTTTCCACACTTCCTTTTGAAGCTGGTACAGTATTACGCTGATCTGATATTAATTATTGGCCAACTACCAGGCTAAAGATGAGACTTTTTTTTCTTATTAATTACAAAGTCTTAAATCTAAAAAAAACCATTAAAAGCCTTCAAGAAAAAAGTGCGAGCATAAGGTCCCATCTTTAGGGCTCATTAGCAGTTACTAGGCCACCTTCTGTACCTGTGGACTGAGTGGTCTCAAAATCTACCTTAAGAATTCACTTTTGCCATTTCATTACAACTTCATCATTATTCATTATAACTTCATTATTATTTCCATTGTTAAGATGAAAGGCTCTCCTGCTCAGACACTTTTTCAGGAGGAAAAACAATTAAATAAAAAACTCACACACAAAACACCTTCTCATTTGGGGCTCATGTCTTAATTGCCCTGCTGTTACATGTTCTGGTGGTCATGACCCCAACACCCAGAACAATTCTATTGGTGGCTAGGCAAGACCCAAAGTTAAAAATTAAAACATTTTTGACCAAGTATAAAAGGACTGTCCATGAAAAGCTACAACAACAGAAAAAAAACACGTCAGTTTTTATCCCAGAATTTCTGGTTATTACAAGAACATGAAATATTGCAAAATCCAGAAAAACTCCCTACTTTAAACAGTCACCCTGCCTGACAGCTTGTTCTATGCTAAGAGTATTATGGAGTGATGGCCAGCAGACTTTCCACTGCAAATAACTAAAAGTTGCTCATTTAGTATCCACATACAACAAAAATTACCTGCTAGAGATTACCAAGGCCCTGATTCACTCCACTAAGCTTAGTATTTTGTTGGCTAAACACTTTAGCGGATCTACAACTAGACATCAGGCAACACTACGAAGCAGGAACTAGTGGGATCTGAGAGTTGGCAGAGTCTAAGGTCCCAGGCAACCTTCATTGCAAAGTCTAAATTTCAACTTTGGCATTTTCAAGGCACTTCTTCAAATGACAGAGATAAATATATTATATAGGAAGGGGAAAAAATAAACCCCACCCAAATCCACATGGAGGGAGAAGTGTTTAAGAACAGAGACCAGAGTTACCTGATAATCCCCTGTGAGTCTGTACAGCTTGAAATAAAACTCAACAGATCTTAATTCAGTTACCTGCTATGTGTTCACTGTCTCTTTCTCTCAAATGAATTCGTTTACGTTTGATGAAGTTTGAGCACAGAGAGAAGTTACTTCCACACTTGGTACACCTACAGGGCTTTGCATCCACATGGCCTCTCTGATGCTGGAAGACAGCTTTGCTTCCACTGAAGCTTTTCCTGCACATGATGCCGAAGGCTTTCTTTTTTGCGTGGGTTCTGCGGTGAGCAATAAGGCTTGAGGTACTGCAGAAGGTTTTCTCACATTCCTTGCACTCATAGGGCCTCTCCCCGGTATGGACTCTCTGGTGCACAACCAGGTTGCCCTTCCTTCTAAAGCTCTTCCCACATTCTACACACTCAAACATTTTCTCTCTCATGTGGGTCTGCAGGTGGTTCAGGAGCCTGGAGTACCCTTTAAAGTCCTTCCCACATTCCGTACACTTGTAGGGTTTCTCTTCTGTGTGAAGTTTCTGGCCATCAGCGATGAGGGCTTTCTTGGAGCCTCTTTTTTGGTGAGGGGGTTTATTACAGGCTGCCCTCTGCTGCCTTTGCAGACTGGCTGTGTCCCTGTCTGGGCTGTGGGCTTCAGGTAGCTGAGACAGTACATCTTGCTTAAGGTCTTCGGGGATGCCTCTCTCTTCCTCGTTGTCAGGCAAAATGCAGTCCCCTGTTGGAATAATAGAGCAACCTGACACTCCTCCTTCCCCAAGACAGATAAGCTGCTCCTTGTAAAATAACAAGATTCTCAGGCCTAGCATCAACTTGTACCCGACTGCCCTTTCCCAAAGAGGAAGGGAAATAATGAAGATCGAGCCAAGAAGGAAAAGAAGAAGTGGCACAGGGAAGAAAAACAGGTGAGAAACCTATCTCTTCTCCTTCCCCTCCCTGCTTCCTTGTTCTTCCTCCCCTCAAGGAATGACAAAGGAAGACTGTCAAAATGAAGGAAGGAAACAGAACACGCTGGAACATCTCACCCATCACAAATATCTACTCCCAGCTATTTATTCCTGCAGACTTTGCTAAAAAGCCTTCCAGCCTGCTAAAATAGTATTAACACTCTGTTTTAAAGCTGTGTGTTTGGGTGGGGATGGTTCATCACAGAAGTCGTCCCCTTAACCTTCATTAGGCAAAATCAACAAGGAGTTCTAGGTTGTTTCTCACTTGTGTTAATTAGTATTTACTGAAAACTTTGAAATTACTTCTTTTACAGGTGGGCATGTCAGTTTTTATCCCTAATTATCACAAGAACAGTTTTAATTATTATAAGGATACCATATATTCATGCATCATAAGTCAAAGGAGTTAAATCGTTACTGATAAAAAAACTAATTGCCAATTAACTATTACTACCTCTTTCATATCTAGATCTAGCATAACACCTACTTTTCTCGTAGTGACAAGCTAAAATACATTGTATTCCAAAAAAGCTCACAGGAAACATTCAAACATGTCCCCTTCCTTCCTAAGGAATGCAACCTATGTATTTCACAAATGAGTATGTATGATCATGAACCCCACGGTAAGCTTTGGATATCTTACACTTACATCAGTTTGGCATGCACACTTATCCAAGCTTGATTTCTTTCAAATAAAGGACTTAGCCATTAGTATCTCTGATCTAGCATAAAAATATTCAGTTACTCACGCTACATATACTTCCATTTAATACATCAAGTTCGATTATTCCTCTAACAAAACCCCCTAGGATTTCTACATTCAAAGTAAAACCCTGCAGTGCAATTCCAGTCCCACCTCTATGACATCAAGGAATACAATAATACAGTTTTTAAGTAACATGCCCTTGAAGAGACAAAATGCTCTCTCCATATTCACAACTGCCAAGATCTAAATACCTGTGATAAAACAAAACAAAAAAAAAAAGAAACCAGCAACCAACCAACCAAAAAAAAAACCCAAACAATCAAAAAATACCACAAAAAACCACCAAATACTTAATGTGGGAGAGGAGCTCATTTCTTACGTTAAGGAATTATACCCGAGAAGTAGCTTGCATCCAGGAGGATGAAGGCTACTCCTGCAGGAGCAGTCATTCCCTCACTCTACAATCGAGCAGCTGACTATTCCCAGAGGCCCATGCAGGGACCTCAAGTCTAACACCGAAATGGGAACTTGCAGGAGCAAAATCATGGACTCAAAGACCTACCAATATGATCCTAGTTGAAGACGCTTTACTTAAGTTTCGGCAAGCTTATATACAATTTTCATATTCGTACACACATCACACCTTAATTCTATTGGTTACATACACTGTTCAAATGCTGCTATACAGATACTAATTGGTTAAAAGCATACAAGAGGTTGGTCCCATCTTTAAAATTGTTGACATTCCTGCGGTTATCAGCTCCCAACTCAGCTCCTGTTTTCCTGCCTGCTTAACTGTCAAAGATCCTGTTTTCTTTAACCTCGGTGTCTTTCTCACAGAACCTTGCGGCCTTGCTGATCAGACAAAGCTTTTAATGATATCAAGCTGCTAAAGCAAGAGTGACTTTTTGATAGGCCACATGTCCCTTTTCTCCCAAATACATTGCCACAGGAACTGAACCACCCCTCCAATTCCCATCCACAGTTGGTGCTGACTCTGGGGAGTCACACATTTCAGATGTGGCTGTGCAACCCCCTCAGACCCTACTCACCCACGAAAAAGCCTGAAAAAAGAGAAGTGTACTGTCTTTCCTTCACTTCAGATGAACTGCACTGTCTTATTTTAGAACAGTTTCTAGAAACCCACAGCAGAAAGAAACGTAAAATAGCACTGACGGCCTTGCCCCAGCCTAGCGTGCCATACCATCCTAACAACCCAGGGCAGAGCAGCCAGCTGAGAAGGAACACAACGTCCCCAGCACCACTTGGAGCCTCAAGCTTCCCTATTTAGGGATTTAACTAGAAAAGTTCACAACTCACCTGTTCCTGCAATATCACTCATCCCAGGTTCCTGGGGAAGGACTACAGACTCTATTTCTGGCTCCATCTAGAAAAGGAGAGGAGACGTGGAGTGTGAAACCTTCCCCACACAGATGTGAGGGGCAGGGAGGGCAGACACAGGTGCAGCACATTTTGGCTGCCTAAAAACGGGCAAACCTGCACTCACTGGTGGACACCACCTAAACAGAGAGATGAATCTGCTGTAAACACCTGAAGTTTGGTGACTTGCAAGGTGGAGGCCTGTGTGAGAAAAAGCAATGTTTTCCAACCTCTTTCCCCTGCAGCGCCAAGCTGTGCCCTGAGGGCTGCTTTAGCTGCTGGCACCGGAGCCCTGCTCATCCCTCAGCCCTCGCTCGTCCTTCTTCCCAACCTTTAATACACCCCCTCCGCCGCCCCCTCCCAGCTAACAGCTTCGCCCTTCCCTCCAGCGCCCCTCCGCCCCCTCCCGCAGCAGCACCGCAGCCCACCCCGGGCCTACTCCCGGCGCCGCGCCGGGCCCGCGCCTTCCCTCCCGCGGGCCGCCCGGCTGCCGCGCCAGGGCCCGGCCTTCGCCCCCGCCGGGCCTGCTGCGGACTCTCCGTGGCGAGGGGAGCGCAGCGACCGGCAGCGGAGCGCTTGCCGGTCGTGCCGGCCGAGCCGCCCCGGGGAGCCCAGCTTCGTCGGCGCCGCCGGGAGGTGGGGAGCGGGGACCTGCCCGGCCAGGCGGGGCGGCTGCCCCTCGGACCGACCCGGCAGGCGCGGCGCGGGGGGTGTCTCTCAGCTGGCCCGCGGCGCGGCCGCGGTGCGCTCTGGTTGTTGAAGGGTAACTCGGAAAATTTAGGCGGTCTGATGGTTTCGTGCAAGGTGTACTGTGTACGCGGGAAGCTGGCAAGCTCAGGCTGCCAGCGGGAAAGCAGGCAGCTGGCCGCTGAGCCGTCTGAGCAAGGGCCGCCCGGAGCAGCTAGGCCCTGAGGAAGCAGTTAATAAGGATACTCTGAGGGTGCCTTGCCAGCTGGGCAAGAACACTCAAGGCCGTGTATGCCTAACTGAACTACCCTCGTTATAACACTAAAAATCACACCTCTAGGTCAAAAAGACCTTTGGCCTGGTGAAGACCCCTCCCCTGAGCGTGAGTGACAATAGAAATAGTTGTGCAACCGCATTATAATTACATGTAAATTACTAATCAATCAGCATAAAGAGGATGGATTTGGAAACTTACTAACTGCATAGAAATATATCATGGAAGATCCTCTTTGCTTTGTGGAATATCACCTAGCCCCCAACTTTGTACAAACCTGAAGTAAATAAGCAGCGTCTCCCTGATGTATGAAGATTGACTTATTGCACGCCAGGCCACAAACCCACTTTTTGGACAACATATTGACTTTGTGGTTCTTTTGCCTTGCATTCTGGCCACGTCTACCCGTTGGGTCCATCCAGCCCTCGCCATGGCATCACTGTGAGAGGGGAACTGTTTTACTCACCACCTGGACGGCACAGCGCAGGAGCAAGGCTCCGCACCCCCACTGAGGATGGAGTGTTGCCCTAGCAGAAGTGCTAGCTTTTCTCCACAGGCTTCTGTGCCTGCTGGGATGTGATAGAGTGAAAAAACCCTAAAACTCTGCTGCAGACAGGAACTGCATAGCTAACAGAAACATTAACACCCGAGAAAGAAGGAAGGGCGGGAGCTTAGCACTTTAAGAAGGGACAGTTAGTACCAACGTAGATGAGCTCAACAAGAATGTAAAGAAGGAGCCTTCTGACGGGGACGTGCTCTGGGGTAAAATAATTGTGGTAGTAATAGATCAGCGACTTCCTACTCAAACGGCCCCCACCCCAAAGGTGCATCCCCTGCCTGGGGGTCATGCTGCTATAGATTAAAACCAGCCCAGTGGCCATGTATTATCTTGATTGTTTAGAGTGGACTAATCGTTAGCTAGCAGATGTTTTAAGATAACAGAAACTCAATAACAAAGACTGCTAATGTATGCAAAGACAAACAATAACTTCAGGTAACTGCCCAAGGAGATGAAAAGTACATCTTGAAGAGGCGCCAGAGGGAGGAGATTCTGAATAAGGTTTGGAAACCTTATGTATATGCATGACTTTGTATAATAAATATCGGACTGCTTGTTGAAACGGTGTGCAAGTTAGGAGGAGCGATCCCCCTTGCACCCGGTGCAGCAATAAACATACCTGCTTTATAACTCTCCTCAAGTTGTAAGGCTCGATTCCACACGTCAGACGCAGCTTGGCAAGGTGAGAAAGGCAGGCGAAGAGGAAGAGCTGCCCTGTACCAATGGAGAACATGCAGCAGCTACTGCTGCAAAGAGAGGGCCCTGAAACTCAAGATTTCAGAAACAACAGAGAGATGGACATGGTGATCACTCTTTCACGTGGAGCTTCAGGACCTAACAACCCAGCAGTGCCTCTCCCCTCCCCGTGGGCTCCCTTGCCAGCAGGCAGAAGCTGTGGGTGAGGAAACATGCTGGAAGGCATGTGCTGGGTGCTGTGCTCCTCACCCTTTCTGCCAGCTCTTTGAGTTAGTCACGCCTCCCTAACAGCACACACTTCCTCCAAAACATGCCTGGATGAGTGGTGTTCTACAGACTTGCACGTCGTGCTGCAAATAGAATGCTCCAGGCTTGCAGTGAAGGGCAAGAGAAGTGACACTGTGGCTCTGCTCCTTCCTTTCCTGGGTTCTCCGGGTACTGAGCTTCACCGGCAGTTTTCCCACAAGCTGGCCTTTTCCACAGCTTTAATTGCCCCATAGTTATGCTTCCCCATTTTATCCAGGGATATCCTCAGTTCTTTTTCACTGGCCCTCATTTCCATACCATGTGCACACAGATCAAGAGCTCAGTGAACAATCTGAATGTGGAAACAAAATATTCTCCACATGCACATCATAACAGAATATTCTGTTTGCTTTCAACAGCTGTTCCTTTCCAAAAGACGGTTATAGTCTGTCAAAACTGATACATTCCAAAAACTATTTCAGTTTTGTTAAAACAGCTTTTAGAAACAGAAATACTTGCTGTAAAAACTCTCTTTGTTATTATAGCTGAGAGTAAAAGATAATCACATAACTCAAAAAAATTAAGTTAAAACATAAAAATATCATTGTATTTTCTTGCAAAGGCCACAAGACTTAGATGCCACTCCTTCCTACCACATCTCTTACTGCCCTCATCTTCAGGGGGAAGAAAAAAATGAAGAAATTTTCCCAGGAAGTGCCAGTTCACCTTACTCTCAAGGCAAGAGTTCAGAGGAAGACTAAATCTTTCTGACAATCCTTCCTTCTTCTACAGGAGCCTATTCTTCCCTCCTTCTTTCTTTCTGAAAGGCAAACACTTACTATGGGAGAAATAAAGCAGCCAGTGTCTAAGTAGACATCTTGACTGACCTGTCAGAGAACAGAGCCAAGGGTGACCTGCAAATAATTACGGCCATAATAATCCCCCAAGTACAACCCCCAGAGACTGTCCTGCTGTAACCTACAAACTGTTACATTTCTACCCACATAAAGCTTAAAACAACAGCGAGGGAAAGACCTGTGTATTTGCTCTTTGCTTACACAGAGCTTAAATACAGAATGGAGACAAAACTGTTGCAACTTACTATCTTCCCCATTGAAAAGTCAAACTGATTGCTTTTCCACCTCAGCAGTGCAGAGCTGTTTGGAGTGTGGAGGTGCCCAGGACCTCAGTGGCATCTGTCAGGTCACCAGAGGATAACAGATTTATCAGTTTGGGTATTGTGTCAGTCCTTTCTTTCCTTAAATGAAGATGCAGAAGTTATGGCCAAAATAATTTTTTCCTCTTTAAAATTCAGTGGTCTGACTTTAGCTGTAATGCATGACAAAGACCAGCAGATGGAGCCCTACCATTGTACTATATTTGTATTATAATAGCTTTTCGGTGACCTCGTACTGGACAGAGACATGACTGTACTCTGGTCTTGTACAAATACAAAATGGAAAGCTGTTTCCTTCCACAAATAACTTTCAGTCTAGACTAGAATTAATGCAATTCCCTCAAATGGAAAGCAGTTTCGTATATAATAAATTCTAGCATGATTTATTGCATGGTTTTGCCATTTTGCCCAAATTCCAGCTTTCAAAAATCATCCAGGACAAAAAAAGGCTCACCACATTCCCAAGGAAACTAAGGAATTACACAAAGCATGGCTATACACAATGTGGCTATTAGAATAACTGAGGATGCCAAGAACGGTACTTAAAAACACTTGAAAAATTGTAATGTGCAAATAATTGGAAAAGCATCAAAAGGGTTTAAGATTAGGATTAAAGTGTGATTCACCACATTTATTTTTACTTCATGCATTTTGGTTTTGGTAGTATATTGTAGATGCATTTTGGAGTTTGGCAGACTCCCTGGTTTTGAGGATTTTCTTGTTTTTCAAGGAAGAATAAGGAAGTTAATTTCTCAGACGCAAAGGATTTGATTTTTTGTGATTGTAGACCACATTTACAGGATAGGAGAATCTATCATGGGAAGCACAGACTCAGGAAGACTTCAAAAGCCATGGTGAATATTGGCAGAACAGAAGCTCCTGTGGCGATGCTGGGATGAAATGGCTAACATAACCCACAGAAGCATAAAACAGGGAACACTGCATAAAACCAAAGATACTCAAAATATTTACCCCATATTTGTCACTCAAGCAATTACTACAGCAATAACAGATTAGCTGCTGGGTTTGAAGAACAAACTAATACAAAGAAGTTCCTTGGCATGTATTAAGCAAGAAGTCAAACTATCACAGTCATCATTTCTGCCCACCCTCCCTCCCAAAACCCTGTGGCACTTAATTTGCTGGTACCACCTGAAAATCTATGGAAATATTGACAAAGGATACCAGAGCCTTGCAGATTTGACTGAACTTCAGTAGTGGGAAGAAGGTGAAAATGTGGAAAGATATAATAAGTTCTGCCTTCAAGAACTTACTTCTTCAAGGAGCTCCAGAGGCCAGAAGATCGTGTGGCTACACGGGAAGTTCTCATTTAAAAGCTTCAGGGAGCATTCCCAGCACCAATGGACAGATACTTCCTTCTAGGAGCAAGTCCTGACCCACCAGAATTTTTGAAACAATCTGTGGGTTTTCTGTGTGGTACAACAGATGCAGGAGTTACCTCTGTACAACACACTCTGTAAATCAATAGCACTTCATTGGTTTAAATAAGTCAACAAATTAATAAAAAACCCTTCCCCAACAAGTCATTAAACTTTGATTTAGCAGAAATTTAACAAGAAAAATAATGGCAGATAACACTTGTGTTAAGAACTAATTATACTTGAAAGCAGAGACTTTCCATTTCAAATGAAAGCCATTTAAATGGCTTCAGAGGTATGAAAGAGTAACAGTCTCAGAAGAGGGCGTCTTTAACCCATGCAGGAAACAATTCGGTTCCATCGCAAAACAGGTTGAAGACTGATTTCATCTCCTCCACATCTGCCACCACCTGGGCAATCCAGGAAACTGCGTTTCAGTCAAACGCAGGCAGACAATTGCTCTCAGCCTTGCCAGGTCTGGCAGAAAAAAAACCCCGCCAAAGTCATGGGATAATTCTGAAATGTCCCACTTGAAAAGCCAGACGGTTCTGAAAACATTGGTAAATTCTGAAAAGCCAGGTAAGATTTCCCCTGTGTTGAAAACATTAAGTCTGGCACTTCAGAGGTTTCCAGAAGTCATCCCATGTTCCAGGTAAATCTCAGGGGGACACAGGGATCTAAAGCCTTTAGAATCCTTTGGCTTCTCAGCAGGGATGCACTAGCATTCCACACCTACCCCGTATGTCCTGAGACCAGGATATAATTGGATTTATAATCTACATTAATAAAAGGAGTATTTTTAATAAAAGACCAGAAAACGACTCCTTTGCCAGCCTTCCAGTAAAGAAGCCAATAAATTGATTTAGTGTCAGAGTAAGCAAAAGGGCCTCTTCTTTTGTGCTTAAAGAAAGTGATTGAAAGGAGAATTATCTGAAACTATCATTGATTTTGGTGTAGCCATTGTCATGACTGGGGAGACAGAGAATCACTGACAGGGTAGATGGTAATGCAGTCTTGAAGTCACAGTCTGGCCCAACAAAGCCTTGACCTGAAATAGTGACACATCTTCATTTGCACCTGCATACTAGAGCATGTAACTTGCAAAGATGTGTTGTGACACACACACACACATATATATTAAAAAAACAGAGTTGTGCTGTTAGCATTAATCTAGCAGATGCATCCCTATTTCATGTCTGAAGTCCCAGGAAGGTCTTCTCCAGATAATGCTTCTCCAAGTTTGCTCAATTCCAGATAATCAATTTTTTCTGGCTGAATTGGGACCAAAATACAGGAGAGAGAGGGAGTTCCTGCACTAAACAGGTATTTAGTGACACTATACAAAGCCTGACTTCCACTACCCATTCCTTCTCTTTATTTATTCAACAAAAAGAGGGAGTAGGATTCATTCCCAGGTTCTCCAGTGAAGACAGAAGCCCATAAATCTGTGTGCCAACACACACTACGTTAGTTACATGCAAATACACTTGAACACACAGACCTGCTTACAGAACCATCAGCACACTGTCCACCTGTGCTCAGCTATATTTGGATCTGCTTACAGTTTAGGTAAGAAATCAACTGACTCATTTAGCAGTACCTACTGATGGGTACGTGTCAGTGTCCCTGCTCGGGGACTCGCTCTCCAGGACTATAGCACTATTGATACATGCCACAAGTCTCACACAGAAAAGGCACAGGCTGATTCACTAATAATAATACTCATATCCACAAATGAGAGAAGTGTTTTGGGATGCTCCCTACAGGCTCTGGAGTGCCAGCTTCGTTTTTCTGCCCTGCCAGTGGTACCTTGCACAAGCTGTGTAGTGCCAGAGATACTCATATTTAACCATCTGCCATTTGTTGATTGGTGCAACTAAAGCTTAGTCTCTGTTCCCTAGTTAGGTATTAGTAAAACCCACATTCCTTACCTCCCAGGGAAGGAGTAACTTGTCTAAGATTGAGAATATAACTCATCTACAACTGTGAAGTGTTTCACCTACTGCACAGTAAGGCTCCAGGTCCATATTCCAGGAGCAGAGTTGAGTGGAGCAATAATAAGGACCAGGACCAACAAAAAAATCACCTGATGTATCCAGTGCGGAGGGTTCATTGCCTGTGAGATCAAAAATTAACTCTGTAATCCTGAGCTGCATAAGACATCTACACAGCTGGCAATCATTTACTAGCTACATCTGTCCATAACGATGTCAGCTAAACTCTGGATGTGAAAACTGAACCCAAGCACAAGGAAGACCCTCAGTCATCAAGACTGTAGATGACAAGATTATTACTGTGTGGGAGATTCCACATTTCAAACTGCATGGGATGATACTGACTAAAATTGCACATTTTTCATTCCACCTTATGGTAAGGAGCAAGTGTTCCTGCTCCTCTGTGTGAAGGTCTGAGAGACCTGGAGAGCCACAGCTGAATGTAACTGATGGCCACAAACCTGTGATGGATCACACCCTGGGAAACACAGCAAACCACCACAGACTGGTACACATGACACAGCATGAATTGCTAAAAAGAAAGACGGAGGAATCTGCACAGCATTTCAAAGGAGAAGGAGAGGAAGGAAGAACTTGGGGAGCTATCAAGAAGCCAGTATCTGTGACCCAGTCCTCCTGTAAAACCTTATCTTAGTAACAAGACAATTCAGTTTGGGAATTAGAAGGCTGAATGTTATTTGTCAATGTATTGGAGGACACAGAACACTTGAAATGGGAGACAGTCTGGGAAAGGAATGGTGTGAAAGCATGAGCAGCAGCCAAGTTGTTAAGTGGTTCTGGTTTTGTTTTTTTAAACTAGAACTATTTTAATTTATTTTTTTAAAAATTGTGTATTTTTCCCCAGTTACATCTATTTAAATTATAGATGAGATGAGAATGATGAGAAGATGGCCATCCATTTTAAAGCTCAGATTCACAGTAACCTATGAAAATAATTTGGCTTAAGTTACCTTAAAAAATAAATTGAAGCACAGTATACCTATTGCCAAGGACTTAAAGAAAATCATCCACAAACTTAGACAATATTAAAGCCAGAAAGCTTAGTTTCCCCTTCCAATCTGAATAATCATTAGGTGTGGGATTTATTATAATTATCTCACTTTCTTAAGCTTTGTTTAATAAATATCTCAACTTTAAACATAAAACATTTCTTAACTCTAGTCATCATATTGCACTTACAAGACAAATTGAAAATTCTAGTTTTTTCTTTTCCACTGTTCCATTTCCAAATATTTTGTCAAGTCTGGAATAACAGAGGACTTATTTAATAAATAGGAAGTGTAATTCAACAGTTTACAAAATCATGACACTGAAAATTTGTGGGTTAAATAAATAATTAAATGCATGTTAATTTATAGAACTACTTGTGTGTATATGTAGTGTATTCTTCTCACTAACAAAAAAAGGGTTACTGTCTGAATTAGTTTAAGATTTCTGAACGTTCAGCAATGAGAATCAATCTTTCCTGTAGGGAAGAAAACCCTTGAAAAGTATGCCTACAAAATATGATTAACATTGCTTATTCAGTTCAAATTTGCTCACTTGGTGATTTAAACTAGGATTAAAATCCTTATTATAAACTGGTTTGTATGAAATAAAGTACTATAAGCTGTTCACAACAACCCATTCGGCTGTCATCCTCCAGCTTTATTGCGGTTATTTTGATGATGCTCACCTCTGTATTGTGTTTCAAAGCTTTAGCAATGCGTCCCTGGCCATCTTCCCAGCTTTTCCTTACCCAGTGAGTGACTTCCCAGGCTTCACTTCCATTTCCTTCAGCCATGCCACTCCAAAGATATGGAAGTACTTTTTCTGAGCAACAGACATCTGTAGGTCCTCTTTCTTTTTCATACCCACCTCCTTTGTGCCTCTACTCTCTGTGAGGTTGATGTTGTCCTGCCTTAAGATCAGCATCTTCTTTTGCATCGGCACGTACATATTAATGTAACTTTCCTCTGTGCTGCACTCCTACAGCTGCCTTACTGACAATTTGATCCCATGTTCCATCTTCCCTACCTCTAATAATTTTCCAGGTATACATTCCAAGTACCAGATCTCCAACTTGCAAAGAACAGGCTGCACACAATCACTACCACATTTCTCCCATTTACTATTTGTTCCTGAAAATTTATTTTTCACAGCCCCTGTGAAAGACTTTAGCAAACGCTTTCTCCTCCTCCAGCTGACTATACCAGGCACTCTGTGGGTATGTAGTTCACTGGTCCTTCCTTTTGTTTTTCCAGCTCATGAAACACTTTTTCTTATTTACACAACTTCATTTCTCTCTTGCAATAGCTAATTCTCCTCAGCACCACTTATCTCAATGAAGCAACATTTGGGTATAAGGTCTGCAGAACAGTTACTAGACAGAGTTGTTTAAAAGGGACTGGAAATACGTCAGAAAACAATTCAGAGTGCATGGTGGGAACTACAGAACTGTTTTGCTACCATATCAGATCAGAAGGAAAAGTTGTGTGTTCGAGGCCACCAAAGCATAAAAGTCTTTTGTTCCTTCTGCTTTGAATAACTGTGGAAAACACTAACATTTAACTCCAATTATTTAACAATCACAGACAATTTTTAATGAATATTCATGTCAGTATTTAAGCATAGAGACAAGTGTCAGTTCAGGTTCTGCAAATCTTTGCATCCTGAGCCAAAGAATGGTGTGTCCTGTCCTCCTCTTGGTTGACTCAGTACTTCCACATGATGTGACTCAACTGCATGAAAGTCTTATGAAAATCTAGGCTTCTTTCTTACCTTTTGGCAAATCCAAAATGCTTTTATTTTCTCCTATGCGCTCTGAGTTTTCTTTCACCAAAACAGCCACTGTTCCTCATTTATAGAGCAGTATGGGAATGCACCAGGTGCCGGAATTCGGGAATCATAGAATCATTTAGGTTCGAAAAGACCTTAAAAATCATTGAGTCCAATTGTTAACCCATGACTGCCAAATCCACCACGTGGTTTGTAAACACCTCCAGGGATGGTGATACTACCATCTCCAGGGCAGCCTGCAGTGCTTAACCACCCTTTCAATGAAGAAGTTTTTCCTAATATCCACCATAAACCTCCCCTGGTGCAACTTGGGGCCATTTCTTCTTGTCCTGTCGCTTGTTATCTAGGAGAAGAGACACACACACCCCTTTCAGATCAAATGGTTTGGCTTGGAAGGGACCTTCAAAGATCATCTAGTCCTGCAGGAGCATCCTTCACTAGGTAGGTGGCTCACAGCCCTATGCAACCTGACCTTGAACACTTCCAATAATGGGGCATCCACAACTTCTCTGGGCAACTTGTTCCAGTGCCTCACCACCCTCATGATAAAAACATGTATTCCTTATGTTCAATCCAAATCTACCCTCTTTCAGTTTAAAACCATCGTTTCTTGTCCTTTCACTACAGGCCCTGGTAAAAAGCTTTTCTTATAAGCTCCCTTCATATATCGCAAGGCCACAATAAGGTCACCCCAGAGCCTGCTCTTTATTCTGGAACCAGCATAAAGAAATATGAGGGAGAAAACAGAGACAGCTGTGGCACAAAGATACAGCAGGGTGAAAACAACATCTGAGGCCACAGAAAAAGGTGGCAGCATAAGGGAAGGCCGCCGAGCAGAGGCGACGCCGCGGGCAGCACTGCAGGCACTGGCAGCCTGGCACGGGCCGGACACAGGCCAGCCCGGCGAGGCCCGCGGGGCGCCGCTCCCTGCCGGCCCGCCGCCCCGAGCCCCGCGCCTCGCCCCAGCCGCCCCCAGGCCCTGCTGCGCGGCCAGGCCCGCTCCAGGCTCTGCTCCCTCCTTCCCACCCCCGCACGGCGCCAGGGCCCGGCGCAGGGATCACACCCGGGGGCAGGCAGGGCCGAGCGGCAGGGAGAGGCCGGGGCGGGGCGGGCCGGGCCGCACAGCCCCGGGGGGAGCGGGGCCGGCGGCGAGCTGCGCCCCGGCTCGGCAGCGGCCGGCGCCGCGGCCGGGGAGGGGCTCCACCGGCGGCCGAGCCCGGGCCGGCCCAACCGGCCGGCTGGGCTTTGCCCGCCGGGGCCCCCCGCAGCCCCGCGCCCGGCCGGGGGCACCTCCTGCTGCCGCGGTGAGCGGCGCAGGGCAGGGGCCGGGGCCGGAAGGGTTACAGCCACGGAGGCCGGCCGGCCGCCTCCCGGGAGCCGCAGGAAGCGCCGGCGGGGCGGGCCCGCGCGGGGAACGTCCCCTCCCCGCGGCCGGTGGCCGCACCGCGCCCAGCCGGGGCTGCGCCCGGCGCCCCCTCCGCCCCGCCCGGACCGGGCCGGGGCCGTGCCGCCGGGCGGAGGTGAGGCGGGCACGGCGGGTCGCCGGCCCCGGGCCGCGGCGGCCGAGGGACCGGGGGCCGGGCTGCGGGGGCGCGCCCGGGACGGGGGTTGGTTTTCCCGCACCGTGCTGCCCCCGGGAGAGGGCGGCGGGGCTCGGGAGGGCCGGCCGGGGGCCTCCGCCGCTCCGCCGCCTCCTCCTCGCTCCCGGCAGCGCCTTCCCCCCGGCGCGGCGCCGCGGCCTCCCGCGCCCCGGCCCAGCCCCGCAGGGGGAGCGAGCGGCGGGGGGAGCTGCGGGCGGGCGCCCCTTGCCCAGCGCCCGCGACGGTCGGGGGTGACGGGTGGCCGCGCAGGCGGGTGACAGCCGGGGGGGGATGGAGCCGGTCCCGGCGTCGGCGCCTGTCGCCGGGAAGCGGCGGAGCCGGTACGGGCTGTGCGGGGGGAGGCAGCATCTGGCCGGGGGCCGTGCGGGGCCGTTGCGGTTGCCAGGCCGGGGGGGGGAGGAGGGGGTGCGGGCCGCGGGTGGCCGCGCTGGTGGTGTCTGGACTGTCCCTCTGTCCTGGCAGGTGATGGGAGCATGAGCGAGAATGAGGGGGATCTCCAGCCAGATGGGCTGCAGGCAGCTGAGCCCCCTGGGGCCATTTCGGACTTTTTCATGAGGGAAGCCTCTCTGCCAAGCTGCGACGGGGCAGCATCCCATCCAAGGCCAGACTTTTTCCCCCCAGAGCCGGAGCCGGAGAAAACTTCTCGCTGCGGCTTCCGGAAGCGTAAGGAGACGGTGGTGCACCAGCGAGCATTCATGGGAGAGAAGCCCTACATCTGCATCGAGTGCGGGCAGAGCTTCAACCGCAGCTCCGACCTGATCCGGCACCAGAGGATCCACACTGGGGAGAAGCCGTACATGTGTGCTGACTGTGGCAAGAGCTTCAGCCGCCGCTCCCACCTTATCCAGCACCAGCGTGTCCACACGGGCGAGCGGCCATACCAATGTAAGGACTGCGGGAAGAGCTTCAGCCAGAGCACACACCTGGTGCAGCACCAGCGCAACCACACTGGCGAGAGGCCTTATGTCTGCGCCAAGTGTGGAAGGAACTTCTACCAGAACTCAGGCCTGCTCCGCCACGCAAACTTTCACACAGGCGAGAAACCCTACAAGTGCCCCCAGTGCGGGAAGCGCTTCAGCGACAGCTCCAACCTCATTGCCCACCAGCGGCTCCACACGGGTGAGAAGCCCTACAAGTGTGCTGACTGCAACAAGTGCTTCAGTGAGAGCTCGAAGCTGGTCATTCACCGGCGTGTCCACACAGGTGAGAAGCCATACTTGTGCCCTGACTGCGGGAAGAGTTTCAGCCAGCGCTCGCACCTTGTCCAGCACCGTCGCACCCACACTGGAGAGAAGCCCTACAAGTGTGCCGAGTGTGGGACCTGCTTCAGTGACAACTCTACCCTCATACGTCATCGTCGTACCCACACTGGGGAGAAACCTTTCAAGTGCTCCCACTGTGGGAAGAGCTTCAGTCGTAACTCTTACTTAGTCTCACACCAGCGGGTGCATGTGTGGTAGGCAGCATCCCTAGGTGTGGTTTGAGGGTGATCTAGGAAGGAACTCCTGGTCCAGGCCTGTCCACAATGTGCCTAAGGGACAAGGGGGCGGACAAGAGTGTGACTACACTGGGGCTGCTGGCCCGGGTAATGCCTTTGGCCCATGTTGCCCTTTTCAGTCACCTCATCCTCCCAGTGCACTTTGGGCATAGACAGAAGGTGTGTAGTGGTTGTGATGGGTAGTTCTGCATCCCAAGGCCTCGTCATCCTCTTTCCCTGGTACTAGGATTGGATGCCATCTGCCACATGAATAAGTGCAGATGTTTTCTCCCACCTCCCCGTCTGAGGTGTCTGTCTGCCTGGGAGCCTTAGGAGAGAATACACGATGTCAGGTCACATGATGAGAACCTGCTCGGTCATGCAACGTATGCATGTGTAGTCATGTCAAGGAAAGTAAGATGGGAGATGAGGTCCTTACGGGGCTTTGTCCCACTCTCAGATGAAATGTGACCTGTGTAATATCGCACAGGTCTGTGGAAGCTCACCATGCTTGTGGTCAAAGCCAGCTCTGTGTCTCATACAGCAGTCAGGAAGGTTAAAGCTGAGTAAGTCCTGGTGAGAAGCTGGAGACTGCATTATGTGTACACAGTGTGTGGGCCAACTTGAAGCACAGGCAAAGACCACTTGAGTCTGCTTGTGAAAGGAACGTGTAGGCATACCCTGAGCAGAGAAGGAAGGCATGCCTGCAAAGGTTTTCTGCAAATGCTGCTTGGATGAAAGAAATGAGGGAGCTGTAGGATAGGGGCATGGCCTGTTCTGGGATCTCAGAACTGGTGGGTAACTGATGTAGAAAACTATCATACTTGAAGGCTTTAAAAATAAAAAAATATAATTATACTTGTGCTGCTAAAACCGTGGTACGCAACTTGACAGGTGTGTGGAGGTCACCTGTGAGTTTGTGCTGGTAGCCTCCTCATTCTACAGAATTTGGGTTTACAGATACAGTTGCAAAATGGGACAAAGCAATAGTGTACTAGGACAGACCTGATTCCATACCAGTATTTCTCAAGTCCTATTTTGACCAGTGTGTGTGCGTGTGTATGAATAAGATCCGTATGTATGTAGTCACATACGTGTGAACTAGCTTTTATACTACATGTATCTTCACACTCATGTGAGTGATCATGTGTGCACACACCATGGCAGTAGTCAAAATGGTCAGCTGTACGAACTACGCCATATCAGTACTTCTCAGAATGCTAAGCATACTGTATATCCTAGCATTTCTCAATAACAAGCTGGGAGAAATAGGTTTTTTACCAAAACATCTGATTTTTCATATCAGGACATTCAGTTTTACACTGATTACTTTGTGTGTGTGTGTGTATAAGATCTGGAATAGAGTTGTTTTATTTATATATCTATAAAAAATGTGTGGCCTCTGTGGTTGCAAGGAGTGACTTCTAAATGTCATTCAGTGTAGTGCTCTCCCCCTTGTTTTACACAGGTACATGTCAGTGGCATTTGTAGGGTGTACCCCCCTCATGGTTTTAACTACAAGGAATTGCAGTGCAACACTTTACATTGTTTATATTTTTGGCTGTTTTGCTGCTGATCGTTTTAGTGGCGGTACCAGCACTGCTGGAGCTTAGAAAAGATTTCTGATTTGCAGTGTACCTTACTAATCCTGCAACTGGCTCCATGGCTTCAGTAGGTCTCTGGAAAAAGGAATGCAGACTGAAGCCAGTGAAAGGACCAGAGCTGTGGTGGGGAAGAGATGAAGGAAATAAAGATGCTAAGAAGATCCATGGATTTGAGCAGCTGCTGGCCAGGGATGCTTGTGAATGGCTTGCCTTACAGACCTTGCTACTCTCCAAGGGATTGCAGGGATCCTTTCTGCCAGCCCCACTTCTTGACACTTAACTGCTGATAAAATGTTATTTTCGTACAGTTTAATAAAAAGGAGCTGTAGGGGGAGCATGAAATTGTTTGCAGCTCCTAGAGGAACAAGGCACCTTTATTTGCAGCTGCTCAGGGAAGTAGAAGGAGCTTTCAGAAATGGGGTGGGCTTTGTTTACACAGGAACCAAAGCCTTCATTTGCAAATGCCCATTTTTGCTTTTAGTTTTGTGTTTGTGGGTTTTTTTATTTTTTTTTATTTATTTTTTATGAACAGCTTCAAACCAATGACTTCTCAATTTCAGTTCCACTTCTGGAAAGTGGTTTGGCAATGTGACTAAGGGTCATCAGGTTGGTTCCAGAAGCATCAAGATTTTCATTTGCTAGCAGACTTTCAGAAGGGATACTACAAAGCCTCAGTTTGTAGGCTCATTTTTAACCAAATTCAGAGGTTGTGCTTCAGTCCAGCTGTAGAACTGATGTGGGTCTGTCCCATTGCAGATTACTTTCCCTAAAGGTAATCTACAGCACTAAAACTGTTTGGCTAAGAAACCCTGTTTGCCAGAGAAAGGCATCATGTGAATGCAACTTTTCTTTTGGCTATCTGAACAGAGTTGCAATGAAATCAAACCTACATCTGCACATAGCTGAGCTCAACTCAGAGGGAAACCCTCACATCAAGATTCTGGTTTGAGAAGCAAGCTGCCCCTGAATATGCTTTCGCAGCAGTCCTTTGAGCATTTCTTTTCTTTCCTACATGCTTTGTGAAGTGCTGTGTATACTTAACAGTGCTCTATAAATCAAAAGGATTGACTTGCATTTATTTCTAAGATCTTTATGAACTTAAAACTGTATGCCAAATCAAAGTGGCCTTAGGGTTCGCAGCACATTGCCAGTGCAGTATCTTAGCAGCTAGGATTGGATTGCTCATCAGTGTAAGCACATTTCTGGAGTTCCTTTCCACAGCCACTGTTAGTTTTCTCTGTTCAGTGTCACTTGGCTGAAATAATTCACTTCCCCGAGCCTGTCTGCCCTTTACTGTTTGTGATCATCTAGCTGGAGAGAAGAATCTGGGTACCACCCTTCCTTTGCTGTTGCAGAAGTTACAGGGTATGTTCCTCTTCTTCCAGGAATTTAATTGTTTTGTGGGCAGTGCAAATTCATGAGTCACATTCAGAAGACAGAGGTACGGGCATGTGCAAAAATTCAAGAACGAGAAGGTTTACTTCCACAGCAGCTAGCTCACTGGCTTCTCTACCAGCTGTCTCCTCCCCAGGATCATGGTGGGAGACTACTGGAAAAAGGAAAAGGTAATTAGCTACTATCACTCCAGCAGACCATCTGTAGCACACTCCATCCCAGACCCGTGGTCACCAGCTGGTGCCCAGATCCTCCTACCAGCTGGGGAGCTCTGTAGAATACTGTAAATTCCTGTTGTGCTAATTGTGCTTAGATACTACAGTGAGACGATGGCACATTAGAAATACCCAAGATAGACAAATGGATGAATGACATCTCTGAAATAAAATTTTTCACCCTAGTGTTTTTCGTTAGCCCATGTTTTTTTCTTTCTTTCTCCCCAGAGTGACCTCCTGAGCATCAGTTTCTTGGCCCCTGGCAGGACCAGGTTTGGAAATAATGTGTCATCCTTCACAGAGCGATGACTTACTTACACAGCTGCTGTGCAATGCAAATAAGATTCCATAGGTGAGGGGTATTCTTAGAATTCGTCTTAATAATGTGAATCTGAAAAGCCAGAGGATGGCACACAGTGCTCACCATTCCTTTATGAGAGAGTGCAGGACCTTATTCTGCAATGACACACTGTCTTGCTGGTAGATGAACCTGGTTCTAGCAGAGCTGCAGCTGCTCTGAGGAGGTACCTACCCAGTTCTGTCACCTGGGTTGTATGGGATCCAGGTTTCTGTTCTCCTGCTGAAAAAATATGTGTAATAGCGATGACTGAAATACAGCTTCTTTTACATTCCTCTGCTTCATTGTTTATGATTGGGAAAATGAATTTATTTTGATCTTGGACAAGAGGTATTTTGTGTGTGTAATAAATTGTAAAAAGTATTTTATGTGTAATCTTGAAAGCATACGTGCAAACAGCACACCAGCAAACAAAAATGCCCCTGGATGCACAGCATACTGTTCTTTCTGGCCCTGTTTCCCCTTTACCCTAACAACACTGGTTCTGAATAGCCAGAGACACAACAGCAGGAGCCATCACCTCCAAAAAAAAGGAAGATACAGGGTATTACAGGAAATGGAGCAAACAGAGGCCAGAAGAAGCATTGCTGGAGTAGTCTACTTTTGCTGCTTGTGACCCCATGTCCCAGGCTCTGAAGGGCCTTGAGCCTTTCCGTGCCAAACCTGATACATCTCTTGAGTAGGCTGGTCCATGGCTCAGCCATCCCTTTCCTCATTCAGGTGCTTGCTGGCTTTCTTAGTAGAAAACACATGAATCCACCTGATAACACTTCTTTTGCAGTCCTGATGGACTTGTGACAACTGTCATTTTCTTCTCAAGGGCTTGGCCTGCTTGGGACACTCATTTGTGTGAGCCTAAAAACCAGCGAGCACAGGAGCTTCCTAGGGGAAACAGAATTTTCCTTTTTCTTCTTGAGGCTTGCTATGGAGGTATCTGTAGCTGCAGAGAGCTGACTCTGTGCCTGGGGGACACAGTGTGGGGGGTGGAACAGGATGGTCGGAGCACAGTAATTCTTTAAGGGTAAGTGAAAGCACCCACCAGTTAAAGCAGGCCATACTAGGTCCAAACATCCTCATGGATGAAGAGAGTGCAAAGTTGTGCAAACCCCTTTGTTTCCTTCCCTTTGGCACCCTGCAAAGCACAGCTCTCTTGGATGTAAAGATCAGCATTGCTTAGAAGAGACTTGTCTGAGCAGCCATATGCCTGGGCAGTTCAAAATAACTCTGCTACACCGCAGCAAACCTTGGCTGCACAGCCCTAAGGAATTGACTGAAGTAACCTTCCTCCAAAAAAGCAAAGCTACTCACAGGACTCGCAACAAGCCTCAGGAGGCCAGACAAGCAAGCTGCTTTGAAATGCAGCTGGTCTGACCCCTGACAAAGCTTCCTTGGAAAGGTTTCTCTGGTAATAGTGCAAGCACAACTGGCCTGCACAAGACTATCTCCCTGCCCTGGGCATGGGTATAGGGTAAGGGTAATGGCATGGCTTTATTAAAAATGGCAACACAGCCAAAGTAAAGGTGTCACAAGGCATTTTGCATTGCGAAAGTGAATGGTTGAATGAAGCCACCATGTGAGGGGAAAGGGTAAGCAGAAGAGGCTGAAATGGGCTGAGCAGCTAGGAAAAAAGACTGGGGAGTTGGATTTCCTGGTGCTGCTGGGAAGATGAGGTGATTTGGAGGTGGTAACAGCTGCATGGGAAAAGGGTCACCATTCTCCAGAGCCCCCAAGTAATTGCTCCCTCATATCTGGACTTCTTTCTTTTGCTTTCCAGAGCTTTTGCAATTGTCCTGCTGCTGATCGTAGGTTGCTTTGGGCCATTGCCTGCTTCATCTTTACTTCAAGCTGACCTTCACCACAACACTGCTGAACTCAGCCTAGCTATGGTTTAGGTGTTTGCACTTTCCCATCTTTAAGCACAGAACCACAGAGGAGGCTTCTCTCCGTCAGTCCCTATTCTGTCAAGGTTTCCCCTCAAAAAAGGGCAGTCTCTCCTTGCTTACCCCAAATCACATAGAACGTGCATCTTTACACGTGCACTTTTACCAAAGGCAGAGCTCTTGACAGGCCTGTGTCATTTAATTTGCCTTTTCCTAGCCTTAACTGAAGGTCTTTTCTAGGACAGGGCCAGAGAAGTTGCTTCCCACAGCTCTGCACCTGGCTGTTGTGCTTAAGAATATGCCTTTTTGCTGGTCAACTGCTTTCTTTTCTTGTCTGCTTTCTTTAACAGCTGACCTTTGATTTCTCTCTACGCCTTCAGGCAGGCAGAAATACCAAGCAAAACAGGAAAATGGTTTACATATAGTATGCATTAGAGAAATTGCAGACATCTTCCCTATTCACTGGACAGATGACCAAACCTTTATGTGAACCTATGGTCAAACAGGAACCGCAAGCTGCTCTGTTAGGGGTGGGGAGCGGGAAGATCTTTCAACAATGATCATAAGAAGAGAAGCAACAATGGGAATGCAGGGGGCAGGGGAGCAGAACAGAATATTTTGCCTCATGTCTAGACAAAGAAGGATTACAATCACTGAACATGAGTCCTCATGTTTTTAGAAAGGTGAAAGAACATGGCAAAATATGATGGTACTTGTTCAGGACCCTTGAAATAGAAGGAGTTCCCTGGCACCGTCAACAGTGATGTTATGTCTCAGGCCTATTCTGAGCACAGAGGTTGGTCTGAAAGCATTCAGAGTCTGCCTTAGGGCAGCCACATCCTGCCCTAAGCCTCAGGCACTGGTTTTCACTTGGATAATATGTGATATAGCTGCTAATGTTGATGTAACGGTGGGCTTCAGCTGCATCTTCCACCTCGGTGTGTACAGAGCCACTAATGCACATGAAGAAAGGGTCAATTCCTTTCTCAAGAAATGTAACCTAGGAAGATCCTGAAATTCCTCAGGCTCTGAGGCTCTTGATGCTTCAATTTCTCTGCCATCAGTGCTGCAGCCAGCCAGCTCCCAGCAGGGGCATTCCTGGGGAGGGAAGCAGTGAAGTGCCAAGTCAGAAGTAGGAGGGGGAGAAAAAAGGAAATGACGGGTATTTAAAAATACTCAACCCAGGAGGCACGAACCATGAACTGAAGAGAGAAGCCAGAAGAAACACAGGTATGGTTTGGAATATAAGGGAGAATGACAAATTACAGATGTTCCCCTCCAAGCCTATGGGTAGGTGAAAATCATGTCACTTCTGCTGTGATCACATAGGTTAGCGCTGGTGCATCACAGTGGTGGTATTGTTTTTCTAGAGTTGAGAAGAAGAGGAGTTCTGGAATACATCCACAAATTGGTACATCACTCTGTACCATGAAGCTATTAGATTCATGTCTGCAAAGAATACTCTTCTATTCTCTTTCTTGGTGCTAGCGTAGCCCCCATATCTGCAGTATCCTTCCAGCACTTAAAAATCATGGTAACTTTCTCCCTAATCCACAGAGTAAATGCCATACGTCAGCTGAACAGTGTATACTGCCATTAGCTTTTGTTGTAAAACTGTCACATGAAGTACTACTGAAGTAAAGCTTGTGTGAAGGCATTTTGTGCTGGCATCTGTGCACCATGAGGGCTGCTCTCTTGTTCGTTGTGAACATGGGTGAAGGATTCCTGCCTCCTCAATCACAGGGCTCCTTCAACTGGCTGAAAAGTTTGTATTTCTTGTAGTAAATAGGTATCTCTGAGGCTGGGCTTTCATGAGTTCCTGCAGTTGTGAACAGGTCTCACTGATTTGTGATTACATCGGATCGCTGAAGCTCTTGCCATCCCCAGCCACCCTCTGGGTTATTTTTAACTTGGATTGCTTCCCTGCCAGCGCTCAGCACAGCTCCACAAACAGCAGGGTTGGCACAAGTGAGGGAAAATTGCAGTCTGGGGCTGGTGGTAACAAACATCCAAAGAGCTCAGCAGTTCCTTGAGCTGGTATTGCCACCGTGCAATCTGCAGTGTGAAACAGCAACCCTGGGGGAGCAGCGAGTTAAGAGAAAGCAGAACAAAGGCATTAAACAGAAATGTACCTTTTTTTGCACGCAAATATTTCCAGAGGAGGACAGGCTTATGAATCTTTTCTTTTCCAAATGTACATTACACAGCTGGTATCAGTGCTCATCTCTTGCTAAGTACCACTGAGGAGTGGAGCTGCCAGGTTTGTACTATCCCACTGAAGTTATGGTTCCACTTGCTTCTCTGTCAAAAGCAGCATGAGTGTCCCTCATCCCCTCCTCTGTGTGTCCTTGGGGTCGTTTACTCCGGTGCTCTGCTCACTGTGCCAGTGCAACCGTGTGTGCAACTGCTTTATGATACAGATTGGAAAGTTTCAGTGGCTGAAGAGTAATAGTCCCCCAGTCTAGCTTTGGTTATTTTTAGCCGGATTAGTTCCTGATTCAATCCACTCTGCAGACACACAAACAGCTGTGTCAGTATGAGAGGCAAAAACTGTTTGAGGGAAGGGGAGGAGAGGCTTGGACTCGTTAATCATCACTGGTACCAAACAGGAAACCGCAATCATGAATGATTGCTTTAAATGCCCAGCAGCATTAAACTTCTCTACAGCCACCTGTCTTACTCCTTATGCAAGAAACAAGGCCTAAAGAACTTCACAACTCTGTGCCACAGAAACAAAATGGCATTGTGCCTGGTTTAGCTGCATCTTTATCAGTAGTGGATCAAGGGAGGCTGAATGCAGAGAGCCTAAACAGGTCCTCTGGTACGTGTAGTAGTGAGGGTTCTTTGTAGCTTGCTTATCTGCTTGTAGTTTTGCCAGCCTGTGCAGTTAAATGTCAAGTCCTGCAGAGATCAAAGTTTGCCATTTTAGTAGTCTGGACACCACCCGTGAGCAGTTAATGAGAAATGTGCAAAATGTGTTTAGAAAATGCTCTAGAGATGATCTGCTGGCGTATGAAAGCAACGTGTGTTTTGCTTGGAAATGCTCCAAGTGCTGCAGCACAAAAAACAAGTGGCACATTCTCTGCTTTGCAAAGCAGTGGTTTCACTTTGTGCCCTGGGACTCAGGGTAACCCCGACTGCTTCAGCCTCTCCTCCTGCTCCCTTCCTCCGTCTAGTCCACACTTACAGGTTGGGTAAACAAAGTAGAGTCCTCACTGAGCTGTGGCAGCTTGGCTTTGTCTCACGTGTTGTTGCCCTGACCTGAAAGTTTTTCTTGGCACAAGGTGTTTGATGTAACATGGATAGATTTTGGTTTTCACTGTCTCCTTCCCTGAGGCTTTTGCTGCTGGGATGCTCTCCCCTACTTCCTTTTGTCCTTCCCCAGTGCTGTGCTCTGACAGCCAGCAAAGGGAAGGGGAGTCGGGGCTGATTTCCTCCTGTGTTTAGGGGACCATTACCCAGGAGTTACCTTGCCTTCTGTGGGAAAAGCATCTTCTCTTTGTGTTCAGAGTAGTGGGTTAAAACCAGAGAGCTGGTACATCCTCCAGCACCTAGCAGTGGGAACTTAATTAGGGAAAGGAAGGTCCCATGTCTGGACATCTGTCCCCTGCAGCCTCCTTTCCCCAGCAAGGAAGACTGTCTGAAGCAGGAGGACCAAGTGCCTCCCCTTGCACAGGCCTGGCTAAGGAGACAGGGGGGGAGAGCAGCCAGAGCTGCAGTAGGATGGGAGATCCCAGGGGCGTGGAATAGAGAACGAGAAAGAGGAAAGAGAGCGATGGGAGGGGTTGCTGCACTGGTAATTTCCCAGGGGAAAACACAGTTTAGGATAAATTTGTTACAAATACAAGAAGCTTAATTAAGAAGCTATTAATTAATAAAGAGGCAGAGACTGCAATAAAAAAGGAGGGAAAATATTTCACTGCAAAATGCTGAGGGAAAAATAAAAAGCTGCCTGAACCTGTGGATAACTGGCTAGCTGAAAAAGTTCACATAAACATCGTCCAGCTGGCTGGACAAAAATGCGCATCGCTCTCAGCTTATCTGAAGTAAAGCAAAAATACACTGTCTTTGGCTGTCCTTGTTACACAGTAACAGGAAGATTTCGGTGGGAAAAGAATGTTGCAGGTGGGAACAGATAACTACAGAAGAGAAACTAGGGGCGGGCTTGGTAGTTAGGCAACTAACCCATAATGAGCTTAACTTTTGTAATATGTATGAGCTAATTATAACAAGGCATAAAAGGTGACTGTAAGGTACAATAAATGAAATCTGCTGATCACTCATATTGAGTGACTGTGTCTTCCCTCCATCGCGACATGAACCTAAGCATGTGTCCAGAGCTGGGCTCTATGGACAAAGATGCTAATTCTGTACTATTTAATTGTACTACATCAAAATCCACAACAGAAAAAAAGCATTTAAATTCCAGTTACCCAGCCTTTGCTGACACATCATATAGTGGTCAAATAATATGCCTGAGACACATGGTAAATACTGACCACTACCAAAAGACAGTAGTTCTGAAGCATAATTTAAAGATGGGAAGTATAATTAACAATATAAAGTTTTATTCAGAAACCAAAAATCTGCTTAGTCAATTAAAATCCTTACGAGGGTATATGACATGCTCCTCATATAGGGTGCCTGAGCAATTGCTGCTGTGGGCAGGAATGATGGGGATATCCACAGATGATGACTTTGCTCCATCCAAAGACACAAGTACAGAAAGGATTTTTAGAATCATGGAATGGTTTGGGCTGGAAGGGACCTTTAAAGGCCATCTAGTCCAACCCCGCTGCAATAAGCAAGGACACCTTCCACCAGATCAGGTTGCTCAGAGCCTCCTTCAACCTGACCTTGAATGTTTCCAGGGATGGGGTATCCACCACCTCTCTGGGCAACCTCTTCTAGTGTTTCACCACCATTTCATGCAACTGTAGCGACTTCTGCCTAGATTCCAGCCAAAATAATACATAAAGTTGTCGGCCAAAGAAGAAATGCCACAGCAATGATGGTTCAGCAAAACACCTGACCTCCTACAGCATTTGCTGCAGAAAAAAAGGATATGCAAAAATCACTGATTTCATCTGCTGTCAAGAAAAAAGTTTCTCAGGAAGATAATGAGAAAATTATGAGGAATATTGACATGTTATCTCTTTAGAAATGTAGCCTGTCTCTTGGGAGAGTAGTCTTGCGGGAAGCACAGGCGTAGCAGGAATGCTACTGTTTGCCAGGGGACTGGCTGCTGCGAGGCTTGGCTGGGCAGAACCAGCAGGGAAATGTGCTAAGAGAGCGGTCACAGGTACGTGGGGGAAACCAGAGCAAAGACAAAGCAGAAAAGTGGCAGGGCAATTGTTTGGGGTCTGGACTGACTGCAGGCACCAATGCGAAAGGCATCCAAGGTGATCACCTGGTTTTTAGGTGATTTATTATGGATTTAGCACGCATAAAAAGGGATTAAAAGGGAAAACATGAGGCATCTTTTTGTTTCATACACCGACATTTCTGAAGGTGGAACTCTATGGTGCAATCGCTCTGGCAGCAAGCGGTTCTGTCCTTACCTAACCCCAACCAATCCTTCCTACCTCCAAGCAACAGCACATCAGCATCCATTCCTTCCCCAACTTCTTCAACAAAGAACTTTTACAACAGGGCAGTTACACCGGCCATTGAGTACCTGTAACTAAGAGGGCACTCAGCTGTGGTATGTGGCAGAGGGATGTGAGGAGAAGGATGAAACTGGAAAAGGGAACCTCTTAAACCACAGAAGAATTTGTAACCTGGAGCCACAGCCCCCCTGTTGCACATACTAAAAAGAAAGGAGAGCAAAATGGTACCAAGAACCAGGCTGACTGACTGACTGACAAAGCTCAGAGTTACTTTCAGACCAGAGGAAACAAATTGAGTATGTTCATTCACCTCCATGGAGGGCCTCTGAAAGGTTCAGGTGCTGTTAAAGCCACAGAGGAGGATCCATCAATTCATTTACCTGCAGGAGAAAGCAGACTGGCTGAATCCTGCAAGTTTTCCTAGGGAATGCACTGAGTCTAGTAAAACCCTGTTTAGTTTTAACTTTTCATGTATCCTATCAATTTGAAATAAAGATTTAAAATTTGAAAAATTTGAAAAGAAATTTGATTTAAACAAAGTCATGGTTAGGAGTCACACTTAAAAACATACCTTACTAGCCTAAGGCTGTATCTGTTCTTCCAAAAAAAAAATAAAAAATTGGCTGGTGCCAGAAATACGTGGCAGCTAGCCTTTTTCCTTGCTGTGCCGGTATGTGCGCAGCATGCTGCTCACCATATTTTCCAACAGACTGTCATCTTCCAGCACAGACAAGAAACTGCAGAGACCCGTGACTTTTCTCAGGGATCGCCAAGGTCAAACAACTGATCTCCCACATTCATGTGAAGTCGTTCAGAAACTGTAGATGAAGAATTTTCTCTTCCTTGGGTAGGGTTTTTTGACTCACACAGGTATTTTGTGGCTTCTAATGACTATGTGGGCTCATTCTGTAGCTTTTCCTGAGTGTTCTGGAGTCATTACAGGAGACCTAATGAAGCCCTGTTAAAACAAAGTTGAAGTCTAATGGGTTAGGTAGAGTTGCATATGGAGACTCTTGCAGACCCAGTGTCGGCCACCAGTACCACACAGCTTTCTGATGAAGTCTCAGCGACCTTGCTGCAATATCCCTCGTGTGGCCTTCTCCAGTATTGCACAGGTCAAAAGCTGGAACATCATCCGGTACCTGGCGGAGAAAATGTAACATTCTACCAGGTTTAGATTACCAAAGCAGAACTGGGGTGGAGAGCATTTTTAAAACCAAAGGGGGGAACCTCCCAACCCCCCCGACCCCCCCCCACCCCCCCACCCCCAACCAGCATAGAATCAAAATCATAGAATCATTTAGGTTGGAAAAGACCTTTAAGATCATTGAGTCCAACCATAAATCATCTTCGTTTGCATAGTGCATTTGGGTCTGTTTTCCAGACAGCGTGTGAAACTTCAAAAGACTATGCAGGAGGTAGGTTTGAGGTTTTGCACCAGCAAAGTCCAGTCTCTGAAACTGTGGACACAGCCACAGGAAATGAAAAAGCTGTGCAAATACTGGCTTTCTTGATCTCAGAATTATATTCAGGGTTGACAAGCAGCAAGGGGCAAAAAAACCCGAAACAACCCAAAAGAATTAAATAAAAAGGGAAGAAAACTGGCTAGGAAGCTCCATAGGATTAGAAGTCGTTTAATTTAAAAGGGATCCAATGTGTACTCTTTATAAAACTATATTCTGAGCTGAAGAACTGTGTCTAAATTCCTCTGCCAATACTACCTCTACTAGGATTACTGAGTCGTTAACATTCATTAATAAATCATGTACAACATTTAGATAAAGCAATGCTACCTAAACCAAATAATAAACAAATACAGGGAAAAGATGCCCTTGCACATAAACTTCCATTTCAGCTGTAAATATCACATTTTCCTTTGCAGACAAACAGCTTGTAGACTTCTTCTGAAAGCAGAAAACCCTTAAAAACAAGTATTTTAAAAGTTTCATAATTACAAAGTCAATAGTTAAAGGAGTGAAAGCTCAGCTTTGTATGTTACGCATTATTATTATCATTGTGGGTAACACCTGATCTAAGAAGATTTTTATCAAATCTAGAGTTCAGAGTTTAAATACGGATGATCCATTTCACACTGCAAGAGTCTCAACCCACCATAATACACATATTTCATTACTTGACTGCATTAGGTACAGTCAATTGAGAAAAATACAAAAGAAACCACAGTGAATTATCCGTATCATTAAGACACAAAATTAAAAACAGAAGAAAGTGTTCCCGCCCCTGCCCCACAATATAAATGAGAAATGTTGCACATGATACTACTGTAAAACCAGCCACCACAAAACTCAGTTCAGAATGCTCCTTCCTCTTTCACAGATAAAACATTTGAGAATGGGCTATTGCATTGTTTTCTAATTCCATATTTATACATTTACATTTATAGTAATATGTATTATAATCAGATATGTATATTTACATGGAGGCATTTCTTTGTAAATTAATATCTTTATTCAAGAATTTTTAAAAGCCTTTACAATTTTCAAATTCTTACACATACAGGTTTTCTACACAAGCAAGAAGAAATACAAGAAAAGGTGTAACCACAGGGACATGCTTTGCCTAGAAGAAATACAGAGCCCTGGATGATACACGTCATCACAGCAACCCATCTCCTGCATAGTCGTTTGAAGTTTCACAACTCCAGTTCAAATTAAACACCAATGACATGACTCATTCTTACAATGAATTTCACTGCAAATAATTGTAAAAAGCATATTTAACACCATGACTCAGTACGCAAAATATCTTCTGCTCCTCCAGGCTAAAGCTTGCTCTGCCCCACACCTACCTCCAGAAAAGGCTAAGTGTCAGTGCAGCCAATAAATGGCCCCACAGCCTCATAATGAGGCTTCTGACACTCATTTTTCCCAAAGATTAATGTTTGAACTAGTGAAGGGACCAGGATGATTTGTTATCAGTACTTGCAACAAGGAAAGCACCTCCAAATATATTATGTTTTAAAATAGCATCCCATATCCTGCAAAATAGAAGTTATCCCAAATACACTCCAAATTTTCCATTTTTAAAGCCTTTGACTTGGGGTGTGTATGTGTAGGTGTGTGTGTGTGTTAAAACAAGTACTAAGGAAACTATGAAAGGTCACAAAGAAAAGCAAAGATCTATTATTAGGCTTGCATGTACTATACAGCAGTTGACCAATACACTGGAAATTTTCAGGGGGTCTGGAACTGAGAAAAAAATATTACAACCACTTATGGCACTGAGGTCAAAATCAAGGAAAAGATGACAGACCATACTGTTATCAAATCTTTAATTCCTGGGAGTCCCAAGTGGTCAGCATTACATAAAACATTTATTAAAAATGAATGCCATACCAAGAATAACTTGCATGTATTATGTAAAATATTTATTGAAGATGAATGCCATTCCATGAATAGCTTGCATGCTGCTTAGTTTGAGCAACAACAATGCATTTATCCATTGTAAATGAAGTTCTGTCTTCTACCCAACGAAATGCCCTTTATACCTCAGTCTATAACCCTTTTCACCAGTAAAGTTTATTATAAACACATTTTATACAGCCACATTCTATACAATATATACTTTAAAATATAGCTATCATAAAAATACCTATAAAAAAGAACAATGAATGCAGCTCATCAGTAGCTCTTGACAAGGGCTCGGTGGGAGAGGAAGCAGATACAGTACAGAGAATAAAATGTCTGTGATGAAGAACTTCTAAACCTGACCTATGGCTGGGAGACAACCATGTTTACACAGGAACATGAATTGGAGTTCAGGCCTATGTTCCTCCAGGTTAAACCACTTCCCACATTGCTCCTTGCATGATCCTATGCTGACTGAATAAGCAAGAAGAAAGCAAGCAAGAAGACAGACAATGCAACACCAAGCTCTTGACACCTTCAGAGGGGCAGGAGCAATAGCACATCAACCCTACATGCTTATTTCAAAATGCAGTGGCTGCCAATCTCCTGTTGCATGTGCTGCTCTGGTGCAGAAGGGGTCTAGAAGAAAAACTGACACAACTGAAAAAAATCATCCTTAACTTTCACAGACAGATATCTTTACATTAGGGGACCATTTCTGAAGCTAGGTCCCATCTTCAAGGCTTCCTTAGCTATACTGAAGGGTTAGAAATGCAACTTAACAACCACAGTCCTGCTTGGATCATTGGGTGTAATAAAAAAATTATTTATTCCACCACTTCCCACCTTCCATACATAAACCCTTCTCTGACAAGCTCCTCTGCCATCTTATGCACATAGATTTGGAGCCTACAACAGTACGTACACACACACTTGCATACACACACATAAAATCTATAACAGTATATGCCTATATAGTATAATATCCAATATATGAATATGATATTGGATAGTCTATCCAAGAAATTAATCTGCCTTTTTGTATATACACTGTGATTCCTACAGTTAATGAACCTGCAGCTATGCATACACAAATTCCCATCCCCTCTAATTGAACAAACCTGCTTTTAACAGAAACCGCATCATCTGTGTTTCCTGACTACATTGTTTCAGATTCTGACTTGCTCATCCTTTTCGCCTCTGGGCTTCTGTCTTCTTTGGTCTTAATACTTCATCATTTCTGTTCCGCACATCCCTTCCAGAAGACAAACTACAGAATCACAGGAGTGAAACTGCTGATTTTTTGAAACATCAGCTCTCACAGAAAGATATCTTATCAGCACATCCCCATCTTCAGCAAAGATTAACTCTGTATTTAAAATGAAAATAATTAAAAAATATTACTTAAAAGCAAGATATTTTGCATTTAACAAACAGAGAATAAATCATCAAACAAAAGAAGAAAAGCCCCTTATTCAAATATTCAGAAGCATTTCTAGGGCATGATTCACCTCCTTCTCAGGTAGACATTGAAAGTATGTTGATGAATCACCGTCTAACAGTGTCCATTTCTCTCCAGTGACTGAAGGAAGCCCAGACCATAACTCAGATGGAGACACCCATACAGCAGCTATTGAGATGCGGGCAGACAAAAACCAGCCTTAGCCTTCACCCAGATTGCCTGTCTCAAATGCACCCCAACTTCTGCAGGAACTACCCTGCAGAAGCAGGTCCTTGATGGAAGGGGAGCAAAAGCTCTGCCTCGTGCCTTTGGTTGCTTGCCCAGCCTTCTCCAGCTTTCTCAGGAAAAGCTTTCAATGAGAGCTGCTGCAGCAAGGAGGCAGAGCTCTTCTGTCCCACTCCTCCTCCCAAGAACCAAAAGGTTTTGAAGTGGGAAAAGAGAATTAAAAATTGTTTTCCTGCTCCGTCTTCCCTGTGAATACAGTGTCAGTCTGCTCATCCTAGGTTTTCTTTCCACTTATATATACTCAGAATGAGACAGAAGTTTGAAAATTAGAAGACAGCTCAAAAGCTCTGTCTTTATTAAAATACATATTTTCAGATTTGGGGGTCAATTTCATGATGTATTTTTGACAGGCTAATGGAGGTTTTTTTCTGTAGTTTCTTAAGGAAATAAGGCTATTTTATCGCACTGTCAGCCCCCCATTAGCCACTTAGGAACCAAGTGGCTCATTTCAATCGAATTTAACATGCACGTAGAGGAATCAAAGACGAGCTTGCTCCTATAGCCAGAGATCAGCAGCTGGGTACCGCATAGAGCTTTACTGGCACCCTCACGGGAGGATCAGCAGGCAGAGACTGGCCCTTATCCATGTTCTTTGGCAGTTTATGTAATATCTTGTCCAGGCAGCAGGTCAAAATATTTGGTTTAGGGACACTGAATCAGTTGGGAACGTGGGAGGGACATAAGGATGATTGGGGGGGAAAGGGCTGCTGGGAAGAGGGAGCACTAATAAACTTCTCTTCTTCAGGCTGAAATAACCAACAGCAGAATGTGCCGCTTTTGTAATACATTATTAATGGGAATATTGGTAATAATGAGCTAACTATATACTGTTTGGGGTCTTTAGACTGTAAGGGTTTGGTTGTGTAACACTGCACATGACCAGGATTTCCACCACTGTCTACGAAGTAGCTGGTACAAGGGCTGTCCAAGAGCCAAATGTGGGGATAGATAACTCCAACCGAGCCTGGAAGCTGGTGCTCCTAAATGGCGGAGAGGACTTATAGCTGTTTTTTGGAAGCCCTTCCTTTCTAGGAGTTCCTGGAATGCTTGCAGCCCATAGAACGTGGGGACCTCTGTCTCCTAGGAGAATTTCCCAAACAGCTTACCAGAAATTAATCAGTAATTAACTTCTCCCGTTAAGAAAGGCTGAGAGAGTTTTGGTTGTTCGGCCTGGAGAGGAGAAGGCTCCTGGGAGACCTTATTGTGGCCTTTCAATATCTAAAGTGGGCTTGTAAGAAAGACTGAGAGAGACTTTTTGCCACTATAATGACAGGACAAGGGGCAACAGTTTTAAACTGAAAGAGGGTAGGTTTAGATCAGACATAATGAAGAATTTTTTTATAATGAGGGTGGTGAGGCACTGGCACAGGTTGCCCAGAGGAGCTGTGGATGCCCCATGCCTGGCAGCGTTCCAGGCCAGGCTGGATGGGGCTTGGAGCAACCTGACCTCGTGGAAGTTGTCACTGCCCGTGGCAAGGAGGTTTGGAACTAGATGATCTTTGAAGGTCCCTTCTGACCCCAACCATTCTGTGATCCTATGATCAGAGAGCACCTGAGGAGAGAGCTGGTGATTTTCCTGAACCTGTGAATTCAGGACAAACCCCAGGAAGGGAGGGCGCCGGTTTCCTGGCAGGGCTGGGAGGTGAGGGGAGTGAACTGCACATGCCGGTTCCTGCGCTCGGCAGGGCCTGGGGGCCTGGCACCCAGCTCCCAGCACCTGGCCCGGCAGGGCCCCGCGCCCACGCAGCACCATCGCTGGGCCCAGCAAGCGCCACAGCCAAGCCCCAGCGCGGGGCGGCCAGCGGGGCTGGGGAAGGGGCGCCTGGGCTGGGGGCTTTGGGGCGGCAGCACACAGCCAGGGAGACGCGAGGAGCCACCACTGAAACCAGGCAGGGGAACCGCAACTGCCCAGCTGGTCCGGCTGGAGGATGGACACAGGAGCACATCTGTGGAGATAAGAGGTTTGGAAAACAGTCTCTGGGAGGAAGCAGGGGAACTGGGTTTGTTGCGTCTAGGGAAGGCTGGAAGGAGGGCAGGACACGGTAATGCAGTTGCAGTGCATGAGAGGTTGGTATTAAGAAAGGCAGCAATTACATTACTGGAAGGACAAAGATAAGATCTAATTGGCTTAATTTTCAGGAATGAAAAGAAGAAAGGAAAAAAGAAAAAGGCTAGATGTTGCAAAAACTTTCTCTGGGTAAGGCAGTGCTGGAATAGATTACTTAGGGAGGTTGTGAAACCCACTTCACCAGAAGTTGTAAGAAGTTAACCAAATGTCACTGTGCTCTCTCAGCAGAGGATGGACTGCCATGCCATATCTCAGCTTTTGGAAAGCAAAAGTCCCTCTAATCTTTTCAAAAGATAAAATTTAAAACCCTCTAATTTTACTACTACAAATGCAAGCATTTACATTCAAAATATAATTTGGATAGCAGACTTTGATCTTTCCTCTCAAAGAAATCAGCTCGCAATTCTTGAGCAGGTAAATGCTGGCAAGATCTTTTAGCACTATTTCTCTCATACAAGTTACCTCATCCCACCTCTGTCCTGCTACCAACCTTTCTCCTGTTACCTCCTGCTCCCATGCAGTGACCTGCAGTGTGGTGTCCTGCAGAGAGGCGCCGGCCACTTCTGTGTTCTTTGGGGCACTTCTATTCCTTCTGAAATGCTTGCGGGCTGGGCTGATCTCACAGCGCGATTATACAGTCACCTCTCATCATCTGAGGTTATGGGGCCATAGGATACCTCAGGCACTGGAAAAAAAACAGATCATATGGTTCTTTGGGGACCCACTGTAGAGCAGAATACTCCCAACATATAGAGTATACTGAGGCATGCAGACCTTCCCAGTCCCTCAGGAGATGTTAAGTCTATCAGGACATCTTAGCTCCAGTACCTCAAGGACATTACTTAAAGGACATTACTACATTACCTAAAGCTAGGGAGGTTTTCTTGAGATGCTGCATGGGTGTCTAATGTTAATCATCTGATCAGATGCTGCATTCAGTCCAGCCTTTCGCCCCAAAATGGTCCTACTACCAATAACTCCAATAAGCTTGGCCAGCCAACCAGCTAATGCTAATGGCACAGCTGGTTAGGGCTATGTGCTGGCTGGGCAGTTTGCTGGCAGTCCCTGGACAATACTAAGAGGTGTTCCTCAGATCATCCCATGCAGAGAAATGTAAACTACCCCGACACTGCCAAATGATTTCCTCTGTTTGGAAGTATGCTGCAGTGACACTGGAATATCTAAACAGGCTTGGTAGAACTTCATGACTGGGTTATAGTGATTTGGGTGATTTGGTGAGACACTTGTCTCACCAGTGCTTTGACATCCACATGGCTTGTGAGTTCAGGCACAGCGCTGCATGAAAACATAGGTAGCCCACATCTGCTGGGCACACAAGATAAAAGATCCTCTGGGAGATGGAAATTTTGGGGAGTATGATGCAGGTTATACACAAGGCTCCAGCCTCAGGACCAGCGCAGGATCAGCAGTGATGATGCTGATCCACAGCTTATAAGCCTTGCTGGGTCTGATCTGACTCTGTGGGGAGTCATCCAGGTGCCTCTGCAGTTGTTCCTTGAAACGTCTGACTCCATCAGGGCACATTAGCTTGGGCTCTTCACCATGTGCTTCCAGACACAAGCTGGCCCTGAAACAATCTAGGCATATTCCTACTTATAAACTCTAGGAGGATAAGACAGGCGTTCTCAGAGTCAGCTCTGGTACCTCTGAACTTCAGGGGTAGCGTATCTACACACTGGATAAGCTGCCTCAACATATCACAGGTAGCTTATTTCATTAGCACTGAAAGATAATTTTGAGTGTTCAAAGTCATGTGCAGATACTATCTACTGAGGACATCATGTCTTTGGAAAACAGACTGTAGAGTAAGATTTATCATTGTTTTATGATGAAGATACCAGCCTAGAAAGAGGCAAGCACACTGGTCAAGGACTCTGGAAGTATGTGTCCAGTTCTTAGGTCTGCTTTTTATCTGCTTCTGGCCTGATGGGCTGTTTTGTGCAAATCTCTTCACCCACCACCATCTTCACCATCTTGGTCCTCTCCACTTGTATGACTGTGGCATGCACCTGTTAGTGAGAGGCACTATATAAAACAGAGCTATAATGATGAAGGCTGTAAGAGAACTGGTGGCAGATGGAAGATGAGAAACCATGAATTCCAGGCTGCAAGTTGTCAACCAAGAAACTCTTCATCTGAAGAACTGGTTCACGGATTTGACTCCTATAAATGCTGTTCTTCATGTGGTGTTTGGAGGAATAATCATATCTGCTGAGTTTTTCTCCCCCTCTATTCCAGCTGATGATGACATTGCCCCAGCTGAAAATAAGGAGGCACATCATCTAAAAATTCATATGAAAATGGACACACTTTGACCTTTACACTCACCAACAGAGAGCCCAGGTGGGAGAGAAACTCCTTAAGTGCTGTGACTTCAGAAAGGATTTTGATGGGAATTCTGACCTGACCCAGCATCAGCTGGTTCACACCAGAGAGTAGTGTGATCTGTGTGCTCCTTGTAGGAAGAGCTGGAGCCAGGATTCATCCCTTCCTCAGCATCAATGAACCCACCTCAGCAAGAAATCAACACCTGAATGCAGCATGGTCACTGTGAGTCCTGCAGGGCAGGCATTCACTCCTGCACCACAGACGGAATAAAGGCAAAGATATCCAAGACACTGTTGGGAGCCTTGCAGGGAATATGAGAAACAACCCCAAACACTATAGAGGACAATCTGACAATGCTCCAGTGCAGCGGGGGTAACAGTCAGACATGAGTACCCTAGTAAGATGATGGAGCCTGGGAGGTCCTGTTGGTTTTGTGAGAATCACTAATGAAGGAGGAGGAGGTCTACAGAAGGGGGAACCTTGAAGCGGTGAGAGAGAAAGAGAAGAGGTAAAAAAAGGAGCAGGGTGAGTAGAGTCAGCAGGACAGCAAACAGTATCTTTGGGGTATTGAGAGCTATCTGGGTGCTGTGTTGGTACTTAACTTGGGCACCTGAAGCACCTGCCCAACAAAGAAAGAAGGTAACTTTATGCTTGGTTTTTTTGTGAAGCATGGTGCAACATATTCTAGAGTTATGAATCATTATTTGCACTTCATTAGTCACTGTTAGCTGCAGCCTGGAAGTACTTCAGATCATAGACTACACAAGACCTTACAGGGTTTGTTTCCCTCACCTTCTGTCCCTTGACAGAAATCAAACTTCTAGATCTCATATCCACCAACTTACAGTTGTAACAAGCTAACCTTTAAACAACTCTTTGATCTTTGTTTCTTTATTCTCTCAGATGTTTTGGGGACTGCAACTTACTTGTCCCAGGAGATGTGAAAATTTCAGAAGAGACAGAAGAAACTCTCACTGTGACAAATGCACTGTGAGCACAGGACAAGGATGTGGTTCCTACCTCAGCCCGTTGACAGTCTAAGCCTCCAAGGGAATGTAGCAAAGTTTTTTTCTAAGGTAGAAAACCTACTCTTCTTATAGAGTCATTCTGCTTTTATGTTTTACTTGCAGCATTATTCTTGTGCCACTCTTAATTAAATGCAAAGAAAACTATAAATATCACACAGTGTGAATCACAAAAAAGGCCCTTTTTGTGTGTTACAGACAAAAGCTTACTTCACGAAAAATGTGCCTTTGCTCATACAAAACAATCCTGCTTCAGTCTGCCCTTCCAACAATAGCATCATAGCTCCAGACAAACAATACGCGTTCCCCACCCCTGTGTGGATGGTCATATTTCTCAGCAAGCTCACATCGATCTTTACAACCCATCATATGGGAAAGGTTTCATTTTCCGTGAGTGAGGGGCATGGGGAATCTTCTCCTGGTACAAAACAGGCCAACACTGCAGAGGTGATTTCAGGAACACGTGCTCTCTTTCCTGTTATTAAATCTGTGGGCCATCATAAGATTCATGTTAAGTTGAGGGCCATCAGGAAAGCCACCGTGGGTGGCCTAGGTGGGTTTTGGTCTTGCGTTACCATGGACCAGAAAAGAACATGCATTTTCGAGGCCTAACAAGGTCACTGTTGTTAAGGATCTGAAACTACATGGGAGTTGGGTTACAACAAGGGTTTGGGACCAAACCCACAGAAGATGTCTGTGACCAGGGCTGCACTCTCCAGGTAGACTCTGTCAGGTTATGTTATCCTGGGCCAACACGGTGCAGGTGTTTTGGAGAACCATAGCATTAACATTATTGCAATTTTTGGAGGAGGGTGAGGGTTCACTGACGTATGGTTAGGACTGGATGTTGAGGATGGCAGGGTGGGGTGGAAGATAAAGGGCCAACCTTGGCCCTGCTTCTGCAGGGTAGGGGAGGAATAGGGATCAGGCAAAACCCAGAGGAGAAGGGTTTCTCCTGTTGCTGTTAGGAATGGGAGAAATAACTGTTGCGCTACAGGAGAGGGTATCCCAAGCAGTAGGATTTGCTTCCTGTGCCCAGCAACCCCTCTCTGTCCAGGCAAAGACTAGGGACTGTTTCTCTGGGCTAAAGCTGATCTCCACCATCTGCAGACCTGGAGTAAGCAGCCAGTCTGCAGCCCCACACATCTCCCTGCTGATGACAGCCAGCTTGGCTTGTGTGTCTTGAGCTGAGCGAGGGGCTCTCGTCTCCTTCTGTGGTTAAAAATCACAAAGATTTTACTTTTTAAAAGCTGAAACTGTAGTCAAACAGTAGATCTTTCTGGAACACTCTCACAGAAAGCCTTAATAGTATGTTGTTAGGGCAACTGCTTGCTCGAGCCTAGCAAAAAATATCCGAGGGAAGAAAAGGCAAGTTGATTTTTAAACTTGCTGGTGTGACACTGTATAGACTTCACGGGTGTACAGGAGCACGTGTAACAGTATGGTGTTTGTGTCGATGTTCTCTCACCTGGACGCAGCCAGGAGGCAGAGCCAGGAGCAGCTTCCCAACAGGGGGCACTACGTTATTACACATACAGCCTTGGCGCGCTCCACCTCATGCAAGGACTCCTCTCATGCAGACACTGAACGTGGAGGAAGGCACATTTCAGCATTCTTTGTCCTCCTCTGCAAAAACTAAGCTGATGAAAAATTACTACGTGTATCTCATTTAAAGTCACACTGTTATGTGCAATTACATCCGCCAAAAAAAGCCAAAACAAACCCCCAAACCCTACATCCAGGTTGCAGGGAGAATTCTGAATTTCCGGGCTTTTAAATGCTTGATTTCACAGCCATTCAAGAGTATCTTAATATAAGCCAGGGACTTTTGTATGCAATTTGTTAATTAACAGGGAATCACCTTTACTGGGGCATGGGACAGATTAATTTGCTTGTGGGCTGGATTTTGTGTCTGGCCAACAAGAGGAAGGAAAGTGAAGGGCTGATCTGAGTCATTACTGCTGACCTAATACCACAAGCAACAACACCTAGATGGACATTATCGTATGAGGATCTCAACTAGGAAGAAGTAGCTTCCTAGCACAGTGGTTTCCAAGTGAGCAGGGATGGGCAGGATGGGGTTGGGGCAGAGGCAGCACTGCTGATTTGAGCACAGGTGAAAGCTTCTGAATGTCATCTTCCCACCTGTGCTGCACACGCCAAGGTGCTGCAGCTGCCTGCATGGGTAAAAACCTGCACACCTGTGTGCAGTGCTTTCTGTATCCAGCTCCTACACAGCAAGATCCTCCCTTTCAGGTTGAACCAGAGGACTATTTGGCAAGCCCCTCGAAGGCAGCATGCTTCTCCTTTCATTTTTGCTCTCCATGCTCAATTTTCCTGAGGTCCTAACTTCAGTTCACTGTTTGAGCAGCTCTGGACTAGAATTTGCCTGTTGTGGTGTGGCTTTGTCCATATTCTACCTGTTCCTTACAGTAATTTATTATTGAAGCTCACAGTTGAGCAGAAAGCCTGAAGAAATGACCACAGGATAACTGGCCTACCTGAATCTGAAGAGCACAGAAAGGACAAATGAAGTTTTCTAGTTATTCTGGCAGTGAATTGATTTATTTGTTGTCAACATCCTTTCTACAGAAGGCTTTGAGTGTCATACACACACTCCTAACTTAAGTTATTGCTGTGAACACCCACACATATGAGAAAAGTGCAGAGGAAGACTCTGCTTGAGTTCTTTCCTTGGCAAATGGAGTGCAAGTATTTTAAGAGTCCCAGTAGCTGCCTTCTGGGCTTCTCAAAGGATGCTGGGGGAAGAGAAAAGGAGAGAATAGCTATGTCACCAATCCTCTCTATTTAGGCCTTTTCCAGCTTCTAAAGAAGGGGTGGAAATATCGGTGTGTGAGGCCAAGGTAAAGGACAAGGCTGTTAAGAGACTCCAGTCCACTGCATGTGTATATACATGCATGTATATACATCTGCATGTGTATATGAAAGATGCATGTATGGAGTGGACTGGAAAAGAATTTACTGCACCAAGACATAAGATTAGGACTCTGGTTCAGGTTTGCACAAGGTTTTAGGTGCTTCTAATTCAAACAGTTATTTTCTGTGCACCTGCCCTCCCTGCCCCGCTGCTGCCACCGTGCAGGAAGGACAGTTGGACACAACACCGGCAAATTCCCGTTTGCCTGTCTGCTGATGCTGATCTCCACTGACTTCCACCATTCCAAAAGGCCAAGTTCACAGGCCATCCATCCTGCCAGTCCGCAGGGAGAATCTGATTCTTAAACAGCCATAGGATCAAGAGCGCTGCAGGAGTAAAAAGAAGAAACAGTACCTTTAAAATATTAAGGCTATGAATTAGTCGTGTAGCCTGAGCTCTAGATGGAGCCCCAGAAGAGCATGTAAGAGCAAAGCTGTGAGCAAATTAGTCTCCTGTTCAGGGGAGGCAATACTCAAGATGGGACTCTTAAGAACTGCATCCCACTCAGACAGCTGCAGAGGCATCGCAGCAGCCTCACTGCCTGGACCAGACTTTACAACGTCCTCAGGAAGCTGCTGCTCCCCTGCACTGCAGCCCACAATGTTCTCAGGTGTTCTCGCAGATCTTTGAAGGCTGTATGTATCTATCTGAGATCACCAAAGGATCTGGGTCAAAAAAACAGGTTTTGTGTTCCTCTTGCAGCATTCAGAATCACAAACACAAAAACTGAGAGTGCTGCAGCAAACCAAGAGCTGCTTCCTAAAGGCTCCCTGGGAGCTGCAGCAGAGGATTTCAAGGCACCAGCCAGGAACAAGCAATAACTGGAGTTAAGCATGTAGCATCTCAGTGGAGAAAAAGCGTAAGCCCAAAGATTTCCTTAAAATTGTCACTGAGCTAGAAATTGCTTACGTCAATTCCTGTAAAAGAACAGCTGCCCTGAAATGTTTGCATAACCAGCTTTCATTAGTATTTTTCAAAATTTGTTTGTGGTATTTCTGGATAGACCAATGTTGTGTATTCTGGATTACCATCAATTACCACTTTTGATGATGGAGTAGAGGCAAAACCCATTAAAAGCCTTCCTAACTTTCTCTTTGTCAACTGATAATTCCTCAATACAAATGTTTTTATCTCCATGTGTTTTTCTCCTTTTGGAAGGATCTTAATATGTAGCACCATTTTTTAACCCGTTTTTGTTTTTAGGTTCCTTGATTACACATATTGCCTTGTATTTCTTAGTTACCTTTCATGGATCCTCTTCAGGTAGTCCATGGACCTCCTGATGTGTGTGGAAGATAGGCCACAAATTAAAGCAATAGTCCTACTCAGTGAAAGACACCTATACTGACATTCAGTGCAAAGTACCAAGGAATGCCCTCATTGCTGTTCTTGGTCAGAAACCATCTTTTCCCTGCACTAGTTCAAGATCTACATTTTGGAAAAAAAGTGTATCTCAAGCTCATGTTATAGCTGCCAGGACACTTCCATATAGATCTCCATATATTAATCAGGCGGGAATAAGACTTGAAAAGCTGAATGTTCAACAGGAAGAGGGTGATGTCTTATTAGGTATATCAAATGTAAATTTTGCAATTTTGGCTGAGGAAAATCTTCCTTAAATGTAAAAGCTTACTATTATTTCACTGAAAATACAGTTACTGAGTTGTCAAATATTATCGGTGAGCAGGAAACAGGTTGCTTTGACCACAGTATCATTAAAGGCTGGGCAACTGCTTCAGAGAATATACCCCATTTAGTTGTAGCTCCTTGTTTCCCCCAAATATTACTCAAAAGACCTTCTTGCTTGTGCAAGTTTATATTTTATTAACCTTGAATAAAAGGATGTTTAATATCTGAGGCTATTTTGCCTGCTTTTGCTATTGGAAACTGGCCATTCCTAGCTCCAATTCAAGCAAAACCAGGAAAGGTCAAGGAAACCAGCATTTTCACGTGTGAAGCCCGCACCTTTCTGATGCCTGGGCACCAGCACTCATTTTCCTTGACGCCAGTCCGGATTGCACTGAAAGAGCTGCAGCTGTGATTATAACTGGGAAAGCCCAGCGGTCTCTGCCAGGCCCACGTCCACAAAGTAAGAACCACCTTCTTGCATTTTAGAACAAGCAGTGGCTGATAATCAAGTGAACTGTTGAGCAATGTCAGGCTAAATAGATCTGTGCAAGTAAAAATATGCTTTTGCCACCTTACACAGCTGTCAGGCAGGGATTCTCCAGACAAGCCCTTGCCCTCATGCCTCTAACAGCAGCAGCCTTTGTCTCTGACTGTCAGACTGAAGTCTTGTTGATTTGTTTAAATTTTCCTGGCAGCACCTGTAAGAAAGTGGGGTTTAGCAAGCAGCTCATTTAAGACACTGGCCCAGTTTGCATATCAGGCAAGACCATTGCTATTATTTCGGAAGAATTTTGTACAACACACTAAATGGGCCATTCCTTCTTAATCCATCCTGCCAATGTAGACCTTCATGGTAACTGGTACATAGTTCATCCTGACATAAAACTATCACTGCGTGGCACATATGTAGGTATCCGTTTGGACAAAGAGTCCTTACTGCTTTTGGTATGAAAAAAATGGATGAGGTTGAATAAGGATTATAAAGATACATAATTTAAGTGGATGATTGTGCTCTGGTTTTATTCTGGTTTTATTATATAAGTGCAAACACAGTGTTGTGTCTAGGTCACTTTTTGGCTGCAGGCTAGTTGGGATTCCCAGGAGAGAAAGCATGTGAGAACAAAATGGAGAAAGCCCATTTCAGTCTGTGACTGCTCTTCTCAGGTTTACACACTCTGACAATATGGGGTTTTTCTCAGAGCTACTGTTACTAATTCAGATTATGTCAGCAATACAGGTTTATAACTAGTTTCACATAGGAAAGCATCTCTAGCCATATCACCTGAAGGGCTTTCCCAGTTATGCATTTTCCTAATCCTTTGCCACAGGCACTTGTTGCTGGACATATGCTAGAACAAATTTCAGGCAAAATACCAGAAATCAGTACTTGTCTACGTGAAGCCCATAATCTCTTGAACACCTGGGATAAATGATGGCTCTGTCAGACAACAGTAGGAGTTCACCATTGTAACTGCAACCATGACTGTCACTGAAGCAGATTTTCAGATTAAGACAGGCCAGGCCCAAGCTCACTTCCACAAATGAAGAACTACTATAAGTAAACAAAGAAACAAAAGCTAAAAATACTGCTCCTTCCTAGCTGCTGTCATGTGGGCAACTCAAAGCACGAGATACACCTTAATCTGAACCGGGGAGGCTCGCTCAAACCCCTATCTCTGAGAGATGGTTTGCACCCTGAAACAGCTTAGTATTCCACTGCACCCTTTCTGCCCTACCAAACTGAATCCAAAGGGATCGTTATAGGAATATATAATCCCTGTCAACAGTAAGACTGTGCTCAAGATATAAACAAAAAACGGGAGTGAACTGTGCAGATCTGACATTTTTTCCTCTTTTACTCCAGCATCTGCTGTAGCTCAGCAAGGCGCTAGCACCTACAAATCCAAGAAGAGCACGGTATCTGTGGTACCAAAGCTGAGCTGAGGTCTGGGAGGGTCTGCACTTCTCCCAGCCTGCTAGAGAGAGACCTTGGGCAAACTGAGTGCTTGGATGCTGAGACTCTGCTAACTGCTGAGAGCATGCTGTAAATAAGGTACGGGAAAGGAGATGACTGAATTTCAGAAGGACCGTTACTGCTGGATTTTCACAGTAAGCCTCGGAGGAAATGAAGGGAACAGCCAGGACCTGACTCATTGGGGATGGGTGTTTTTCTTGTTGCTTGTATAAACTTACTTTGGTTCAGTTTCCAAGCTCAGTGTTCTGTTTCTTTCCATTCCTGGAAAAGGTTTTTCTTGCCACACACACTGGTTTGCATCTGCTTGGAAGAAGGTATAGCTTTGAACAGGCCCAGGGAAGTTATTTGGTTTTCCAAGGAGTGAAGGCTCAAGCAGATGATTTCAGTTAATTTTAATAAGACCCTCAGACCCTCTTCTTCAGCAGTATTTCTGACATGTCAGCAGCTTAACTAAGAGTTACTAAAACTGCCAGGTTCTGTCCAGCTGTCTGCCTGGCTCTTTACATTTACAACCACGTGCTTTGCATATAGTAGAAGTTCAACCCAGAATAATGTCTGCTATGGAGCAGCGAGGATGGGACAACACAGGACTTCAGCTGGACGGGACGTTTACAAGGAGGATGTCTGAGTGGGAGGTTGGTGTCCGAACTGCCTTTTAGCCTGCCAAGGTCGTGGTGTGCTGAGATAGTTCAGGGCACTGCAGGAAGCAGGAGATCATCAGGGTACAGGACCCTGCTCTTGGCGCTGCCGGGCCTCTTCACAGTACGAGTGTTTCCTTGGAGGGAAAGAAACACTCTGCATACTCAGTTGGTGCAGCCTAGCATTTGGTGGGTGGAGATAGGCAGCAATAAAGCCCAATCCACCTGGGACACCTCTGTGCTGTTCTCTGACCTGCTTCCCACTAATGCTGGCTCTTGACTTGCTGGGAGAGGATCCCTGTGCTGAGGGATCCACTGGCCAAAAAGCATTGACTCACTGTAGCTCACTTTCCTAAAGGAGTATTCCCAGCATGGGACAGGACCTCTCTTGCTCACACCGTTGAGTGTGATGTGCAGATGTTCTAAACATGTTCTTTCTTTTACCAGGAGGGTGGCAAAATGGCTGCCCAGAGAGACTGCAGAGTCTCCATCCATGGAGATATTAAAAGCCCAACGCGACAGAGTCCTGTGCAGGCTGCTCCAGCTGACCCCACTCTGAGCCAGGGGGTGGGCTAGATGATCTCCAGAAGTGCCAGCCAGCCTCAGCAATTCTGTAGCACACTTATTCTTCATTGACAGTCCCTCCATACCACTGGCAGAATTACCTTAATGGCATTGCAGTAAGTTTGCATGGGTACACATAGAAGTCAGGAGTCCAGTTCCCACCAAGTTAGGGAAGGAGAGCTTGGCCTACAGAAGGATATAAATACTGTGATACTGAGAGCTGCACATCATGACTTCAAGCACTACTTCACCTTATGTAAGGCATTAAGAAAAGTTAGGCACTCACACTCTGTGCAATGGTCAAGGAAAGCAAGGTACCCAAGGATATGAATCACAAAACCAAGTAGAAAACTGCCCCTGCATCTATTGGAGGCGCCAAGGAGAGGGGTGAAGGTTAAGCCTTTCTTAGACAATGTTGTCCTTTTCTGGATGACAGAAATGCTGTCTTCCAGTCAGGATGCCCAGCTCCAGCCGGCTGCTAGCTGCTAGGATCTTATATAATGCAGCAGGAAGAGGCATTGCCTATTCATGTAATGTCCCAGAGGTTTAAGCACCAACCCAAGACAGACATGATCCAGAGCTGATTTCCCCAGTCTCTCGGCTTGTGGGAATTTATAACATCCCATTCCTCTCCATTGACTGTAAATGCAGTGATGTGGAATAGGAATCTCAGCTGCAGAAGCTGATCCACTATGATCCACACAAATGAATGAAAGCATTAATTGAACCAGAAAGCAGTAGTAAGCACAAGTATGATTTTGTCACTGCCTGGGTACAGCTGTCAGTGTACTGCTTATGAGGGGGAGTCTTCCTGCCTGGGAGACCCCGCATGGGTCATACAGGGAAAGGAGGGTTGAGGACTGCCTGGGTGCAGGCTACAGGGTTTCTCCGGTGGTTGGGTAAAGCTCCCTCCTCTCTTCTGCTGAACTCTTCAGAGTACGTCCTGGAGGATACACACCTGCAAGCCTCAGGAAATTATTAGGAAAAAAAGACTGAGCAAAAAGATGACACTGGATATCAGTTTGAGGAGACAGAAAATATAATATAGGTAATGCCTTCCTCAGTCACCTGTTTAGCATAATTCTTTGCTCACTTTGCATTCTTTGTGAGCAAAGATCTATACCACGGTAAAGTGCATTCTCACATAAATCCTGTACTCCTTTAAGCAAATCCAGGCATCTATGCCACAAATAATAAAACCAGAGCAGTGGAGAACAAAGCAACCTACTCTGTTTATTTTGTCCAGGAATGAAAACCCCAAAACTTCTGAATTTGCCCCTTTTATTTATGATCACAGTAATCATCTGTGTTTTCCTTTTCCCTGCTACTCCCAAACACGTCTTGTATCTAGTTGTCCTCCCCCTTTCTTCTTTCCCTTTATGTATGCCTTTTTTTCCGCCAGGCTCTGTTCTACTCTCCCATGTGGGGGATGTCTCCCTATACAGACTGTGTGCCCCTGTCGCTACAGTCAAGCTGGCAGACAGGAACAGAACTTCCTTTACTGGGAACTGATATGCCGTGCCTTTTCAGTCCACAGCTCAGCACAGCAACCACAGAAAACCTTACTACAGGGAGGGCTCCTCTGGATACTTACCTGCGTACCTAGGAGAGGCAGGATGCCTGGGAACGGCAGCTGTGGATTCAGATTTTTAATACAAACCTACAGAGTTTTCCATCCGCATCCGGCTCAATTTCTTCCAAATCCAAGTGTTAAATTCATTTACATTTATTTGACAATCTCAGGCGCAATCTGGGGTCTGCAAGGTGTGCTGCTGCAGAGGCACAGCCACGCCACGTGTAGCCAGGATGGCTCCTGACACCCGTCGCTTTCCAGGGAAGCCTGTCGGGAGAAAACACAAAGCGGGAAGGCTCACGCATGCAAAGTTAACGAGTGACTTTAAGGAGCGGGAAAACCAAAGACTCAGGTAATGAGGAAAACATTTTAAAAAAGAATAAAAAGCCCGTGTTTCTCCAGCCAGTCCGGGAACCTGGGACCGGTGGGTCAGGTGTGCCCAGCCGCGCTGCTTTTGCCCTGGAGGCAGAGCAACGCCGCTTCCCCCCAAACTCGGTGCCGACGCACTTACTGCCCCCGTTGAAATACAACAACAAAAAAAAAAAGGCAAAAAAAAAAAAAAAGCATAACCCTCACGCTCGGGCGGGCGGCGGGGGCCAGGAGCGGCCGCGTCCCGCTCCGTCCCTGCGGCGGCTGCGCCCTGCCCGCGCCGTCGGAGCGCGGCCCGCTGCCGGCCCGGCTGCGCCCCGCACGCCAATCAGGGCGGCCCGCCTGCCTTCCTGTAGGTGTGCCCGGCTCACCTGGGAGCCGCGGCACTCATGACATACCTGCGGCCCCGCGGGCGGCGGGGAGGCGGCGGCCGAGGGCGGGGGGCCGCGCAGGCAGCGGCGCCGGGGCGGGCAGCGTTGGCCCCGGCCCGGCGATGTGAGGCCGGCGCAGGTAAGGGCGGCCGGCGGGGGCGGCGCGGCGGGAGCGGCGTTGCCGTGTTCCCCGGGGAGGCGGAGTGAGGCGCGGGCCTGGCGCCGGAGCCCCGCGGAGCCCGGGCCGGGCCGGAGGGGCGGCTGCCCCCGGGGCCGGGCCGGCGGGGCAGGGTCGGGGAGGTGGCGGCGGGGAGAAGCGGAGGGCAGGGCCGCCCACCATTTTGGGACCCGAGGGGGCCGGGGGGGAGGGATCTGCGGGAGAGGAGCGCTCGCCCCTCCCGAGGCGGGCCGGCGGGCCTGCCGCGCTCCTCTGCGGGGCCGGGCCGGGCCCGCGGCGCACAGGTGTGGGAGCGCGGGCAGGACCGCCGTCGGGACCCGGAGCCCCGCGGAGCCGCTCCCGCCGTGGGGGCGCTGCGAGAGCCCCGGTGGGCCGGTGCCCGCGGAGGGGGCGGCGGCGGGGGAGCCTCTCCGCCGGCTGCGGGGCAGGCCCCGGGGGGCCGCAGCCTCGGCGGCGGCGGCCTGTGCGGGATGGCGAGGCTCCGCGCCCCGCCGGCGGCGCCCGTGCCCCCCCTCCCCGCTCCTCCTCCTGCCGCCGGCGGCAGGTAGGGCCCCGAGCACAGGCCCGGTCCCAGCCTCAGCTGCCAGCAGCCGGATCCTCCTCCCGCAGAAATGGTGCCTCCCACGCAGGAGCCAGATCCCAGGGCGTTCGCTGGGCTTCCAGCCTCAGCCGGGCGGCCCGTGGCCGGGGCCCGGGACTCTCGGGGCTGTGCTTGAACTCTGGACACCTTGTTTTCCTCCGTGCTTTGCTGGCTGGCGCCTCGTGACTTTTATGGCCTGTCACGGCAGGGAGGCAGAGGAAGGAAAGGCGAGAGAGATACCTGCCCGCCGCTCGCTTCTCGGCTTCTGGCCGCCGCTTCGCAGCCCCAGCACCGCAGCAGCTCCGGGGCAGCCTGGGCGCCCCGGGCAGCCAGCCGGCGGTGCGGGGGTCGAGCTCCCACCGTGCTGGCCTGACCCATTCCTCCCCCCCAGCATCCGTGTTGCCCTTATGCTTGATGCTTCGTTTATTCCCAGAGGTTGGATAAGACCTGGATCAAACCTGGTAGGGAATTCAGGGTCAGGGAAGGAGGTATCAGCTCAACGGGTCTGTGTTGACATGTTGCAGACTTTGCCAAGGAGCTGCTGGATGTGGATGCTGTTGGCTTCTCCTTGAGCTGTGTGCCTGTGCCTCTCTGACCAAGCCACATCCGTAATGTGGTGTTGAAGTTTTGTGACCAGGTGTTTTGGAGTTTCTCGTAACCTAAACAGCTTGTTGAAGATGGCCTGGATAAGGGCAGAGTCCTTTTAAAGGGCTGCATGGGAGGGAGGTGGCTTGGTTTAGAGGAATAATGTATGGGTGACCCAGATTTTGGAACTGCGACTGAATTGGGTGAGGAGGAGGCATCCATAAATGAGACTTTAAGTTGTACCAAATCCACATTCTTCTTAATTCTCAGTTGTTGTTAATATTTGGAACAGCTCAGCTGGCTTCTGTGTAGAACCTCGTTTTGGCCACTCATGGCTGAGGTTAGCGTTTGCACTGTACTGTCTGTGCAGTAGCCTGGTGATTCTGATAAATCTGTGAGTGGGATTATATGATCTAATTGCTAGGTGACTAGGCTTGAAGTTGGTACTCTTGCTGAAGCCCCCTGTTCCTGCTGCCCAAAATAGTGGGATGCAGGTACTTCTGCTGGGAACCTCTTGTGCATCCTGATAGATTTTGCTAGTAAGAGTTTGTTCCCTGGGACTTTTTTTTTTTATTATTATTCATTCCATCCTGTTAACTTTAGCTAGCTGTTCTTGCTGTTTTCTGTTGAGTTTTACCCTTTCTTATGGTTCACTTGCTTCAAGTGCTTTCTAGAGGTAAACAGATAAATTTTGCTGTAGTTTGGGGTTTTTTGTGGCGTGTGTTGGTTTTTTTAAAATGTACTTTGGAGTCTGGTTTAAGTGGGCTGTTTCATTTAATTAGTTTGTATTCCTGTAAATTATGTTCACGCTCCATGGTTATTCCAGGCAAAATTTAAGAAGCAGCCTGCAAGGGATTTCACATTCATAATTGGAATCACATTTTTTTCCAAGAATATTTGATTCTGAGAGTTAACTGTGCTTTCTGTCATCTGTTATCTTTCCAGTTTGATATTGGAGGCTTAGTTACTGTTTAGCTAAATTATACATAGCTAGCTTATTTCAGTAGTTATGCCTGGTAAGTTTTGCAATTCCTTTCAGCTTTGAAGTTCTTCACTGAACTGCTGTTGTATCTTTTAATGAAGTATTTAGAAGTGACTTCAGTGCAAGTGTAGTTGCGCTCTATTGTTTCAGCTCTTGGGCTGTACAGAGAGAAATTGTTTCCCTCTTCTGTGAGGTGATAGCATAGTTGATGTTCATAGTATCAGCCATGTGGGGTCAGATGCCTTATTCTGACCCCTGGCAGGTATTTACATTTCCAGCTGTTATCGCTGCATTAAATCCAAAATTCTATTAGAAAAGTACCCAGTCTTGATTTCAAGATACCAAGTGATAAACTGCACTGGTTCCCCAGGTAAATTATTCCAACAGCTGATTACCCTCTCTAATTTCTTATCTCAATCTGTCCAGCCTGGTTCCTAACCACAAAGTCTTGCTACAAATTTTCATGCCGGCTTACAGAGCCTGTTGCTGCCAGGATGACACATTCCAGCAAAAAGGTGACCTATTGTACTGCAGTTTACAGCTGTTACCCATGTTAACCTCTTGCTTCTGGGAAGAGGCAATCGTGGAGCTGTAGTCACAGGGGGTATGATTTAGAGCAGCGGTTAAGTGTGCCTGGCTGCGATGTCTGTGTACAGACAGGACTTTCAGGGAGGTGTAATTGAATGACTTGTGTTGCTTGGAACACAGCTTCACGTGATGGTTAATCCAGCATAACTACTGGCTGCCACTGAAGGAATAATCCAGTTCTCATCCAGTTCTGACTGCGAGCTCCTGCAGTTTCCCTTGGATCGCATCTAGTGATCAAGCAGCCTTGAATAAATTCAGTCACTGCTCAAACTGAAAATTAAACCCCTTCCCTAGACAGAAAAATATGACTTTTGGATCTGGAAGTTGGACCAGCCTGCTCTGTGGCCAGGTGGTGCTAGGTCTGATGCAGAAGGGTAGCATGCCACTGGGCATGAGAAATGTGGAGAGGGACTACTTCCAATAGCCGTCTCATGCCTGTGCCGGATTAAATGCAAGAAGGAATTGTACATTTAGTTCCTAATTTGTGCACTCGGGTGAACAGGCTGTGGTTGCACAAGTCCTCTCAGCTGGCACTGCCATTCAAAGAAGCTGGCGTGCCTACCTGTTGTCATCCACATCAGTTCCCTGCTCTGGTTGGTTATAAGACTACATGCATGCCTATACCACCAGAAGAGAAAGGGCAGTGTGGTGGTGGGAATAAGGAAGGCAGAGGAGGGGACTCCTTTTGGCAAGCTGAAGAGCTTGTGAAACTAAAGCTTGAGATACAGAAATTATCACAAGCACACCTTACCTTAAATCTTAATGGAAGCTAATGTATTTTTTTCACCTTCCTTTTGCAGCAGATGTGTGAGAATAGCTACCCTGATTTGTTCAGTAGTTCAGGTTAACTCTGTTGCCTGACTTGGGAGTACTGGCTTTAGCCAAGGCTGGGTTTAGCACAGCTGCGTTTATGTCTTTGGTCAGGAAGTGTGTGTTTGAATTAGACTTTGTGTGGGAAGGAGCGTGTAACGTACGAAGGAGAAGTTCTGTGCCTTGGCTGGGATGTGCTGATGCCTTTGAGAGGTTCATCAGTGCAGAAAAGTTGCAAGCTAATTTATTTGTGCATTCTAGATGTGAGGTTCTCTGTCGGTTTTGGTGCCTGAGCAAGGTGGGGTACTCTTTTGGGAAAGCTTCACTAATCTTGTGTCTTCCATTAACACCGGCTTTCTTGCTCTTCTAGTGGAATTAGCTTGCTGGGACAAAATCCATTCCCCATCTATTGGTTTTAAATGCCATTCCTTCAAGTGTAATGCTGAAAACTGCAGGACACGTGGAACTGAGCCTGTGGTGGAGACTTGTCTTGAGCCCACGGTTTGGGGGTTGGATTACAGCTAGATGAAGTCAAAGAAGAAAGTCCTACGTCTTTAGTACAAGGTCAGGGTGAGGGCTATTGGTTTTGATAGTGGAAAAACTTTAGAAGGGGGAAGGTGATTACCATGACATGTGTACAAATGTACGTAGGTAAATAGACACACATATGTAAATGTATGTCTATATAGATAGATACATAGCACAAAATAGAGGGTGTTCTGATGCTAGAAGAGGTTGAGGAGGAGTGGCTATAGAAACTGTAATTGCATGGTATACAAGAAGTGAACCGAAGTGGGAGGAAGCACATGAACCTGCTGCTCAGAAAATACTGCGTTAAAGCAGAGCTGGCCATAAATTAGCTTTCTGAGAATGTATCCCATTTGCAGTAAGTCACGTAGAAGTGTGTGATGTTCAGACATCAAACTACCTCTTTGTAGTCTCAAATTGATCATCTAGCTGCACACAGGTGCTCAGTGTGTGAGGTCCACTGCCCGTGGCCTTGCTGGTGCTCAGAGTACATTTGGCACTGGAGTTCCTGCCGCTGATCATACACAAAACTTCCCAAATCCTTACCTGGGTCAGGCTGAGGTGGTGCCCAGTGGGATCCACAAGCTTGGTGGTCCTGGCAGACCCAGCCTTGCCCAGGGTGTGACTGGAGGAGGAGAGGTAAGGTATGGCTGCAGCTTCATCCACGAATCCAACAGTAGAGTTTATGAATCCAAAATACACCGCTCTGGAGGGGAGGAGACTAGGATCCTGGTCACGTCAGGGCACAATTCGATTCATTCAGATCGCAGGAGCCCTGAGATAATCGGCACATGTGGCGCAAGGCGTGAGTTGGGTTACAAGCAGACCTGCAACCTGTTGGATGTGCTCGTTGTTCACAGCTGCCACAAGGTGGCCGCAATGGCTACACGTGCATCTTCACTTAGTCGTAGAAATAGATGCCCAGGTCAGTGTTCAACTAACACATACACCGCCCGTGGGAGGAGGGGTGGCAAGAAGAAGACTCTTTGCCTGCAGTGTTGCTGGGCAGCTACAAAAAGTAAGCATGTGTAAGTTTTATGGCATGTACACTTTATACTCACAAGTTTAGAGGTGCAGTGTTCAGAAGTGCCTACATGTATTCTTTGAATAACGTAAATCTTAACTGGGCCCTTACTACAGATTCCTGTCCTGTGAGGAGGTGCTAGTGGAAACTTTGTGAGAGTATACCAGTAAGAGTATAGCTTTGTTGGTGTACCTCATTTCATAGGAGAAGGAAGGATGCCATACCATACCAGTGCTTAGCAAAGCTCTGATGCTGTAGCTTGTATCTTTAGTGGGTCTGGTCTCTAGGAAAAAATCCTTTTGGAATGGATTAAGCCTGAGTCTCTGTTCAGATACAGAATTTTTGCTGTAGGTATTCTATAGTGCAGTCATCTGAGGGTAACTCTAGACCTATGAAATGTAATCTAGCTGCAACATTTGAGTCAATCTCCTTTCTGAAGTACTCTTGAGATCACTGTCTTTTTTTTTTTACAGGTGAGGACTGTCAGGCTAATAGCAGTGAAGTTGAGAAGGTGCAGTATGTATCTATTTCCCCTCTGTTGCTGGATTTGTAGAAGAGATGTTCAGAGTATATCACCAGCCAACAGTGTCTCACTGTGCAGTATCTAGAATGGTGAGGATTTGGTTCTATTCGTTGGTATTGCAGAATGTCTCAAATAACTCCTCCCATTGTTTGTTGCTTTTCTGCCTCTTTTTTTTCTTCTTTTTTTTTTTTTTCTATAACTCCTTTTGCACGTGGAGAGATATTTCAGGCTTGAGTCTGAGTAGCATCCATATAGCTGATGGATCTTATGGATGTTTTTAGAATGATGCACTTATCTCTCCCTTCTCTACCCCTCCCTAGGAAAGGTGTTTTCTCCTGGCAAAGTATGTTTCAGGTACAGGCAGGGAGAGGCTCAGGATGGGCACGGGGGGTGGCACTGAGAAGGCTGCAATACAGCACACAACCCTGTCAAGACTCTATGCTGTAACAAACCTTGGGGCAAAGAGAGGATGCTGTGGAGAGACGGCAAAGGGAAGTAGGAGTATCCCTATTTTTATAGCAAATTATGGGTTATGACATGTTTTCCTAAATGTGCAAGTGATTGACAGGCAGGTTTACCCCTCAAGTTGCCCAGCAGTTTCTTAAAAACAGTTGGTGCTGTGTTGAACTATGGGAAATATGTTACTGTATTGTTGTTCTCTTCCTCATCCCTGGGCACCACTGGGAAGAGAGGATGTTCTGAAAGGGAAGCAGTAAGATGTTCCTGTAGGCACAGGGTCAACACTGCTCATTTGGGTCAGAGTTCTGTGCCATGTGGAAGGCAGTCTTCCTCTGATACTGCTCATGCAGTCCACCTTATCTTTCTGCCCCTGCACGGTGAGTAAACTGAGCTTTCGTGTTTCAGAGAGCTGCAAGGAAAGGAAGATGAGCAATTTGGACATATGCTGGGGCAGTGAAAAGTGCCTTAGCCTCGAAGAGCAAGGCTAGGCATGCCAGTTATGTCACTGTGGTGTGTGCTCTGACCAGTCACAGGGGAGGGTCAGGGACATAAAAAGCAGCCTAAAACTGTGGCTGTGTGTATAGAAAAATCATGACAGCTGAGTTGCCCAGTGGGTGTTATCAGACGTACCAGAGCCATTTTTCCTTCCTATACACAGCATCATTTTTACCTATTCAGCTGCTGGGTGTGTAATAATAGTGATATCAAAGGCATGAAAATAGGCATCTGAGTGTAAAAGGGGAAAAATGGATTGACTCTGACTCATAACAAAATGACTTTAAAAAAGAACAGAACAAGGTGGGATGTGCTGCATTGCACGTGCAATGAAAACTGACACGAGAAATCTCAAGTTCAGAAAGGCAACGTGGAAGAAAATTTGCTCTGAAATGTTTTTTTTTTTTACTAGAATGCTGACTTTGAAAGATTAATTTAAAGATGGCATTGTATCACGTTTGGTTGTGACAATGGAAAAGAGTAAACAAAGTGCATATAAGGAAGGAAAAAAAAAAAAAGTACCAACAGATGCAGGAGCCAAATATGGAAGCGTTGAGGTAAACGTGTGCGAAAACACCAACTTGGCTTTAAAGAACAGTTTGGTAGAGAGACACATTTTTGTGCTTAGAGGTGGCAAGAAATATCTGATGCTGTATGTCCTGAGCTCATAAAATGGGTAGAATTGCAGAAAGGTTCTCAGCTGAATGTGGACACCGTGAGAAATAGAAAACTGTGAATATCTGATGTATTTGAGGTTATGGGGTGGGGGCTTTCATTGACTGGCCAGTGAGATCCCTACAGTACAAAAAGTATGATACCAGAGTAACACTAGTCTAGAATGAGCTGAAACAACTAATTACAGACACCACTTTGTGTGAAAAATGTGTCTATTATTTGTACTAAACAATTCTGCAGCACAAAAGGGAAGTATCTTAGTAATGTGTTTGTAACTTCAAGAGCTTAGAGGCAAAAGGCACAGAATGAAAGAACAGACTGAGCAGTCAATATATTTTTGTTGGTGAAGGGATTGCTTAAATAAGACTTTGCTTACGGTTGCAATCAGATACAGAGTTTATAACAGGGCTTTGCATATTCAGTGCACTGAGCAGCCACTCCCTGACTAATCCTCAGAGTATGTGAGGTAGGAGGGGTTGGTATTAACTCAGTTGCTCAGATGACCCTCAGATGGGCAGAAACTGCTGGAAACTGCCAGAATTCGGAACTGGCAGTCCTGCTGGATGAGGTCTGGGGGTGAAGGCACAGTTCTTGGTTGCCTTGAAAAAATCTAGTTACAATCTTTCTTTAAATGAATGACAGCAGTGGGGAATTGAAGGAAGGAGAGCTCCTGGTATCCTAACATGCATGTTTCTGTTTCAGCCTGTATATGTTACTGATGATAACAGTTATCCTTCGTGGACCCACTATCTTGAAATTTCTAGCTGATAGCAACTGTGTTTAACTGCTCATAAGCTGTAGCTGTCAGTAGAGGCAAGGCCTAAAACAGCAGTCCTATGGGTGCATCTTTATCTCCTCTTAAGGTAAATGCTAGTAGAGCAGGAAGAGCCAAAAGTTCAGAGTGCGGAGTGTTTCCCATGTGTGTGACAAAAGCAGTAATGCTGGTATCTCCTGTTGTGGGTATAGCTGTAATTGCACCTTCTCTAATGCAATTGCGTCTTGGGAGCCAAACTACTGTGATCTGTGTCATACCTCCTGTGTAAAGCTCTGCGAAGGGTGACAGAGTAGATTTGTCACATGAAGACGTGTGTCAGTGTTCTTCACTTCAACACCCTCATGGCGGCGAGTTGTAGCCAGATACAGCTGTCAGTGCTGTAGGATCTGCCACCAAGCAAGGCAGAGATGTTGCTCATAGAACAGTAGCTGGACTTCGGTTGTTAAACCTTCCTGCTTTTCTGGTCATCCTAGGCAAGGACCACTGCCTCAGCCTCTCGCTTCGCCTGCGCAAGGGTGCGACCTTGCTTGTCTTGCCCTCAGCTCTCTGCCTTACTTGCAGTTCTTCTGCCCGCTTGCGCCAGGGACTTGCAAAAGTTGCTCACTTTGTGCCCCTGCCCCAGCCTGCTCGGTAAAGCGTTGGCCAGCTGGCTGGCACACGTGGAAGAGGTGGGGTGCTGGGTTCAGTAACAGTCAGCAAACGTTTGTGCTGAAAGCTGGGTTCCTCCAGTGCATCAGCCTGGCAGAGGTAAGAATGAAGACCCATTATTCCATACAGGAAGGTGTTTGGGAAGACAACTCTAAGCAGAGCTCTGGCTCTTCCCTCCCTCTTGGACATGGTCCACTGACACCCCCACCCCCTTCCCTGGTACCCTCCCCGTCCTTCCCCCTTCAAGCACCTCTCTTAGTCTTAGCTTTCCCAAAATACAGTGATCATACCAGAATGTATTCTTTGCTGTTGGCTGTAATGATTTTTTAAAAATTATTATTTATTTTATGCCCAGCAAAGCATTTTGCTATGTGCCCAGTCTGACAAACTTGTTCAGGTGAGTTTGATGGACAGTGTCAGAAGTTATGACTGAGAGCTGCCTGTGAGGCTGAAGTGGAGGAACGCTGCTGTATCTCATTGAACTTGGGAGAGATGGGATGTTTATGTGTTTATTTATGCCCCACCGATCAAAGCGTGTTGCAGGTAGTGGGAAAGGCAGCAAGCTGAGTCTTAGATTTCATTTAACTGGTGCCGATAGCTTCCCAGGGGAAGTTTCTCATTCATGCTAAAGTATGCAGAACTTCATTTAGAATATAGCATGCACGCTTGTGTGGGTTGGTGGGATGCGGGTGTACCAAAGACTGCATTCCTCAGCTGGAGCTGGCATTATTTTGTGATCATGTCATAAAAGAGGTAAAGGAATTGTATCGGGTCTTTATTAGACTATTAGTCACGATGAGTGTTAGGAGTTAAATTATCTTATGTTCTATCTCACTAGCACACTGTAGTCATGAGCTTGGGATGAATTCAAGGCACACAGACCTTATTTTACTCCTCTGCATAACCATCTGATAAGGTGGGAACTGGTAGGGGAAAGAGAGATGTAGTTTTACATGCCACAGGGTTGAGGAAAAGGAAGCCGTAGGCCAGTCAAGAGTCAGAGTCAATGTCTTCAAGAATTGCCAAAGGGCAATCTCAGGATTTTAATTGCTCAGCTAATATCTGAAGAGCCATGGAGCCATCAAGGGGTACTATTTTAGGAAATATTGAAGGGTAGTGGTGGGAAGCAGAGTCCGCCCTCTCATTCATATGCAGAAAAATGAAAATGAGAGGAAGGATTAAAACATCTGTAATTGTTCCTTATGTATTGAAACTAATTATTAAAATGGTAAAAATATTGTAATTAGTACATCATAGAAATACTAGTGATATTTCTAAGCTGCTATAAAAATCTATGCCTTAAATTAATACAGACTTGGAACTGTACTGCATGTGAAATTATGTGGGCATAATTTTTGCCTGTTGACAGAGAAAATATTGCTGAAACCGAGAGTATCAGTATTGTTGATCTGGTTGTTCTATTTCTTAATTTTTTTTAAGGTTGTACCTGTAGGGCTCTACTTTTTTTTTTTTTTAACTTTTATAATATGCTGTGTTAATTACAGTATTAGGAACTAATGCTAAATCTTAACTACAGCATCTGTGAGCTGTAATTACTACTATAAACTTTGAAATAAGGTAGTGGTAATTGGTGAAGCTAGTTATAAAAAGCGTTTCATAAGATTGATGTGTATCAGTTACACCATTCAAAACCCCGATTTATACAACTTTTCACTGCTTATTCTGAAAGACAGGGTTGCAAAAATGTCTTCCCCTCCCCCACCATTGGGAGTATTTCCATGCTAGACTTTGCAGAGGGTTTGAGGAGGTTTCCAGGGCTTTCCCTAGCATCTCCTTCATGTTGTTACTTGTTTTGAGAGTTGCTTACAGGAGGCTGACTCCTTTGACTTCATCTGGCTGCCATGCTGTGTCTTCTTAGACCCAATTCTTTGCTGCGGAGTGAAAGCTGCATTTGGGTTCACGGGAACTGTAGAGTCAGTGGCAATAATGAGACAAGGAAACATTAAACCATAAAATAATGGCTCCTTTGGAAATGGTTGTAGATCCAATTAGAATGTCCCGCTTCCCGTAGCGCCTGCTTCTGACCTGTAAAGGTAGCAAGCATGTTACTAAGAGAGGGCCAGTAGTGAGAATGTAAAATTTCCCTGCTCTGCTGCTACTGTTCTGCGTGGGCTGGCGAGGCTGCACCTGTTTCTGCGTTTGAAGTGCTTGGCAATCACACCCAGCAAGACACCTACGCCCGAGCGTCAGGGACTTGCTTGTAGATCCTGGGTGTGGTTTCACCATACCTTAGGTCTAAGTCCAGGTTTCTGCTTTCCCGCTCTCTGGCCCGATGCCCAGCCTCTTGTTCCTGTCCACTCCTCGCAGTTGCTACTATGGCTTGTACATCTGCGTGTACGGCTGCTACAGGGACCTGTCATATTTACCTTTATTGGTAGGGTTTTTTTCCCCTCCTGTGTCACACCTTTATGGCTGCTCACATCTCTCTGCTTCTGGCTTGGTTTTTTTTTTGACTAGATAACTCCCTGAGCTGGCTCATGTATGGTCACGTGTGCCCTGGCACATGGGTGAAGATAGGAGCAATCTGGATGCGTATTGCCTTAATCTGTTCTGGATTTCAGGGTGCGACATCAAGTCTTAAGATTTATTAGGACCTGATTCTGGATGGCGTCGGATGGTTTGTACAGTTGGCAGCAGCAGAAGGAATTGAAGGAGCTCTACACTTTTTTTAAGACTGGACCGTAAACAGATGGCTTTTCAGAATGTCTTCAAATACCTAAATTGTGCCTGATGAGTTTGATTATTCATCTTTGTTAACCCACTCAATACCACAGCGTATTTCTTTGCCGGTCTTTTAGTTTCTGGTAGCTTGTGTAGCTCACTGGATCAGGTCTAAATATTCTGCGAACAGTTCAGTGTCATCAGTCCCGACTGCTTAAAAATAGTAACCAGGTAGAGGGGGAAGGGCGGAGTTGCCCTTGCTCTTGTTAGTCACAAGTTAAGGCTTAACATTTTGGCTTAAAAACATTGAGATAAACCCAGACAGCAAGATCTAATTTTTGAGCCATACTTTGTTTTTCAGGCCTTTTCCACACCCATTGAAGGCCAGACATGTATTTTTCTTAATTGTAAGCCAAAATTCTCACATAACCACATGATTCTAGGAAGTGGGACTAGATGAAAAACAGAAAATATTGTGATGTGCACAATAAACTTATGCCAGTTGGCCGTGCAGGCGTTACACCATGAGTAACAACAAGTTTTCCATGTGTTTGCATTAGTACCTTCCTATTCAGCACCCACACAATTCCTGTGGCTTTGGGTGTGTGAAGCTGTTTTTCCACGGGGAGAGGGAAGGGGTCCTCGCTGGTGCTTTCCCACATTTACATTTCTTATAACATTTTATTTGTATCTAATACTTTTTGTTCCCAATAGCAAACATGTCTCATTGTGCTTGTTAGCTTCTTCGATCTAAGCACACCAATTACATTTCCAAGACAGAGTGGCTTGTTCCCCGAAAAGCTGGGTTAGGAAACAGTTGTACCAAAATCTGTTTTCCCCACACACATCCCTGTATCCCTTTTGGATGGACCTTTTTTTGTTTCTTCTTTAGCTGCAGTTTTCAGTATAAAGCTGCCAGTATTGCCAAGTATTTTTGGTTATGATACAAGTCTCATAACATTTTTTTTCACGTTTTGTAAAAAAATCTTATTACTGGAGTCATAAGGTAATTAGAACCTCTATGGGGAGCCAAGGCTGAAAACATGCATTCTAAAAGCTCAAAATGAGGACAAGTGTGTTCAAAATTTTTATTGTTGTTATCTCATGATATGTTGATTCCAACAATTTTTTGATTGCTATTTCCAGCTGATGGTACTAACAATATTGAAGCCAGATACACAGTACAAGTTTTTGCTGTATGTATAGCTGTTATGACAGATGAAGTTGTGCTAGTAGAAGTCGTTAGCATGGTATGATACACAAACGCAGCTTTGTTAGTATTTTAGGAATTGCTTTGGTTGCAGAGGTTATGCTTTACCTATTGATACAAAATTAGCACTTTGCCAGTATATCTATGGCTGGCTGGGTGTATTTTGCTTTATAGCTTATCAGTGGTCCCATATATTGCTAAAATGTTCCAGCTTTGTATCTTCTATAGGGCTCTGACAGCTATCAGTAATGGCAGCAAGAAATTGTACAGTTTTCAACGTAGAACTTGATCCAGCTGTGAAAGAGGTTATAATATGTGTTTGCCAAGAACATCAGACAGGATAACTTTGGAGGCCCCTTCTGCAGGGGAGGACAGTTTGTTCCAGTTCAGTTTGCTGAGTATTGTTCATCCTTATCTGTCTGTAGCTGAACTGTGCTCAGGACTGGTATGGGTGATGTGACAAGTGTGCTCAGCAATGGTTCCACTGTGCTGTCTGGGCAAGGCCAAGCTTTCAAGTGTGTTTCCAAGCCCTTTGATGTTTTAAGCATTTGCATCTGTCAAAATGGTTTGGTGCGAACATTAGCATTCTTTAATCTGAGACTCAAAAACAGCAGCGTGGGATTCTGGCTCATGCTTCTGTAGCATAGTAAGAGACTACAAAATACCTGCTGCTAACTGGAGAATCTCCCCTATCTGGGTCCCCGTTCACTGTGTTCAAAGAGAAACTGGGAACTCCTGTAGTTTATAGCAAACCTGCTATCTAGGAATGTCTATGCTGCTAGCTGCCAACACTGCATAAAAAAAATCAGTGTACATCTCTGAAGTCCTTACCTCCTTTTGTGCCCCAGATGTTTCTGTCAGTCATCTCTCCATCCCCACAGTTCGCAGAGGGACCTGCGCAGAGCAACGTGCAGTGAATCTGTGCCTTGCTTTCACTGCGGGGGTTCTTCTGCCCGGTAGTGTCAATAGTCTCTCTACTAAGCTACAGCACGGAGAGCCATACACCATTCTTCTTTGTTCCGTACTAGAAGGATGCAGATATCAAGGCTTATCCATTGCTTTTATGAACATAAAACTTAAGCTCTGCTTTAGTGAACCGGGTGTTTTGATATACAGGTGACCCCTTTTTATCTTAAGACTGAATCATTTTTATTGCACCTCTGGGAAGTGCAATCCAAGCCACATCTTTGCTTGCTGTTTGGCAAATGTTCAGTAGCAGTTTCCAAGGTGAAAATTTGTTCTACCCAAAATCATGTTTGTTTGGTGCTTTTTTTTTTTTTGTTAGCATTAAGTATTACAATCTACTTAAATGGAAATGAATGTAGGAAAGGTATATTTTTTTTCTCAATTAGTGAATCACTAGATAATTAATAGACTCAATATATCTTGAGTGTGCCTACCGTGACTGAAAGCTAGTGAGATGCTACTGGGAGTGTTAAATCTCAGTCAAATTGTCTGCATCGGTGTGACTGGGAAGTCTCATTCACTTTTCCCAAGCTTCAGTAGCAGCTCAGATGCGTTTTCCAGGAGATCAGGTACTATTGTCAGCTTTGTTCTTTCTCCTCTGCCTAAAACACTTGAGGCAGCTGCTGCTTCCCGGGATACTAACAGCATGTAGACCATTTAGCACAGCAGTAGACTCTGTTATTTTGGCACATAGTTTTTTTAGATTGCTTTACTTGTTCGATATGTTCTTTCCTTCAGCAGGCTCTGTCTGTTCTCCGTACCCTCAAACGGAAGGTAGTAATGTTGCCATGTAACATTACTTCCCTCCTTAATTCTTATCTCTAGTGCCCTGTGTAATCTCTTCCCGAGCTCAAGATTTTTGACCTCACTCCTTCAACGCTCTCAATGGGCTGTATGGTGATAGAGCAGCCGTGGTGCATGTGTATTGGTAACAGTTTCTTTGCAGAGGAATACATGGAGAAGGCATCTCTCACGTGGAGGGGGTATCCAGCTGAGAAAGCAGGCTTAAGCATGGCATGAGTAGCTCGACCAAAAATGCAAAGTGAGACTTGTCATAGGGCAGGCTGTGTGTTGGAGCAGTTGCATCGACCCCTTTCCAGAGTGTCCCGCTGTACCGGGGAGAGATGGTAGTTCTGGTGACTCTTCTCTGGCACGGTGAGCCCTGGATTTTGTATGGAGAAAGGCAGGCTCTGAGCCAGCCCCCGCTGACCCGGCTGCTTCTAACGTGTATCTGAACTGGATGATGGAGGTCATAAAGCCCAGCTGAAATAGCAGGAGGGGGCTCAGGGCAGCCTTGTTGCTCCTCAGGTGGGTGTTACAGCCTACGCAGAGCTCTTTCCTGCCAGCACTTAAAGCTAGCTTTGGCATTTCAACACCGGGCTGCGGCCGTGCCGGCACGAATGTGTGCCCAGGCGATGGATTGCTTGGGAGAGCCTTTGTTGTCATAAGGAAACCCGTGTCCTTGCCTGCACCACTCGGGGGTGGCTGTGAATGGCTTTCTCCTCTCACGGCCAGAAGCTCTGGCTGCTGCCTGGGTGACAAGGAGGCGAGCCGGGAGAGCCCCGGTGCACCGGCTGCGGTGGGGGGGAGGGGGGGGCCGGACAGGGCAGCCCCCTCCTCCCCTCCCCCCCCCGCCAGCCTGTTCATGGGGGGAGCGGGCAGGGAGCACGGGCTGCCCGGGGGTTGGCAAATGTTCAGTAGGAATTATTTATATTACCAAATATATAATATATATTATTTAGGGTGTGTGTGTGTATATATATAATTTGGTAATATATAATATTACCAAATTGCTAAATAATCCTGCGCTGAAAGCTGGGGCTGGCCCCGGTTTGGGAGCAGGAGGATCGCGGGGCTCCGCATCGCTCCGTGCTGCCTTGTTTCCTGGCTAGCTGAAGGGCTTGTCTGTGCTTGATAGCACTTGTTATTCCTCCTTTCTTGTTTGTTGGAGGGGGGTGGGTGGGGGAGGTGAGGTACTTGCTATTTAAAACCAGAAGTGTTTGTCATCTCCATCCAGGTGAATTAAACCACACTGGAAGGAAGTATGACATTCACTTTGCCTTTTGTAATCTGGGAAAGCTATGGGTGGATGCAGTACATCATTGCAGGAATTGCTTTGTCCACTGGTGCTTTCACTGCTGTCCTGTTTTGCGTATCTGGCTGCCTATTGCACCCTTCCCCTCTCAAATTTTGTGCTCTGTACTACCATATGACCAAGCATTGCCCCTTTTTTTTGTTGTGCTGGCATGGGGCCAGCTGCACCCTCTCACAGTTCCAGCTTGCAGTGAGTTTGTGTACCCAGAGTCACCTACAAGTCAGGTGCATGTGAACTGCAGTCCTGGATTTCCAGGCCCTCTTGGAAGAAGAGCATATGAAGAAGTGGTGGCAAGTTCAGCATCTGATCCAGAGAGACGTGAAAGATCAGTAAGTCCCAGCAGTGGTTAGGTGAGGCTTCTGGGAGAGTTTGTGTAGCCTGCTGGAAGCTGGCAGTTGCCAGATAGGCTTCTGTGTGCCTGCCTGTCATGTTATTTGCCTTACTGCAAATGCTAATTGAAAGTTTGCTTGGGCTAGCACAGCTCCTGGGGGTCTCCTGGGCATTCCTCTGGAAGAGGACCAAGCTGACCTGAGGTGGAAGCATAACATGGCCATGCTCGTAGGCAGTCTCTTCTGGTAACTGCTGGGCTTTGTACGTAGCTTCTCTGTATGTGGAGGCTACAGGTGTAGCCAGGTTTGTTTTATTTCCTCTCCCATCTCCATTAAATCCTTATTGCAGAGGTATCTGCCTCTTTCATTACAGTGCGGCAGTCTTCAAGCAGGAACTTAACTGTTTCCCAGACTAGTTAAGTCCTCCCCCACTGTCTGCAGAAAGTTTGTCCCTTCTCCTGCCTCACTTCCCAAAGCTTCTCTCTTGCTTTCCCTGAGGTGTGCAAAACACCTGGCAGTAATATGAGGAGACAAATCTCACTTGGCAGCTTCCAGCACTGATCTCCTGTGCACCTCCCTCTACGCTGTCTCCCAGTATCATCATGGAACTGCTCCAAATGCAGCTTTAAACTTGTCCTTTCACCTGTCCAAATCCCTTGCAACAGAGCCAGGGAAGTGGAAACTCGGTCCTTGAGCTTAATAAGAGGAAAATCGGTGCTGTATACATCTGTAACAGCACAGTGAGCAACAATTCTTCTTCCTCTCACAAAGTGTGGGCTTGAGTTTGAGGATCTTGCTATTCAGACCTTTCTTCATGGGCCATCCTGTCCTTAGTAGTAGTAAATGTTCCTTAGCCATTAGCTTGTGTCCTAGACCGCCTGTCCCCCTAAACATTTGTCTCTGCTCCTGGGGAGCACGTTTGAAAACTGTATTAGGTGTGAGAAGTAACACTTTTCTAGTCATTAGCAGAAGAGACTCACTTAGGTAGCTGGAATTGTTAAGAGCAGTGTAGCACAAGAGTGACCTGATGTGATCATGGAACCTTTGTTAAAGAAGGGGTAGATGTACCTACTGGGGACAGCTAAGTGAAGTTGATCCTGCTCTGGGCAAAGTGGCTGCTTACAAGTGTATGACCCGGCTCTTTTCTTGTGCTCTGCCAAGCTCTTGGGTTTTTTTTTGGTTGGTTGGTTGGTTGGTTTTGTTGGTTGTTTTTTTTTCCTGGGCTGGAGCTTCTTCCTGACAGTCCTGTGCAACAGTTCCCACGTGCAACAGTTTCAAAACATGGTTTAGCAGCACCGAAGTAGTTTACTATTAGCTGATAGCAGTAAAATGTGGCAGAAAGTCCCATGGGAACTTTCAGAATAGACATATCTCTTTGAAACATGGTGTTTATTGTAATTACCTGTTTACAACTACTTACTTTCTGCTTAGGGGGGTGTTTGGGGTGTCCAGATTGCTAAATAATCCCAGTTTTGGCCCAATGTTGTAAGAAAGATTCTTTCCAATATAAACAAAAATAAAAAAATTACATGAGAAAAAATACTTGGGAGCAAAGTTAATTGATGAGTTAACTCATTTTTTCCCTGCTTTTTAAAAAAGCTAAAGATGATGACAGTCCCCACAATTGAAGTGTATGCAATGCTTCAGCTTTAACTCCAGAGCATGGGGTTATTGCTTTCAGAGCAGGTGTTCTGTTTCATGTGACATGAAGAAAAATATAAGCTAAACCAGCTTTCGGGTCAGGCATGCCTTGGCCATGGAGTTAACTGGGACAATTAGTCCAGATGTAATCATACCTTTATTGCTTTTACTTTCTGTGTGGGATCAGGAAGTGTTACTTGTGACTATAGAGGCACTTCAGCACAAGGAAGTTGCCATTGATCTCAAAGATTTCTCTTTCCGTGAAGACACTTCCCTTTCTCTGTTTGTGAGTCTCCCAAGTTGAAATTGTCACACACATGCACCCCCCTCAACAGCAGTTGAAACCCTGGAAAAAATGCCGTTCTTAAAATAGTAGGGAAATTTGGAATGCCAAGGAAGAAATAGTGTATAGATTTGGTTGTTAGTTTTGAGCAAGAAAAGGGAAATATTTTTGCATGAGTTTTCTGAATGGTTCAGAGCCAGGCCTTGGGGCTTTTTTTGCCACTAAACAGCTAGCTGGCTTTTACCTGAGGATATGTGGAATGGTTTCTCAGACCAAAAGATGCAGGATGATGCATTCATGTCTGGAAACGCAGACATCTGTAAGGTCGGATAAAGGAGGACAACACTGAAGCTTTATTCAGGGGGAAGTCTGGCTGTGGCTACACATTGCAGGAGATCCTTTGGGGCTAAATTACAAGCTGTGGTATGACTGCGAGGGTACCCAGTGTATGTGAAGCAGTAATTTATAAACCATTTCTGATAAGCAGGGGATAGGGAATAGGGAGGGCAGGCTGGAACACTGAAGAAAGTGTCCCAGAGGCAGAAGAAAAGAGAGGAGAGCCACTAAGATTTGTGTCTTTTTCATGTCTTTTAAGGTAGGGATTGTGGGTCATGGGATAGGTAGAAGCCAGAAAGATAAAAGTAGTGAATCAGATTCTACCATCCGTTTTGCAGACATTTCCCAAATGTACATTCCCTAGTGCTTTGTCATGTCTGAGCTGCAAATGCAATAATGGATGGGAAATTCCATTATATCCTTTAGGAAACCATCCAACAAGCCTGAGATTACTTCCTACTGCCCCCCCCCCCCCCGCCCGAGTAGACTAAATGATGATACAATTTCTCTTTGTAGTCTGTAGACACCTCCACAGGCACCAGAGGTGCTCCTCTCAACCCATGTGGTTTACAGCCTTCAAATATCTTGTGTCTTGTGTCATGTCCTAGTTATCTGTTAATCAGGTTCTTACATTGCTGTCTTGTTAATCAATTCCTGTGATCAGTTGCAATAAGGCCCTGTGTTGCACATGTGTACGGAGATTTGTAAAGACAGCCTTCAGCTCTGAAGTACAGGCAAGGGCCTGTTGAAATCAAAGAGATCTTTAAAATTCAGCTAGCAGCTAGAAGAGGCCATGAGTATTTGTCTACCATGCCCTGCAAAAATAAATGGAGATTTTGATGATTTTCTTGTCTGAATGCCTTCTGGTATCCCCTTTTGGGTTTGAGATAGCTAGCCATGGCCAGCACTTTCCATAAGTTGCATTGTGGCTGTTAGGAGAGATTATCTTCTCTGTTCTTTGACCAAAGTCACTTTCTGGATTTGCGTGTAAAACTAAAAAGACACTAGTCGATTTATTTTGGTGTTACTCTCATACTGCAAGCTTACACTGGGTGTTTTGTTTACTTTCAGTTGTTTCCCAACTCTTACCACCCACTGAGTATGTTTTTTTGTATTGTGGTTTTTTTTTTTTTCCTCAGCTGCATTAGTACCTGTTTTGAAAAGTCTTTTAAGCTGATTAGCTCCACTGTATCATTCTGTAGTAGTAACAGCAAAAATGCATTTTTCTTTAGCAGGATGTGTCACTGATGGAGTCTGAAGAAACCAGTGAGGGAGGGACCACTCCCCGAGAAGCCAGCGGCGTCACTGGGGAGGTTTGGGATTCTACAGCAGTTGAAAGAGAGCATCATGCCCCTCACGCATCAGCCGAAATGAGCAACAGCCTGTCTGAATCTGCAAAGGGAGCAGAGCTCAGCACTCCTGAGGACTGCCTTTCTGCTCCAGGGAAAGCAGCAGAGATGCTGGGCAGACCCTCTAACCCTCTGCAAAAAGTGCCAGCAGGATTGGAACAAGAGCAAGGTGATGCAGAGCCTCAAAAGGGACTCTCGGAATTGGAAAGAGAAATGCTTTTAAGTGAGGGTGGACTGGATTGTTCTCTGAAACTTAAGCAAGTAGAGCTGGTTGACCTGGAAAGCAACCAGGACTCTTCTCTCAGCACAGTCCAGGATAGGCCAGACCCTGGCAGTGCCATCCTGCAGGCTGTGGACCTCAGCACTGAGTTTCCTCAGAGCCAGGCAGAATTGGCACTTTGTGGCTCAAACTCTCAGGCTCAACATCCAAAATACCCTTTGGCAGATGCCATTTCCTCTCAGAGAGAGACACCTAAGTGCTTCTTGGTGTGTAAAACTGTTTCAGAGGGGCATTATAAGGCTGAACCATTTCTGGATAGCCTCTCCATGGATTCTTTGCAGGAGGTTGATGCTGGTGCAGAGCAGAAGCAAAGCAGCAAAAACATGGCAGCACCAACTCATGAGCAGCCTACCTCAGAGGAAGCAATAGATGACATGGCTAAACCTCACATTTCTGAAGACGCTAAGGAAAGCGTAAGAGCACTTGAGGGTCTGGAAGAGAATATAGAGTCTTCCTTTTCCCATCAGTTGTCTTCCACCTTAGCAGATGACAGCCAGATAAGTTCACTACAAGCAGAATGCAACATCTCAGCTGGTGAAACAAGGAATAGCAGTATGGTCAAAGAGCAGGGAACAGCAACGGTTCCTAAAGAAAACTCATCTGCTTCTAAATGCCTTCATCTTGAAGACGACCACAGAAAAACAGAGAGCAGACCTGCCTCTCAAGCAGAGAGTGCCTTCCAGGTAAAGGATACTGCTAAAAAAAATGAGGAAATGAGTACTTCACAGCATAAGAAACCAGCACAGGAGGCAGTGTCTGAACTTCAGCAGGAAGAAGAGAAGAAAGAGTGCAAACTGCAGAATCTGCTGGAAGAAGGGAAATCTTTGGAGCCCAAAGATCGGAAAAGCAAGGAACTAAATGAGAAGAAACAACAATTGCAGATGGAAGACCTCAATCTGGAGGCATCAGCTTCCAGGTCAGAGTTATCTTCTGTCCTCAGGCATAATGTGGACTTGTGTGGTTTGGAAAACGTTTTTTTGGCTGAGCAAACAGGATCAGCATTTTCTCCTAGGGAGTCTGTCTCTGTGGATCAGCATCCCGGTGAGGATGTACTGCTGAAAGCTTATGCCACAGAAGCAGGTTCTGGACGTCAGCCACTCGCTGTTAGCTCTCTGTCCTCAAATAACCTGAATGCAGTGGGTGAAACTCCAGTGGTGCCTCCACACACATGCCATATCTCTGACCAGGCAGAAGACCTAGAAGACTCTGGCCGCTTTTCCATTGGTGGTCAGGATATTGGAGAAGCGGACTGGGATGACAGGACAAGACTGGGCAGGGAGAATGAGCACAGTGATGGGCATGGAAAGGCTGTCCAGAGGCTTGATAAAAGAGGTGCACCTCTTCGTGGAGGAGTGGCAGCGCTTTCTAGTGCAGAGAACCCAGAGGCTTCTGTTCTACGTCCTTCCTCAGGTACCAAGAACTTGGAGCCACCTGATCCCATAGATCCTCATCCCATTACAGAAAATTTGGGAAAAGCTGAGCTTCAGGTCTTCATTCCAGCTTTACCTCCAGAGCTCGCCTCTGTGGCTTCAACATCTGGCCCACAGCAAGAGGGTGCTAGCAGAATGGCCTCCTTGACCCCTGAGGACTGTCCTGGCACCAGCCTGAACAAACTGCTAGACTCTGTAGAGAAGCCAGCCAACCAAGCTGCTTCTGTACAAGTGCGGGACCCAACATCAGGGGAAACTGCTAGTGTAAGTACTGATCCAGGGGAGGCCAACATTTCCCATGAACTCCTTATTTCTGAGGAAGGCTTTCATGAAGACCTTAGTGGCCAGTCTTCTTTCTCTGTAATATACCCAAGCTGTCTTCCTCTAGAGAGGAGCCTTCCTGAGGGCAGGAGGACTGTGGCTGTCATTGCAGGGCCTCTGGAACCACCCCAAACACCAGGCAGGACTTCCACTCCCCTGAACCACCCAGAGACAACTCAGCAAAAACCCCCAGAAGAAAGTGCCATTATCCAACAAAAAGAAATGGGAGTACCTGTGGATCGTGAAGCACAAGAAATGCCTTTATTTGATCAGTCTGACTGCGGTTTAAACCAAAAAGAGCCTGGATCCAGAATCTCCAGTGTCCTGAGCACCCTAACCTGGCCCTCTGAAGAAGATATGGTCTTTGCCGTGAGCCAGCAAGAACAACCTCTGTCCCCTGCATCCCATTCAAGCCTACCTCTGGTGTCTGAGCCTGATGCCAAACAGCTTCCTCGCCTTCCTTCCCTTGCCCGAAGCCCCAGGCAAACTCAGGCCCCTGCACTTAATGCAAATCACCTTGCCCAACCTCCAGCCCCTGAAAGTTACCAGCCGCTGGCTCCTTTACCCTACTCCAGGCCACATCTCAACTGTGGTATGTATGATAGTAAGTTACTAGCCACTCACCCTACTATAAGCCATCCTCTGCACGCTGCTGCCTCTCTGTCTGATTCTAATACTGTGGCCTCTGCTTCTCACAGAGAAGATGTAGCAGAGAAAGATGACCTTGTTCCAGTAACTAGAGAGTGGGATCTCAGTGACTCAGGTACCCATACAGAGACATCTGATGACTCAGGGGTCAGTTTGTTGGCCAAAAGCTTTTCTGCTGTTGGAAATGAAGCATTGGCCGGCTCCTCTGACGCCAGCCCTGAAACAGCAGACCACCACATGGATATACAGTATGGAAAATCTTCACCTGACCACCCTTCTTGGCCCTCGCTGGAAGGCCTGATAACATCCACAAACTCCAAGAGCCGGGACTCTGCACAGCCACCTCCAATGCTAGCATTCACCAATCCAATCCATTTCCTCCAGCTCAGCCCTCCATCACCACCAACCACCAGGACAGCCTGCCAAGAGGAGGACATCTCAGGGGAGCTGCGATGGGAGCAAGAGGCAGGTGTCTTTGGTGTGGACTCAAAGAATGTCCAAGCTCCATTGGCATTCACAGAGAAAACAGAAAGTGAGAGGAGGATCAAGCAAAGGCTGGAAGGAGAAGGTGGGGAACACCACTTGGTAGCTCAGCCAAAGGAGGAAATGCCCAGACACTCACCCTTGGAGAAATCATCAAGTTGGCCAGACAAAAAATCGATCAGGGTAGTTGCACAGGAGCCAGCAGCCAATCAAGAAAACCCAATTAAACGCCGAGTGAAAAGCAAGGACTGGCACCGTCAGGGCCTGAAGAGGATGTCAGTACCACCAGACATCTTGCAGGGTGAGTCCCCCCCATCAAATTTACTGTAGATACCAGAAACACTGGATTAAATTAGATAAGCAACGTGATAGAGAGGTCTGAGAGCTGAGAGCTCAGCATTGCTCTCGTGCCTTTCTGGTAGTACTCCTTGCTGCAGCCCTGCAGCCCCTTGCTGTCCTGCCCCAAGCTCCCCGCTCCCAGCTCTCCCCTAGCTCTTCCCTGCGGCCCTGTAACCAGTACATCCTGGTGGTTCTGAGTAGGGCAGCATGCTGGGGCTCAGTCCCCTCGTTTCACACTAACACCTGCAACAGAGAGGACCCCTCACCCCTCAACTTCACATCCAGTTTCTTTTCTTCTCCCTTCTCCGCGTTTGGCAACCTGTCACCCTTACTCGGTAAGAGGGGCTATTTTGCCCTACGTGCAGGAATGAGTTTCTTGGTGGGGCCGAGTTCAGAGCTTCTGCTCATCACCTCCTGCTGCCATCACATGGCCGCTGCGTTTTGCTGCACTGGTAGCAGCCCATTCCCAAGTGGTAAGGAAAACACGTGCACACATCCTCGGTCATCCGGATCTGTTCCCGCATGTTTTAGTTCCTTCTGTATTTGCAACCTGCCTTTCTTTTGCAGCTGACACCTTTAGATCCCAGTTTGACCTTCTGAAAGAGATGATCTTCCTGAGAATGTAGGATTCCTGAGAACAGATAAGAAGGCAAATTTGTCAAATCCAAGGTCCTAGCTTTCATAAAAGCCAAATAAATCACTGATGTCACAGATGGAAAACATGCATCTTCTGTAATGCAGCTCATTTAGACAGTACTTACTGTCAAGATGCATGTCTGTTCTTTATTATGTCATACATGGGCTTTAAGTATACTTGTTTCTTCTCAGCTCTTAGTTTATTTTCCAAGCTCCGCAACATGCTGGATTTTTGGCATAGAGGAGAAGGATTGGAGTGTGGAGGGGCATAAAAGGTTTGGCAGCACTTGAATCAGGATTTGTTCAAGTGTGTGACCTGTAAATTCTTGGTTCCAAATTATAAAACGTTCAAGGCAACAGTACTGTCTTTCCCCTGACCCATACTTGCAGCTCAGTCTTTGGGCTTTCTTCCTCCTCCAGCTTCCAATGAATTTTATACAGAATTTCTTTACACCTTATTTAAATAAATCCCTCAGAAAACAAAAGTCCACAACTTCCCCATTTTACATAAACAGGAGATGACTCAAGCAGCACTTTCTTAATGCTCACATAGTACATAATACAATTCTCACATTTCATTCTCGGGCCGCATCCCTCCTAAGACTCTTCACAGGACTGACTCTGTTAGATGTCCAGCATTCCTGCCCCAGAAGTCACTGAGAGTTTTTGGAGGCACAACATCCGCAAAAGAAAGTATAAGACTTTCAGACATGACTGGTGACTTGGGGTCTGTTGATCCTCTTACGCCTGACCCAAGTTGCTGAAAGGGGAAAGGCAGCACCAAACAGAGCCCACAGGCAGTGTCGTCTTTTGGGCAACTGGAGAGGGAAGCTCTTAAGAGTTACTGTGATTGCTGAAAGTCTCACCCTTTTTTCTTTGTATGAAAAGCAAATGTGGCTAAGTAACAGATGTGAAGTGTAAGTAATGTCAAGGATTGTTAAAACCAGAATGTTTCTGACTTGTAAATAAAGGTCAGGATGGTACCTGTACTCCATTCAGGTGGGGTACAGGTAAATGGTATCTGTGTATCATTTGGATTGCAGCTTGACTCTAAAAATGGACTTATGTGTTTATTTTCTGTCTTACATGCAGAAGTTCCTTCTCTTCCTTCAGAGGAAGAAGCTCACAAGACACACAGGGAGCCACCAGTCAGTTCAGAAACAGTTATATTGCGGTAAGTCTCTCAAAAGCCCCTTAGAATTTGCCCCCATCCCTGTGTAGCACAGACACCTCATGCTCTCCATTGTTCCCAAGGGACCACAGATGGTGATAAGGAGCAGGAAGCAATAATAAAATTACTTAGGCCTGTGTTTCAGTCTGTGCCCTCTGGGAAAGGACCTCGTTGCAACAGAAGTATTTCTATCCCTTTAGGAGAGTGTTTCCATTAAGCCAAACTTTATTCTTTGTGAAGTAAAGCATGTGGAGCTTGAGCTTGTTGGAAAGAGAGGTCCTTGGTGTGACAGATCTGTTACTAAGATTTTGATAAGCCATTTCCAGTACTGTGTTTTCTGTTCACTCTTTTGTTTCCAAATCCTTATTCCCTGACAGAGAAAAGAAACCTGCAGATGCAATGGAGAACTTCAAACGCCGGCACTCCAAACTGATCAACTCCTGTAAGTGCCTTCTGCCTCAGGTGCTGTAGCAGACCCCTCTCCTCCATCATCCCTCACCCTTGCAGTGAGCACAAAGTGAGCTCCTGCCACATGGTAGCAAGGAGGGAGTGTTAAGAGAGTGGTGTTCAGTGGAGGCAGTGAAACCAGAGTCCTGCAGTACACTCGGGCAGCTGGTGAGCTTTGTTTATAGTGGGTGCATGTGGTCTAATGTACTTCGGTTATCCTAATCTGAGACAATAACAAGAGTTTTCTCCAGATTGAAGCAGAGGGCAAGCAGCTGCTATAGAAAGTATTAATGTATATGCCTCTCTTCACAGCAAGACTGCTGTATCAGGAATACAGTGACGTGGTTCTGAACAAGGCCATTCAAAGCCAGAAGAGAGTGGATTCTTTTGCAGAGGATATAGAGTCGAGTTTCCCGAGCTCTCCAAGGCTACGGAGGAAAGTGCTTTCTCCCCAGGACTCATATTTGCAGCGTCTGTCAGTCTCATCTAATGCGTCCCTCTGGCAGGACATCCCCATGATACGGGGCAGCAGAATACTACTCAATATGTCCCGTGATGAGCAGAAGCTGCAAGAGGTAATGGACCAATGTAACGAGGTAGATGGGTGGTCTGTAGTCAAGAAAGAGTCCCCAGAAGGGTGGTTAAAGTGGAGAGCAAAAATTCTGATGAGGGAATGCAGGCTGGATGCGGAGGTCAGCTCTAACCATGTAAGCAGTATAGGGATGTGGTATTAGTGCTTGTGAAGTTCAGAGCTGTAGAGAAAAGGAGCGCCAAAGGGTAGACTCTGGACCATATCAGTAACTTCATGAAAACAGACACAGGGAAATTGAAACGAGGTAGAACAATTAATTTTGAGCATGTTCAATGCAAAAGAGAATATTAAAGTAGAAGACTTCCAGCATTCTCCCACATAAAAGTTTGAGAGATGCTAATAAAACCACAGTGAATTGTAGTTCCTGTGGCAGAACGTGAGTTTACCAAATCAACCTGTGTGAGCTGCGGGGCTGAGAGTAAACAGGAAGATGTATAGCTTCAGCAAAATGGAACATAGGGAAACTGGGTAAGGAAAATGAGAGGAACTGAGTAAGGTAAGGAAAATAGGAGGACCCAGAGAAAGAAGCGAAAACAACACCATGAGAAACATGATGAAGGAGAAGAATGTGGGTGATGTGGATGCTGGAAAATTTATGGGAGCATGTAAAACGGGGAACCTAGTGAGAATGGAGTTGGGGGGGAATAAAAATAAAATTAGAGTAGGTAACTGTTTTTCTTGCAAGTCATACCACACTTCTGTCTTCTAAAGAAAGAGTATAAAATGACAAGTTCCCCCCTCATTCCTAAAGCCTCTTTTCTGTAATGATGCACTACTTCCATCATGTGCTGGGAGGTTTTCTTGCTTTGCCCCTGTATTCCCTCTGTAAGATTACTCACAGACTTGCATAGTTTACTGATGCTGTGCTCCCTTATTTCATCTCTCAAGGCCAAGTTTGAGTTGATAATGTCTGAGGCTTCCTACCTGCGCAGTTTAAATGTGGCGGTGGATCACTTCCAGCGATCAGCAGAGCTCCAGGCAATGCTCACCAATCAAGAGCGTCAGTGGCTTTTCTCCCGCCTTCATGATGTACGCGACGTCAGCGCTAGGTGAGATGTGGCTCTTTGCTTCCAGGACTAACACCCTTCATGAAGCACAGACACAGACCATCACTTCTGTCAATAACCTCTCTCGCTCCTGTTCTGCGTGTTCACTGACCTTGATATGACTACGTGATACACACGCGTAGCACTTTGTGACTGCTTACCAACACTGCCCTGAAAGAACATCTGCCTTTTTAGGTGACAGGGCAATGTAAATCTTGGTGCTAAGTCCCAGATATTATGGTGCAGTTGTGTACAGAGCTTATTGCAGGAGATGAAAATGTTCAAAATGCTACTGTAGCCATGCACTGTTGGCTTCAACTACAACTAAACTTGACTAACTAGACCTCAGCCCAAACCAAATGCAGCTCCTGCCAAATCCAAGACAAAAGAAGCAGCTGCATGAATCCTGACCCAAAAAAAAAAAAAAAAAGGTGCTGGTGTGGAAGTAAGTTACAGGCATCACTTGACAGAACCTAATGTGAATCAATTGAGCATAAGTCATAAAATGTAGACATGATCCCACATGCAAGGAATCCTGTATGTTATAGGATTCTGTTCTGCTTTTCTCCCAAGGCTTAGCTACATATATCACTAAGCTAGTAAGGTTTGCTGCTACCTTTTCCATTTCTACTAGTGGGATTATTCTGGTGATTAATTTTCTGATTAATTTTCAGTTGTTTCCTTTAGTGCTGTAGAGGTGCAACCTCTCAAGAACAGAGGTCTTTTGCCTCTGCTTCTTCCTTGCTGATATCTAGCCCTAAATTGTCATTGCGCAGGCATTATACTCTCTCTAGAAGTAAAGAGCTGTCTTGTGCTTACATGTTGGCTTTTGGGATTTTAGAGGACTGAGGCCATTCCTGCTTTTCTAAATGACACTGATCTTTCCCTCTCCTTTTATGGCATTGCAACTATGTGCTGCAGTTTCCTTTTTGACTTGGAGGAGAAATTTGAGGAGGACATGTTCACCTTCCATGTGTGTGACGTGGCTCTGAAACACGCCCCTGAATTCCGCAGGGTGTATCTACCATATGTAACAAACCAGACATATCAGGAGCAAACCTTCCAGCGGTTACTGTAAGTTTTCTCATTTGTTGCACCGTTCTCCTCTCTCACTTCCTTGCTGCACCTCAAATATTCGCTCTTTCAAATAATGGGGAATGCTGCAGGTACAGGCTGTTGTCCAGTGCTCTCATGACATCCCAGAACAGGCAGGAACCTTCTTCAGATCAATGGCATCTGGAACAGCAGGACAGAGCTGCTGCAGGCTTCTCTCCCATAGCATTGGAAAGGGAGAGAATAATTAATATCTGATTCTATTGCAAGCTGTTCTCTCTGTCTACCCTCTACTGAAGAGAGCAAAAATTAGTCCTGGATAATGGTTTTCAGTCTGTGGTTTTCAGACTACTAAGAACCAGGAAGTGATAATTTCAAGTGAAACTTCCAATCTCGACCATTCTGCGATTCTGTAATTAAGAAACATATGGCTACCATCAGTAAGCTTAAAATGGCTAACCAGGAGTCTTAAAACTGGATTGTGAAAATCCTGGGGCCAGAGAACGCTGTTGGTCTTTCTTGCTCTGAGTGGTGGTGTGAAACATCTCATCTGTACCCACTGGCACAACCGAGCATTAATCGGGCATGGGGTTTCCTTGCCAATTCTGCCCTGCTCTCTGTTGTAACAACCCAATTCCAGTGAAACTATGGTGATTCCAGGAGAAGACACTGTACCCCCAGGCTGTTCTGGCACTATCTCTGTGTGCTGCTGACTGGGAGAGATCTAGTCTTGTAATTGTTTCCTTTCAGGCAAGGCTCAGTTCCACACAGACAGTATCCTGGAGGTCCTTTCCAGGGCAGTATGTGCTGGGCCTACAACCTTCTTCCCCATCTCTTCAAGGATATGGGATTGGCTGCTTTGGTGACAGGTGCCGCTCTCGTACCATTAGCCTTGTTATCTGCTGCTGCCCAACATGGAAAGCTGGATGGCAGTGGCTGTGTCTAGAAGGACATTCTGGGGGAAGGCAGCTCCTGAGAGGAGCTGCAAGAGAGGGGAAGCAGCTATTTCCAGACCCTGAACACAGCCCCTGGTGCTGGACCATTCAGTGTAAGGGAATAATACAAACCACCAATGTCTCTGTGAAAGGTGCCCTACTCATCAAGGGGAATTGAAACGTAGATGTTACTTCTGACTTTTATTCCAGAGGGCTGTGGAAGGAAAGATGTAATAACAATTGTACTGCTGTCCTGTAGCTGTTAGAAATCCATACTTGCTCTTCATCAGCAGAGTGGTGCAGTTTCTTGACATCTTTTGCCCCAGGGACAAAGCCTGAGTATTGGGAGTACTCCACCACTCACTGAAATCTGATACTAGGAAGACTATGTATTCGCTCTTAACGTCTGGATGTCTTTTTTTACCACCCCCACAGAAATGGAAATGCAGGGTTCCAGCAAGTCCTGGAGAGACTGGAAAGTGATCCTGTATGCCAGCGCCTCTCACTGAAATCCTTCCTCATCCTTCCTTTCCAGCGCATCACTCGTCTCAAACTCCTTCTACAGGTAACTGTGTGATTCTCTGCTTTCCTATCGTTTCTCTCAAGCTGGCCCTTCTTCAGGTCTGAGAGTCATACAAATACGAGCTAGCTCCAAGCACTGGGTGGAAGGACTGCATAGGGCCATTTGTGTTGCATCTGTGACGAGTTTGGCAAGATGCTCTATAGCTGCTTTGTTGCATATACTGTGAATATGCCTTTGCAAAAGCAAATCCATTTGTCATCATACAAATGCCTGCTGTGCATCAGACCAGCACTGTGAGTTGAATATGATAGCCTGTGAGGGACAATGCAGTTTGCGTATTTGTTAGGACTTTGTTGCAACACTGCTTCAGTTGTACTCCAATAAATAATTTAGAGAGTCTTCTCAGAACATGTTGATCTACATTTTGTTGAACTATTTTGGCTTCCTGCTAAGAAAACAAAGCAAGGGTTCCTTGACTGCCCTCTGGAAGGCAGCCTGTCTTTACTCTTTCCCTGCAATGTTGACTAATAGGAGCCTTCCAGACAGGGAACCAGCAAGTTCCTAATGAATTAATTTTGAGCTCTTTCTATTACACTCTTCTTTCTGATTATTTGAGCCTATTTTTAACAGGAGGGGAGGAGTATCGGGCAAAGAACAATTCTGTGTGTAAGGCTGGCTGTGCTTGGATTAATGGTTGCTTCCTATGCTATGTAACTTGTACATGATAGTTTAGGTTTTCAGGGACGCCCTGTTCAGTGCAGCTTATCCGTGACATTCTGCATTTCAAATTTCTGGCCTTGTTAACTCCACGTCTCATCACCTGCTACTGCTGTAGTTCCCCTTGACGCTGGCATCTTGGCATCTCCTTGTTTCTCCTACCCCTTCCAGACACATATATCCAGCTTTGTCTGATTGCATTATGAAAAACATCTTTTCTTACACAGAATATCCTGAAGAGAACTCGGCCTGGGTCTGAGGAGGAAGTGCAAGCAACACAGGCCTATGATGCGCTTGAAAAGGTAAGGCCATCAACCTGTTCCACAGCCCTGCAGAAAGGGATCCAGGGTTTTGATTGATGATACCCTCAATACAAGTCAACAATGTGCCTTGGCAGCCAAAAGAGCCAACTGTAGGCTGGGGTGCATTAAGCCCAGTATAGCTAACTGGTTGAAGAAGTGATTGTCCCATGATACTCCGCATTGGTGGGGCCTCACCTCAAGAGTCTGTGTAATTTGGGGTTCCACAGTATAAGAAGAATGTAAAAATATTAGAATGTGTCCAAAGGAGGGCAACAAAGGTAGTGAAAGGACTAGAGGGCAAGACTTACAAGGAGTGGCAGGGGATGCTAGGTTTGTTCAGCTTAGAGGCTGAGGGGTGGCACCATTGCTGTCTGCAACTTCCTCATGAGGGGGAGCAGAGAGAGAAGTGCTGATCTCTTCTCTGGATGCAAGGGAATGGCTTAAAGTTCTGTCAGGAGAAGTTCAGATTGGGTATTAGGAAAAAATTCTTCACTGAGAGGGTGGTCAAGCACTGAAGCAAGCTCCCCAGGAAAGCGGTCATGGCTCCAAGCCTGACAGTGTTCAAGAAGTGTTTTGACAACGCTCTGAGATACATGGTTTAACTTCCAGTTTGCCCTGTGTGGAGTCAGGAGTTGGACTTAATCCTCATGGGTCCCTTTCAACTCAGGATATTCTGTGGCTCTTTACAGCTGTGTTGCATCACGCAGCTGCAGGGCACTGAAGTGGCCCAGTCCTTTCATTGATCCTCACCCTTGTCAAGGGCCTTTGTCACTGATCCTCACGAGTAACAAATTAGCATGTTCATGTGACTCCTGCATGTGCAGTGGTAGGTGTGAGCAGAAAAGACTAAAGCAGGAGCCAGCTGGGATGCAACTGAACCTGCATCAGTGATACCAAAGTACTTTTTTTAGGACTTGCTTTTGCCAGTATCCTAACCACCATTCCCCCTTTGTATTCCTTATCTTTGTCTCTAATTAGTGATCAACTCCCACCCTAGCCCCTGCAGAAAACCTTGCCTTAAAAAAAAAAAGGCATGACACAAAACATTACTCTGTTGCATCCCTTACCTCTGTCCTGTTTCTTACAGAGACAAGACTTAAAAGTCTTCTGAGACAACTTGTTACCTAAAATTTGTACAGCAGCATAAGGTGGACTTGTTCTTAGCTAGCTCCTGTTCTGTCTGGTGATTATTTGACCTTCTTGGAGTGTCACTCCATTCCTTAAAATCTCTCCCCTATTCTCCACCATAAACATAAAGACCAGTTCAACATGATGCATACCTCCTTAAAGCTCTTAGGACTGCAGTCTAAGGTGGGTGGGCAAGATGTCATACACTGAAATCTTTAGACTCCAGCTGCCTTCAAGCCACCGTTATCTCTGTTGACACTGTTAGGCAGCTGCCCTGTATCACCTCAGGCGGCTGTACAGGCAGCTTACAGGCTGAAGTACCTCTGTTTCATTATGTGCTGTCCTCACAGGTACTGGCAACAAGCTCTGGGTTGTGGAAAGGTGGGGTTGCCATTTATCTCATCAGCTTCCTGTGTTTACAGTGGAGCATCTAATAAGAGTTGCTTCCAAATGACAAGCAGTTCAATCTGTGTCACCTGAGAGAGATGCCTAGTATTCCTCCCAGTATCCCCAAGTTAAAGCAGTACTTACCACGGAGACTTCATCTAAAGAATACCTTCCTTAAGAAAGAAGGATGATCACTGTACATATGGAGAAGTTTAGTATGCTTGCCTGCAAAAATACTTTTTTTTGCAGGAGGATGCCTAAGAAGTTGTCACTTACACTGACTCTTGAGGGGCTCCTTGAAGTAGTACTGATCCTACCAGGCAGTTCTGCTCCCACCTCACTGATCATCTGTTTTCCACTGCAGCTCATCAAGGATTGCAATGAAAATGTCCAGCGCATGAAGAGCACTGAAGAGCTGATCTACCTCAGCCAGAAGATTGAATTTGAGTGCAAGGTGAGCTTGTCCATTCCCTGGGCCTTGCTGTAGCCTAATGTATTTTCTCTCTTTCCTTACAAAGTCACTGGTGCTTATTTTTTGTTCTCCTCTCCAATCTGCACAGAACTGTTGAAGCCGAGTATCATACACAGGTCAGCTCTTCATCAGTGCTTCCCTTGCCCACTCATTTGTGTCAGCCTTGGCTAAAGGTGCCGACTGTGGTGTACACCTGTCCAGCTGGACAGATGAAAGCACACTTCCTCTAGGGAAAGACGAAAATGCAAATCCAAACCTCATGGATACTGATTTCTTTGTACATGCTTGACAATGTTTGTTTCTGTCACGCAGATATTCCCACTCATCTCACAGTCAAGGCGACTTGTAAAGTGTGGTGAGCTGACAGCACTGGACTTCAGCACCCTGAGTCCAAAATGGAAAGTCACCACCCGGCCCATCTACCTACATCTTTTCAATGACTGTCTGCTCTTGTCTCGGCCGAAGGAGTGAGTGCTTCAACACAATTCTTCCTGCCCCTTCTAAAAATACCTGTCTCTTTCTGGGTCTGTGCTTTGGTGAAAAGAATCCTTTCCCTCTGCCTGCCAGCAAGTGGCAGCATTTGTCAAGTCACTCTCCTAACTGTACATTACGTGAGTATCATGCAAGTATGTGGAATCTGGTAGTCCCAACTCTTAGTTACAACACATGATGATGTAACAAGATATCTTTTGGTCCCTAGTGCACACTTCTGTTCTGCCTTTCCACCTCTATAACGTGAAACACTTTAATAATAACCACTTATTCTAGTTTTACTTGGCAAATAATTTCTTTCTGAAGGACAGCGTGAAGATTAGTGAACGTGCAAATCACTGGTTTGTCAAGAAACTAAGGGAATTGGTTGGTTGTGTTGGAGTTTTGGAGGGTGGTTTTGTTTGTAAGCTATAAAATAAAATTCTGACAGGACAGAGCTTAGTATTTTTACCTTTTTCATTAAGTCTCCCGTCTCTTCTCTGTCCTTCTGCAACTTCTAGCAAGAACAAAGCTTAAGATGCCTGAAGCAGATGAAGACTCATTAAAACCTTTTTGCTTTCCTGACATCAGAAAACAACATGGACTCACTTTGTAACCCTCATCACCTTAAAACTCACTATTTGTTTTGTTTCTTCTCTTTACCCACAGGGGTGGACGTTTTGTTGTGTTTGACCATGCTGCTTTCTCAGATGTGCGTGGGGAGAAGTGTGAGATGAAACTGCATGGAACAAACAAAAATGTTTTTCGTCTCTTTCTACTTCAGAATTACCAGGGAAAGAGAGTGGAGTTTTTGTTTCGTACAGAGACACAGTAAGAGCTCAAGGTTACCCTCAGTATATCCCATTACCATAGCCAGACACCTCCTAGGAGCCTGGTGGTTGTCCTTTGGCTACCCAAATGCTGAAATATCAAATGCAGCTGCTGAGCAGAGGACTTGAAAAACTCCTCTTGCCAAAGAAGCCCCTCATAAACCACCTTGCCTCTCTGTTATCAGAGCTGCTCATACAATACTATCGTGTTATGTCATAATATCAGCCTCCAAAAATGGGAGGTTTTGCCTTTTCCTATTCCCTCTCCCCACTTCCAATTTCTCTGCCTCCCCTAAGTACCCCTCCCTGTCGCCTCCTGCAAGCAAAGCTGTACACACACACCCCCATTCCAGTCATCAAGCTGCTGTCCCTCACATTGAATCCTGACACCTGTCTGGTAATGTTTTCCAGCAGTGAGAAGCTGAGGTGGATCTCTGCTTTGGCTCCTCCGCGAGGAGAACTGGATCTCTTGGAGTGCCCTGGTGAGACTGCTCTGCTACTACAGCAGTGGGGGTGGGCTGGCTCAGAGGAGTTGGAGTCACTGGGAGGTGGAACATTTCAGAATGATTCCGAGGCAGAATGCTTGCCTTTTTGTAAATAAAGAAGATACTACGGGCTTTCCTTCAGTGCCAGATTATGCCAGTTACCTATTTTTTTTTTTTTTTTTTTACTCCTCAGATTTGGAAGAAAACCTGTAGCCTCCCTCCCGGTTCTCTGCTCTTTAGTGTTTGGGCAGTCCTTTATCCCCTACCTCCTCTGGGGCTGATGCACATAGGTTTACTCTTGCTTTCTAGTATACCATTATGATCTTTCCTCCCCTTTAGATGCACCCCAGGTTCAATGCATAAAGACTTACAAGGCTCGGGAAAATGATGAGCTGGCTTTGGAGAAAGCAGACATCATCATGGTTATGCAGTACAGCAATGATGGTGAGCAGAATGAACAATGGCTATCTTAAATTATGGGTAGGAAGTTACTCTAGTAGTGTAAAGCTTTAACAACAATCAGGCTTCAGAAGGAGCCTCTCATTCCTGATTGTTGGATTGAGAGGATGAAGAGACTCTTCATCTTCATTAAGACACTTTATTTGGAAGCTGGAAAGAGATCTTTTTCTTTGATGTTAGGGCCTTGTTGGAGGGGGCTTTTGGGGAAGAATGAAAAAATGTTTGACAGTTTTGCCTCATGTTTTGTGTTTTCCCCACACCACAGGATGGATAGAAGGAGTCAAACTTTCGGACCGGGAGAGAGGCTGGTTCCCCTCAGAACACGTGGAACTCATCTCCAGTAAACATGCACGGCAGAAGAACCTGAAGGAGGAACAACGTGTGAAGAATGCCAAGCAGCAGGTCTTTTGCAAGAAATAAGACTGTTTGGACCTGTACAATCGCCCTGCCATGGGGGAACCATCTTTTTTCCATTGTGCCTCAGAAGAAATTCCTCTGTGAAGAGCATAATACAGCACTTTGACAGAACCAGGTGCTTTTTGCCAAAGAAAGCGGGAATCCAATCAGGAAAAATCATTCACTTCCTTTGTGTCACCAGGAGTACGGCAGCAGGAGGGAAAAAAGTTGCATGTATTGCTTGCTTTGTGGTAGTAGGGAGGGACTTTAATCAGACAGAGGTCTGGGATCTGGACTTTAGAAAATATATTCCTGGTTTTGCCACTGACAAGTTGCAGGACTTTGGGCAAGTCACTTCAGAATTCTGCCTCAGTTTTCCCATCTGTGAAATGGGGGTAAATTTACCTACCTCACTGGATGTTGTGAGGCTAAATTCACTAGTATTAGTGTAATAAGAGTTTTGAGTTCCTGAGAAGGAATGTGCTAAGTGCAAAGCACAGTAGAGTTGAGGAGAGTTTTCCATTTGAATATCCTCTTGGTATCTTGACGGTGTTGATCTCCGTAGTGTAATTTCCATTTAGAACAATTTATCTATTTGATCGTGCAAGTCTACTGGTTTTTAGATAGGCAAATATTTCATCGCACCTAAATTTAACTTAAGTCTCAGCATACTGTTAAAAGAGACCTTAACAACATTAGAAAATCCACTGGAGTTAAGCAGAGTTTTCAGAAGGCACTGTGATGATCTCCCCCACCTTAAGAGGTATCACGCTGAAGAATCTGTTTCACAAAGGTCACCTCTCATCTGAACAAGTGTCCATAAGCCATCTGAAATGACCCTTTTTTACTCTGCCTCCCTCTCAAAGTAGATCAGTGACTTTTGACAAAGAATTTGTATTTGTGTTGGTACATGCCCTGTACAAAATAACCATGACTAGACATATGCAATGAAGTGGCACTTTCCTGCTGCTCTTAATCTGATAGCTGATGTGGTATTGCATGCACCATTTTGCACACTTATAGAAAACACTAAGAGATTTAGCCACTGTAGATAAAGTCAAAATATGTACCGGAGACTTTTGTTCTTTTTTAGAACTCTCTGGTTTTAAGTCCAGTTTACATGCAGTCCTGCTTTTGTGCAGAACCTGTCTATTTGAGGATATGCCTTCAACTGTAAAATACTGTTTCTGTGTTCAAGTGTTTGCGTTCAGTCAATGCAAGATCAAGTTTAAGAATCAATACACCAAAGAAAGCAACGTGTAGCCTTCTTGCATTTAATATATTTGAAGAATTAGTTATCTTCGTATCTCCAGCTTTCTGTCTCTGTAACATTCTGTCTCTAATTCCCATTTACACTGTATCTAGTATAGCTTAATACAGCCTATTTATATCAATAATTTTAGCTGGATAAAAAAAAGTTGCTTTTAGTCCTAATAAACTCATGCACTTCTCCAGTTAAAGTAACAACTTTCTGCTTTCCTTGTTACTTAGGTTTTCATCTCAAATGTAATTCATTATTTACTGAACATTCAGTATTTTCATTGTTTTTTCCATTAACTCTCTAAGTGAATATTAAGTACAAATAGCTATGCTTAGCAGAGGCAGTGAAGAAAGCTTGCTTTACCAGCGATACCCTGAGATTCTTCAGAGGGTTATCACCAGGCCTGAAGTGATTTCTGCTGCAGGCTGCTGCAGGTTCCATAGTGGTATTAGTCTTCAGTATATGAAGGTAAGCTAAAGGGATGACCCACAGAAGATGGGAGTGCAGTCTGCTGTACCAGTAAGGCAGGATGCAATTAGTCAATTGTCTTTTAATCTATGGTCCAGACTACAATCTGCCTATGTTTTTTTTTCCCTAGAACTGCAACTGTTCCTTAGCTAAGAAGAAAGCAAAGCCCTACCTCAAACTAAGGGACATAAGAAGGGTTACAATCCTCAACAAGACTTATAAGTGTTCAGAGATCAAAAACGCCTGCTTGTCCCAGGCCGTCGTGAATTTATGTAACGCCTAAGTCATCAGGATCATCAGTGTCTCAACTGGGACACAGAACACTGTCATGGGATCAATTCACTGTGTGTCCATGTCAGGTCTTATGCAGACAGTCTGAGGCATCCCATATCCGTATCAGCTTCATCTTTCCTACTTGTATCATGAGAAGGCAGGCCATAGATACTGCCATTCTAAATCAGAAATCATCTCGTTAAACATTTAACAAAAAGTCAATTCTTTTTCAACTTCCACTCTCAAAACCAAGCAGGTATATTGTTAGTCTCCCAAGGCGGTTTCTATTTTAAATTCCACATGTTCTTGTTAAAATTCTTGTTGAGATGGGAAACTTAAAGACCACTTGTGACTGACAGCACTCCTATACTGTTTAACTAGTTGGATAAAAGGTTAACTTCTCCCTGTCACAGGTACAGGCTTTATTTCCTGTTGCCAGGTTTTTACATGTTAAGGAACACTTAAAAGTCAGCTTATACTTCAACAAATAAGTGGTTATTCCCTGGTTTACTTTGATTTGTTACATTTTAGATGGGCCTCAACTTCTTACTAGTTAAGTTTTTATCCCCAGCACCATCCTGCCACCAAAATCCATAAACAATCTTCATGCTTTTTGAAGCTGATTAACATCTCCTTGGTTTGTACAAATTTAATCAAACCGGTACAATATCACTTATGCTGTCAACATGATGTGCAGTTGAATCCACTGTATCCTGCTACAGTCTTCAGGATCTCTTCCAACTTAATTTAATGTGGATAGCCTGATTTCCCAGAAAATCACTATTAAACAGAAATAGAAGTGTAGAGTTTGTCAGCCAAATCCCTGTACTTTTCTAGGAAGATCCCCAAAGAAGGTCCACAGAATAGGAACACTGTATGAGTGGTGCCAGTGTGTCTTAAACAGCTGGCTGTAAACTGAAGCATGAAAAAAACATCTACAGGAACATGTGGAGACTGATACATAACATACCTGGACAAAAGAAATTCAGTATTTCTGTACCCCCAAAAAATTAAAGACAACCTTCAGAGGGCAGTTACACTCATTTCTTTTTGTAGTAAGAACAACAATGAAATACAAACATGAACTACGTTTATAAAGTTTTGTTGAGAATCTGAGAAATTTGTGCTTTATGTCTCAACAGTGAATTTTATGACTGCTGTCAGTTTTTCATACGAAAAGTAAAAATACCTATGTGGGTTTTCAAAAAATGCTCACAGCCCTGGAGGCCTATGTTGATCCCTCTTAAAGGAAAATAAATGAAAGCAAGCACTTTCACAGTTCATGTTTTACATCAGTAGAAAAAGCTGACATGAGGACCTGAGTTCAGTGAATATGCACAACCTTGCTCAGAAACAGGATCTTCTAAAGCAGTTAGTGATTCTTATCTTTGTGCTTTTATCTAATATTGAAGAGGTCCCATCCCCTCTAAGATCAGAATTGTGTTCTGTTAGCTGAATCCTGCTAACAAATTAAACACCATTTTAGCTTCAATAGCATTCCAGCCAGCATGTCTTGCATTTGGTGGATGAACCAGGTGCACTGTCTCCAAAATGCTGGCACATGTTTCAGGTTACACTCGTTAATATAATGAAATGACTCTCAGGTGAAGCCATCTGTGGAAGCAGGACCTTGGGTGCTAGGGTAAATCTTGAAACAAAGACAAGGTGTATGGGGACATGCACCGCAGGGGAATGGTGCCATGGCAGCAATGAGACACTGAGCCAATAACCAAGATGAGGATGAAGGATGTTCTGTCTTGGTGCAGCAGAACACAAATAAGCAAATCACATTCTTCAAGCAAGCACTGTCTTTGCTGTTTGCAGTCATGCAAGCTGTGTTTACAGCTGGCTGCGCTTTCTGGGTGGTTAGGACAGCTGTACGCAAAGGATGCAAGAGCAGAGGGCTTGGTTTCCAGAACTATTTGTGCCTTATGTTGCAGCACAAGTCTTTCCATCAACTCCCTGTGAGAAGAAGGAAGCCAGAAAAGCCAAGCTTGGTTTGCTCCTGCCCTTCATCTTGTGTAGACGTCCCTAGCACACAAAGCTGGTATGTTACCCGAGCAGATGATGCCGCTTGCAGTTGTGTGAGATCACTGCCTGGAACCACACTTGTTAGGAGCCTTGTTTTTCCTACAAACTGTTAAGTATTGCAAGGCTGCAAAACTACAGCACCTGAAGTCAAGAAGTGCTATTTATTTCCTGCAACTGCTAGTTTATGGAGAATTAGCAGCACTGCTTAACAACGGCAGCCAGAGCACGTTAAAAAATAACGTCTTCCTGCCAGCCCACAAGGACGGATAACGAGGTTCACCTCGTCGATACGACACGACCCAGTTCGGTAACATCCGAGTTGCCAAGGTGTGCCGTTCGCGGTACCCAAGGCTGCTCTCACGGCGCTCACCAAGCGCTCCTTCGGCTGCCCTCGGACGCGCCAGGCCCGCTGCTGTTCCCGGCGCGCGGGGCCAGGCTGCCCCCGCCTCGGAGCGCGGCTCTGCCCCTCACGCCCCGCGGCCCGGGAGGCCCGGTGGCCGGCCGAGGGTGGCCGCCGCAGGCCTGAGGGGGTAGCAGGAACATGGGCGGCGTGAGGCCTGGGGGCAGCCCCGTTACCCGCGGGGGCGGCGGGGCGGCAGTGCCCCCGCTCCTGCCGCTGCCCGCCCGGGTGGCTGAGGGCACGTAGCCAGGGCCCCGCTCTCGCCCCCACTAGCCACCAGCGGCCCAGGTGGCCGTGATGAGCCGGCGGCCGCACTCGGCGCGCAGCCCCCGCTGGGCGCGGCATTAACGGGGCCAGCGCGGGGGCGCTTCCGCCGAGCCGGCATGGACGGGGCGGGCGCGGAGGAGGAGCGGGCGCCCGAACGGCTGGGTAAGGGCTGGGCGGCGGGGCCGGCTCTCGTTAACGACCGTGATGAGCAGCAGGGTAACGACTCTGTCGTCTCCTCTTGACTGTCACCTGCACGGCGGGCCCGCAGTGGCGGCGAGGGCCGGCAGCCATTCGGCGCTGCCTCCCCTCGTGGCGCGGCGCCGGGCCCCGCCGTGCCCTGGCGGGAGGCCGCCATTTTGTGCGGGGTGCAGGGCCGGGGGTTGGGGCAGTGGGCTGGCGCTCGCTCCGGTGCCTGTGGTCCTCGTGTCACCTGGCTTGTACACACAAGCGCCTGGCAGGGTGGCAGGTGGTCAGCCCTTCGCATGGCGCCGAGGGGTTCCTGCTGCCTGTGGGTTTCTGGGCTGCTGACGCTTTACCGCCTCCACGTACAGCCCGGTTTTCCTCCTCCTTGTCTGAGCTTTCGTGGCGGACCGGGTGAAGCTGATGTTGCTGTGTATGTGTGTTCAGGTTGTTTTGTACCGAATGCTCAACACAACCTTAAAAATCTTGCTGTCACTGTGCAAGTGGTTCCCTTGTTCCAAGTCTAAGGTGGTGGTTGTGAGAAAAAAAGAGGACTGCTTTGTTTTCAAGCACCTTCCACAGCTCAGGTGTTCTAGAATGTTCCCAGTCAGTTAAAATCCCTTCTGTTTAAGGTTATGTTTACTTAAAGGTGGGACGTATTGATGTTCAGTCTGGTCTCTTGTTATATGAATGATAGGAGAAAGAAGTGGTTTGATAACTCCCCATTTGTTACCCTGAAGGTCTGTCTTTCTCTCCAAACTTTATTTTCATTTCAGGTAATTTCTTTGGCAATCCTATGTTGCTGTCAGGCCTTCACTCATTGTTTTAGAACTAGAGACAGGAATTTATTTTCTCTCGGGAAGAATATTGCTGTAGGTGATACAAAACTCCCAGTTGTTAGTCTCTCTGCCGCAGATACAAGGTACATATGTGGTTTGTGCTGTAAACACTTACTAGTGTTTGCATAAAAATAACTAAAAAGCCTTCTCAAATCAAAGCATTAAGATGAAAATTCTATTCCTGATTTGAGGCAGGTGTTGGGTGACAAAATGAATGACAAGTGAAAATGTTAGATTTTTCACATAATGAGCGAGACAAGCTCAGAGGCAGTGAGGAGGATGGTGGAAAAAGGAATTATATAGAACCTAGCCAGCTTCTGCCTTGCTCAGTTCTTGACCCTCCCCATCTGGTTATTTCATCTCATTTAACAGCAGTGGAAGCTGTTGATGTTTAACAAGATCAAATTATTATAGTTGTGTAGTTTCCTGCTTCCGTCTCTTCCCCCTCCAGCTAATTCAGTTCTCTTTATTGTGTAAAAAGCAAATTGGAAGCTCTTGGAAGCAGCCTGGCGTCCCCTCGTACGTCCATCAACTCCTCCATCTGACTGGCGGTGTGGGCTTCCTTCTCGATTAGCTAATGTTTGAGGAGAAACACTGGGAGAGAAAGCAAGTCCTTTATTTTGGTATTGTGCTAATATATATTTAAAAAGTAGGACAGAATGAAATGAAATTATTTTCAATCTTTTTCCCAAAAAATTAAACAGACACATTTCTCTGTAGGCACATAGAACTAAAATGCTGCCAACAGTCTGCTCAAACTTACCTCTTTTCAGACAGAGGTAGATACATGGTTTTGGTTCTGTTACTCTACTTTCTATCCTTTTTTGTGTGGTTTTTTTTTTTTAATGTAGCAGAAATCACACAGACTCAGACATTCTGAGACAATCGGTGGGTTTTCTTCTTTTGGAAATGTATGTGCCAGCTGGGAAAGTATAATGCAGCTTTATTATTGTTGCTTATCTTAGTTGTTTTTCTTGTTGTGTTCTTTCTGAGCTGTCTTATTCAGTGTCTCTTAATGTAATGCACTTTGTGCTTTTTGTTAAACTTGGTCAGACCTCTCCACCTATTTTTGTCCTCAGCCAGCTATTTCATTCCCTGTCTTGTAAGTCTGTAAATCATAAGTGTTGTGGCTGAAGCCGCAGAAAACTAATGTATGACAGTTTAACTAGAAGTTTATACAGTTAATTGTTTTTTTGCTTGGTCAACTTTAGTATGATAGAAACAGAAACCTATGTAAGTCAGAAGGTGATCTAATTCATCAAATAATCACTGCTGACAGAGTAGACCTGAATTTTGCTTGTACTTTTCTTTTGATCATTTTACTAAGGTGACACTTAATGTCTTGATAAGTCAGTCATTTGTTCTGTTCCTTATTCCAAAGACCTTTGTTATCCCCAGTGCTGTTCTGCCATGCAGCCTTCCCTTTATACTCATGTCTGGAATTAACTCTTCCTGTAGTTTACAGTTGGTTGTTGTTGCAGGCATCTTCACTCTCAAAATGAGGCTTTTCTCATCTCAGATATTTGAATATCTCCATATCGCATTCCCTGTTGCTTTCCTAGCAGCACTATGTCCTGGTGACAGTCTTAATTTTGAACTCTCTTGTTCTTTTCGCTGTTGGATTTCATTGTGTAGTGTTTTCCTTCTCACATAATTGAAACTGTCTATCCAGACACACCCCTTTTCTCAGGCCATCCAGGCACATCTGCTCAGACAATGTGCATGTGGGGTGAGGGTGTGGTGTTTTTCATTTTTTCCTTGTAGAGTGCAAGGACGAGAAGGAGGAAACATCACTGAAAACTGAGCAGTTTGTGGTAGATGCTGATGCTGCCGCTGGACAAGGTACAGGGAGCAGTGTGCTATCTGCATTCCAAAGCACAACTGTAAAGGAAGGAGCTGAGCATACCTTGGGAACAGAAGATAGGATCAGATCTGTAAAGAAGGTGGTGGAAGATGGAAGATACTGCACCCTGCAGGCAACTGGGTCAGCTCCCCAAGACTCGGTGGCACTTGACAGCCAGCTTGATCTTGCCTCTGTGTGTGGGCAGCTGTCAAATTCCCTCCGTGACATGAAGGCTGTGTCCCCACTTCCTGTGGTTGGATTTGTACCGGAGCCCACAGGTCAGTCAGGGGCACGTGAGCAGTGTGAGAGCTATTACTCGGATGGGACTGAAAAGGAGGCAAAGAAGAAAAAAAGTAATGACGGAAGTGGAATGTGGGCTGAGAAAGCATCTAGTGGAATGCCTGGAGACCTCTGCAGGCAGCGTGTGAGCAGCCCAGCTACTCGCCAATCATCCAGATGTGCTTCAGCCAACCCTGCAACTCAGCAGTCCTACAAGGTGTCTTCAGCTCTGGCATGTGGAAGTAGCCATGATGGGACCAAAGGAAAGAGTGAGTTATTTGAGAATCCAGGAATTCTGCCACCGGTGAGGAAGAAGCCACGCACCTTATATAGCGCAGGTAGATACCGGGAAACCCACTGGCACACAGTGACACTTGTAGTGCCAGTGGTGCTGATGTTTCCTTCGCCATACTGAAGGCACAGCAGGTGAAGAGCTGAACTGCTCTAACTGGTACTGCAGTGCATTCTATGCTGTTAGATGTGTGAACACTTCTTAAAATAAAGGTTGCTGGATGCCTTATGTTTGAAGCATCACTAGCAATGCTCTTTGTTTTACTGTGGAAGAAGATTTTTGTTTATTTTTGTGGCTTACTTTTAAAAAAAGTATTTTTTCTGTTGTTCATGTATTTCTAAGTACAGTAAAAGATGTTCTGTTTTGCCTGTCTTGTTTCTTTTGTTTGGTTTTTGCTTTGTTCTGTTTTCTTATCACGTGCTCCCCACCTCTCTCTTTCTTTGAACAATGCATCATTTCTAGAGCAGCTAGAAGAGTTGGAGAAGATGTTCCAGGAAGACCACTATCCCGACAACGAGAAGAGGAGGGAGATCGCGGCTGTGGTTGGTGTAACACCACAACGTATCATGGTAATGCCTGTGTGGGTAACAGTGCTGACGATGGGTTCTGTGCAGAAAATGGAGAGAGAGAAAATAAAGAGAGGGACTGGAACAGGGAGGAAGAGCTTGAGTAGGAAGGAAAGAGGAGCTCATGAGTAACAGGAAAGAGACTGTACCTGCCACTGGTGACAAGAGAAGGAAGAGAGCTCACAGGGATAGACATGGCACAACCAGCTACCCCACTCAAAATGTCAGTGGAGTCTGTGGTTGTGTGCTCCATCTCTTTCCATTTCCTAAGAGGAGACACATAATGGGTAGGCAATAGAGGCTAAGGAGGCTGAAGTTAATCTCTTTTATCTGGAAGATCATGGCTAACAAAGAAAACGTGTTTGGGGTTATCTTTCTGCTGGTGTCTTGTCTCTGTTTGCAATTAATCTTGCAGATTCTCTGAAAGAAATGTTTCTGGCCTCGCCTGGTGATATGTGGAGGGAGTCATTGCTGATTTGTTGCCTGTGTCCCCGTATGTAGATGGTTTCCTTTCTGAATGCATCCTTTCTTTCATTTATCAGGTCTGGTTTCAGAATCGCAGGGCAAAGTGGCGGAAATCGGTGAAGTTGAGTGTGAAAGGCAACAAAAAATACCCAACATCATCAACTCTCTCAGTCACCTTTGGGTCAGATGGTTGTGGGTGAGGGACTTACTCAGTTTTCTCATTTCTCCACAATAGATGTCGATGAATTAAACATTTTCCTTTGTCATTTCCTCTTTATGGTTAAGCTATGGAGAGTTGACCACTGATTTGAACATTGGTAGCCTGTTGGATTTCTGGGCAAAATGTAGTGGACCCTCTTAAAAGGGCTTTTGCCTGACCTGTATAGCACTGTTTTGAAATAGAACTTGAAATCGCTCTGGCTGTGTAGAGAAAGCAAGAGATGAGATAGAAAGGTGTGTGGAATCACCCGTTCATTTTTAGTTTCTGTGAGTGTGTTGGCCAGGCACTTTATGTGCACTTGGGAATTCTATTCCAGTCCTTCTCCCACCATCATTTTCCATTTCCATGGATTTTCACTTGGCAATGGAAACGCTGCTTGCTTAGTTTAGATTAGTCTTACAAAGTCATGAGCTTCATTGAAGAAATACAAGCTAGCACCTTTCATAGGTCTGCAGGGGACATTCATTGGAGGGTGTGGGAAGGGGGTATGTGAGAGGATAGATGGTCTTTCCAGGGAGAGGGAGGGAAGGAAGAAATCGGTCTCCACAAGGAGGTATTTATGGCAATCTGGAGCAAGAGTCTTCCTGTGAGGAAAACAGAATGAAAAGATTGCAATCAAGTGGAAGTTTGGAGACCACCTGAATGATCTCATTGCACTGTCCCTGCTGCCTGTCCTTCCCACACTAGTGACCTGGGGTTACTTCCCCAAAGACTGTGCGGTGTCCCTTGTGCTGTTTCTCCTTGCACTCATAAGTCAGCCAACACTTTTCCTTTCCACCTGCTAGTGTTCTAGGATTTGCTCATTCTAGGGTAGTTAGAAGAATGTATATACTTTGTTGTAACGTCTTGTCCTCTGGTCCATGCTCATACCCTTTATGTATACCTCCAGGGCACCTCTTCTGCCCATGCCTCCATTGCCTGACATTGCTCATGACCAGCCTGCCATGCTAGATGTAGACACTACAGCTGGGAACTACTCCAGCCTGCTCAGTGGACATCCTGCACCACTTGCCTCCTCCTCAGGTGAGACCCCTATCAGCACAAGTGTTTTGCATAGCTGCAGCATTAGCTGGTGGTCCTGGTATGTTCCTGCACGCTTTAGGGAAGGTCATGGGAGAGGCCTATGCCATCAGTCCAAAAATGACACCAGGTTTAACAGCTCTTTGCTAATTGAATATCTTTCAGTTGTGTATCAGCACGGTGGTGCCTCCATGCTAACGGTAAGAGCCAAATTTGCAGTCGTTATTCGTGTTTTAGGACAAGCCAGCAAGGAATTCTGAATGTGACTTTGTAAGGATACATGATCGGAGCATTCTTCCCTAATAGCTGTTTGACACTAGTACTGCTGCTCTGAATGATGATGAAAGTATTACTGCGGTTATTATGTTCTTCATGGCAGATCCCATATTTTGGTTTAGACTGTAACGTTCTGGCTACAACCTGTAGTCAAATGAGCTGTGTGAGCCTCCTTCAGGTACTCCATACCTTTCAGTCTCCAGAGGAGGTTCCTTGACTTCTCCAGCCAGTGCAATTTTCCATTCTGTGCAAGACCTTCAGGGAGTGAGTCTAGTTTCTTAAGCATACGGGTTAATTGCTGTTGCAGTGTTGTTGGAAGTCAGTGGGGTGTGCTGTTTGACCAGTTTGCTACCTGAGCTGCATTTAGATTTTAAAGATTGACGGCAACCAGAGAGGATTTGTTCAATTGTGTATTCATGTGTGGAGTACTGGAGCATTCGCTAGTCAGGAGTGTTCCCTAAAGCATTTCCTATATCTGTTTATGTTTCCAAGTTGGCACAACTTGAAAATATTTCCAGACTGATGAGGACTTCACCACTTCCTTAGAGACAGATATCCCAAGCAGTAGATGTGCTGATATGTAGTAGTTGTGTGTATTTTCCTGCTGCCCCGTGTAAATCATTCTTTTGAGTTTCATGCCATTATTTCTGCCTCTTCATTGTTTTTTTAAATATACAGGGTTATCGGTATTAAGGGCAGTTCTGTACAAGTAATTTTCTAGTAACGACTCAAAAGATTTTAATGTATTTTTAATAGTGCTGGTACCTTAAAAAGTATTTTGGCACTGTATTAAGCAACTGTAAGATTGTATCAATAAGCTTAGAATACTAATAAATAGATACATATGCTAAAAGTACTTAATTGAGATACTTTCTTGATACTGTAATTTAGCACTTCTGTCCTTTAAATTTGCCTCATAGTCTCAAGGCAAGGACTACTTTTGTCAATCCTATGAGCTGTTTAACCCATATGACTGTAATTCAGTTAGTTCCAGTTTTTCCACTTCTTGCAGCAGAGTAAATATGGTCAAAGTGCTTGAATAATTCACTGCTTTCCAGAATGATGAAGTAGTGCAGTCTGTATTTAATTAGATAAAGACCAAGATTTGCAAAATAATTCATTTAAAGGAAACACCAAATATCCTTATATTTCTACACTTGTATTCAGAAGTCTCTGTTCCTAAAGTACATCTGCAGGCATGCTATTTAGTTAAGAGAAAATATGTCTGTTAGAAAATAGTTTAATTCAGGGATGTGATCTTTTCACGTATCTGTATTGAGCAATTTCTTTCTGGGGAATCTGCACACTGGGATGCAGTTCCCCATGTGGAAAGCACAAGCAGTCTTTCTGATAGGGAAGAAATGTCCCATCTGAATTCTTGGTGCAACGTGTAAGGAAGAAAAAGGGCACGTGAATGTCCCTGAGGGAGGACTGGGTATGTGAGAAAATGAGTCATAAAGATAGCTGAGTTTTTACTCCTTGAGTCCTTTGAACTTGCTGCTGACTGCCACCTATTGCATTTACTGTGTATGCATCTAGCTTTTATGAAACGCATGCTTCCTTTGTCTGAAACCCTTGTATCTTCATTGTGAAGATACCCCTGTATCTTGATGTGTGAAGATGAGAAAGTACTTCATTCTACTAGATCTCTGTAAGGGAGCAAGGTTCCTCTTGTTTTCTTTAAATCGTGCTGGGCAAGAAGTAATGAAATCTATTTGTGTCATCTAAGGCTGGTGAATACTTTCCAGATACAGATCTGTTTGGAAAAAAAAAGTACCTTTTTTAAACTACTTTTCAGAAAAGAGGCATGCTTTATTAATGCATGGAAACTGTGAGGTTTGGTGATTGGTTTTTAATCTGGTTGCCTGATGGAAGAGAGGAATATGGTGTGTGTAGTGAGCCACACGCTGTCTTTGTTTATAAAACCTACCCTACCCTCTAAATCTGTTTAATCAAACTTGACGGATGGTTGGAGTCTTAAAAATTACATTCCTACAAGTCACGGGAGAACTGGTGCCTGGGCAGCGTAGAGACCTATGTTAGTGTTCCTGCTGTGCTGAGGGAAGACTTACTGGGTGTAGAGTCCTCACAGAAGAGATCTGTGTGGCACAATCACACAAAAAGCTTCAGTCCCACTTACTAGATGCAGGATAACACAGCAATAGGGAATGAAACTTGCTTTTTTTTGTTATCTAGCATTTCACAGGCAGACTTTTCTTTAATAATGAAAGCAGAAAATGAAACGGGAAAAGACACACAACGTGACTTTTGAATTCACTCAGCCTCCTTGTTCAGAAAGAAAGCTTGCCAATAAATAGGGCCATCCAGGCTTCACCTGTTTATTAGAATATTTCAGAAAATGAAGAAGATAGTTTGGATTTTATCCTATCCAAGTTTTAACAGAAGCAAAAGAGGGAACAAATTAATGAAAAAGGTAATCAATTTACAAGGCAAAAATAGTTGCTTAGTAGACGTGGCCCTGTGGAAACAGCTCATGGCAAGTTTCAGCAAAATAATTTGTGACCTGTGCATAATGGTGTAGTTGTACACAAAGGTCATGGCCTAATGGAGTGGCTATTCAGGTGCTTTCCTTGGTAGCAGTGTGTTTAACCGCTTTCAGCAGGACAAAGATATTACTTAAGTGCATGAGAACGGTACAGTCTGTTACCTGATACCTTTGGAGAGTGTTCAGTGCTGCCTTTTCTATTGTTTTTCCTTGCTCTAGCCAGTACTTCTGACTGTTGGTTTATGTTTGTTTGTTTGTTTGTTTTTTAAAGTCCCATTGTTTTGCACTGTTCTCCAAACAAGCTTGTGAAAAATGCCAGCAAATTGTATTTGAGATGTATTCTACCTTGCTGGCAGTTACGGCTTCTGATTTTGATATTAGCCACACTACTTGCCATAAGAGCCTTCTTGAATTCAAAAATTTCAGTCTTGAGGTTGCTTTGATCTTAGTATTGTTTTTTTTACTACTTTTGCTAGAGAGATAGCGTGCTTTAAATTAATGGAGTTATTTTTGACATTTACAGTTATTTGAAGTTTTTCTTGTTTTTTCTGAGATTCTTATGGATCTATATATCCTTGACTATATATATATACGTTGACTTAAAATATTGGCCTATGTTTTCTTCAGAGTTGACTGTTTAGAAAGTAAAGTTACTTTCTATGCTTCTGGTTTGTGGGAGGAGGTTTTTCTGCCCCAATGCTGCTTTTGCAGGAAATACTTTATTTCATGCGGCTGTCTTGCTGAGAACATGTCAGGAGCCCAGGCTGTGCTTGTAGCTCTTCCATAAATAGCAGCGATCATTCAGTGGCAGAGATGGGATTGTAATGGCAATCTTCGGAGCAGTTGGACAAAGTTGGATATGATCTGTCAAAGAACGGTAAAGAAATTACAAGCTCTAATGATTTCACTTATAGGATTCTGGCTTTTGAACAAATTACTTGAGAGCTGATGATGTGTAGCTGACATGGCAAGCAAGAGTCATACGTTTTAAACAAGTGGTAGGTTCTGGCCTACTGAAAATCCAGAAGAGGATCAGACTGACACACTTCTCAAAGCAGCGCAGTTAGAGACTGACGTTGGTTTACTGATCTTTAGTCCATTAAATGAAGAATGCCATTGCTCCTAAGTTTGATTAATATTTTGTCTACTTTCAAGATGTCATTTACAAGATAAACATATTTTCTTATAATTTCAAGAAGAGGAGGTACCTATGAGAAGCTTTGCAATGGCCCTTAATGTTCCAGTAAATGCTGCAATTACACAGGCATGTTTCTTTAAAAGAAACTGGATTGGATAGTGTATGATGTAGAGATTCATAGTTAATAGAGCCTTTTGCTGAACTCTTCATTTGATGCTTGGGAAAACAGCCCTAGAAAGTAGACCATCTGAGGTTAGACTGGTTGCTCAGCCTGTAAACATCAGCTGCACTGTGCCCAATAGCGGTGGGCTTGTTAAACAGCTACAATCCTGGCCTCCAGCCACCCAAACAGTCTGCAAACAGCTGCATAGTCAACTGCCGGAATCGTTGCAGGCACCTCGTACCAAGGCCTTCTGGAGTCAACGTAGTAAGTGCTTGACTAAGAAAGTCCTGTATGGCTGATGTCAAGAGGAGAAGCTCCGATGCAGATAGGTGTCACTCAAGTAACAGATCTTGTGCGCGTGATGTGGTCTGTTAACAACAGTGAAAGGAGCTTCCTACAATATAGTTGCACAGTTGAGACCTGCCCTGTTGTAAGCTCATGGACACCTCTCTAGACTAGGCCTTAGTTTCCTTCAAGGCTGGTGAAAATCGGTCATCCTGACAAAAGTATACACCTCCGTTTTTGTTCATTTAAGACTCTGTCCCATTCATTGAAAGCTGTTTGCATTAAAGAGTGGGTCTCTTTTAACTCTGCTAGGATGTTGAGGAAGCACCGATAGTGGGGGAGGAACAGCTGTGTAGCTGAAGACTTAGAATAGCCATTCTTGAGTTAAGTGTAGCGCAAGGACTGGTTTAGAGATCTGAAGTTGCAGATTATTAATTTGCTCTCCAAAAATTCCCAAGGTTGTCTCATGGACTGAAAACACAGAAGTAATGGAAATTATAAGCAAAAATTCCCCTGTTCGCTGGAAAGTCTTCTGAATCTCTCTACGTCAATGTCAGGAAGAACAACAGAAATGTAAAATGATCAAGCCAATGATCAGAATTCATCATCGAGCAAGATGCTGGAATCATCTAAATATAGTGTCAGATTTAGCAGATATTACTTGTCTAGGAATTTTTTATTCTTACTGCATTTGTGACTTTATTCGGAAGATACAAATTCAGTGTCTGTCTTTGAAAGGACAGAGAAGTAGAGGAAACTTTAGAGAAGGCTAAACCAGCTCTTTGGAGGCCAAGTGTGCTGTTTTCACGATCTCATTGCCTGTGGGTCTCGTTGCCATGATCCACAAAGATTATCTGCGCTTTGGTGCTGCAAATATTTGAAAAAACACAACTTAATTCTTAGTAGGTGTGAAAGTGCGTTTAGAAGTGACCTCCTTGGCTATGTTGTTAACACTTCTTGTATTCATCCGAAGCAAGACTTAAGGCCATCTGCAGAATAGTAATCCAACTGTCATTATTGAACTGAAGCTTTATCTGGATAGACTCTTTTTCAGGTAAGTGGTGCCCCACATGGCTGCTGTTTCATGATGTTTGTGTGAACCGCTCCATTCTGGGACAGAATGGTAAGGAGAACTTATGTGCAAATGAAGGTGTTTTTTTGTGAAAAAAAAAAAAAAAAAAAAAACAAAACAAAAAAACCCAAACCATAAAGAGATCTTCAGCTTCAGTTCAGGCTAAGCCATTTTGAATTGTGAGGAAACTAAATGTTGTCTTGACCAGTGCTTTGTTCGGTGGGACTGGATCTGTGCTGCGTCAAAAACCAGGAATGTGACAGGTGCATCATAGATGCTGCCTGACAGAGAAATAACATGTTCAAATAGAAAAACTAAACCACTGAGAATTGGCTGGGCGCGTGAATGCTTTAGAGATGTCATCCTAGATCTTGCTCTGGTTTTCTAAATGAGCCCAAAATCAGGGCTATTCAAGTTTTCATTGAAACGTCATGACTCCCTCTTTCCATAGTTGCAGAGAACTGAAAAAAATGTGCTGTGGGAAGATGTGATAAGATAGATGCAATCGCACAGCACGCTGGGGAATCTGGAAATGGTGCTGCAAGGTGTTGAAGTGGAATCTCCTTATCAGCTCTGGTCATGCATTCCAGAACGCTCTAAAGATTGCTTATGCTTGCAGTGGCAGCTTTAGGTTTTACATTTAAGGCCTTTGATTCACACCTGGTGGAGTGCATTTGGTGTTACTCTGTATGCATGCAAGGATGAAGTACAGCTGTAAATTATCCATGCAGCTGGCTTTCCCCGAGTGCTTTACAATGTGTGGGAGTAGACCAACTTCAACTGAAGAGTCAGTGATACTGTCTCATATCTGCTTCATCCTTGTGCTGGTTCAGCCTAGCTAGACTTGAAGAATCATTTCAAATTATCATGCACACCTGATGGTTACACTTCTCAAGAAATAGTTTGCTATTTGGCATAATAAAAAAGAATCTTGTTCTCTTGCACCATGTGCAAGCTTCTTGAACTTCTGTATATACTTGTTACTCTGATCACTACCATACATGATTCTGACCTTTTCATTTCCTATATTGTCCTCTTTCCACAGAGGCTGTTCTGTAGGAAACTTCCTCTCTCCTTTTCCAGCAGTGACTGAGGAGACAGGTCACCAAACAAGATTCCAGCAATGAAATGGTGTTGGTTTCATTTCCATCTCCCAGCTTCTCTTTCCCAAAGCCCTTCAGCTGACATCTCAGCTTTTTTAATTTTTTTTTTTTTTTTTTTTTTTCTTCTGGCATGACTCATCAGAGGCCAAACCAGGAGTGAAAATTTGGTTAAAAAATGGCCTAGACAACAGATCTCTAAAGGCACGTTTTTGTTTCTTTCAAGCAACAGTTAGATTTTTCAAATGGGTAATCTCTGCAGCACACTCTTCCCAGAGGACAGTAGAGATGGAAGATGGCTGGGGGATTGTTCTTGGCTTTTTTCCAAGAAAGTACTTTGCTTCATTTGGCTGCCTTCTTGAGACCTGAATAAATCCAGTATGCAGAGACTGAAATCATGAAGGTAATTTTATTTAACCAATAAACATCATCTTCTGTTCCAGAGAGCTTGCTACTATTCCCTTTTGCTTCCCAGCAGCAATGCTGGTACATGTTTACTTTTGTTCCCATAAGTTAACCTCCACTCTTTGACCGGCATCTCGCTTTTCTGTTCTGCCACTTGTCATTCCTCTGCTAGCTCCTTTTAATTTTCAGTATGACAACATAGCATGACAGTCTCTCTTTTTATTCGCAGTCTCCTCAGTGGCTGGAATGGTGGCCCCATGTGAAGCAGCTCAGACAAAGGTGTTACAACAGCTCAACTTGAATTCCAGCAGAACGGAGTGCTCCCTTAGTCTTCCCAGTCCTCCGCCCATCCGCAGGGCCAGCCTACCTCGCAGCCTGTCCTTTGACCCCCACAGTCATATTGCTCCCTTGATGCTGGACACTCCCAGCAGTGAATGCAGCTTGTCCAGTCAGGAAAACGGCTCCGGGCAGGCCTTCAATTACAGCATCCAGAATCAAGGGTAGGAACAGATGAGATTGTCTTTGAGGGAGAGGAAAAAAGTCAACCGCAGGAGCAGACTGAGGAGGGTGAAGGTGGGACACGGGGCAAGGAAAGAGGTCGAAGCATAAGTGAAAAGGTGGATGTGGGAGTGAGAATGTCCTTTAAATGGAGTAGGGAAAAGCGTGTCATGTGTGCAGTAGCACAGGGCACCTGCTATCAGAAAAATGATACCTTTTAATCAGAGTGCTTTCAGAATTGCATGCCTGTCAAGTGAAGGTGGGGTTCAGAAGCAAAGTGAAAAGGAATCCTTGTGAGAGGCTGTTTTAAGCATTGAGGCATGCATTGGAGAGTGGGAAGAACTGAAGGAAATGTAATCCCCACTAACGTACATTGTTAAAGAATTGTGCTGTGAATGCACTTGGCTCAAGTGGTTTCTGTTGCCCTTGTCCTGTGCCTGGTATTTGGGAGGAAGGGTTGAAGTCAGATCAGGGTTGAAGTGGCTATCAAGGGGAAGATACAACAGTTGTTTATTGTACAGGTTGCTGTAGCTGCTGGTCCTACTTGGATCTCTGAATTGCCTCTCTCCTTGCTCTCTGCAGCTTGAGTTCACCAGTTCCCTGCAATTATCCTGAGCAACTGGAATCAGGAGGTGACCTAGAGACCACGTACTGTCAGTACTGCAGCCAGGGTGGAATTTACCAGCTGCCCCCATATCCTGAACAGCACCAGCTCTCCCAGTTCCACCATCTGCCAGGTCACCTGGCCAGCAGTGTGCCCTCCAGTGTCCACCTCGCTCCTACAATGCTGCCCGAGTCCCACAGAGATTTCCTTGCCTTACCCGGTGACAGTGGAGTTGTAACCTGTGGGGCAGCAGGAGCCACACAAGGCTACATACAAAACCACATGGAGGGACAGCTGTTGTTACAGGAGCCAAATGAAAACTCAGGTAAAGGTCTGAAATATTTTGATGTCTCACTGCTCTGGAGTAACTGAACAATTCCCTGAAATGTTCAGGATGATCTGTGATTTTACTGATAACTGTAATGGAAAGAAGGAATGTGCATATATGTGCGCAAATATATATATATGCTGCCCATTTTTTTTTAATTTCCTTGTATGCTTTTTTTTTTTTTAAGTGCTGAGTGACCGGTTAATTTGAATCAAAAATTGCTAGATAGGCTGCATGTCATGAGAGTGTTACTATGTAACTATGTCAGGTGGTTCTTTGTCTGGAATGGAGAGCTAACTTTTTCAGGGGTGTACTGTTGTGTAAACTAACATGCTTTTGGTGTAAGGGGGTGTGGGTCAAGGGTGCAAAGTGAAAAAGATGCCACAGGAAATGGAATAGTTGGATACAGCGAGAACAACAGGTTTTTAACTCTGCTGGGCTTCTGCAGAAACCATTTTGAAAGAATGCTATGTATGTTAGGGTAGCACAAAAAAAAAAAAAAAGAGGCCAACAGAGTATGGATATAGCTTTTTCTTCCTCTGACATAAATTTGCAACACCACTTAAAGCAATTCAGCATAATTTTCTCAAAAGTAACTAGGTGAAAGTGGTGGTCAGTCTCCTTGTTTTGTGTCAGGGCTTTGTGTTTTCAAGTTGTTCAAGCCCAAATATACAATCCAATACAACCAAAATATAAACTATTACAGTTACTTGTTTGGACTGTCAAGTTTGTTAAATTAAGCTTGTAGTCCAAAAAATACATCTCTCTTTTTATAAGAGAATAAAGAGTTATCACGCAACAAATGCTATTGCTGTTTTTGTACCAGTTTCGTGGACCTTGTCAGGGAGAGAAGTCTGACTCACAGGCTGATGGGTGCAAGCTGGCTCATGTTTATTTACACTGTTCATAGCTAACATTCTGCAGAATAGGTTGGCAGCACCTGTGCTCTCTAGCGCACTTGGCCTGGTTCTCCTCTCTGGTTGCAAGGCATAATTGTTACTTTCTGTGGTTTTTCAGTTTGAAGTGCCAGAAGTAATGACAGGGCTGTGTTCCAGCACACCAGATTAATGTTTGGTGCCGTGATCATGCTATAAGCATGATGCCAGAAGTGTGTGTTGCATGCCTTGGGGCATGTCATGCAAGCAAAAAGGGATGTGGAAAGTTGCAAGCCTTGTCAGGATTGATAAAATTGGAGGATTTTTGAAGGAGCAGAGGCAGAGTTGATGTTCTCTTATTCCATACTTCTGTCTGGAGCACAGTCAGCAACATGTGGCTCTTCTGTTCAAGGAAGGGATCCTATGGCTGTTACGCAGGGCCTGGGGTTCCAGCAGTGCAATGGGGAGGGAACCAACCTGTCAGTTCAGACACACCCAGAATTCTTACTTCAGCATGAAGCAAGCAAGCAGTTTAGTTGAATTATAGATATTAATTAAAAAACATTCCTGCTTCCTGCAGCTTTTATAAATGAAAGTGAGGATCAGCATTCAGCTTATGCTTTGCAGAACTAACTTGGAAAATAGGAGTGGAGGAAAAAAACTTAGGTGTGTGTGTCTCTAATGCCACTATGTAGACTCGGCATCTGTGCTGAAGTGTCATCCTGGTTTTTAGATTCTTAACAGTGCTATGAACTTCCTATGTTTTTCTTCCTAATAACTATGTTTTGGATAAATACACTTCAATTTAAACAACAAAGTTAACCTTTGTATGTGTGTGATGTCTGCTCTATTGCAGTAACCATTTAGGCCTAACTGTAATACTGTATTTGCACTGAGCATGCTCTCTTAAGCACAGCGTACAGTCGTTTACATATACGTGACTTTAATCCTCTTTTCTGTATTTTCTGTATCCTGTCCTTTGTTGCTTTTTTCTCAGCAGGCATTGCTGCTTATGAAGCTGTCCCCTGGAGTGATTTCTGCATGCAGGGAGCTCCATTCTCCAACCAGCTGCACTCACGAATGCAGTTTTCTAGCACAGCCGGAGGACAGTACTTCACAGAGCAGATTTCCTACACTCAGCCACCTTGCCTGCCCTCCTCACCGTGTTTTCTTCGAGTGCCCAATGGAACAGCACTGGGATCCATGCCACATACTGGAAAACAAAAGGGAGTGACACCACCAGGCCAGAGTTCATACCAGAACCACCAAACAGAGCCAGAGTTGACATCGCTTGTTGAAAGAGAGGAAGCAGAGAGTAGCAGCAAGAAAGGAGAGACTATTGCTGGTAACTGAAAGGCCAGCTGTGGGGTTTTTTGGGTTTTTTTGTGGGTTTGTTTGGTTTTTTTTTGTGAAGGGGGGGGGATACGGAAGGAGTTCCAAGACAGCAGTAGCTTCTCTGAATGAAGGATCAAAACTGGCATGAATGGGAATGGGACATTTCCACCCCACCTCCTCCACCCCCGGGCTGCTGTCAAGATGGGTCCCATTTTCCTATACCTAGTTCTTGAAGCCATTGTTTTTTAGAAATGGGGACTTAGAGGTCAGTCAAATGGTGGCAAATATATCAGGTGTCAGACAGAGCTGAATGGCTACACAGGACAGATTATTTCTGAGGTTTCCAGAGGCATAGACACTTCTACTTCAAGGCAGAACTTCTTGAGCAAGAAGGGATAGGGAAGGAGGAAGGAGAGCCTTCTGTTTGGATTTCCATTTTCAGACTTTCATTATGAAAACAAAATTACCTTTCTCTGGGTTTGTTGAAAGGGTGTCATATGCCTTAAATATTGTTTTTGTGTGTCTAGTTTTGCAATACAAAGCATTTGCAAAAATTAAAGATTTTCTGTGTCATGTGAGATCACATTTTCTTATGAATCTGTTTTTTCTTCAGAAATTAAAGAGGAAACTAATGACTGATGCTGCTGCACTCTGACAAGAAAACAAAGGAAGAGGAAATGTTGCCATTTTAAACTGTGCACAACAAGAAGAGATAAAAAGAGATGAGAATAATAGTATTTGCAACAGAAGCACTTTTTGGTTTCTTTTTTTGGGTTGTATTTTTTTTTTTCTTGTTGACATGATTATTTTCCTGCTGAGGAAGGAAGCAGGGAAATTTCAATCAATAAAGGCTTCTGCTTTGTGGTTTTTGCAAATCTCCTGACTTGATTCTTCTTAATGAATTCTAAACTTAAGGAGCACACAGACAGGAAAGAGCTGACAGGCACCAGAGTCCCATGGGTAGGTGGAAATTCCAGATGATGCAAGAGTCAGAAGGTATGGCTGGTATCCTGAAACACATGGGAATAGAGCCACGGAAGAATAAGACATATGCAAAACAGGGGGTGGAACTCCAGCAACTACACCTAATTTTAGGGACTCCAGACAGGGAAAGAAGTGGTGTTGGAGTCTACCATTGGTTTGGTGTTTACTAGCCTTGTTTCAGTACAAAACTCTAACAAGAAATGGCAGCAAAACGGTAACTATAAATGCTGGTAGTGAAACCAGATCCTTATCAGTTATTAATTGGCTTAGCATCCCATTTGAATTGTAGATGGGTGTGAATGTCGGAGGATTGCATTAAAATTTTCTTGTGAATTAGTTTGATAGCTTAAGTATTTAATGGGTACCACTTAATTGAGTTACTTGGCTATCATCTCTGGGTCTGACCCAGCAGTTTATTGCTGAGGTGGCTCTGTTATTTCAGAAGGGGTTAAGCTCTCTGCTGGTTTTTGGTTAATGTGGGTGAGCCTTGCATTTACATCTGCATGCTGCTAGGATGTGTTGAAGTTAAATCCGATGGGATGTTTCGTAACTGTGGCTTTTCTATCACATTCCTCAAATCTTACTGTGGGAATATCGCACTGCAGGGTTAGCAGGAGCAGTTCAGTAGAGCAAGTGATCTTGGCTTGATAGTCTCAGCTTCTGCTTTACCTGGGACTGTCAGCCTGGGAAACAAGAGAAAATACATCTTTCAAACCGGTGGCGGCACTGGCAGAGGACTCAAGTGAAGAGATTATTCACTCTGGTACATAAATGGCTGCAGTCTCTAGGAACTGTGGCTCCCAAATGAGCTCTAACCACCTGAAAGTGTGGGATGTATCATATGAGTGGCTAAAATGTATGTTAGGCTCCCACCGTGTCCTTGTGAGGAAAGACCATGATGTTGTAGGGCGCTGGAGGTGTATTTCCTTTGATACTTTCTGTGTTTATCCCCAAGTCTTTCCACTGTCATTTGGACGCAGGCAAGGCCTGAATAATTCTTATATTTACAGTGATCTGGGTGCCCCTTCTGTACCTTGTGAAATTAAGTGTTACCAGGTCTTTTGTTTCAATTTCTTTGTAGTCTAGTCATAAAGAGTGTCTGTCAGGAGCTGAATGCTGCTCCTCCTCTCCTTTTTCTTTCTCCTGTATATTGTAAAACACGGTTTCATCTCTGGCAGTGGCAGAAGACTGCTGAAGACTAAGCAGTATAGTCAGGGACAGATTATATCATGAATCTGCAGATTTGTGTAGAGCTTCTGGAATTTCCATTTCCTAGAGGAAAAGTTTATTCTTGTCTGTAACAAGCTAAAGAATTGGTAGGGAACGTGCATTAGTTCACACTTGTTTCACTCATCCACAGCTGAACAACCTGAACCAGTATTTCCAAGAGGTGTGAATAGGAATTTTTATTGCAATTACAAGTACGCTTTGAAAACTCTTAGTGGTGATGACAGCAGAATTCTTCATAGCTAGGGCTGTGAACCAACCTTTCCAGGAGATGGAGAGGACAAAACCAACAACGGAATGCCAACTTGTGTGCCCCTACCTTCCCTTTCTCCTACAGTAAAGAAAATAATAATTTTTTGAAAAACTTATTTTCAGAAATAAGCCTTTTAGATATTGTCTGGTGGCAGAATTGTGCAGCCAGCTGGCATATTCTGCTCATGACATTTCCCATAAAAATGTCATTTGGACATTCAGGATCGCCAAGTGCTATGTGATACAATTTCAAAAAATTGGGGGGTTAAATGAGCACAGTCAAGTTATTGAAATGGAAAATCTTTTGCGCTCAAGCTTTTAGATAAAATGTGGGCTTCTCTGGGAGTGGTTGCCGAGGGGAATGGTTTGTTTCATTTCCATACTTGTACCTTAAACTTGCCAGGTCCAACTGGACTGGGCTGGAAGTTCTGAACTGAAATTTCTTTCATACTGCTGTTAACAGCTGGAGGAAAAGGTGGGTGCCTGAGAGAATGCAGCTGGCCATATTCATCCCTTCTGTGTTCCACTGACTTTGTGGGAGCTGAACCAAGGTTAATCTACTCTGCAGGTACCAGACTTTTTTTTTTTTTTTTTTTTAAAGCCAGTGCTGCCACTGGCAGAAGCAGCAACAGCCCTTGATCATGTGCCAGGTCGCCCACCAAGGTGCAGAGGCTTGCATAATTGTGTGAGCTTCTCAATTACACCTGCAACACACACTGCAGAAGTATCTTGGAATGGCATCCCTCCTTAATCTCCTTGTGCCATTCCCCCTGCTCCAACTTACTTTCAGTGGAATTGCGTATATGTTGCGCAGACACCTTGGGTTTAGGCCCCAGTGTGCTTTTAGTGGGTATTTCCTTTGCATGTCGAGTCTCCAGAAGGCTCACTTTGTTAGGATGGCAGGATCAAAATTCAAAATGTCATGGCTTTCTGACTGTGGCATCTCCGCCTTCAAAGTGAAAACTGTTTTGCCTCCATATCGTAATTTTAGCCAGAAGCACCAAGCCAAGTAAGCAGAATTTTGAAGCAAGTCAGACTTATTTCAAATGGACATAGCTGGGTGCGTTACCAAGTATTACCGTGGGTTTTTTCCGAATGAATGAAGAGGTTTTATAAGGTGGAAAGCCAAATTGTGGGTGTGTGTTTTTGTGTCGGACTAATTCAGCACCATTGTTGTAAGACTGGAAATGAGAGCGAGGATATTGTTTCCACCGAAGGAAAGCGACTGTAAGGTTTTGTCTGGTTACCCAAAACGTGACCGTTCAGCTGAACAGTACAATCGTGCACACACATATGCATATCTATCTACTGTATTGCATATTTTAACATAATTAAATGGTCCATCTTCTGCTACTTCTAAACAGCTGATGTATAAACAGGTAAATTTGGTACATTAACCTTTTCCTATGTGCCTTAGCCAGCCAGTAGACATTATTTTCTACAAACAAGTCCTGTGTTATGTGGTGAGAGCACATAAAACCTCATGAACTAACTCTTCTGTTTTAGTCAAAAGGAGAACTCTTTTCTTACAGGCTTCTTAGTTTCTGTAAAGCAGGATACATTAGAAACTATCAACATTTATTCAGTTCAGCAGTTGAAATTCCCAAGGTATTTTTTGCATTGCTTATTACAAAGATTGCTACAAATCGCGTAAGAAAATAATCTATTGCTGAATGGTAAAAGTTGATTTTTCTTTGAATGGCTGTGCTAAGCACAAGAACAATGCATCGCAAATAAAAAATAAACCCCAAATCCATTATGTGACAGTGCTATGCATCTTCATAGCTAAATGCTGACAAGCATGGAAAACACCTGTGATACCTCATTTAGCTTAATGATAATCATACCTTCGGAACTGATAATAAATCTGCCAGATGAGATTGCACAGCATAAGACACACAATGTAAGTCATCAAAACCAATACTGAGGGAGTCCAGGACACATTGCTTAGTCTTCTTGTGTCCCCCACGTGCCCCCATCTGCATGATCCCACCAGACAAGGGATGGTCGATCCTGAACATTAAGCCAACAGCTTCAGAGAGACCAGGGTTGTGATAGCAGCCTGCTAAGGGTTGTCGCCGGAGATGTGAACTGCAGGAAAGTGTTTGATTTTATGGCAAGGCAGCTGTAAATAGCCAGGAGCTTTAAGGATCCAGTTACATACAGGCATATAAGCTATCCCCTTGGGATACTGGTGCCCTCTGTGCTCACTGTATATTTTTACAGCACCTAGAACAAGGAGGTGAAGTTCCTCCCTTGGTTTCTTTTCAGGAAGTTTGAGCAAAGTGTGGATAAGAGAGAAAGCTGCAGCCCGTTTCACCTGCAAAGTGTACCTCTTGGGTCCACCTTGCCTTCTGGTCCTGGGGCAGGGAGGGAGCCCCACTCCACCAGTGATCCCTGCCGCAGCAGAGGGGCTGAGGCACAAGCCTCCATGCAGTTTTTGGGAAGGAAACCGGTTTCCCTTTCTTCTGCGGGAAGATGATTTCATCCTTGCCTTTCCCCCTTTAACAGGGAAATAACATGGCTGGTTCTCCTCCACACAGCTGCCTGGGGAAGCTGGGTGGTTGGGTTTTTTTGGCTTGGGATTTTTTGGGGGCCAGGCAGCCTTGCGTGTTCCTGCGTGAAGTCTCACCTGCCTGCCTGGGGGCTGGGGCAAAGGCTCAGCATCTTCCATTTGTGCCCAGGCTCTTCCTCGTGCCATGTGCAGCTCCAGAAGGTGTCATAAAATCAAAACATTGCCATTCATGGTAATGGAGAGTGAAGAGAGCCTGCGCAGAAACTGGTGGGAGAAGGTCAGAGAAAGAAAAGAGCAGCAATGGGAGAGAATAGTAAGAAATGGGGAGGAGAAACAGATGTGAAAAGGCATGTTGTGTGACCGTGTTCGAGCAGTGATGGGTATCCTGAGTCCACGAGCAACTCCAGTTCATTAGAAATGTGTGTCCATGCGACATCCCTGCTGCCAGTGCCCCTGCTGCCTGGCATCTCCTCCAGCTGTGCCCATGCACTTTCATGCCACGAGTGACCAGTGGGCTTCGGGCTACCTGGCTGTCCTGCAGCAGTCTGTGCTGGCAGAGGGGTGAGCCGGGGCCAGGGGCTGCCAGTCACCTTTTATATCTTGGATTTTCATGCTGAGATTGGCATGCTGAGAGATTACACGCCCGACCTCTGAGGTCATCTTTGCATTTCGCTGAGGAGCACTTCAGGAACCTTCTTGTAAGCCAGTGGCTTCTGGGCACCTGCTTAATTCGAGCCTCTGTTGGGAAGAAGGAGCCAAAATCTGGTTTACTCAAAGAGCCGTACTGGGAGGGGGTCTGCACCCCAAGCGCAGGCTCTGTGCTCTGCTGAGGGGCTGCTGGGCTGGCTGGAGCACGCCCTGGCCAGCTCGCCAGGCCCCCACGAGGAGCGGTACCCCATGCCCACCGGCTCCACCTTGCACTGGAGGTGCCCTCGTCACTGCAGCACAAACACCCTCCGTGGAGCTGACGCTCGCCCAGCCGCTGCCACCAGCCTGAGCTGGCGCGGGGAAGCTGCAGGCTGCTCTCTGCCATCCCACGCACGGTGGCAGCCTGTTCTGCCGGCTCTGCTGTTTGCGCTCGCTCCGTTTGCGACAACAAAGGCTGAAAATATTTCTCATAATTTCTGTTTGCAGTTCTCTGCAGAAGAGTCATGGGTTATTTTTACAGCAACCTTCCATTTTGAAAAGCACCTTCCCGTTGTGTGATGTTCCTGTAGAGGCAGAGGAATACGTGACCTCCCAGCCTGTGGAGTACGAGTGAGGTGTGACTCCAGAGAAACGCTGCCCAGCACGCATCTGGAGGGATGTCCTCTGCTGATTCATTTAGTTAATGGCTCGGGAAGAAAAGCCCTTTGTGTACTGAAGACTGAATAGCAGCCCATATATCATAAAGCAAAAGTCAATGCCTTTTTTTTTTTTTTTTCTTTTTTCACCCCCAAAACTTGGCTCCCCACCCTGCCAGAGCTGCTCTACTGAGTCATTCCAGTGATTTAAAACACTATTTTAAAGTTTGCCTACACAAAGGAAGGAAAGGGAAAGGGAGTCCCCATCTCCCTGTAGAGGAGGAGGCTTGCCCTGCAGCGCGGGCTGCCCCCACAGGAAAGCCTCTGCATGGGGGGCGAGTGAGTAATACTTGCGGGAACGTGCATCTCCAGTGGCTGCAAAGCAACTGACTAAAGGTGGAAAAGAGACAGTGAAGCGGGAAGAGACAGGGAGGAGGCGCAGGAAGGGCGCCAGCGCTGCTTGCTCTAACATGTAGTAGGACGCTGGTGAGCAGGGGGAGAGCTGGCGGGACCCCCGCGTTGCTGTCGGTGCCCGCTCTGCAAGCCCAGCTGCATCCCTCTGCAGCACCTCCTGGTCAAAGTGGCTACAGATGAGGAGTGCAGTGAGAAACAGGCTTCATTCCTTTCTGACTTGGTTCCGTCTGAAATGAAATAGCTTCTGCCCCAAGCCTGAGCCAGCCTGGTTGGGGACAGGGCACCCATGGGTGCGGGTGCAGACTCCGTGGGAGATACAGCAGCATCGTTCCTCTACTGGTAGATGCCCTTGGCTGTTTTAAAGTAGAGGGTCTCTGGCAATATTGCTGGCCTTTTCGAGAGGAAGGTGATGACATCTGTGAAAAATGAGCTACACCAGAAGTCAGGTGCTTCCCTCCAGCCCAGAGGAAGGTCGCCAATTCCTACAGGGATTTGGAGGATCCTTTTGCTGCTTTTGGCGGTGACCTATTCGGCAGAATTGGCCTTAGTGAAAGCTGGTTTTCAGAGCATTTGCTCTGGTGCCTGAGCGGGTTCCAGTCTGGTGGGCAAGACTCCTCCCGTCGGTAAAGTTCCTGGTAAATAAGCGAGCTGGATCCGATCTAGAGCAACGCCCTCCCTCCATCCCGCCCAGGCTGAGGGACTGCAAGGACAGGTAATAATTAAAATAAAGAGGAGGAGGAGAAGAGAGAACTCCCTGTTCTGCGCTGGAATGTGACAATATAAATGCGATGCTGCCAAATAAAATCTAAGAGTGGTTTCTGTTTAACTTCTTGGCTCTGTAAAACCCAACCTAGCCAGGGGAAAAGGAGCAAGGCACTCTGAGCCCACGCATCATCAGCTAAATCAAGTTCCTGGTTCAGGAGCACCTTTTGCCCTCAAAGCTATTTGCACAAAATTAGCCACAACATATTTTCACTGACATAAAAAGGAGCTGCTATCTGGAGAGGGTGCAGAGGCACGCGTGGAATTCTCCAGGACTTTTTTACTGGCAATTGCATACAAAATGGAAAACATCCTGCTTGAAACAGAGCTGGCAGGCGGGAAACAAAACCCAGCTTTGAGCCTTTACACAGAGCGTAGCTGATGTGCAGCCAGTGAGGGACAGGAGTAACAGAGCATTGCACAGCCACTTCTTAGTGGGTAGAACAGCACTTTAAAGAGTGTAAATGTTTCACCTGAAAAAATGCAGAATTTTTTTCAGTTGATAAGAGCTGAGCATTCAAAAATTAGGAAATGCTGCTAGGAAGGTGCAACTTTTATTTAGCCTCTTTTGTGCCTATGCGTATGTGATCTTGTAATTAAAAACTATTTTTAGCTCAGAGCCTCTGTCTCAGCCAGTGAGTAGGTAGGTAGTAATTTGGATTTTTTTAGTCTTTTCAGCCAGTGTGTGACTGAGACCATATTTACTTCATATAATCTTAATTCTTCGCTGAGTAGTTAATAATTTCCATGTGGCATTTTGATGATGTTCATCAGTATCGTTTGCCAGTACAAGCATGGCAGTATTCACATAACACCCTGCAGGAACAGAAGGCATTATTACAATTCTCTTCTACATCCTTGGTTTACAGCTTGGGTGCTCAGGCACAAAATGTTTAAGTTCAGAAACAGGTACTGGCAATGGACTGAGACAGTAGAGGCATCATCCTTCAGGAGGCAAAATCTTGGGTTTGTAGTCCATGGCTTTTACAGACTTCAGCAGTTGCCATGTGGACCCAGCACCTCAGCAAAAAATAAAAGTACTTTTATTTACATCTGCGAAAAATGAACTACACCAGAAGTAAGGTGCTTCCCTCCAGCCCGGGGGAAGGTCACCAATTCCTACAGGGATTTGGAGGATCCTTTTGCTGCTTTTGGCGGTGACCTCTTCGGCAGAATTGGCCTTAGTGAAAGCTGGTTTTCAGAGCATTTGCTCTGGAGTTTACCTAGTAAAGTCAGAAAATCAGGAATACAGAAAGAGCCCAGCTGTGTGACTTGCCCAACATCACCTTAAACCTGAAGCAGGACAACATTGATGTATCTTCATCCCAAGACCATTCTGTCTCTTCATTGAGTTCCAGTTCATTAGAGCCTCTAAGCTCCTGCACAGATCCTGCAGATCTATATGGTGATGTGTGTGCACATGAGTTAGAGGTTTCCTCCATGCTTTTCATACTAGCATGACCCAGATTGCAGGCAATGTCATTTATTCTCTGCTCTTGGTTGTTCTTTCTGTTGTGGTTAAATAAATGGCAAAAGCGACAGTTCATGCTGTGAGGTCATACCGCCACGTAATGATCATCAGAAGGTTGGAGTATTTGATTTCATCGTTTGAGCTAAAGAGCCAGCTGACAGACTATTTGTAGAGCCAGCATCCCAAGCTAGAAGAGCCCTCTACATCTTTCAGTCTGATCTCCTGTGTACCCAGGCTATTACATTTTCTCCCAGATACTACCAGTTCCTGACATTCCCCACAACTATTTCTTCTTGCTCATCATTATCCTTATACCTGTGCCCTGCATTTGCCTTCCCCACTCTGTTTCTAGTGCTGACCCTTTCCTCCATCCCTAGTTTTTCTCCCTTCCCTTACTTTCCCAGCCCCTCTCTTCAGCCTCGCTTCCCCTGATGCAAGTCTCACCTAGTTCTCTGCGCTGCCATCATCCTGCTCCAGGTCACAGCACGTGACTCCAGGGGGAAGCTTTCCACGCTGCCTCTAGCAGACATGGGGAGTGATTTACTACTTTATTTTGAAATGATGCGAGAGAGGTGGAAGGAGAACGTGGTGTCCTCAGCCCCTACTCACCCACTCAGGGTTCCAGTGCCTGGTACTGTCCCCCAGGATTTTGGGGAATTGCCTCCAGCTCCATTGCTGCCTGGTAGCTTTGAGGACTGGCACAAAGAAGGTGGGCACTGGCTACTCTGGGATTTTACACTTTTCTGCTGAAAAAAACCAAGGAAAATCAAAAAGGTCTCAAAGGGTGGAGCATAACTGTCCCTGTGCCACCCTGGGGATGCAGAGGCCAGGCTGTGCTGAGTATTTCTTTATAAAAGAGGTCATAGTGTAAAATGCACAGACACTTTTGGAACTGCTCTCTCTCCTCCCAGCTCTAAGAAGTTCCACAACCACTGAGCTTCAAAGCCATGCATCTGGCCGAGCATCAAGCTGTCCTGCATATTGCAACACAGGACAGCAATGAAGGTGTGGGCATGAGAAAACCTGCTCTCATAGCTGCAGCACAGCAAGATGTTTCTGCATCGTCTGGCACATCTCGCTGTTGTGTCATTTGCAGTTTCTACAGGAACCTGGCAACACACCCAAGACAGTGAGTTTTACAGTGCGGTCCTGTGCAGTCTGCCACGGAGTATTTAGTATCAAGCTGAGAGAATTAATATAAACCAGTTAACCAGGAGGGCAGACCAGAGATAAAACTTCAAGGCTGCCTACCAGGGCACCCGAAACTAGATCAATAGGTTTTACACAGCAGATACACCCGAGATGAATAGCTGGATGCTGTGGATGCCAGTAAGGATCCAAGAAGCCTGTCTCCTTGATGGCCCAGCTCCGAAAGACCCCAGAGCAAAGCAGCCTGGGCTGGGGCAGTGCCTGGGCACTGGGTGACTTCCAGCCAGGAGAGGCTGGGAGCACTGGGGGAGGTTAAGGCAGGTTAACCCTTCCCCCTCAGGGCTGTCTTTTATCTTTTCTTCACTTGCAACCTTGGCTGAGGACAAGCCTTGCTGTAAGTCTTGCTAGATACCTACTGTTTGTGTTTCGTTGTGAAGCCTGGGGGTGGCCGGGGAGAAGACTGGGTGAATCTGCATTAAAGCAGCGAGTTTGCAGGGTGTTGTCCCGCCAGAGGCAGCAAACCGGAGCAGAGGGCTGTCTGCAGGTGTGCCTGAAAGACTGGTACCTCGGGACACGTTTCAGTAACCTGGGTGCTTTGTGGCAGCCTACAGGTCGGCAATGCCAGGTCTGATGCTTTCAGGTTTTAGCTTATCGTGGTTTCCCTCCAAAAGAGTACGGGTTCCTCCCGCGTGAAGCTCATAACAGAGGCGTGCCGTGGGCTGGGGTGAACCAGAGCCTCTAGAGGGCTGAGAAAGCCTGGTGTCCTCCACCCAGCGTGCAACTGATAGCACATGAAGAAGTAATTTGGGCACTTACCTAGAGATGGGTGTGGAGGATGGTTTGCATTCCCCGGGCAAAGAAGGGGCTCCTGGGGGAGCCTGTTTTATAAAAGGGCCCTTCCTCCTGCTGTGTCCTTGAGAAAATTTACCTCTGGAGTATTTACACCATGTCACATCCTTCAGGTGCACCATAAATGTCCATAAGCATCTAGGAAAGACCTTCTCACAGAGAAGAGACCATGCCAGGAGGGCAGGTGAGGCTCCCTCCTCCCCGGGGCAGCCTGAGGTGGGAGGCAGGATCCACCCAACTCAGCTCTGACCAGGCTGAGAAAATTTGGTTTGCATTATGGCACAGCTCTTTTTCCCAGGAAAAGCCTGATGACTATCTACAGATTTTAGGTGCGTGTGGGGTAAGTGTAGGTGAAGCTTGCAACCTTTGCATGGTTAGTCCCGGGGATGCACTTAGGTGCCCAAGGATTTTGGCATCTGCACCTCCAGGTCTAGCAGAACTATACAGATGAAGATGTCTCCAAGAAGCTTACACTTTGGTGCTCTTTTCCTTTCTAAAAAGCCATACACACCTCTCTAACAAAAAGCAGAAACTATCCACAACACCCAAGCACTGCCTCCAAAACAGCAGATGTCCTTCAGTTAAATGGTTGCTAGATTTTCTTTATTTTTTTTTAAATTGGCAAAACAACATTTTTTCCTCTAAGCTCATTGTTGGCAATAACTGAACCCTGTTTGCTGATACTTCAGGACATACAAAAACCCCATTCAGCTTGAGGCAGGCAGCACAGAAAGTTTTAGCCCAGACACTTGAACTCTGGCAACGATAAGGTGCTGATAACGGGTCGATCACAAAAAGCATGGAGGAGTAGCTCGTACCAGCTGCAAGGCTAATTTTACCGATAAATGCGACATGCATTGCAAAACAAAATGCTTATCAAAGGGAAAACGAAACTTTTTAATAGAAATCTTCCCCAGGAGTAAGATGGGACTTTTGCCACCCAGCCAGAGGGAGGAGAGGCCCTCTCACGGTACGGTGAGATGCCATCAGCAGGAAGCAAGGGACTGGCTGCTCTGGGAAGGAAAGCAGTTGTTTGTGTCCACATGGCTGTAAAAGCAAAGGAAGCAGCTTACTAGATACGCTGACAGGCTCAGGAAGGGGAATTGCTGTCAGCAAAAATCAGCTGTGATTGCAGTGCCAAGTCAAGGGTGGAGCAAAGCTGGCCTTCTAGAGGACCTTGACACGTGGGATTAGCAGTCCTTGATGCAAACTTGTCAAGTGACACGTTTACTAGTTGCTCAGCTTTCTGCCCCACTTCCACCACCAGTTTTGTTTCTTTTTTCCACAATAAAGTCCCTGAGCATGGACACGCTGTCCTTCACAAAGCCCAAAAGTACCAAAGAAACTGCTTATTGTTCTTCATCAGTGTGGCTCTAACCTTGGCTACTAATGGGCCCGGGTGTCCCAAGGGACACTCTTCCCAGAAAGCAGCAGAACAAAAGCCATGGCTGTAATGACTTTTTTTTTCCAGGCAACTGCTCTATGTGGAAGATGAGTCATGAAGATTTTCCCACAACAGTGGTGAAGTATTTTCCCTGCCTTTAGTGTACTTGCTTCTGTCAGAAACAGACCTTCGGGTAGCCCACAACCAGGACAAGTTTCCAGATGTGCAAACGGATGCTCATTTGACAGGAGGCCAGTAGTGAGTGGGGCACTGCAGGCATCTGCAGGGAACTGGCCTGTGCAACAACTTTACCAATGATCCCATGGAAGCGATGGAGTGCACTCTCCTCACCTTTGCAGGGGGACCGCTCCGTGTGCTTGAGAGCAGAGCTGTCATCCAGAGAGCTAGGCAGGCCAGAGGGATGGGCCAACAGAGACTTTATGAAATTCAACACAGATTATTGTGAAACCCTGCATCTGGGAAGGAATAACCCCACAGCAACAGTACAGGGTGGGGACTGCCAGGCTGGGGAGCAGCTCTGCTGAAAAGGTCCTTGGGGGGAGCTGGGGTGGGGGCTGTGCAGGCGGCAAGCTGAGGATGAGCTGGGAGTGTGTCCCGGCAGTGATGAAGGCCAACAGCATCCTGGGCTGCAGTTACAGAAGCCTAATCAATGGGTCAGGGGAAGTGATTGCCCCCAGGTTCTCAGCACTCATTAGAGAGCATCCAACACGCTGCGCACAGTTTTGTGTCCCTCTCAGTATCAGAAAGGCACCGACAAACTGGAGCACGGTTGGTGGAGGACAACCAAGCTGGTCATCCTGCTGGATGGAGCATGTGCCCTGTGAGAAGATGCTGGGGTTACAGGGCTGTTTGACCTGGAGAAGAGAAACCTGTGGTGGGAGGCTAACGGCAGCCTGCCAGTATTTCTGAGGAGATGACCAAAAAGACAAGAGTTGGGCTCCTCACCATGGTGTGTGGTGAGAAACCAGGCATAGGTTAAAACAAGAGAAGTTCAAACTCATAAGCAAAAACTTTCTCATCAGGACACCAGCCTAGCAGTGGAACATGTCACCCTAAGAGACCGCGCAGTTCCCATCTGTCCTAGTTTTGGCTGGGATACAGACAATTTTCTTGCTGGTAGCTGGTACCGTGCTGTGGTTTTCTGATTTAATATGAGAATATTGCTGATAGCACACTGATCTTTTTAGCTGTTGCTGAGCAGTGCGTACTCCAAGTCAGGGACTTTTCAGCTTCCCACGCTCTGCCAGTGAGCAGGTGCACAAGAAGCCGGGAGGGAGCAGAGCCGGGACAGCTGACCTGAACTAGCCAAAGGGATATTCCATACCACAGAATGTCATGCTCAGTGTATAGACTGGGGGAGTTGCCCAGGAGGGGCCAGTCGCTGCTTGGGGACTGGCTGGGCATCAGTCAGCAGGTGGTGAGCAACTGTATTGTGCACCACTTGTCTGTCTTAGGTTTCATTCCTCTTTTTGTTGTCTCACTTTCATTACAATTATTAGTATAATATTATAATATTTCATTCCATTTCAACTAGTAAGCTGTTCTTATCTGAACCCATGGGTTTTACCTTTTTTTCTGATTCTCCTCCCCATGCCACCAGCATGTGGGTGTGAGAGAGAGCAGCTGCATGGTACTTACTCGGCAGCTGGGGTTAAACCATGACACCATCCTTGGAGGGTTTCAGGACCAGGTTAGGTAAAGCCCTGAGTAACCTGGTCTAACCTCATGGCTGACCCTGCTCCTGAGGTTCCTTCCAAATCGCACTGTTCTGTGATCCTATGATCCTAATTCTCTTTAAAAGAATTCTCTGTCCTCACATCCTGGAGATTTTTACAGCCTCTGGTGTAAAAATTAAAGCAAGCAGCGTGTCATCCTCTCAGCTTCTACAGGGAAAGGCCTCCCTCATTCACCGCACACACTTGCCATTAAAGCACAACTTGCATGATCAGGAGGGTGGTACTTGATGCAGTCTTCTCTCTCCCATATATTTATACCCTATTTGTCACCCTGGTTTCTTTTCAAGAGCATGCAAAAACCTCCAGTTTGGTGCAGAAGACAAAGGCTACAGCCACAGACTGTAAGAGAAAGGGGAAAAAGTCCCCTTCTGTGCCACATATAACAGCTGAATGCTTACATGGCTTCTAGGAAAATGTCGAGGAGGAAAACAGAAGTAAAACCACAATGAAAATAATTTTATTCAGTTGGTGGTTTGCTGATGTTAATGGTTGAGGGTCTACAAATCCCGGTGTTCCCATGACACAAAGCAGCCACCCTGTAAGAGCAGAGGTTCCTGGGGGCTGCCTCGTGGCACCGGAAAGCAGGACGAGAAGCTGCTCTTGGGACTCACACTGCAAATACAGCGATTTCTCATCTAAAATAGATACGACGATGGCTGCAGTGAAAGTGTGACTGGATGCAGAAGGGCAGCTGAGTTTTTCATCTTGGCCGTTAAAGCATGAGATAGGTCCCAGCTCACCCAGCGATACAAAAATGTTTGTGAATTCACCACACTAATAAAGCCAGGCAAAGAAAGGCACACGGTAGTGGCTGACATGGACTCACACACCTGGCAAAGGCAGCCCCAGTGGCATGGAGCAGCAAACCGGCCCCACAGCACAGCATGGCTGTGTGGCTTTACAGGACCGGGCTCCATCTGAAAACAGAGACGGACCCCACCGGCATCCCTGACCAACACAGATTTTCCTGTCTTCACTGTCGTGCAGAATAAAGTCACAGAGAACTGCCAAGGAGGGGCTGGTCCCATACAAGAAGAGGCAAAACAGTAACTTTATTGAACACCCACGGCCACTTTTAACATCTGTCTGCATTCACACTGTGCCCTGAATAGCCTGCAAGCAGACCAAGTCATGAATCACGTCTGCTGAACGCTGGCCCTGTCTCCCTTCTGCCTCTGTTCTGTTGCTGATGGTGGGATGTAACCCAAAATACTGAAAAGTCCATCTCCCTCCTGGGAACTGGCCCTGCCCTGCGCCTCCACTGCAAGGATAACCACCCGCTAGGGTACTGAGAAAGGAGAAGGACCAAGAAACCCCAGCAGCAGAGCTGCACCAAGGATATTTAAAGCTGTTCTTTTAATTACAAACGCCATGCTAGGGTGAGACTGTGGGTTTGGAAGGGGCTGCTGAGCTCTCTCCCATCTTTCTGTCAGCGGGGGTGGTACCAGCGTAAGCTGAAGGTGCAGCTCATATCAGGCTGTATCAGCCGAAAAACCTGTCCTGTGGTGTAATTTCCCCAGCTCCCCTCCACCCTATTCCTTGCCCGTACACAGCCACAGAGCAGCATCTTCAGACACAAACTCCTTTTATCCAGCAGGACCTGCCATGTTCGCATTTCAAAGGGAGCAGTTCCACTGGTGCGACAGAACTGCAGTAGCCCAGTGCATGACGAGTTAGGGACTAAATGCCAGTGTTAAGAATAAAGCATAAAAGGTTACTTCTCAGCCACAGCCTGAATATCTATTGAACATCAAATAGGCAGCCAGAGAAGAGAAGCATTCAACATGCCATGAATGGCTGCCTTGTGGATTCATTTTGTAGGAGCCATGCATGTGGAAGCCTGTGTCCAGCAGTGGAAAAATCCTCACTAACCTATTTTTACCATTGCCAGCGAAGTCTGGCAAGTGTCTAGATGTTCTAGGTTCATTTAAAAGTGACTTTGATAGGGTTCAAGGTCCTCACTTGCTGGCAGTTCAAATTAGGTCGTTTCCTCAGAGCTGCCAACAGGCAGAGACTGAAGAGGTGGCTATTTTATAATAGTCATAATTACACAGAGGCCATAGGCATAAACCACCCCCTAAACATAGAAACCCAACAAACCCAGCTTGGGCTATGCTGAGGAGCACAAGCTGTGCTCATGCTCCTTTGCTGGAGCATCAACTCTCACCCAGGGACAGCATCCCCCAGACCCCTGGGGGCCACAGGCTGTCCCACATGGGCCACACCACCAGCGGCTGCCTGGACTTGTTTACTGTGCTGCAAAGCCCCTGGCACAGCTCCCCAGCTGCACAGCACACCCGCACCCTCCCAGGGTGCTCAGACCCCTGCTTGCCTTCATGTTACCAGCCTCCTGGCACTGAAAAAACAAGAAAATGGGATGAAAAGGCCATGCTGTAGTAGATACAATCCCTGCAATGCTTGTATTGTTGCCTACAGCTGAAGGCTTGCAAGCTCCTGCCTTCAGAGCTTCCAAGGAGACAGGGCAGGGCTCAGCCTGAACTTCCCAGCACATTCCCCACGAAAACTGCATGACTCACATTTAGCACCGGGATTTTAGTCCCCCTCGCCCCACCCTGCAGAGCAATTGCTCTGAGCCGCTTTCCTGTAAAGTTTGCTTGGGCTTATAAAATCTCACAAACATCTCCACTATTTTTGTTTTTCAACTGGATTTAGGAAGTGCCTGTACACTTCATATTCTTTTCTCCTGAAGGGTGGAGAGGGTGAACTATTGTCCAGACTAGCATAGCCTGCCAAAATAAATCCAGGCTTTTCTGCTCACTGGAGCAATTCCTTTAGGAGCCACTTTAAGTCACACTGCAAGTAACTACATCCTCCCCTTCTGCAAATACATCTTCTCAACACCCTTTATGAGTAAGCTTAGTAATCGCCGAAATGTTGTCAGAATGTGGTATGACAGATTTAAATTTTTAAAGCGTCTGAGAGGGTAAGCTTTACTCCCTCCACAGGGAGGCTCACACCTCTTTCCACTACTACCAGCTTCCTCCCACATCCCCGCACCCTTTCCACATTTCATTTTCCCTTGTACTTTTTGCTAGGACTCCTGTAAAACAACAGCAGCACCATAACAATGTGCTGTGTCCCCCCCACCCCCCCCCACCCCCCCCAAAAAAAAAGAGACTACTTCCCCAGCTCCACTGTAAAGAATGCTATTTCCTAGCAATAAACCCTGTCCCCATGGAAAACCTGGCTCTCCATGCCCCGACAGACCTTTTCCTGCCACTGCTGACCACACAGCTGGCTTCAGACTGTTCCTCAAGCAGGCAAATTCCAATTTTCTAAAATCAGTCTAAAAAACTTTCTGCATAATTACCTTCTAGATTGCCAAATCCAGCCTTCCTTAGAACTTTATACAGTGAAGTCCTTGCCCCTTAGTCAAACATTTATTTTCTCAAGTTTTCAACAACAGATACACTGTTTCCTTGTGCAAATTCCCACATTCTGCCCTGTGCTCTATTGTTTTTCCCCTGTCCTTGGCTAGCTTACAACATATAAATAGCCGTAGCTTTTAGTGGTTTGGCTTTACCCTCCCTTGTTTTCCTCACAGCAGCAGACAAGGGGCACAGCCGACAGCAGCCTCGGAGCAGTATGGTGCACAGCCCACCGGTATTTCCCCACTTACACAAGCCAAAACCCAGCAGCAACCTGTGCTCCGCCATGCACATCAGCTCATACCTCTTTGCATAACCTAGTTTAACAGCATTACAGGCACTGTTTTATGTTAGTGCCCAACACTGGACTTATTCCCACTACCAGTTATCATTCCTTTATTGCAAATTAATGTAATATCTAGACCAGGACTGCTCTGATCCCACAGCTCTTTGCTATCCACAAGCAACCCCTGTAGATTTACAATATATCAGGTCGTGTCTGGCCATAAAACATAGCTATACTAAACAAATTTAGTGCAAAGGATTAGCAGCACCTGTATTTAATGAAGAAACCTGCTTGTGTCTGTAAATAAAGCTGCTTAAGCCCTTGTCCTTTCTGGTTTCTCACATTCCAGGCAGGCTTTAAGGTCTTAATGTAGTTATACCTTTCTGTTTACTGATGGGGATGCTAAGATAGCATAGAAAAGTATTTTACTTTTGTACGTTTTCCTTCATCCTGTCTATTCCTCCCCAACAGGTATTACATCCCACCTCTACTCTTTTTTTTTCCAAGACTCAGTATTTGCTTCTCTGCTGACCAACCGAATGAGGACAGAGCCATCCCTAGCAGGGATCTTGCTGTCCCCTGACTCACTGCGCTCTCCCTCCCTTCACAAGCATTACGCCACCGTTAGTCACTTCTGCCACAAGCACATGAATGGAAAAAAAATCTCACCCCAATGGCCCAGCGTTTCCTCTTCATTATTGTAATCGTCTTATACCTGCTTCCCAGAAAAAAGTTACTACTTTTGTACACCCAAGCCTTGATGTATTACTTTGTAAGTCACATTCTGCTCCAGCTTCAAGACAATCCTGACCTCACTTGATGGAAAGCTCTCTCCCTGCTTGGACAGTCAGCGCTATGGACTTTTAGGGCTGCCATTGCTTAGAACCAGATTCTCCAGGAAATTCCGTCACCACTGCTACTTCTAAAGTAAAGCATCATATAGCTCATCAATAGTCATTACTGAGAAGCATTCATTCCAGGCTAGCTTACAGATGACTGCAACTAGGTTTTACTGCTTTCCTTCTGGCAAGAATGCACGTAATGAACAGTAGCTTTCTTCTTTGATAAGAGACTTACCCATCTATTGAGAAAACATCAACCTACACACATAGGATGTTCAAACGAAGGGCCAAAGACCAGGCTGTAGGACTTCAGAAAACATGGGGGGGGAAGGAGGCAGGCATCACAGAGGCACGGAGCATTGCAAGGTAAAACCAACCTCACGGGAAGCCCCCATCCAGCTCTTGTAGAAGGTGACAACAGTGGAAGGCATAAGTCTTCTGGACATTCAGTTGACCTGGATGTCAGCTTGAGAGCTTCCCCCCATAGCAGTCACCTAAACCCATTTCATCAGCTGAGGTGCCGAGCCTACAGCTTAGCTCTCACCACCCTAGTTACAACCCATTGCAACTGTGGACTACAGCCACGTTTGATGTTGGCAACCTGAACACACGCACCAACGTGAAGCAATAAAGCCCAGGGCAGTTGAAGTCAGGAGTGAACTTTCATTACAGTTGACAATTCACCCCAGCTCCTTCAGGTGCCAGGTTCAGTCTTGTGCTCAGAATGGCACAGCTGACAAATGCTGCTGCTCAGTTCTGCCAGAGCTCAGAGACAGGGTAGGTCTCAAATTCCCATTCAAGATCAGATTTTTTTCCCTCCAGGCTCTCATATATCCAAGGAGGAAAATTACATCAACTCCTTTCCAGAGTCATTCCAGTCTCTGTAAAACACACAAAAGCAAGATTACCATTTGATTTTTTTTTTGAAATCCAGACTTTTTTTTAAGAAGGCCCCATTAACACAGAATAGTGCAACGCGTTACAGGGGAGCGCTGTAGTTTGCATGACCCCTCAGACAAGTGACAAGGTGTAACAAAAGGTGGGCAATACATTCATGCATTAGTCCACAGTACAGCCAGAGCCTGACCCCCAACAATTCTGATAATTTCTCAGAATAAATACCAGCCTCCTTTCAAGAGAAAGGTGGGAACAAGGACTAAGAGACATTTGTGGTACTAGAGGACAAAGACCAGAAGCTCCTACGAACACAGCTGAGACAGTAGGGGGAACACCAGACACAGGTATAGCAGATCAACTTGCTGGTAAGGATCCAAGTCCAAAGGTAGCCTCCACAAAGTATTTTAGAGAAAAAAAACCTAAAACCTCAAAGCCATTTAGAGTAGAAGTACAGGACAAAATGGTAATTCATTAGGGTTCCACATTAACATCTCTGCTCCCTCCCTTACTCATTTTTGCTGAAACAGGACAGCCACAGCTCTAGCCACTTCTGCAAGTGGCAACTGCAGAGCTGTACAGTAGCTTCTCATGCAACTTCTGGTTTTTTTCCACTTAGAAACCTGAGATTTGGCACACATACTCTAAGCCCTTGAGATTGTACTTTGCTGGCTTTGGAGAAAAAGCTAAGCCAGCCACTGAGAAAAATCCTGAGCATACACTGGGGGAATAAGCCTTGCCAGGGGACTGAGGCCGTATTAGATGCCAGGGGACAGAGGAACATCAGCAGACAGGCTGATACAAAACAGCCCAGCTGGCTCCAGGGTAAAGCCCAGCCTGTTTGCATCAAAGTACCACTGCCTACATGTCGCCAGTACAACAGTGATCCTCTGGCACCCTGTATGAAGACGACAGTAAAAGTGTTACAGCAGTAACATTTTAAGAATACAACTAAGAACTGCTTTTGTCATTCCTTGGTGTGTATGTGAGAACAACAGCTTCCCTAACATGTTCTGACAGTTGTCTTCCATTCCTTGGAATTCCCTTCAAATACAGCACTGGCACAGGAGTTATTTCCTGCTTTATACTAAAGCCATAGTGATTTAACACTTAACATTGTTATGCAAGTTCAACACCATGCTATGCATCAAACAGTACGATTAATAAGCATAGTAAGATCTCCTCTCCCCCACAAACATATATCTTACTCTTTATTAAGTATCAAATTGTCTCCAACATAAATTACATCCAAATTATGTAAGTTTCAAGAAAGTCAGATATTTTATGTACAATATTTGTCTTGAGTCAGATATACCTTTCTCATTTTAACCTATAACAAAAAGCAAACCTACATCAGTACCAAATAAAGCATTAAAAAGGTAACAAATATATAACTTTAGAAATGCTTTCAGAACGCTGAAGTTAATGACAAAGATTTTATAGTGCAGCAGTCTTGGGTTTTTAGCTGTTAGACCATTTCTCTGTTTTTGCGGATAGCACAGCAGAGAACCATACTGAATATCATGCCGAAAATCTGTAAAAAAAGCAAATTCATTAGAAGTCAGGGACAAAAGCACATTCCTCTATCAACATGGGGACAAATACAGCTGCACCTCCCAGCCCAGCCCTATTAACTTTATTCTGCAATTCATATCCCTGCACCTCCACTCCCAAATTTCAGTCTATTCTCATGAATCCCCTTCACACCCAATACTTCAACAGCTATAAACTCCTGCCATATCTTGCAAGAAATCTTTGATCATCCCAATATTATTTGCATCCATGTCATACTTTCCTCCATAGAAATCAAACAAGAGTGCAAAGTACTAGCACTGTTATTTCAGTTCTCCAGAAGAGTCTTCAATTGTTAGAAGCAAACAAAAGCAAGGATCACCAAGAGGTATTAGGATTACGAAGCGGGCTAGCAACACGACCAATACATCTTTGCCCTGTATGCGCACACCCTACTGATACAACTTCGCCCCTGCTAAAGCTACAAGGAGGCAGATCCTAATCCACAGAAGGAGCTGGGAGGTCCAAGACACCCCACCTCTACACTGCCTCAGGGCTCTGCAGCACACACCCTGATCCTGCCACAGCTTGCCACTAGTGGAACGGGCTCGTAGAGTGCGATGCCAGGTCCTGCTCGACATACTTCTGCTGTAAGCACCCTTCAGCTGTGTGGCTACCCCTGGAAACTCACCATTATTACAGCAATGCCAAGACCAACTGCTCCAATCACATTCAGTTTTGAATTGAAGACATCATCGATGGCAGCAGGGCACGACTGAAAGAAACAAGACTTCATTAGTGTTTCATAGGTACAAAAGGTCTGTTTCTGCTCTCTTGTTTAAGCTCAGGTCTGCCAATTCATGCTACGCTTTGGACCAAGCCTGCTTGCACTAGAGATGAAGACTCATCTTCTGAAAGCTGCTCTGAACTGGCCTTTATTTTCACATCTTCAGAGACAGCCAGGAGTGTCTAACAAAAAGCTGATGGAGAAGTTTAAGTTACTCAAGTACTTACACCTCTTAACTGTGTCATGGCTATAGCAGGATTCCCCTCTCAACACCTACAGTTGGTCAGAACCAACAGCAGTTGCATCAGACTTTGCTTGTTACTAATGGCTGTCAGCATTTAGGCTGCTGTATTGCTCATCCCTTCTCAAAACGGATCTGAAGCCACTCTTTGCATTTCCAATTGCTACTGTATATTTGCAGACACCTTACAAACACACAGTACGTGGGAATGGCAGGATTTCTTGAGCTGCATGCATACGTGGGTAGATTCAGAGGTGCCAGTTTGAAGCATCCAAGACAATGCATTATCATTGTAATAAAAAAAAGGACAATCCTTTCCCCAGCAAAGATGCACAGTAGCCAAGAACAACACTGAACTTTTACAGATGTTTAAGTCTGCGAGAGCCTGATAGCTGGTCAAAGTCACATTCCAAATCCTGTCCTTCTTATTCCAGCAGCAGACTAGTGAACCGCTGAAAACATTTTTCTTTAGTTGTTCCTTATCTAGTAGGAAAGGCTGCATCAAGGATTAAAGGAATATACTGGCAAGAATTAATCAGTTACATCAGAGTATCAATACAGCACCGCTGCTTAAAGGCACGCATTGGCCACACCATTACATCCCTTTAATCCTGTAGTCTATCTACTGCTTTTCTAGTTGGGACTAGGCCATAAACACATCAAAAGATGAAGTCAGATGAAGCTAAAACACACCAAGCAGAATAAAAACAAACAATAAAACCTGCACACTGTCTCAGCTACTCCCATATAGTCTAACTCAGACTGTATGGACAAGACTAAAGATACAGTCTAAATAGAGATTGAAATGTCTCATGTGGTCAGATATTTGAACACACAAGATCAGGTGTAGTGAAAGGAAGAGCACATGCAACAAGACCACCAAGTCATTAACTGAATTCCTGCATTGCAAGAACCTTATTTTCTATGGGAGGCTCATACAGGCTGTCTTGGAGTATGAAGCAAGAGCACAAGACAGTTGTAAAAAGAGGAAAAGGGGTAGTTAAGAATTATACAAGATGTCTCTCCTGTATCTGTGGCATATAGGTACCTTTGCAGCAGTATTTCAACAGGGGAATCCGAGACAGTTGACTTCAGTGCCATACTCGCCCAAACAGGCCACCAGTGCACTGCACCCCTCTCCTTTTCCTCACCAAAACCTCAGACCTGCTCCCACTCCATGCTCTACTTCTTCCTAACCAAGAGAGGAGGCAACAGCTCCTGTGCAGCACTAGGAAGGTGCTCCGGCAGTAGCTGCAGTGAGGAGAAGAGCTCTCTAGTGTATTTTTTGGGGGGACTTCTGGTCTTATGCTGTCCATCATGCCAGTGGTTCTAGTGACACACAGACTGCGTGTTTCCTGTGCAAGTTCAGATTTCCTGCTGACCCTGCTTGTTCTTTCCACTGTAACAGTACATTCGTTTTCCAAAACCAGACTGATTATAGCAATCTGTTGCTAAGCAAGCATGATGTAGCAATTTCCCATGGACTGGAAGGGTTTACTCAGACATGTTTCTCATTCTACTCATTGGGCAGAGCTGTTGATGAATTAAGTCATGCTTTACCATTACTGTAAGCGACTCAACCACGGGCTTCTTTGGACAGGTGTCCATGAACTGCTGCTCAAGAGCTCCTGTAATACCACAGCAGTCTAGCTACAAAAGAAAACAGGAAAAAGAGGAACAGGTTAAATACTCCATATTTTTGCTCTATATTTGGTAAAAAGGAGAAATAGATTACATTAGGTTTTATTACAGACCTTGTGCAAATCTGCTTAGAAGCCCTGCCAATGTGACTGCTATAAATCTAATGCGAGAAAGTCTTTATTGCATTAAAGGACAAGATTCTGAAAGGAAGAGCTAGATCTCATTCAGTATACACACATGAACTTTGGTGACAGCTTACACTCCTTACAGACATGAGGATGAACTCATAGATGCGCAGGTATGGACACTATGGTGCCTCTAGATCAATACCACAGAGCTAGAGCTTCCCAGCTTGTTTGTTTAGGAAAACACAGTTCCACGCATTTCAAAGGTTCAGAGAAACAAAAAAGTATACTGAATTCACTGATACTGTACAAAAAAAATATTCTTTGCAGTTTGTTCTTAATACTCCTTTGGTTTCTTCTAGTTAGTGAGGTACTAGACATGGAGAACAGTGTTAACAAGCTGCATTATTACCTAGTTTCAATAGGACTGTGTACTTACAGCTAACTGAAATGCTTTCAGGGTCTCTCTGGACACTGCTTCAGATCGCTTTTGATATGTTTCCATGTAGAAGTCCTTTAACTCTTCAATAACCTACAGGATAGCAAAGAGTCCTGTATTATTATCCTACCTTAATAATTATGGAAAACTTGTTTTGAGTAAGTCAGTCATCAGAAATTCTGCAGCTTACAGAACCCATCTTTTTGACATGTAGAAACAGAGGGCGGATAGTATTTATCACCTGGACAGGTGAGCGTAACTGGTACACTCACCTTAAAAGCCACACCTAACGGATAAGATTGTTTCTCTTCCAAAGCTCTGAGTTTCTAGGAGGAGTGCCAGAGTCAAGTCTTTGCCCGCTGGTTACATACAAATACTCCCTATTAACTTCTGTACCCCAGAAGTTGCTATATTCCCCAGTTGTATCATACAGGTAGAAAAGCAACCCTGGTCACCAAGCATCTTATTTTGACACAAGACAGAACCTTGACTGCTTGTGAGGGGACAGTCCAAATCAGTCATGTTTTGGATACAGAAACATTCGGCCAGTAGCTGACCATGGGCAGGGACACCTCCTACTAGATCAGGTTGCTCAAAGCCATCCAACCTGACCTTGAACACCTCCAATGACAGAGCATCCACAACCTCTGGGCAACCTGCTCCAGCATCCCACTACCCCACCAACATTTCAGAGCAACCTACCTTTTCTTTATTTGCAAATCCCCAGATTGCAGCAGCAATTTCAAGGGCAAAAATCACGAAAAGGAAGAGGAAGAACTAGAAGAGACAGAGCACATCATTAAAACCACATCATCACAAAACACAATCACATATATGCTGCAAGCTTGTCCAATCCCCAGCATCCAGCCTTGTGGGAACCATCACTCAGCCAGGTTCCAGTTGGAGGTCTGAACCACTGTTAAGGCCAGGAAAGAGGGCACACTGCACTGGGTCAGCAGTTCTTCCCAGGAGCGTCAGAAAGCCTAGCAGTGTTTTCCAAGCAGAAGTCTTCCTTTTTGATCAGTGTTAATTAAAACCAATCATCTCTTAACTCAGACCTTGAAGTTGCCCAGGTCAGACACGTCACACTAGCTGACACCAATTCTTTTCTCCGATTTGTCTCTCTTATTGCTTTAGGAGTCATTACTTAATACCTAGTTGCCACCAACTCCCAAAGAGCTAATAGTCACTTCTTTGTTGTGTATTCCATAATATAAATAAAAAAGTGTCATCTCTATGTTTAATTGACTTCCAGGTCCAGAACACCACACCATTTAAAGGCACTTTTAAAGAGATGCTCAGAGTTAACAGCAAAGGGCTAGAGGCATCATTTCACAACATGTGTATGAAATGTACTTCCATGACACAGAAGGAGAATTGTTCTTTCACCAGCTACAGTAGTAGTCTTTTATTAACTAAGTCTTCTGGTTATTTGGATGAGTAGTTCCACAAGTGTACAGATGTGCATGAACCCAGTAAGCTCTACTGGTCCCTCCAGTCTGAAAACAATGAGGTTGCTCTCCAATAATTGGCTTGCAAAGCAGTTTTCAACTAGACTAGCTCATCCTGTTCTTATGAACAGTAGAGGCTTGTTGTTTCGAGGATCAACTAACAGTTCTGGTCTCAAACATAAAAGATTGCACAGCTTTGACAGTTCAGGACAAACTGTTTATTAAACAGCACCACTCTTATCTACATTTAGTTCTGTGCTCACACATACTCCTAAGCTTGATACTCAAATGTCTGAATAAGTCACTAACTCCTGAAGTCCTCTTGTATTCAAATACAACATGGACATTTTGATTTAGGGCCAGAAGTGTGAGCTACTTATTTAGTGTTTTGGCACTGCATGGGTAACCATAAATTTAAATGTTGGAGTTAGAACAATCAGTATCTACTGCCCTTTAACTGAACAGCGATGTTTTCCTTCCTTTCTCATTGTGCTGCTAATAATTTAAACACCACTCTGAACACTTACCAGGCCAAGCATACACTGAGATTCCTGCAATGCACCACAGCATCCCAAGAAACCAACCAGCATCATAAGTGCACCAGCTCCAATAAGGATGTAAACTCCTAGGGAGGAGAAAGACATGTACACAGGCTAGTTGACCTCAGCAGCAAGGTATAAAAATCAGTTGCTCCACAAACAGCATTTGTAGCTTTTGCCAAGATTTATTGTTTCTTTACTGTTCCAAGCAAGAAGGTGGCTGTGCTTAATTTTCAAAGCAAACACAACTTCAAAACTTGTAGTGAAATGCATTGATAAATAAAAAATTCAACTTGTTAACAATTAATGTGCACCACTACTGCAGTTTCACAAGTTTTAGAAAATGGGCAAGATAAAGCCATCTAAGACAAACTGCAAGACATACTTTAAAACTGGCTCAGAGCCAGAGGTGTCAACTTATCTTCAGATGAAGTGTGCTGCAGTTAGAGACAGCTGGAACTAGTGATGTATCAACATCCAAGAGTTCTTGAGGCATGCTACCTCTAGGAGATTGGGTATTAAAAGGCATTATAATCACTGCCATAAGGCTTTAAATGCTTTCCTACCCTGCTTTTCCATCAGGAAACACCAAATTGTTCTACCAGTCATGGTAATACAAGTCTATACTTCAGCTGTCTTAACTTGACAGCCCTTCTAACTAAGAAATTTGGCATTTTCTGCTTCTGTGAAAGCAGGTACTTCAACAACGGCATCAAGTGGCTCAGCCTGTAGACCATTCTGCCCAGAAATTAGGTAGCAAGTGTGTTGGGAGCATAAAGGGCAAATGCTTCTGAGCTAAAAGACTCCATTTATGCCCCATCCTCCCCCAAGCTTGGGAACTGCCAGCTTCAGCATTACAGCTGCTAGCTGGTGAGCACAGCAAGGGGTAACGAGCAAAGCAACTCCCATAGGATGGCAGGAAAGTATTACTGGGGTGATGAAACACAAAGAATCAGCACAAAGCATATAAAATTAGTATGACATTTCTATCGCTATGGAATGCTGGCCTTCCAAAACCCAGTCAATATTATTTAAAGAAAGCCACACCCAAGCATTTGCAAATGAGATTTTCTAGATACAAACCAGTCATATTAGCTGCCAGAATAAACATCTACTTGATTAAGCATATGCAGATGACTAAGCCTGACATTACTTATCAGCATGAAATTCTGGCACTGATTTTACCCCAGCTTTAACTTTCCATTTCGCAGGAGTCCCCCAGAACCTCTCATCTCAGTAGTATAGGAAGCTTTTGAAGTAACTTGCTTTGTTACTCTGTGCCAATCGACAGAATCTTTCCATTTCCTATTGGAAGCTGCAGTCAGTAACTACTCCCAGAAAATATGTTAGCAGTAATTCCTACTAAACTTTTTTAGAACTCAGTTTAACCTACAGAAATTTCAAGTAGGCTACACTGGCTGCATTCTGCCAGTAGCTGAAATATCACATCATAAAACTTTTATGTTTCAGGAGGTGAAAGAGTTGTTTCAGACTACCCAACGTAAGACTTGTTAAATATTCAACTCAAAGGCTAAGTTTAGATTTCTGTTCCTTTTCCAGGGTCCAGTTAAAAGCATCTGGAAATCTTACTGGCAGCTGCAAGAACCCAGTTTGCTACCATGCCAGCATTATCAAGGGAGAAATACAAGGCCTCTCACAGATAAGCTGTCTGCACACCTGTGGCCTCTTCACGAAGTTGCACAAAGCATTTCAATACTCCCAACTAAGCCTCTAACAGGCTTAACTCATCATTCTTAACAGTACTCCTTGTAGGCACAGACTACCTTGGTACTATAAGGCTGCAGCATGAGGTGTACCTCCCTTACAGAGTCTTTACTGACCCTTCAGACACCAGTTTGGGTCAGTAAAGACTCTAAGTGTCTCTGTGACAGGTTGAGCAGCTCACCACAGGAGCCAATTTTCTCGGCAAGAGAAAGGCCAACAAGTAATGCCACGTGGGACACTGCAAATCCAGATGCTACAGGGATGCGAAATACATACGCACAAGGATCACCCAAATCAGACAGACATATGTTAGAAAGGTACATATTTGAATTTGCTTTCTTCTGCATTAAGAGGTCTTCAACTCAGCTACTTGGTTTCAAAAAAGGTTTGAGTGCATCCATGTGACAACCACCAAAGAAGCTGGTGTTCCTCTGCCCAACCCTGAAGTGACTGTAGAGATCAAAATCTTACAGTTGGGATAAAATCCTATCCAGTTACAGACTCCTACAACATCAGAATAACAAACTGAAAACCTGCATGTCTATCCCCTAATTCATTATCTTGCAAGACAATACATCAAAGAATAACTTCCACCTGGCCTAAGACTACCTTGATCTAGGTTGCTCATTTAAGCCACTGTATTTGTGCATCCTTTCCATTAGTTCAGTGTAGGTTTGCATACACAGGGCTGCAAGAGTTGGACAATAGTACATACGCTCTGAGTGATGAGAGAACAGAGTTATGGTTTTGGGTAGCTTAGGTTGGTTACTTTGGAGTAAAAAAAACACATTAGTGTAATCTGCAACTACCTAGTTTAGAGCAAAACTTTAAGGACCCACACTGAGAAGGATCATGAAGAAGCACCCTCCATGTCTACCAGGAGCCCCTGGGGGGTTACAAAACTGTTACCAGCAGCACACAAAGAGCAACTGCAGGGCTTAAGCTGGGGGGGGGGTAAGATAGTGATATATAGCACGAAGAACCAAGAAACCTCTAGCATAAGGCTGCTGCTGCTTTCTGCACGAGAGCTCAGAGATTGCCCCACACACCAGCCAAGGGGAACTGCTCTCTGCCCCATCAGGGCTGTTTAGGATTGTTTTGTCTTTAGCCTTTGAGAAAGATGAAGGTTTCTAAGCATTCTGGAAATCGGGGTGCAAAAGTAAGATCTATCACCCAAAGCCATCTCCCAGCTTACCAGTGTAAAATGTTGTGTTGTTGGATTCCAGTTCAAAGATGTTTTTGGTCTGCGAATCAAATCGAAGCCATAGTCCAATTGCAAGAACTGCTGTCCCTGCAAGCTGTAAGAACAAATAAGGCTTGTTAAATAATGTCAGTTAATGCATTCACCCCTGCATTAGTAACAACATCAGAAGTAAACAGGATACAGCTCAAAGAGCTTGTGACAAAGAACCAGCGTAAGAGGATGGGGATACCAAACCCAAGAACAAACTTGGGTCCTGACGTGAGGCACCTCACTGACAGATGTGTTTACATACTAAAACTACAATGCCACACAAGAACAATGCCATTTTTCTTCACTGAAAATACCCAAGGTTTACCGAAGTGCTAAATGTCAGTATTTCCAGTGACCCCTCCCCACTCACTGTTTTATTCTGGGTGACTGCAGTGACACCACATGGCTTAGTGATCTTAAATCTTCACACTGAAGGACACGTGTACCACAAGAAAAAGTGCCTTTAAGGCCAGCTAAACATTTCAGCATTTTAAACAGACTGCCAGGAGTTCAGTACTACGGTAAAGAGTTTAGAAAGAGTATTCTTTCTTGCAAAACAGGATAAAACCAATCCAATAAGCTACTGCACTGACAGGAAGAGGAAAATGCAGGCTGTTGAAATAGCAACATCACTGTGTGTTGATCTGGAACACCACAATCAAATTTTAGATGATATTTAGTTTTATTTTATTACCATTCTCTGACTGTGCCTCCAGGTTCCTCTTAACATTGGTGCCTGTGCTTGTTGCGAGTTGCATGTATAAATTAGCTTCTGGATGAAACATCTGGCAGAAGGCATTGGAGAAACAGCAAGAAAGAGGGAACTGCACTCTGGTAAGGCAAACACTAGCTGTTTGCTGTGAACGGACAGAGCCCACCCACTTTTAAAGGGGAATAAAATTTTTGCATGTAAGTTGACCCCAAAGACAAACTAGAAAGCTGGAGAGTGTGCTTCTCAGTTCTTCCTTCTCTCCTTTGAAGACCATTTAACCACCAAAAAAGATCTACAAAAGTGAGGTGAGGACAGAAATAACACACACTGCAGCAGACATTAAAAATTTAAACTTCAGAGTGAGCAATAAGCTTAAAGTCCATGCTTCACCTAACCAAAGCCCTGCATGAAGAGAAAAATCCCAAAGCCTTATTTCTGATAAGAAGTTCCTTCTAGAAGAAGGGAATGACATTCTTGATTCACCTCCAAGAAACTGAAGTGTTTATGTCAATTTTCAGTGGGAATTTGGAAGGCATTCCCACAGAGAGCATCCGTGGGTACACTCCTTCCAGACAGAGCCTAACTCCTCAGCCTCACGCTCTCCCCATGGGGAGCCGGAGAGCCCTTTCTCCCAGCTATAGGAGTGTTTACATGCAAAGGCAGGTGCAGTTTTGCTGCCCATGGCTGTCTCCTGTGACCTCTTTGGCTTGCTCTTCCCAGGAAAGTTGGGCGAGCTTTGAAGGTTCACACAAGACTAGGAGGATGGAGTCAAGTAAGGGTTTAAGGGCAGGTATACCCCTGGTAGCTTCTCAGCAGGAAGCATTCCAACTGAAGTGTGAAAGGGCTCAGGTATCAGTGGAAAAAACCAAAAAGCAAGAGGCCAGCTGCTCCAGGAAAACCGGCATTTCTTGTATGGCAGGCACCTGACTCCCAAGCCTGCCTCAATGAGGAGCTGCAGGGTTTTAGCCAGGAAAAGAGATGAAGCGATACACAATGCAAAGAGCCAAACCCAAATGCAGGCTTCCAGACCTACGCAAAAGGCACTTTGTTGGTGTCATGGGCGCACAGGCTTACTCACAAAGTGCAGGGAGAAAGCCTGCACATACCTGCCACCTTCCTTGTTAGGGCTATGCTGGCAAAATAATTTTAAGTTATGCAGAACAACCTTGGTAGCACACTGCATGCCACGAGAGTATCATGTCAATGCGCTGTGCTGCAGCACCGCAGGGGAAGGGAGAGGTGCAGCAGGTGGGCTGGCAGAGAAGGGTCGCTGCTCTGCCCCCACTCACAGCTAGAGCATCACTCACAGACTTCACAATCTCATCTCACTTCAGTACCTCCGTTCAAAAACCAGACAGGCTTGGCGATGGAAAAGACTGTTTCTAGCCTCCAGTTAGGTCACTCGGTATTTAATACTACTCTGATGCTCGCTTTCCTGGGTCAAACAGTCTTCAGCTTTTATAGGCATCCAGATCTGTAGCATTAGGAGAAGAAACCTACAGCCTCCGCTTGTTTTGCTAGGAACTCCTGAATTGCAAAGCCAGAAGCCAGAGCACACCCAGCTGCCTGCACCTACCCATGTTTGTTGTTTGACAAGGCTCAGCACTTGCGAGCTCTGGGGCAAATGGAACAGGGGCTGTAAAACCAAACCCCAGAGCTGATCCCCCAAACAGACCTGTAAGGCCAGAGTACCCAAAGTATGAGGAAACTAAGCCATACTACAACTGTGTAGGTAATCTTACAAGCCCAAGCACAGCAGAAGGCTCAGTTAATGATCTCTTCAGAAACTGACTGGTTAACATCAGGGAGAGCTGACATACTTAACATGGCTCCTCTCAAAACACAAACTTTGGGTAGCGGTGGGGAAGGGTTAAGTGGTATGTTTTCTCCTTGGGAAACAGTCATCTTGTGAACAAATATCATCATAAGGAAGCAAAAAACTTATTACTGTTCTGTGATCCCATAATACTTTATGCCAGTGAACTGCTCCACAACACTAAAAAAAGGAAGGATTAAATAAAGTGATAATTCTCTCCATGGTGGACTAGAAAAAACACACAGGTCATTCTTGCAAGAAAAAGTGACTTTTTGTCTCAGTTTAAGGAAAGCAGACTTGTGTTCTCAGTTTGTGTTCTTCCTACCCACAGTGAACTAAAGAAGGTCAGTTTTAAAGCAGAAAGCAAGAAAGTCATTTGAAGCTTAAAGTCTTCATCAAAACAACAAGAGACAAGGGCACCACCACCAGCCTTGGTGGGAGAGGCAAGCACAGCCCCATGGGCACCCACAGCACTTGGCAGCGTCTCAGACCAACCTGGCAATCGCCAGAGGCTGCTGCAGGGCCGGCTCTGCTCATGCACACTATGCCAGTGGGTTTGGACAAGTGTGTTTGTTGTTTTGGTAGCTGTGTTTTTCCTCCCTGGCAAAGGGGTGCAAGGCAGCCCCCCCCACCTAGGCTGCATGGAAGCAGCTCCCCCGATGAGCTGGTTGTTGGGTTTTTAATCCATGTCTTTTCCCAACCCAACAGACCTGTTTTGTCATAGGAGTTGAGTAATACAGGATATTTCCAAGATGTATCCTGTGCTGAAAAAGAAATTTAACAGAACAAGAAAAAAAAAGCATCTGTTTTCCTGAAGTTACTCACTTTGTGTGCAAAAACTTACATGTTTCATGAGCATACAAAACTAAGAGCAGCAGTTCTGTAAGTACTATGTTTCTGTAGTAACAAGTATAGGAAAGGGAACTCAGAAAGTTGGGGTTTTTAAGCAATCTGACCAAAATGTGAAGTTAAAGGGGTACTACTGACTGTACAGGAAAAGTTTGTGGCAGCCACTCTCCAGTAACAGCATGTCCTGGCACAAGTATGCTACTGACATCCTAACAAGGCTTCCTTGTGTTTCCCCTAGCCACTAAGCATCTTACAACTCCCAGCTCATTTCTGTTAGACTTATCTCCATTCTACAGTGCAACAGACATATGCTTAAAGATAAAAATACCTCATCATTCCTCTCTAGTCCTGTGGAGGTTCCTTAAGTGGTTTTCTGATTTTTTTTGCATCACATGCAAATATACCCCCATTGCTTCAAAGGCTTTATTCCCACATGCATCTTTCAGCCTGTTGCAGCAAACAAAACCAGCTTTTTTGGTCTGCCTTCCTTCACAGCCCTGCACCTTCTCTAGTGAGCCTCTGTGCAGGACTTCCCTCCGGCCCACCCAGCCCTACATGCTGACAAGTGCCTTCTACAGTCAGCCCTTTCCATTTCCCTGGTTTCCCCCTTGCAAACCACATGGTCTCGCCACTAGGCATATTAAGCATGTACCCATATTAAGCACGTACCACAGTATTTATCTTTGACACCCTGCTTTCTTTTACCATGCCACGACCCATCTCCATGGAGGCAGAAGCCAGACCGCTCTGCCTTCCTCCCTCCACCATAGTTAGCTAACTTCAGCATGAACTTGGAGCACCAAGTGCTGAGGCATGCTATCAAGCAATTTCCACTCCATTCCGCCCCCCCCCCCCCCGCAACCTCCTTTTAACATCTAGAGGTTTCACAGACACGGTCTCCTAGCAGAAAGCTTGCACAGGGAATCATTTGATTTAATGATACTGGTGTAATACACATTAAAAGCTTGAGCTTTTCAAACTAGAAACTCCCATTTTTTGTTAGTGTATCCCACGATATGGCAGTGTGTGACACTTCAGCTAAAAATCTGACTTTGAGCTTCCTCTGCATGAGACAGACAGCTAACTCTTCCCTCATTGTGCAAGACAGCACATTAACAAAGCCAGGACAAAACACAATGTTGTGAAACACCCAGGCAAAGAAACTGGGAACACCAGGAGCAGTAATGAACTGTTTCTGTCCTGTTACTTGCTGGTACTCTATAAATAAAACCCCATAAAGTACATAGAGATGAGGCTCAACATCACTCTAAATCCTTAATTACAGCATTAAGTGTTATCCACACAAGCACAGGTTTTCAAACTTCTGGGAAAAAAGCTTTCTTAACAGATGTGCAATGAGTGCCAGCAGTTATATAAGAAACTACAGCTATTTCCAAACTCCTCTGGAAAAAAAAAAGTAGATTGGAAAGGAAGTATTTTCTTTCTGCTTAGGTTAGTTTCAAGAATGTTGTGGACTAAGTTAATGTCACAGAATTTATTGCAATAAAATGGTGCTCTAGTACAGGAGGAACAGCATTACAGAATTCCTGAATCATTGCCAAGATCAGTGCCCATTTCATACAAGTTCCTATTCAGAAGCCAGTCTACTATATTTGCAATTTAAATCGCAAATAGGAGGTAGGACTGCTAAAACTGTAAGTACAAGTAGCTTCACATCAGACTTTTCAAGGCAACACCCTCCAACTCCATTCTTGACTTCACAGCACTTGATAGAGGTAAAATAGATTGAACTGAGCCTAAACAGCATTTTGATTCATTTGCTGCAGTCAGCGACCAGATCAGTTGATTACAGAAAGCAAAAGCAACTTATTTATGTTCCTTTTGTATGTGTGCATATTTCCCTGACCATCCTGCAAGTCCTCTTTTCCATTTCAGCCAGGAAGACCCTCTCCAGAAGTCTGAGCACTGAACTGCTACCAGCTGCCCCTGGTGCAGCACAAGCAGATGACATTATGGTTCTGAATGGAGTCACAGGTACCTTCAAGTTACAGAAAGAAGAGCCCTCCAGGCCTGATCGTGCTAACGGCACTTCAGCAGGCACTCCCATGGACTGGTTAGTTTATATAACATAAGACGCTCTAAAAAGCCAGGAGACTGTTGCCTTGTAGAGGAACAAGAAAATTGCTCAAAGACTCAATGTGAACTCTGACTGTATTGCCTATAATAAGTTATAAATGTTAGTAAATGTCTTTGTATTCCACAAAACATACAAGGGAAAACCCCAGCATTTAAGTTTAAAGATGCAAAAAAGCCCTTGCTTTTCTTCGGTAGCAGAAAGCCAGTGGGAGAACAGGCAGGCACATGCTCTATGTGCGGCCATGCCAGGCACTTGCACAACGCGCACTGAGCTGCTTGGAGGAGCCCACAGTTCTTAGGGAAAGATTCTGTCACCAGGGCCAACAAGCCTAAGCAAACCCCAGGAGTCAAGGGAGCTAAGCTACAGGTAGTCACTCATTACACAACTCAAGCATGTGCTCGCACTAAGGTTGTTCAAAACCAGCTTTGGTAAGACCAATCCATATCCACATAATGTGATGTTTCCACTGACTTCTTGCCAAGCTCAAGCCAGCCTGGTGGAAAAAATATATTAGCTCTGTATCAACCTCAACACTTCCATCCCCCACCCCACATCAAACCCCAAACTTCCAAAGACCTGGTACAGCTTTCATTACAGACCAGACCCAAAGATGACCGGGCCAGCACCAGTGATGCTGAGACACAAGAGCTGTGTGCAAATCCAGGTGGGAGTACACCAGCCCAACAGCTGCAAGGAGCCTGGTGTCTGCAGCAATACTTGAACCAAAGGGAAAACACAGCCACCCCCCATTCCCATACCTCTGAGAGGCGATTGCATCACCTTACAGATCAATTCAAACACAACAGCAAAAAGCATTCTGTACAAATCCAGCGGTTACCAGACTTCAGAAGCATTTGCAGCGCTCATCCAAGAGTGTCCCCACACCCCTACCTTCCCTTCAGGCCACAAGCTCATTTTAACCAAAGGTCTGGAATCCCAAAAGTTTCAGAGAACATCATGCTAGCAACATATATGCCTGGCCTTACCAACTGGAGAAAAGCCATCAGACCAGTTATCACCTAGCACAGCATCCTACAAGGGGGCTTCTCAGGAAGGGTCATCAGAACAGGGCAGACACTTGCATTTCCCAGGATTAGCCTCCCAGTTTACATGTTGAGCACTTACAAGTTGTGCAAGGACACAGACAGCACATTCTGAGAAGGAAAAATTAACTGAAGGCTGCTGAACATGATGTTAACCGGGTACCCCACAAACCACATACTCCACAACACCTGCTGGGGAGAAAGCACTACCACCATCCCCACAGCCGTACCATCTTCTTCTGAAACTTATTTTCAGGCTTAACACCCCTCAGTCCTTGCTCACTGACTCTTTCAATACAGCCAGGTCCTACCTACTACCAGGTCAGTTGTGATCCTACAGACCTCTAACACATTTGCTTTGTCTATTTCCAGGCTGAAGAATCCTCATTCACTCACAGCACCCAACAGCTGAAACCCCCTCCTCTTCCTCTCCCAAACCTTACCAAGCTCCACTATGTTCTCCTTGAGGTAGGCAGAAGAGCAGAGCAGCCCACAGCACCGCAGGACACCAGCACACCATGGATTTATGGAGTGGTACCATCTTTCTTCTCTAGGTCCTTCACTTTTGAAGCTGGTTCTCCTTTGTTGTTGCGGAGGACCCTCCTGGTGCTTTTGTGAAGCCATCATAGACCCTTTTATCCCAAGACTTCATTGCTCTGTGGCAGCAGTTGCCTCTGAATCAGCTAGTTCGTGACTCCCTGCTCCTGCCACCCACACACATTGACACCTGCCTTTCGCAAGCATCACACTGTCACATAGCCTGCTATGTCAGCATGCACTCATCTTCATCACTGAGTACTGGATGCTACTCGAGCACTGAACTGTTACTTCAAATCCTTCTCCAGATTACATGGGACTGTATCAACCACCACGCAGCTCGCTCCTGCATGCCAGCTCTGCTTGTTCTCTCCACTGCAAGACAGCTCCACTTCATCTCAGCCCTGCCTCTGCTCAGCAAGCAATTTCACCCCTGCCAGGACCTTACTCCAGGGCTGCTTAGCTTCCCCAAGAGCTCTGAGACTTCCAGGAGACACCGGACAACTGAACTAAGACCAGCCAGCCCTTGCTCCCTCCCAGATGCAGGCTTTCAAAGACTTCAATTTAACAGCTTCATGAAGCCCAGCTTCCCCTTGCAGTAACCATTCTCTTTTCTCCAATGTCACATCTCCTCCGTGTGTACACAAACTTTTTGTTTTTAAAGATTCTTCCCAGAGGCACTTCATTTGTCACTCTGCATAACCCAGAGTAACAAAAAAAACAGCCTCAAATTCACTACATTCCAGCCCTCTGGCACAGAGGTGGGTGGTTGAGCAGGAGGTTTTACCCAATCACAATGCATTTATAGTTCCAAAGTAACTACTACATGACCCTGGAAAGTTGTTAATTAGCATTTGCTGTTGTTGTTTCACAACCTTTTCACACAGGAGTCAATTCAAACATGTGAGGGATTCGGAGTCAAAGACAGGTTACAGCACAAAATGCCCCCAAGCACTCCCGGTAAGAGAAAGTCTTGTAGAACATCACTCAACATGCTTTTACACCTGGACCGACTGACAACTCTAAGGACCTCCTGGGAAGCTCCCTGGTCCTAGTGAGTCTCAAGAGGGATAGGTTAGTTGGGTTTGCTTTTGCAAGTTACTCCTAAAGCTTTCTTTTGGCTAGCCTTATTGTTTTCTTTTATTTGACCTGCCAGTGCTTATAAACATTATCTCCTTCCTTTGGACACAGCTTCAACTTTGCTGGTTTCCCTACTTTTAATAGCCTCCTATATCAAGTAAGCTTTTTCTGCTTCCTCTTGCCCTCACTTGTCTGATGAAGGCAAACACATGCGACCTAACACATACCTGCAGGTTTGCTGCAGACCATTTGAATTCCTCACCTGTCCTTTTGCAGCAACTTATTTTAAGACAGGGGTACTGTGTGAATACGATCACAGCTTCACAGGACATTTTAGCTCCTCCTGCTCCAGGAGGTTCATTAAATCTAACTACATCACTGTCACAATTCCCAGGCAGCACTTGAGCAATAGGACCCCACACCCATGGACAACTCAGAATCAAGCAAAGGCTTGTTCCTCCTCTTGGGAATGGGGAGGGTGTCCCAAGGCCACAAGGCCTGTCACTGATTGTGATATTAATTTTAGGATCAGAATTGCACTCGGGCACAACACTTTTGCTCATTTCCATTACTTAAGACTTCTTACATCTGCAATGAGATAGGAAATGCTAAAGTCTTTCTCATTAGGGTTGTTCCTGCCCCAAGACTTTTTTTTTTACACTTTTCATTATGGCCTAACAGTCTGTGCCCCAAGTACTGCTACTTCACTCCCCCATAGAGGACATGAGGTTCACCAACACCATACCTGGAACTCCAACAGTTTTGTTAAGGGCACAGATACATGCAGTGAGCCCTGAAAGCCAAGGGCTATTCCAGCTGGTCTACAAACACCGACCTCTGGCTAACCCAAGCCACTCTTATTCACTGCCTCTTGGTGCTTCTAGCCACTTATTGGGATACTCTGAGAAGCAGCATTCATATCCCTTCAATTATTTTTTTCTCACTCCTTCTCTCCCTTTTCCCACATCCTAGCTGGACCCAAGAAGGCCACCTGAAGAGCTGCGTCCTCATGGCTCCTCTGGGCAGCAACTCTGCCAGCCTACACAGGGTACAGCCCCCTCCCCTCCACCCTGTTAACCAGTCAAGCCTGTGTCCATGCTTACCGGGCACCAGAATGTGCAAGTAAAGCTTTGGAGCCTTGTTACCGTAACACCCCCAAGCTAAACAAAAATACACTCCCTATTCTCAGCCCTGGGCCCCAGACAGCAAACCTGCGATGCTCACACAAAGAGCACCTTTGAGGCAATTCCTTTGCCCCAACAAGCATTCTTGTGCTATAGAACAGTTTGTAGAAAGTCTGTAGCTTTCAAAAAATAAAAGAATGCCCCCCAAAGCAAACCACGACTGTTTCCTCCTGTTTCAACAGGCGGCTTAGCACCTCACTGTCCCAGAGGCTTCAGCTTGTGCATTGCTTGACTTTCTTCCTACCAGCTATAACCCTCCGATTAGGACCCCGCTGCTCACCCTCCCGGTGAGCCTCCGGTAGCAATACAGGATTTCCTGTGCCCGCGTAAGGTTCCTCTGCACAACCTCCCTCAACTGCAGCCCAGACCCGTTTTCTTACTTTGCTGCAACCCACTTTTGAGTAGAGAGATCACAAGTACTTTATCCGTTAGCATTGCGTCTTCCAGCCATCCCACGTGCAATACTGTAACTTACTCCAGAAGTGGTTTCTTTCCACAAGCTCTGACTTAATTTCTCCACGTCAGAGGGTGAAAAAGGAGTCACACACGCATTTCTCCACTGTTGTCGCCAGCCAAGAGAATAAACTTTTCTTTTTTTAACCTCACACTTCACACCTACACATTAGGCATGTATTCCCTGGGTATTTTTCCATAAGGTAGAGGATGCTGAATTCAGGTGTCCCTGGACCGCGTACTCCAGAAAAGGCTGCTAACCCCTCGGTTCAGCCCTGCTTCCCGGTGAAGCAGGGGCAGCAGTGCCAGAGGCGGCACTGGGAACACGGTTTCCCCTTGCAGCAGCGCTGTGCTCCCGCGGACCCTGCCGCCCTAGCGTTTGCCTTCAGCAGACGCTGCCCAGGCAGCGGGAGGCGCAGCCGCAGCCTCAGCCGGGACCCCCGCCGGGGTGGGCTCACACGCGCGATGGTCGCGGCCACCTGGCTGGCGAGGAAGGGGCTCGCCACCCCGCCGCAGCTACCCGCCAAGGGCACAACCCGCACGGGGCACCGGCAGGACGCTGCCCCCGCACACGCGGCGGGCGGGACACGGCGCTGCCGGCGCTCCCGGGGGCAGCGGACGCAGGCCATAGAGCGGCGGCCGAGGGGCTGCTGGCTCCGCCGTGCCCCGCCGAGTGCGGGGCGCTCAGCGCGTTCACCGCCGCAGCAGGTAACCGCGCGCCGCCCCCGTCCCCCCGCCGGCTCCGCGCCCCGCGGGGGAACAGGCGCCGGCCCGGGGCCGCCCCCGCCCCGGTACCGCCGCCCCCCCGGGGGAGCCCCCGCAGCCTGAGGGAAGGGGGGGGCGCCGGGCCGGGTGCTCACCCCCCTCCTCCCGGGCGGCGCGGGGGCGGCAAAAAGTAAGGGGGGGGAAAAATAAATAAAAAGAAGCAAAAGCAAACAACAACGCTGCAAAGCGACCTGCGCTCGCGGAACTTTGCCCGCTCCCGCGGGCTCCCCCCGGGCAGGCGGCGAGCGAGGGGCACAGCCCCGCGGCGGGGTCCCTCACCCAGAAAATGAAGTTGAAGCCAAAGAGCAGGTACTTGATGCACTTGGTGCCTCCCTTCATGGCGGCGGAGCGGCGACGGCAGGGGCGGCGGCGCTGAACACACCTCGGCTGGGCGCCCGTCCTTAAATGCGGCTCCCCCCGCCTCCCGCGGGCTCCCCCCGCCCCGCCCCGCCCCGCCCCCGGGCCGCGCCCCGCCCCGCCCCGCCCGCCCAATGGCCGGGCCCCACCGCCCGCACCTGCCGCCGCCCCGGCCCGCCCCGTCGCCGAGCCCCGCGCGGGGGTCCTGTCCCCACGGCCCCGCGGGGAGCGGGCGGCGGCGGCGCGCGGGGGCGAGGGGGGCCGCGTCCTGTGCCCGGCTGCCGCCGTCCCGGGGCCGGTCCCGGGGTTGCAGCCGCTGGGTGCGCGCCGCCCGCTCGGGCACGGGTTTAGTTTGACGTGAATGCGTCGGTCTGGCTTTAAAGGGGTGGGTTTTCCGTACGAGACCAGCTCGCAGCATCGTTTAACTGCGTCAGTCCCTCAGATACCCCTGGGCAGAGTTATGAGCGTGTAAGAGTTTTTAGAAAAACGGGTGGGGTGGGTCTCAGCCCGCCGGCTGGTGCGTGTGGCTGGCTGCCAGCGCACCCCTGGGGCACCTCCAGTGCAGAATTGTCCTTTGATTTGGGTGGGAAGTTCAGAAACAACAGGGCTTGCACCTTAATTTTCTCTTCGATACAGTGTGAGTAGCAATTCAGCGGTTGCCAAGAGTCAAAAAACCACCCCAGGCAGAACAGAAAGCACAGAAAAGACTCACTGAAACGCAAATAAAAACACGTTGGGAGTTCTTGTTGCCAAAATAAATGATAAGATAGAGCACATTCCAGAGCGAATACAGCGGAGGAGATGCTGAGCTGGGCTGCTGCTTCCCAGAGCGCGTGGCAAAACATCAATGCATCTCCCCTAGAAAGCAAGGCTGGAAAATGAAGAGCGGGGAAAAGCGCAAAGGCGAGTGTGAGAGCACAAGTGTTGCCAAACCGAGAGGCTGCTGCTGCCGTCCCACAGGCAGCCATGGAAAAGGAGGCTTTGGGAAGGGCAGCTGGCCGCTGCCGTGCTGTCTGCGAGCCATGTCTGGCTGGAGCCGAGCATCCAAGTGGCCCGAGGTTCCGAGGGTCCAAAAGCAGAAGAGTGGGGAGCTGCAGCACATTACATGAGGCCATCAGAAGTTTTTGTGCTGCTTGTAGTTTGGGGTCTCTAAACGGGCAGCCGGTAGATGAGCTTGGCCTCAGAGAAGAGGGCACACAGCCCTTCACTCGAAGCAAGCCCTGCCTCAAGCGTTTGGGTTTGTTATATATGTCAGGGAAGGGAACCGGAAGGATGGAGGCTGGCCGCAACAATATACATCCAGCAAGGCTGGCAGCGGTACGTACATGTGACTGAACTCTTGTGGTAACTGCAAACTGACAACGTCCCGTGTCTCCCTCCTGAGCTGGGACTGATTTTCTGCATGGCTTTTAGGATGTTTTTTTCAGTAACTTTGTCATTAAGAATTTATGTCTGTTAGTTAATATCGGCAATATGGCTTTCCTTAACTTTCTAAAGATAAGGATAAAAGAAAAACTTTGGATACCCCCCCTCCCACCCTTGTATTATTAAGCTTTTCATGCGTACGCTGTGTTAGAGCAACTGCCATTAAAACTCATGGGCGGTAGCCTTTTGATCAGAGTCAAGAAACGGACCTGTTGGATCAAAACCTCCTCTGAGTTTGTACTTTAAACTCTCCTCATTCATCCAACAAATTATTTCGTGAAGTGAAAGCCATTTGGGCATTTTTAGCGTTCTCAAGAATATGGAATGAAAATAGTCAGAAATTTTGTTTATGTGGGGTCTTTTTTTCACTCCATATGAAGGAGAGAACATTTGTGTTCCAGTCTTTGAGAGTCTGATGATCTGGGCAATGCATCTCTCTGACCAGACCTGAACTTCTCTGACCATTGGAACGAGATAGTAATCAACTGATTTTCTGCATAATAGAAATCACTAATGGAAATTCATGACCTTTGTAGAAGTACTTCAGAATGATTTATTATTTTAAAACCTTGTATTTACATGGGATAATAGGCCAAAATATTTTGCATGAAATATTTATTATCTGCACTTAAAATTGCACTGGATGGTTAAAGCATTATATTGTCCTGCTGTAACAGAGAAGAGCAAACTTGGGATATTGCTGGTAAGAAGAAATCCAAGTTTTTGACCATCTAGACACAAGACTGACTTAGTCTTCATATACAGATAGGCTGGATTATTTTCTCCTGTTTTAATGTGAAACTAAATGTTTCATTTGGGCTGATAGTGAATTGTTTGCTTCTCACCAGGAAGGGGTTTTCCATCAGCCTGCGTATCCAAAGGACCTGTATCCTTTGATTAATAATAGAGCAAGGCGAAGGAGGGCGGGTGTTTCTCTCCTAACTGTTACAGCCCGATGGGAACCACTGGCAGGTACCGCAGAAGTACGGAGGTTTACAGCCTCCTTGGCCCATTTGCCCCATATCTCTACCTTTACGAATATGCAGAAGGACTAACGTCAGCTAGCTTGGTGCCTTTAGCCTTCTTTGCACAAACAATTTCAGGTCTTTTAAAATATTTCTTTCAGCTCCATTAAACAGCCAGGCATAAACTATTTGAACGGCAGAGAGATAAAGTACAAAGCTTTTCCCAGGGACGGATAGGGATTAACAGAGTTTCTTAAGAAGAAGATTAGAGGGGAAAAATAATAACAATTCTCTTCTTTATAGAGAAGTAACAGCTCTGACTGTACAAGCCAGTCACAAAAGTAAAAAACCCAACCAACCAAACAAAAAAACCCACCCAAAAGGTTGTCTGGCTTGCTTTTTAGCTTCAGTGATTGTTTTTTTTTGCTGTGTAAGTGGCGACCCTGGTGGGGCTGGATCCGTCCGTCTGGTGAGGCAGGGGGCTGTATGACCACATTGTTTCTCTGCTGGCAGGGAGCTGAGAGTTTAGGATGACCCAGGTGACACCAGTGCAGGGTCTGTGGCTTCTTATTTCCTCTTACCTCTCAAAATCCATCCCCAAGTGCATCCGTGAAACTTCAGGTTAAGTGCCTTACTTCTTCTAGCCTAACCTTTTTAAGCACATTTTACAAGTACTTACTTTGGTTCTTTTAAATGCAGCAATAATTGGGAATGGCGTGACGTACAGGAGGGAGCCATGATGGCTAAGTGATTCCTGCTGGCTTTTGCATCTGGGGCTGCGAGGGAGAGGCTGGTCTTGGAGCTGGAGAGTCCAGATTTTCATTCCATTGTGAAGAATGACTCATAGGATCAGTCACACTGATAACACTGTGTCAAAGGCACTGGCCTTTTTCCAGTGCTGGAGGGAAAGTGTTTGGTGTTTGGTATCCATAACAGATAAATATTGGAAGACCTCCTGCTGTGAGTAAATCTGTGCATCCTGGAAGTTTGTCTGCTTCCTGCGGTGAGAGAAGCTTTGAAGGATCTGCAAAGCCCTGTAGGATTTAACTAGTAACTAGGTTTTCCTCTGTAACTGGAAGCGTAGCTGGAAGTAAAGCCCTGAAGCCACACCTCTTAATTTTCTATGTTTTTAATTCACTTTTTTAAACTGAGATTTGAAGATGAGGAGAGATGTAGGCACATCCTTGCAAATATTTGGCATAAGAGCTTTGTGTACAATACATTACGACTGATAATGTCAGTAGAGCAACTGGAAAATCTCAATGTGAACTTAGGAACCCTTACAAAATTGCTTCATAATTGGTTATAGTTTTCAGACTCTGAGATAAAATGCATGGGATAAAATGCAAAAATATCTTGTTCTTAGTTGTTTAAATTTAAACTTCTAGTCAAAATATAAGAATCAGTTCCAAATAATTCCCACCCTCTTTTACTACTACCAATGGTGAAAGTAGGTCATTTCAAGAAGGAAGGATGTGGAAAATGTCATAGTTTTACTTTGGGAAAAGAAAACGCACCTGCTTTTTTAATTGTCATGGAATACAAAAAAGAGTCTTGATGTCCCTGAAGTTTTCACAGAAACAGTTTGACACCACTGAATATGTAGCCTTTAGTTTAATTTCAAGTCAAATTACTGTGTAAGACCGTCACGCTGCGGACAGCAGGACTTGTGTCTGGCTTTCAATATATGAGCAGTCTTGTGTCTGTAGGGTGGGAGCCCAGAGCTTTAATAAACACCGGGCTGTTGGCGGTGACAAATGCTGTGGCTATGAAGGGCTGCAAAATGCCGCTTTGGAAATCATGACTGTAACACAAATGCAGCTCCGAGTGCAATTCATCTAACTACTATTTTGATGTCTGTATGTGTCAGACCTCTTGGTATAGGTGAGGTTATCCTCTTGGTATAGGTGAGGTTATTTTAAGACCAGAGGACAGAAGTGGGGCCATGGGCTGCAGCTGCTGTTGAGGTGCATGCAGTTAGATGAGTTCTTCAGCACAGGGACCCGTGATGTGCCACATCTCCCTTGCTCTGTAATACAGCACTGTAGTGTGTGTGGTGACCTAGGGAAAACCTTGACATCCTGTCATGTAGGGCTTTGTGGAACAAACTGGGGAAAAAATCCTAGCTTTTCAAGTGTATGAGTGAGAAACACAGGTAGCATCAGAAAAGAGTGAAATGGCTCGAGGTCTGTGGCTCGTAGCCAAGAAAACAAAGGCCATGGTGCGTTTTCTCTTTATTCTGATGGGCAGATGCCAATGTCCACCAAAGGTGATTGACTCTAAATCGTACCCCTTGACTGGAAGTCTGACAAGGTGCCATTTAGAATAAAATAAATTGTTGCTCTAAACAGAAAAGTGTCCCCTGGTGTAAGTGGCTGACATAAACTGGTGATACCCACTCTCTTGCATTTTTATTCTGTACTTCACACTGAGCTCTCCCTGGTTTTCATCTGTATGTCCAGTGGAAGAAATAAGTCATATACATGCAGCTTATAAAACATCTGGGATTTCTTCCAAGTGCTGCTGCCCTGGGGCTACTCTGCTGGAGTGATGAGGAACTACCTGCATACATTTAATAGTAGTTTAGTTAAAATGTGAACGCTGCTCTATGTGTCAGGTACTAGTGTGCGTCTCAGACAGACTATTAGCAGAATGGAACAGAAAGTGGTTTATTCAGTACTGTGCAGCAGCCCCCATGTCATGGCTAATCAGACTAGTGCTTGACCAAGAGCTAACAGTTGCCTGTATTTAATAGTCTTTCTGGAGGCTTCACACACACCCCCCCAAACACCCCCACACCCCCCTTCAAAATAAAGTGATGAGGACAGAATGTAATAGTTCAGTTGGAGGGGACAACGATCATCTAGTCCAACTGCCTGACCACTTGACCACTTCAGTGCTGACCAAAAGTTAAAGCATGGTATTAAGGGCATTGTCCAGATGCCTCTTAAACATGAATACTAGCTACGGTCCCAATTCTGAGAATATTTCTGGTCTTTATTCTGTCCCGTGACAGGCTCCATAATCTTTTATGGGTCTCTCTGTGGTAGTCAACATGTTCACTGCATCTGCTTGGCTTGAGCTGCACATGTTGGCTGCATCTATTTGTTTGACCAAGTTGAGAGGAGAAAGTTCAGGGCATGAGGAACTGGGAGGCAGCGGCAGTGCCACGGAGAAGGTGTTTGGTTCACATTTGGCCATGTAGGGCTCCCAGCACTGTTGTTGGGTCGGCCAGTCCCCACGCTCCCTATGCTTCTTCCTTTCTTGCCATTCTTCCTTTCTGCCCCTTTCCTAGGTGTTGGCATGGTGCATCCTGTGATGCAAATCCGCCTGGGTTTCCCCCACATCTGCTCCATGGCAGGGCTGCTGGGATCATCTGCTGGGGCAGGCAGAGGTGGATTTCCAGATGTTTTCCCCAAATTCCCCTGGCAGTCCCAGTGTCACGCATGACCCAACCCATGGATCCACACAGCACAGGTTAGGGAGATACTTGGGCTTTTCTTCTCTGTGCTGCTAGGTGGCCGACCGGGAAATTATCAGGACATTATTTTTAATCTGAGATTCATTGTTACATTAAGAATTTCACAATTAAAATTTATTTTGCAAAGCAGTCTGAACACTCTGGCAGAATCTCAATTAACCATGTTTATAAATCCTTTTGTATGTATAAATATTCTTCACACCCAACTAGAGTTATGTGGCTGAGCTTTAAAATGCTGTGTTTTAAACTTTCATTCAGTTTAAGAAAGCAGGAAAAGTCATGTTTTAACAATGGAGAAAGTGGGAATGTTTTTCCTTGATTTTTCAGTTATGCAGAAGTGTTCCAAGAGATTCTTCCCACTGTCTTTTCAGAAAGGAAATAAGCTTTCTTTATGCAAGTGCCAAGAAGAAAAAAAAAGTATCCAAACCAACAACAAAAACATCAGAAACGAAAATAATAAAAAATGTCAGAAGATGCCCTTCAATTTTTGCAGTAGAGATTTATTATTGCAAACTGTTGTAGCACACAAAAAGGCTCCGTAAGCTCTGTTCTCACTGAAAATTACCATCATTTAACTTTGTCGTGGCTATTCCAGATCAGCTGCTGCAAAGTAACCGCATACTTAAGCACTCTCTTTGAAAGGGAGAGGGTTTTATTTCTGGGACACTACACAGCACTTGAAGGTGAAGTTAAATTTTCTTTTTTAATTCTGAAGTAGCACGCATCTGAGGGAGCTGATCTAAACAGATATTCCAGTGCAGGTTTTATTAGTGATGGACTAAATAAGGCTGACTGTTTTCCAGTAAAGATCTCAACTTTAATTTGCAGACACTTGATTTTAGGCTTGGAAATCACTCTTTGATAATTAAAGCAATTATGTATAGCTTTGAGTGCATGGATCAAAAAAAGCTGTTTCTAGGATTGTGAGTTATGTTTTACTCTGTGAATGTGTTACCTCTCTCTTATTCCTTATTCTCCCCTCCCCATTCCAATTCAGTCTCAATTTCTCATTTTCTTGGTTTTTTTTTTTTTTTTTTTTTTTCCTTTTCTCCCTTCTAACTAACAGTTTCTTCTGACTTGAGGACTGAGGAGAAAAGAGTGTGGAATAGAAGCTGCAGCAGTGGTGAATATTGCTCCTTTGAACCTGTCAGCTCTGAAGAAGTCATTTGAGGTCTCTGAAAAAAAGCATTATGGAGGAACTATATTTAAAAATGAACTGTTTATTTTTTTCCATTCTAGTGAAGTCATTGACTTTAATAGTTACTGTGAGATGATCAAATGAGCAAGAATAGGGTTTCTGAAATACTTCTGGTTACAGGCTCTCCGTGCCGTCATGAGGCCTGTGGTCATTTCCTACTGATCACACCACAGATTGCTTCATAGCTTCGAAGGCCTGTGAAATATCGCTTCCCCTTTCCACCAACATCTCTTTTTTTTTTTATTATTCTTTCATTTTTTTTTTTTTTTTTTTTTCTACTTCACAAAATATTTCCTGCAGACCTGGAACAACGTTCAGGTTCCTCAGGTGGGAACTGCTTTCTACCACAGTGTACAGGTCATCCCAGCCGACATCACAGGGGGCCTATTATTATCATTTGTAGGAAAACTCTTAACAGGAATTTAATCGCCAATGTGGTGTTGGTTGCAGCTTATCTTTTTACATAAGGAAGGCATCTAGCCATGTCACCTACTTTACATTAAGTGCTGACAAATGACAGGACATGAAACGTGCTTCTAGTGGACCCAGCTTTTAAAGCACAGATCAGCCTTTGTTTCTGAAATTATCAGGAGGTACGTGAGTATTTTCTCAGGCTTTGGAAAATAACACCAGCATCATGCAGCGTTGCCATTTTATTATTTTTTTGTAATATTGTGAGAGTGGAGGACAGAGTATGGTGGGCAGGCATCTAGGTAGCATATGCAACACATTATGTAATTTATTTTGCTACAGCTGCTACTGAAAAGCATGACATGATGGATAACCTCCCTGCCTTCAGCAGTTCAGAGTGTTTGACCACTCTCAATTGCTGCTGTCAAACATGAATCAGCTGGGAAGCTGTTGCAGGAGACTTTTTACAGGTGATAGATGTCTTTTTGGGAGCTGAAATTTATCTGCTTGGATTATTTTGGTGCTTGTGCTTACCTGGACATTTATTAATTTATTTCAGTGATAGAAACAGAGAAGCATCCATCATCATAGACCTACTTGAGGCAAACCAATCTGTATCTTCAAGAGGAGGAGTAAGAAATAAGGGTGCTACAGTCTGCCCATGCATTTCAAGCACTGCAAAATGAAAACAATGCCTTTCTTGGAAAAAAAAATATTAGACTTTACGAAATAGCACAGTAAAGGTATGCATCATATATGGGCCTGCTCTTTAGAATAGGTAAAAGGCAAAAAGCCAAGATGGGGGAACTCTGGGTGTTGTGATTCAATTTAGAAGGGCAAGGTCACACCAAATGTGAGCTGATTGCCTTGTCTTTTTTCAGTGAGTGCCCAAACAGAGGTGTGTTTACGTTAAATCCAGAAGCAAAGCAAGGTTTTCGGTGTGAACAGGTTGCTGAACACGCCTTCCCTTTTCCATAAGATACCGTTAGGGGCTAGGGAATGTCCTCTCATCAAAGTCAAGAGGTGCTGGGGAAAGTCATGGAGCACTATTTTTCTTGTCTTACAACTATTCTCCTCATTTCATCCTGTGAATCACACAGCCTTGAACTGATAGGCGCACATTTTTCCAGCTGCTCCTCAAATTAACATTAATTAAATGATGATTGATCAAACCCTCCTGAGGAAATCTGGGCTGGCACATGCCCCGTGGTGTCACGCAGAAAGGCTGGTTTACATAGGAAGGCTACGTTTTTGAAGACTAAGGTATGTTTTTAAAGCCATGGTGGTGTATTTCTTTCCATCCCAACTTCAGCTCATGTTACATTAAACTGAAAAGCTTTCTTTAAAGGCATAGCCGTTACTCTACTTACGTTGATGTAACTTGTGGAACTTTCTCGTAGGGGAGCAAAACCATAGGTCTTATGATGGCTTGCTTGATCAGCCCATAGGTGAATTTAACTTCGCTGGCTACTAACAATTGTAGCTTCTCTTAGCCAGTACTATAGCCTACTTTGATGAAACCTCAGATGAAACCAGCAGATGAAACCAAGGATCAAGACAGAGTGTAACGGAAAATTAGCTCTTCCATACCTATCAAATCATTAAATAAGGATTGCATGTGGTCTTAGAAATGGGGCTTAGTATGTGCATTTTTTGATATGCTGCATACTTCTCAGAGGCAGAGTTAGATTCTCTGTATTTTAAGTCTTCTTTATGTAACATTTTCTGAAATTAATCTCCATCTGAGAAGTTAAAAGACATGGTAAATAAGGATCATTGTATTATCTTGATTTGTTTTGCACTGACATAATTAAAATCCTTTGGTTTTGATTTAAGATGATATCTTATTCAGCTCACTACTAAATTTGAATTTATATTTGTACTGTGTATAAACGTAACATAAGGTATTACTGCTCAAAATATGTGTTGGATCTATAGCTTTGGCTGATCCTTTTGAGATAATAAGTAATACAAATTTTTCTCCTGTGTGAGGAACTCATTGCCTTAGCTCAGGATAACAGGTGACTTCAGTTTTGCAGTTGATCAAGCAGCTTTGTGGCTTTCACGCTTTAAAGCACTCCTGGGTTTCTTTAGCATTAACCTTGTGGTGTGGAGGTGTGAGGGAATGAACAAGGTCATCTCCAAATCACTGTGATGGTGCCTGGATCTTAGAGTAAGCAGTGAGTGTGGCTAAAAGAGTTGTAACCTCTTTTAGGAGTTTCAAGTTGAGTTCCCTAAAGCCAAACTGTATAAAGAAGATCTGGCTCTGGATAAGCCCCTTCAGAAGGCAATTGATTTTGACTCCAAACTGAAGAGAGAAAGTGTTAATAATCAGCATAATTAAGCTAGCGGGGAATTAAACGCTCTTCTGAAATCTTTTGAGATACCTGAAGGTGTGCTTTCTCAGGACTAGAGTAAGTATTCTTGTTTTTTCAAAAGGTTATAGCTGCTTAATAAAGCCTGTGAGGACTCCTTCTGGAGGAAGGAGGGGTAGTCTCTCCAGACTACATGGAGATCAGGGGACTGAAGTAAACCCAAACCTGGATGATATATAGCTAGGAAAAAAACCCAGAAGTACTAGACCTTTCAGAGTGTCTCAGAGGAAAAAGTAAAGTTATAAACGTTACCAACAAGTCTTCAAATGCTAGTAGGCAGAGGCAGACTGTGAGGTGTGTCTCAAAACTGGCACGCGAATCTCGTCTACTGATGGCCCCAAAACTTCCAGAAATGCCAAGCAATAAATCACCTTAATAGAATACTATGATCTTACTTTGTACTTGTGTAATTTGTACGGTTCCTTGCTAGCTGCACTGATATCAGAGTTTGATTTATAGTAAGTCAACTTGTTCCTAAAAGTTGCTAATAACCTATCGTGTATCTGAACCTGAACACAACTATACATGAAATAAAGCTCAGTTCTGCTTGTCTAGGTATGCTCTCTAATGTGATATAAAATCTGCCATGTCTAGTTAATATTAAGTGTGGATACAGATCTCACATAAATACTGCAGATTTGCATTTTTTAAAAATAATTTCATTTTTACCTTCCCTTACTTGCATACAAACTTGTTGCCAAGAAGCTAACTGATGGTTGGTATAACTCATCATGGAAATTTGAGGAAAAGGTTGGCTGGAATTGCTAACCAGTCAGCTGTATATAAAGCAAGAAAGGGTTGGTTTGTTTTTGTTTTTTTTTTTTTTTTTCTCATTCTCACAGTCTAGTATTGACTTAATCTGTAATTCTCAGATGGTTCTCGGTGTCCTCAGCTCCCAGGGCTTTGTTCTCATGAAAAATGAGTCTCTGTATAAATGCTCAGCAGTGAGTCAGGTGTGTGGGTATCTGTATCTAAGTCTCTAACTTGGAATTAAGTGCTTAACTGAAATTGCTAAGCTTGAAGATTTTGCCACATATCTTTATTCCAAAGCAATTTGCAGAAAATAATCAGAAAGGGGTGCTTGGTCTTCTTTAAAATTACCTTTGTGGCTTCAACAATCGTAGAAGATGCTAGACAGACAGCAACGGAGATTGCTTGCTGATCTGTCATGTGTGGCATGAACACTGGGATTACCAGGACTCAGCTTTGAACTGAAGAGACCACCTATGTACCACTATGTATGCTGCAGGATGGCACCCTTTAATCCTGCAGGAATGGCCTGGTGCTGTGCAGGACACCGCTGTGTCACATGCCAGCAGCAGGCGCCTGGCCTGCAAGGACTGGGGGGGCTTGCAGAGGGCTGCCCCCCTCTCCCTTCCAGCTGTGTAATTTCCTTAGGAAAAACTTTTCTTGCTCCCGTTCTTGACTTAACGACCCATTGCATCCCTTAAATTCTCTCCTGTGCAGAGCTGCCAGAGAAGAATGGGCCAGCCCAGTAGCAGGTGGCTACCAGGTTATCTTGAGTTTTAAAAAAAATGTCCCCTGTGTTCATCCCAAGCTGTTAATGTTTAGGGCATAGGAACTATCACTCAGCCTGTAAGAGGCAGTGCTACAGTAAATGTCCATCTGATTTTTGATCCATTTTGGTTTTTTACTATTTTTTTTAAACCTACTTGTTGTGTACTTGCTTACCTTGAGCTCTTTTGCTTCCTCCAGACTCATGCTTCTCTTGCTCACCTCTGACCTGAGCACTGGGGTTTCCTGATCCCTTTGCTCAGTTCTTTTCATGGGAAGGATGAGAGGCACAGCTTTTTTCCATGTGGCCTCACCACCCTCCCTGCTCTGACTTCTCATCAGGGCTGCTGGCGTGTCCCTTTTCTCTCCTTAAACCACTACTCTCCCTGCTTTGCACTCCTTTTAGCTAAAACATGAACTTGGTATTTCCATAGCGAGGTTTCTTTAACTTTCTGGGTGGAGGAGGGAAATCTTTTGAAAAGAATACGGGAATACCTTGTGGAAAGGGCTAGGTTCATAATTCAGCATTATCCTGCAGCACACTAGGACAGTCAGCAAGTATGTGATACTGAAAATCTGCCAGATACCAGAGCTCTGAAGGACTGGAATATATTTTTCAGAAGGCTGAGAGCGCCAAGTACACAACTGTTCTTTTCTGACGGCAGAGGTAACAACCATGTGCAAGCTGGGTTTTCCATGGCTCAGCTGCCACTTGGTAGCAAAGCTGTTGGGGAAGTCCCACATCCCGTTTGAGTACCTGGATTAGAAATGCATATTTCAAAAAGTCTCTGCTGCTAATTCGAGGTCATTTTGGTGTCTAAATAGGAATGGACACTTGCATATATGTCGTGTTTAAGTGCTTGATTCTACCTAGGCTTCACAGGACATGGGCTCAAGCCTGGGATTAGACAGTACAAATAGAAGGCTAAAAAAACCATAATGATATGATATTTGTGATGGATATTATTACTAGTTTATTTGCCATTTAATACATTCTGGTCCTTTAAAAGTCTGTGGCCACACATCTGAGAGGGGGCAACTCTTTGCCTTGCGTTGGCTTCTGTGACCTGGGTCAGTCAGGGGGACGGAGGTGGGACCGTGCTTCCCAAGGTGCTGCGGAGCCCAGGGAGGGACTTAAGAGGTCATGAATCTTAATATTGTTTTAGGTGTCCAGCTTGAGATACCAGGTCAGGAAACTGAGAATACTGCAGTCCTCAGATGTGTCTGTGTGTACAGAATACATATTTTCACAAAAAGCCTTCTATGTGGACCCCCCTAGTTTCTCCAAGGAACCTGTGGAAATTTACAGATGAACTGAGATTCCTGGTATTGCCGAGGTTACATGTTTTGCTGTTTAACTTCAGGAAGCCGCTCAATTTTGCAGATGATTTTATCATATATTTAATAGATATGTGTAGTCTCCAAAGCATTTACAGCTATTTTGTTGGGGGTTTTTTTTGTTTGTTTGTTTGTTTTCTCTTTTCTTTCCTTTTTTATGTTGGATTGTCAAAAGGTGGGAAAGTTTCTGTATACTCACTTCCATAGATCTGATGTCTGGTTTGGGATGAAGGGGAGGAGAGGAATGTCATTCTCTCCGCAGATGATTTACTTTTTGTGTCTGGGAATAAAGCCAATATTTTTTCCCCCCTATTATATTTCATTTCTATGGTTGAATCCAGAAGTGACAGCCGTCCCATTAGTGTGATTTGTGGTTCGTTTGTTTTCATTTCAAGGGCTTCTCAGCACAGACAGAAGCAGCTCAGTAGGTACTTTCCCGCTGGATGGAAATCCAGGTGTGTTCTTGTCATTTTGAGTCTTCATACTTAAAAGTGCATTAAAAAAAATAATTCCCAGAGACAAACAGTTTGAACTGTATTTGCGCAGTTAGAATAATGTAACTTGCCATCTTTCATCACAGTGATGCTAGTATCAGTGGTGAATCAGTACCAAAAATAAATCTAGGAAAATTAAATTTTAAAGTTTGAAGACATTTTTATTTTAGTACACTGGCATCTGATCATACCAGATATACAGCAAATATAGTTGTGCTTTAGAGCAACCCTACTCTGACACATCCTGAGCTGGAAAAGTTAGCATTGTATATGGGTAGAGGCTTTGCCCAAAATCGGTATTAATAAACTTCGGATTTAATCCTGCCCTTGCTGTATGTGGCCTCATGATATCGTAGGGCTTGTGCCTGTCAGAAAGGATGTTTTCCTTGCATCTGAAGGTCTGCTGAGATACTTACCACAGCAAGACTGGGTCTATGGCAGCAGAAGTTGCAGAAGAGTAATACAGGCTGAGGGGTAGGAAAGACAAGGAGGCAGGGAGGATAGTCATGGCATCTGACGGATGAAAGCCCTCAGAATGTAACTCCCTATGGAAACACAGTGTGTTTGCATTTTGGAAGATACACAACCTATTGTTCCTCCTTGCCAGCCTCCTCATTATTCCCTCTGCTGGTGAGTACAGCTGGACCCAGCATTCTGGGGAGCTTGGGGCTGGACTTGCAGTGCTGCCTCCTGCCCCGTGCTCCTCTCTTACTGTGGTAGAAATGGTCTATTCTGGAGGCCAGAAATAATTGCTAGGCAGCCTGTATAACAGCAGCAATACAAGTTTAGATTTATTCCTGCCTCGCGTTGAGCAGGATGGATTTAAGATACCCACCTCCTCACAAAGCAGTCTTTAACTCTGCATTTCTCACTTCTCAGCAGTTTGCATTTATACTGCCTAACCTTGTGTTAGTCCCTGGTTTCTGGAGATTTCTTTAACCAGAGTTAGCCCTGGGAGCAAGTTATTGCTGCACATCTTTATCTTTCAATGAATAATTTTAAAAATTACTTTATTTTTTTTTCTACAGATGTGCACATTATTTAAAAAAAATTTTCAGGATGCTCGTTTAACACTGGCTGAAGATTTTGGAGTCTCTGGTTCCTCTGGTGACTGTGTGGGGCACACACTGCCTTGGCTGCATGCTTGTTCTTTCCCTGTCTCTTAATCTCCTACTCTGCTAGTGCATCCTAATCTACTTCTCACCTAGTGCAACACCGTTTCTGCTGTTTTCCACATGAGACATCATAGGATGTGCATATTCATTAAAATGGTTGGAGGGAGCAATTAGCAGGGGACTGGCTGACCTGGTGCATAAGGTTGTGAAGGACTTCTAGAAAATAGGGTTGAGGACCAGCATGTTCTCACTGTCACACGGTAGCTAACAAATGCTGGCATCAGTTCGGACCCAAATACGCAAAATGACTGTTGTAAATAACTGGTGTGGGTCTGGTAGATCTGTATCTGAGGGGCTTTGAACTTAGACTGTGTGCTTAAAAGGCACAGTAAACTGTTAAGACAGTGGAAGTCAGCATGAATTTCTGGTGCTCAAAATCTCTAACCTTAGCTGAAATGATCTCAGCCCTCATTACGGAAGGGTGTGAAGCTGTCTTCCATGCCATTGCACTGTGTTTTTACCCCTTTCAGTGTACAAAGCTTTGTCTAGACTAGGATTTATGTCAGTTGTGTGATTAGCTCCTTGATTGCTGTAAACTCTAGCCTAGGTATGAATGTGTCTTTCATCACTTGCAAAGGCTTTACCTTCCCTCCATTCCATGGGATTAAACTCGACAAGTTCAGTGCATTTGGTAGAGCTCAGTTTTGATTTATATTTGTTGGTTTTTTTATACCACCCCACCCCCAGTGTGGTGCTGATGCTATTTGTAATGCAGAGTGGTGGGCCCCATCTCCATTTTGCTAAGTGCTGTACAAATTGCGAATAGGAATGAGGTGCAAGCTTCAGATAATTTACAGCGTAAGTAAAAGATGAAAAAAAAGTTACCTGTAGACAGGAGTAGCATAAAAAATAGCGAACAGTATTGGTCAGCATCCTTGGTCATGCCCTTGGCAGTTCCTACAGCCAAGCCACCATCAAGGTCCTGTTCTGCTCCTTATGGGCATCTGATAAGATGGTGGTCTGTAGCAGATCAGCCTGCCATCACACTTTTTCACTGTATTGGGATAAATTATGTGAGTAGTACATACATTCTTTTATGCCACTGTACTGCTCGGCAACAACCAGATAAATCCAGACTGCAAACTGTTTTGAGCATTATTCTGCCCAGAACGTCTTCATCAGATTTATCTTCCTGTGTGGCCGAGTGACATTTCTGGGTAAGGTCACAAGCCTTCTTTTGTCCCCACTGAGAGTCCTTCAAACAGCCTCCTTGTTCTCCTGCTGCATTACCCACTAAGCAAATTAATTGATGAGGAGAGGCAGTAACAGTACTGTTTGACGGGAGCTGTGGTTCCTGAGTTTTCAGTACAGCTGATCAGAGGTCTTCTACCATTGTCTTTGGAAAATCCTAGTTCATTGGAAGATATGTTATACCTGTGGCACCTTTGGTTTAGGTATCAATCTCTCCCCTTGGCCAATTCCCTTGGTTTTCAGCATACTGCTTGATTAGGCTGTTGTGGAGCAGGGAGATCTAAGGCATCTAGGAAGCCTCCCAAATTGGGATGAAGCATTTTGGAAATGAAAAATCTTCTAAATGGCAAAAATGTTGTTTCCCAGTTACCTCAGACATCCCCAGATTGTGAATTTTTGCAGGTCTAACAGTGCAGAAGCTCAAAGCCTGGAAATGCCTGTCCTTTCAATCAGGAGGCAGGACAGGAACTTTGCAAATCCCACATCAGATTATCCAGATGGAACATAAAAAAAAAAAAAAAAGTCTATACATATAGAAATAATTTTGGGAATAGTGAGAGTTAAATGCCCTACAGATCTGTAGCCTCTGCCCCTGCGTCTTCTTCCAAGCTTCTCTCCCTCCCTCTCCCTTCTCTGACCTCCACGTGTTGCCCCTCCTGCTGTCACCTAAGCTACCCTGCAGAGCATGGACTTCCCACTCCCTCCTGTGTTCACTGCTGCCATCAGGGAAAAGCATCGGCTGGTTTGTAGTTGAGGGAATGCTGGTAACTGTGGAGCAGGTGCTTGGTTTTTCCTTTGCTGGGGACAATATTTGACCCCTGCCGTGTGAGGCTGCTGATACTCATTAGACACATAAGAACACAATTTGGTTAAAACTGGCCATAAATTTATATTAAAATAAGTACATAAATACAGTTTAAATCAGGCTGATAATCAGGCTTAAAGTACATCCCTCTAGGAAATTTTGAATTTTCGTTTCCAGTGCTGTTAATCCCCAGCCATCAACTAGAGGCCAAGAGATTTGGAAGAGCCTGGTCCCATCACGAACTTCAGTTCAGTACCTTAGAACCACTGCTTCAGGACAGAGCCCTTCTGTAGTTTAATTGTAACAAAGAGCTTTGTACCAGTCATAGAATCATAGAATGGTTTGGGTTGGAAAGGACCCTAAAGATTGCCTGGTCCCAAGCCCCATCCAACCTGGCCTTGAACACTCCCAGGGATCAGGCATCTACAGCTCCTCTGGGCAACCTGTGCCAGTGCCTCGCCACCTGCGCAGTAAAGAATTTCTTCCTAATATTTAATGTAAATCTACCCTCTTTCGGTTTAAAACCATCACTATTTGTCCTGTCGCTATATGCTAAATATATATTTATTTATATAAATATATATATATACTAAAAAGCCTGTCCACAACAGGGGAGCAGTATGAACGTGGTGTACAGGTTGCTTTCTGTTGCTTAACAAATGTGGCAGCTGGCTGTTTTTCATCTTAAGTCTCCAGAGGGACTTTAGGTGAGTTTTAGCCCATGTTTGTAATTTTGCAGTTACTGGTGCTAGTCTTATTCTTGCTAGTGCTAGTTATTGGAAAATCAGGTTTCAGTGCTTTTCAGCTTTTCTTTGAGGAATGCTTTGTTCGTCTTCTCTGAACAGGCCTTTTTGCTCTGAGTTGAGTTACAAATATTAGACTATGACGCTAGAAATAACCAAAAGTACTGTTAAAATATTTAAAGCTTAATTTACTTGTAAAACTAGTAAATCCCAAACTATGTGAAGGTCTGCTCAATGATCTGTAAAAAAAGCATAACTACCCTGTGCAAGCATTCGTGCTGTGGTCTTCCGACTGATGCTTCAGGTTTGGGCAGAGTGTTTTGTCCTGTGTTTGTACATCACTTAACATAATGGGACACTGGTCTGTGAGTGGTCTCGTAGATGCTCCTAGGGGGTCTATAATGGAAGTCTTTCCCTTTTGTCTTTATAAATAAAACACTTGCTGTGGGACGTGTTTCTACTTCTAGTTACATTGGCTCAATGCTTTTGAGTCTGGAAGCAAATCCGTGTGTGATTATAAGAACTAAGTTTCATATTGTCTTTTAATAAATGAGATGTAGCTGTGCTCCTGATTTAACATGCAGTGGTTTAGATAATTTAAAGGTACCCTTTTCTTTGTTCACCCTAAGAGAAGTGTATACTATAATAGTCAAAACCATTTTCAAATCTTTCTACTAACAGAGAAGTTCTGCCTTTTTGCCACTATCCTGTATAGAGTAATTGATAGTTCTACACATTAAAGCAGCAATTATTTTATTTGGCTTGTGGTGTTAATTAAAATACTGAATGTTTACTGCTTATAAATGAGGAAAAAACCTCTCTGGTATCAGTTTTGGCACTTCTGCCATCGCTGTAATTGCTATAAAATTATTTTTGTGCAATTAGCAGTGGTACCTGTTACGATACCTACTGCACATCTCTGCTTTCCTGCCCTCCCCAGGGTCTGAGAGCGATGACGTGACCTGGGTTGTGTTTCTCATAACCGGGGGAAGAAGGAGAAAAAATAATGAGAGTAATACATAGAAGGTTGAATGTACGTAAAAGAATGGATGTCACAGCATGCTAATTAAATAGTCTCTATTAAAGTAAAACGGCCGAAGTTGAGTTAACTTTTGGAAACCTTTGGTGTTCCTTTTGTGATTGAAAATTGAGGGAAGAAGATATGATGCCCTGTGTTGAAAGGTGAAATGGGAAAGTGTGAGAAAGACACTGCAAGCGTTGTGGTAATCAACCTGAACACCGAGACTGAGCGGTGGATGTTGTCTTCTCTCAGCCCACTAGGTTCAAATTAAACTTGACTTTTGCCCATTTCCTATATGCTGTAAAACCTGCCCTAACCTTCCTGATATCTCTATATATCCATGCTTGATCTCACCTTCCAGAAAGCTTGTCAGGCTGCTGGGATCAATACTTCACTTTTGTATGTACGTTAGGACCTGAGTATTTCCAGAACTGTTCCCACACATGTCTTCGAAACCAGCAAGGAGGGTGCTGAGCCTGTGCTGTGAACAGGGAAAACTAAACAGAAGAAGGATGTGAACAAAAGTAAAAAGCAAATAAACAAAAAATTACAGATGTATCTGTGCTTACATAAATCCTCAGGCACTGTTTCTCTAAATACCGTGCATTTTTCTGCTAATCAAGGGAAGGAAAAAAGAATATATCCTTATTAATTTTGTTTGATACAGAAAGTAAGCATAATTTTTAACTGTTTCATGTTTTCAGACCAATTTATGGCTAGTATTATGTCAAGCAATCAAAAATGGATAAGCAAGATGCAGTCTTTGTTGTTCTTGTTGTAAAGATAAAATCATTGGAAAAGAGCTTGCAAAATAGTGAGCCCAAGGTAGCTCTCAACTTTGAGGCTGTTTAAAAACTAAACTTTTATTAGAATGTAATTTTTGCACAATTTTGTCGCAGTCAAATGGAAAAAATTAGACTGCTTGACCCATGTCTTTTTGTTAAAACAAAGTGCTCAGGTTAATTTGAGGGTATTTTTAGTTTTTAATGTTTAATGCAGTTTAGATAATTTCCCTAATTTTGCCAAATACAGGGATTGAGAGCTCTTTTGAATATCTCAGCTGTGGTTTTCATCTTGAAGTAAATCTCTAACCTTCGTGTTTCTGAAGAAAATCCTGTAAATGCTAATCTTGGATGTTAGAAAAAAATCAGCAAGGCGTATGAGAAAGAACTAAGTATTTTTGCAGAATTTCATAGTTCTTGTATTTTTTTGATTTTTGGATATGTCCTGTATCCTAGTAGGAGAAGAAAAAACAGAAGCTAGAGGGAAATTTGACAATCTGAGATTGTAGTGGTGTGGGGTTTTTTTCCATCCCCTGTGCTTATGTTAGATGACTGCAGGAAAAAAAGGGTGGTGGTGGGGAATGCGCATAAAACAGATTTGTTGGTCACATAATGGTGCCAATTGTTCCCAGGGAGCAGTGAATGTTTCTGCGACTTAATTGTCCTCCACAATGAGTAACATGCTCTGTCTTGTACTAGGGTAAATCAGTGTTTCAGAAAGAGAAACACGTGACTTCGTCTTAACTATCTGCTTGTTCTTAGAGTTGTTTCTTGCTTGGCATTATAAAAAAGAGCTAAGTAGAAGTCACATCCATGCACAGCCTTTCTCTTTCAAAAGTGATTTAAAAAAAAAAAAAAAAAGGAATAAGCATTTCAGGTAAAATCCCGGCTTTACTTAGTGCAGTGTAATGAATTTTCATGGACCAAGACTTCCATTTTGGGACTACTTTTCCTGGTGGAGACCTTCAGAAACTCCCTCTTCTTCAATGGGAACTGGCATCTCTGTGCAGTTTGGTTTAATTCATAACACCCTTGCTCATCTTTTGGAAATGTTTTGTGGCGGAAGTTTCCTGACACTAGGAAGGGTATAGCAGCATTTAGTCAGAGAAATCTCCTGTTTGTAGCCCATATTCAGAAGAGAATCTAAGTCAATGGGACTGAAAGCATGTATAAATATTTTATGAAGTGAAGGCTAATATGAATATAGGCATTGAATCTCTGGTAGAGATATGAAAGTTGAAGTCCCAGCAAAATTGAAATTAATGGAAAAAAAATGTTTTAATGTTTAAGGTGCCCCTTGCTGATCGGTACTTCTGGTCACCTGTGCTTTGACAGCACTAATATAAGCTGGTTTTATGTCAAAATAACTTGTACTGAATATGAAGAGTTTTCATTAGGAACTTATGATGTGATTTTTTTTCTTTCATTAGGAAATTATAAAGTGAATATTTTTTTTGTTGTTCATTACTTACAAGGGCAGCTAACAGCTAGCATTCTCTTGCTAAATGTCATTGTAAATGCAAGTCAGATATTTTAAACCAATAAGGCCAAATAATTTATATTATTTATAAATTATAGGAAGGAGTTGGATAGATTAGTAGTTACGTTATGCTGCTTTAGGTTTTTGTGCATTTTGGTGGTTTTATGAAAACCAGATCATGTCTAACAAACCGTATAAATCTTTGATGAAATCACAACTTCGGCAGATAGTATTCATACAACGTATTTAGGCACCTTTAAGATTTGCGATAACATCACTTGGGTGACTAGAAAACCTGGAATCATGCAAAAAACCCAAACAAACCCAACAACAGAGTGCTCATCTCATCACACATGGTTGTGTGTGGCCAAATGATAGTCACCCTCGTGAGAAGGTTTGTTTCTGGTAGAGATGGAAGCTGTCAGGACTCTGCCTTATGCTATCTAACGTGGTGAGCTGGTAGAAGATGCTGGTGAGGGGAGGGAGGCACACAGGCCAGAAGGGCAATGCCGTATTTGTAGGGCTAGCAGCAGTTAGGGTTAAACTTGGCTTTAGTTCTGGTCTCTGGAGACAGAGATGAGCCATGAAAACCATTTAAAATGGGGAGAATTGTTCTTTAGGGAAAAAATCTGGGAGCTCAGCTGATTTAACTTACTAAGTGGATGGTGGGGAACTGGCTTGAACTCTCTGTTCAGGCAGGTACATGGAGAAAACATGAGAACAGATGTTTCTTAAGCTTTCATATAATCCACTGTCTGAAGACTGCATCTGGGCTAGCTGAGACCCAGGTTAGAGCATGTATTTTAACATGGTGTGGCATTAACTGTTGGAAGAGTTTACTAACAGTTGTATTGGGTTGAAACGTTAAATGAACCCTGGTGGTATTCTAGTTTGAACAATAATTAATTTAGGACAATCCTACAGGGGTCAGCCTTGAACACAAGCATCAGCTGGCTCTGGATGCTGTCTCAGTTGGGCAGTGGGAAGGAAGGTGTTTAACAGTTGCGACCCGGGATGGAAACTTGTGCTCTTGCAGGAAGTCTGTCATTAGTAAACACCATTCTTAGTAAACCTTCTCGGACCTTAGACCAGCCCTGTGTCTGGCAGAAGATGTCATTTGATTTATCCTTGCTTACACACTCGTGATGCAAATACAGAATGTATTGTTTCTATCTTAGTACAGAAGGGGACAGGGATGAAACTGCTTCTCAAACTGTGCAGCAGCAGCACAGCATCTTTGTTCCATTCTGTAATGGCAAGTCCTCAGTCTGCAAAAATAACCACTTACACTATTTAAATCTCATCTGGCGAACGATGGCTTTTGTTTCTAATTTCATAACTGCTGAAATAAGTGGATTTATACTGACAGGCAACTGGTTTTTAGAAACAAAAGCATGACACAAGATCGGTGATTCAAAATAGACATTTTCTGTAAGAATAACAAATCAAGATATTAGTTGTAAGAACACACACGTGAGAAAGGTGGCTTTCCTTTATTTTTTTCTCTCCATCTGTCTACCCACCCTAAGAGGGTCCTGTCTTTTGGCCATACCTGTTTGCTTCTGCTCCTTTCTCAGTACAGTAATGTTTTCCTGTCAGAGCAGATGTAATCGGTGGATATGTGCAAGTGGGTGTGTACATCAATGTGTATTTATACATGCATGCAATCATGGTCCTTAATCACTTTGGGGTTAATTATTATTAATTAAGACTTTGATTCCACCCCTTCCTGCCTGAGTGGAGAGCATAGTGGGGGGGTTATTTTGTCTGATGTCCACTCAGAGCTACATTTCTGTTGACCTCCTCCTGCCTTTGCTCCAGGATCATCAATCAAGGGTAACCTTTTTTTTTTCTTTTTAAACTCTAAATCTTAGAAGCTTTCCAAACCCTAGATATTGCAGTTAAATGACCAACTGAGGATATTTTCCATATGAGATTTGGAGATCTTGGTGTGTATCTAAGGGTGACTTTGGCTAATTTAGTAATGAATTACTCTACTGCATATATGATGTTGTAAGGTGAATTGTTACTGCAACTGTTCCACGGTCCCAGGACCAGAAGTGTTAGCTAGTCATATTCTTCATGGTTTCATTTAAAGGCATTTTAGCAGCAAGGCATTTGGACAAATTTAATCCCAGAGGGAGGGATTAACTGCTTTCAAAGCATGTTTTTTGAAAACTGGCAGGATGACAGAATTCAGACTCTCTTTTTCTCTTATTATCTTAATGGAAAAATTCCCTCACCTTGTATGGTTGTTTTGTTGTTTTGTTTTTTTCTTCAGCAGCCTAATGGTGATGTTGTGGTGATTGTCTGGTTAGCGTCTGATGTCAGTGCTGATGTTAAGGTATGATGAGGATGCCAAAATGTTTTTTTATCTGGAACAGGCTAGGTGAATAGAAAGCATCCCACAGGGTAACTGTGGACTTTGTAAAATGAATAGCATATAGGCATTGAGTACGCTGCTTAGAAGATCTTATGCCTGTAAGTACACTGCGTAGAACTATAAAGGTAGAGTTTTGACTAGTTGGGGAAAAAAAAAAAAAAAAAGGGAATATGAAAACCAGAATTCCAGGATGGGGGAATGGGATATTGTTGAATTTGCTTTGGCTGACTCCCTGTATGTAGGGAATTTCAACCCAGGGATGGAAGTTTATGACATTAACAAGCAGAAAAACAAAGAAAAAAAAAAAGAAAAAGCAAAAAAAAAAGCAAAAAAAAGAAAAAGCAGTGAGCAACTGCTTCAAGACTCTTACAGGAGGGGACTGAAAACAAGCAATCCCCTCCCAGGCTGTGTGATTCTGCCGTAGCAGTGTCCCCTTCTTGGGAATGCTGAGACTTGCGTTAGTGTCTAGTCAGGTATCACCCTGAGGATATACACCTAACTTACATAAGGGATAAATTGTCCATAAACCATGAGAAAAATAATCTCTCCCCTACCCTTTCATTCATTTCCTAGTAACGCTTTGTAATGTAATGCAAATTTATGAGGCTTTTGGCTCTTCAGCTAGCACAGACTAGAGTAGTGCCACTGACTTCAGCAGAGCAGTACCAGTTGGCATCAGCTGAAGATATCGTCCTTCAGCTATAGTATTGTTATTCCTTAGAGAGACTATAGGGCAATTGTGCGGGAGGGGGAATATTTTGCTTTGGCACTGTGCTGCAGGTCGCTGGGCTTACAGCATGTACCTTGGCTTGTAAGCCCCCGTGACAGGCTGCTACATGGCAGGCTTGTAGTCTGGTGGCCTGGCAGCTATGCTGAAGTGCTGCGTACAGGGTAGCACCAAAGAGCCTTGGCGCACTTGCTACAGCCCAAGGTCCTTTAAGCTTGGATCACTCAAAAGATAACCCCAGGGAAGGCTGTGAAATTGGAAATCCTGTGAACTTGCTATTAGGGAAGGAGTTCAGCTGGTAGTAAGAAGGATTGTCTTTAATAACGCCCTTCTCTGGTGGGTTGCATAGTTAGTAGGCAGAATGCCCCAGTGTTCATTTTGCCCTGTGAACTTCCTAGCATGTGGAAAGATGTCTGGAGGCTGAGGGGTTACACATACAAAATGTCAGCGGTTGGTGCGTCCCATCCTCTCTGTGAAGTGTCTTTTTTTAAACTGTCTATCACTTACTGTGCCAGAAGGAACTGAGCACTGATGACCCCAAAAATGCACCAAAGTCGCTGCAATTCATATGGGTCTAGAGCCGATGGCACTGTTTTGTTTTCCAAATAGGCTGTTGGGGCATTTCAGAGAAATGTATTCTGCTACTACTTGCTGAAATGTATTTTACAATTCTGTGTACAACAAATACAATCCTGTTCAGGCAGCTGCCATGGGGGGAGATCGTGGCTCTGGCTTTCTTGTTGCAATGCAGGTTAGCCATCCGTCTTGCCTTGCTGAGGAGTCCCTCAGTATGACAGAGGAACAGCGGAGGGGTGATGTGCCGTTCCAAGAGCAAGCAGGCACTGCTCAGGGACACGGGGCAGCCTTCTGGGCAGCCCTGATGAGTATCCTTTACTTCTGGCACTGTACTGTGCTGCTAGTGCATGTCTAGTTTGCTGTTTTGGCCATTACAGCTGTCTGCATGTCGTCCTTCCTCAAGAATATCTGTAACTGGCTTTATTTTCCTTACCCTTACTTATGCCCTTAAAATGTGTCAGTGAATATTGTGTAAAATAAACCTCATTTAAGGACTTTCTGCATGGCGAATGTCAATGTTCGATTTCAGTACTAGCATACTTTGTTCATCTACCTTGGCTTTTTCCTCAAAGGAGTACAGTAGCTTAAATATTCCAAAGAAAGGGTTTGAATACAGGGTTATGTGGACTTTGCCAGCTGATATTTTTAGATTTGTGGGGTTTTCTGAGGTATTTTTGCAGCGTTTTTTTTTTTTTTTTTCTCTTTTTTTTTCCTTGGGCATGGTGAAGGTAGGAGGGGATATAGAAGTAACTTTGCTAAGACTGTGTCCTGTGCTTCTTCTGGCCTGCTGTTCTGGGCTTTCAGGAACTGTCATGGGATGCTCTTATTTTCAGAACTATTTGCAATTATTCTTATTTTAGCTTATTTGTTGTTATGCTGAGTTTCACTGTTGTGTCGCTAATGGAAAAGTTAATATGAACCTCAGTTGTGAAAAACCACTGAGGCATCCTTTCCAACAGACTGGGATCAAGAGTGCTGTCTTGGGTTTATTTGGACCAAAAAGTAGGATTCTGGTGGCAAATACCTGTTGCTTAGGGAAGAGCTGTAAGAAATGAAGTGTAACATTAAAGGATGGGATTTCCTGTTTCCAACACTCAACAGGGTAAAGACTTTCTAAGCCACAAGCTCTATCTGATTCATCATTTGATCCCCATGGTTTGAGGCATACATGTGATGGGGCAGTCCTTCATTTATTTGACTCCTTTTTGACACAGTGACCTGTGTTGAGGCCTTCCAGTTATGTGCTTTAAAGGCAGCTCCTTGAGAATTCTCCTAGCCTTTACACTGGCAGAAATGGTGAATTTTTATTTCCTATTTCCCTCCTCTGTGTCACTTATGATATGGTAGATGCTCTTCATGCTTTCCTTCTCTGATTTTTTTCCAAGACTGGAAGTTTCCTCCCCTGGCAGAGAAGTTGCTTCCTGCCTCTAATCTAATCATCATTTTATCTTTTCTTTTTCTGTCCTTAAGAATTTCACTGTTTTGGGGGGAGACTGGCCAAAAGCACAGTCAATATTGAAGATTAAAGTGTATTTTGTATTTATGGTGGCACAAAATGATGTTTTGGTGTGTGTGTGTGTTGTTTTTTCCTTACCCATTTCCTGTAATTCTTCCACTTTTTAAACCACTTCTGAGCAATGAAGCAGCATGGTTTCCTTCCCCACGAGTCTCTGCTTAAGAACTTTCTGCTGATTCATGAGGCATGGTTTCTGATTCAACATTTCCTACATTTCTAAGCATGCCAGCCTTCACGGGATTTTTGTGTGCCATCTGAGGATGTGGTATTTGGAATTTCAGTGTACTCAAGATGCTAAGAACACTTTTTAGACCTCAGAAAAGCAATCAATACCTTTGCCTGTGGAAATTAAGTGATGCTTATGGAAACAAACTTTGTCCAGAATAGAGTACTTCAGCATGCTTACAGCAGGGCCAGAATCAGCCTGAAGCCTTCATATTGGCTCTATTAAGATCTATGTGTTGACATGCTAGATTGGCTTGTTTCCCTCTTAAAAAATAATTTTAGAGAAATCTTAGTTTCTGAACCTCGTTGGTATAATTTCCTTAAGAAAGATTAATTTCTCTTTGAAAGATGCAAGCATCTGCTGTAATAGTCGTGAAGTGACATCCTGTGTTGCTTCCATAGCCTAATCTAATTTTCCAGTTCCTAAGCATGGAATCAAAATTCAGTATTGCTAGGCTTTAGTTTCCCAGTTTCTCTACATCAAGGTATTTTGGCTATTTTTTGTTATTCAGGCCCTGTATGTTTCATCACTGTTCCTACAGTCAGCATTGCGGGTTTCATCACACAAGCACTTTGCAGAAGTATTTGCGTGACAAACTCTATGATAAATGTGACATGCTATCTAGTGCTTCAGTACATGTTATTCTATAACTTAGGAAACATAGGACTTGTTGCATGTGAGGTACTATTTGAACAAAGCAATGAAAAGCGATATGGATAATTTTCCTCAGAAGTCCTTCCTAATCTGTTCCAGAAACTGGCTCTAGGGGGCTTTCCAGCAATACTGCATACTCCTTTATATATTTCCTCCTATGTCTCAGATGTATTATCTGTAAAATTACATGTCAGATCTACCCCAGCATCACTAAGCTTTGTATTGGAACAATGTGCAAGAGCTGATATAATGCGCTCTTTAATTACCATTTCCTTTTTTTTGGGAGAAAACAGAGCCACGAGGGAAACAGGAATTTGTTCTTTGGGTGTGTATCTCAATTAATTTTTTCTATGTCCCCAAGGTCCCTAAGACACTTAGGAGGTGTCATGATGCCTGGCTAATCTGAACCATCTATTAAATGTTGGCAATGTGAGTGCTGTCCGGTGCAGACCAAGGCTCTGATCACGCAGACAAGCGCTTGTGGACTTCAGAGGCTCAGCCCAAGGTCAGTAACCTGCCCGCCTGAGCCAGCTGCTCTCTGAAACACCTTTCGATGGGCTCAGACTTCTGTGCAGTTTGCACCCCCTCGCTGGTACTCCAGATAAAGGTTGTCAGGGTGTGAAGGCAGCGGTGCAAAAGCTAATAAAGGAAGACTTCAACCATCCATCACAGTTACAGACTAAACAATCCTGTATTGTTGAAGAACTGGCCCTGTTTTATAATGACAATAAAGAAACCACTGTGGAACAAACCCAGCAATACTTCTATGTTTAAGGAATATTTTAAGGGACTTTCACTCTATCTTCCGTATGTGCCAGATGAAAAAGCATGAATCAAAGCTACCTGTTAGATTTAGATTTGCAAGAGGGTTACCAAATGAAGTGACTTATTTGGGGCTCATGCACTGAAAGGATTAAAACTGAGAAGACAAAAGACCATCGTGATAGGTGATCTTATTTCCCATATCATGAATAGTGCTGGGTTTCCCATAATGAAAGGTTTTGAGAACATCTCTCTGATCACTAATGCCCAGGCACTCAGAGTTATGAAGGACCTGCTGAGAGCTGGCAGCTGGATCCAAGAGGAGAGAACGATTCCCAGCCAATACTATTCCTCTCTCTTCGTGTGAAACCAGCACAGAAGTGAGACTAAGAGAAAAACAAGAGGCATTTTGCCTGTTGTCTCTGTTGCCCCGTTTCTGCTTATTGTTCACCTGTAACTTCAGCCTTGAAGGCAGTTTCACGTGAAAGACTTTTTTTCCTTCCTCCGTAGGGTCAGGTCAGGTTTAGACTGGATAAACCCCTGGCCTGCAGATTTCAGCAGCATCAGAACCTCCATTGCTGTGAACATGAGTGGGGCAAACCTTACTGCTGCTGGCGAAAAGGCAGGAGCATCTGGCTGAGATCGTGATGGAAAGCATTTGTTTTAAAATCTTGTTCTCTGGTTTTTCATGTGGAAAGAAACAGTTTGATCTGTGTTTCTTTCTGTCAGTCAGTAGCTGTAGCGCAGCCTTATAGCATTTTAACACGCAGGTGTCATGCAAAGTTCATACAAGACAAAGTAAGTATGGCTAATGATTTATTTGTAACTCCTCAACCTGGGTGGACACCTAAATTGTTTCAAGAAGAATCCATTGCCTTTGTGCAAGCATCAACCTAGTCATCTGTAGAAATCTTAAGGAAGTTCCCTGCAGTAAGAAATCATGCTATTACAATGTAGGGTTGTTATAATTTTTTTTTTCTTTTTTGTTTTCTAGGAGCAGTGTGCAGGGATTTCTAGGAACAGTGCTCATTCTCAGAATTGCTTATGCCCAAGACAGACGCCTGCTGGGGACTCTCAGGAGACATATTTTTGTTGTTTTGCATTGTTTTCCTTCATTTAAAGGAAGGACCTCATTCTGTGAACTTGTGGCAAAATATGAATTACGGGGAGAAGTGTTGGCTCCTGACCCCTTTGTTATTACTAGCTATTGAAAATATGAAGCGTGGAACACTGAAAATAAAGTCAGATGTCATCTGCTCTGCATTTTTTTTTCCCAGTGCTGTACATACGCCCATAAAGCTTGTGCCCACCTCTGGAAACAAGTAGATACATGATTAACTTGTTACCATGTGTTGTTCCAGAGGGTACCTCTATAAACATTTGCAAATGCAAGGACCAAATGTGTTGATCTAATAGACTGTGACAGAGTTCAAATGTGTTTGTACCTGGGGAACAAAATCAGGTCATTACTAGCTCTGAATTTTTTTCTTCTTTGCCCTTTAAAGCACTTGTTCACAGGAAAAAAATACTACATGGCTCTGTGGTCTTTGAGGTATGGAGCATCCTACTATTCCTCTTTAACAATAGTCTTTCAAATAAATATGCTGCCTATTGGCTCAGCCAGTGAGATTTGTCACACATACACATGCAAAATATATTTCAAAGACTTATCTGTCATGTAAGTTTTTAAACCCATTTCCCCTCATTGTAACTTTCTGGCAATTAAGGGTACTGATTTACACGATAGCAATTTAATCTATTGTCTTGAGAATCAGACGGATGTGACGTTAGGTCTTTATCTTTCCTTTTAAATGAACAAGAGTTCCTGGCTTGTACAAAAACAAGACATTTCGGACCAAAGCCATTCCAGTCCTGTCTTCTGAAGGGACGCAGAAACAATGGTGGTATAGGCTATAGGTGGCAACTGGAGGAGCTTCGTGTTCATGTGCAAGAGGAATCTCGCACAGAAGAAGGTACATTCATTTCTAATTAAGCCAGTGATAAAATTATAGAGGGTTAAACACTGGCAGCTCTTACTTGATTGTATTCTGATTTGTTAGCGGCACCTGCTCTATTAGAACTGGAGGAAACCAAGCCTGTGGCTTAGAATAGACTGGGAGGTAGAAGGAGGCTGAAGAGAAGGGTTTTATACCCTGTCTTTTTACTTTGCCTGCTTTTTAAAACTGAAGGATTAACAAAGAAAAGCAGTATCTGGTTCAGTCACAATAACACAGTCCATGCACTAAAAATACACTAGTGAGTGTGTAATCTGAGAATAATGCCTATTGTTTTCTTTACCATTACTTTGTAGCTGCATTCCCATGCAGTTGCCGCTTCTTAGCTGTCTTGCAGCTGTGACAGCCTTATGTGAGATTGGCATTTGCAGCATTTTATATTAGACTGAGTTTTATGATAGATCTTTCTTTTCCCATCTTCTGTAAATAAGGCAAGTTCAGCATTTATTTACATGGCTGTGAATTGGACCTACATCATTGACATCAATAAGAAGTGTGTGTCTGGACACTGAAATCAGAATTTATCTTTGCAAAATGTATTCTAGTCTCTAATTGGAGGGTTATTTTAGGGAAAGCTGTCTGGTCTCCTGGCATTAATATATTAAGTATGGTATATTTAAGCCTCTCTACTTGTTTATATGATCACTGAAATTAACTCACTTAGATGGAGCTCCCTATAGCTTTCATCCATTAACTGCTAATGTCTTTTATCACAGAATGCATCTGTAGTTCACCATCTGCATGACACTTATATCCTATAATTAGTTTTAAATGCCTGGCAATACAGGAGGTGGATTATAGATGCATAGAGAACAAAGGCTGATATTTTGGTTGTAGAAAGCAAGAGGCAACGTTAAAACTGATTTTAATGAATGGAAGGTTTCACCCTGGCGCTCTAATCTCTGCACAATTTCCTTCCTTTACTTTTTGCCCCTATTCTCAAGCATATTATTAGCCTGAAGTCAGTGGATTATAAGCATGTGGTTATAATGGTCTGCCGTCCAGACCTGCTGGATGTTCTTTCTATATGTTCTTTCCTTTCGTGGATGTTTGGACAGGATGCAAATCCTGTGCAGCAGAGGTGATTTCTACTGGAGCCAAGTTGGCTGATCCAGTCCAGTGTGCTTCTTCATGTCAAGTTGCCTGATAAATAGTAATTTGTACTGAAGGGCTTTGTGTGTGCAAGGTATTAAATCGGGTAAACCAGATATATGTGTGTATGCTGGGTTGCATTTCCTGTAGAGGTAGCCCACATTTCCCTGCAGTGGTTAGTGAAAATAGGAACAAAGAATAATTATTCTCCTAGACTACCTATTTAAAGAAGTGTGGGTGGGTAACTGAATTACTGTGTAAGTCTGCATGCATTCTGGCTTTCTGAGATGTTGTAGAACCTCAAAAATGACTTTATAAAGAAAGGCTAGAAAATGGTGAGTTGTGAAACAAACTAAATCCCCCAAACCAAGAATACTGTAATCTCTCTCTGTTTCTTGATTTTTTGACAGATGCTCCTCTTGGAAGTGCTGCTAACAAACCTACTGCTGGTCACTGTAATATCAGGTAGGAAAACAGGATTGTTTTCTGATGTCTGGGAATTATGTTATGTTTTCAGTTTCTTCTGTGAGGCTCCCCCACTACCTCTGTTTTGCCCATCTAATCCTGCAATCCTGGCTCAGGCAATATTCTCATCATGATGGAGACGTCGATAAAGTTACTCCTTTTGGCTCCTTAACCTTGCCGCAAGCACTGTGTTGAGTCATAAAGACTCCCTGAAGTCAGTGATGTTTGGCGGCACAAACTATGGGGCTTTGCTACTGCCTTATTGATTTTAATGGGATTGCAGGCAGGCATGAATGAATGAATGCATAGCATTCCTCGAAGGATCAGGACTGAAATTAGCCATTCAAGGTTTGGGCCAGTAGGGTTAAAGCAAAAAAAAAACATTTCACTAAAGCATATAACAAAAAAAATCTGTACTTGATCCTATGGCCAGGCATACAGTCTGCCTAGAAGCTACCAGCTAAATGTCCAGGACATGCAGTGATCAATGGTGATAAATTCCAGCAGATAAATTCCTTATCTACAAAATGATTGATTTACATTGCAAGTTATGTTGTGTTTTGATATCCAGGATCACGAGGTTCTTTGCTTCAGGAGTCATCTGTTTCCCGTTGCAGCCTTTTTGGGAATGATCACATCAAAACTTTTGATGGTTCTTTCTACAATTTTGCTGGAGACTGCAGTTACCTCCTTGCTGGTGACTGTCACAAGCACTCCTTCACACTCTTGGGTAAGTCTGAGCAAGAAACCAAGAACTGCAAATGCAAAATGTTGTAGGGATGTATTGCCACCAGGTTCCATCACTGAGAAGAAAAGACAAATAGCTGCCCTTTGTCAGATAGGATGGACCACTACATAAAAGGTGTGGTGGTTTTTGTTTTTTTTTTAATTAAAAGTAGGATTACTTCTAAAGAAATTGTGTCATTTTGGTTTCTGTTATCCCGTGGTAATATAGCTCACACATAACTAAGCTGCCAAGAAACAGAGATTTTCTTACTGGCTCTTCTAAAGAGGGAAAGTGAGACCTTCTCTTTTTTTATTTTGAGTTTGCTAGGGGAATATGGCTGTTAAAGCTGAGTATGGGAATAGAACTAATTTTACCTGTAGGCTAAATCCCCCTGGTAAGAAAAATCCCATCCTGAAGGACAAAAGGCCTTTGAATTAGCATGAGCCAGTGTTATTCTTGGGATGGGCAAGAGCTGATATGAGAACCAAAACTGTATGTTACTTGGTAGATATTCTTATATTCATTATTAACTGTTCTTTATTAGTCATAGTTCAAGATGACTTTTTACTGACTACAAGTAAATTGAAGTAAACTGATCCTGTCACTCTGAAAAGGAATGATGTGCTAATTTAAGTGATTTCCTTGTTCAACTTGAACAACTCGGTACAAATTTTTGTGTATGTAGAATAATCCACCAGCATATGTGAAGTACAAATTGATTGTAGTATTTTATGTGATCAATTAAATCTTAAAAAAATCCATCAAAACAACCCATGAGCGGACAATTTATGTTTATATTTGGCACATAAGCATGGCATAATCTATTTTTGATTTCTATCTTAGTATACGTGTGTGGGTTTGTTTGGGTTTTGGATACCTGGCTGTGAAGTGCAGCCTGTGTTGCTGAGTAAAGCATCTAGGTCTGGGTAGAGCTGGCTACCCCAGAGCAGGAGACCCAGAACGGGCAGCACGTTGCACAAGGAGCTGCGGTAAAGTCAAAGCTGGACAACAGGCAAAAGAAGAGAAAGGACGGTGTCTGATCTGCCCACCCTCTTCTCTCTCAGATCCTAAGGAAGTTGTCTCCATCTCTATGTGCTTCCCCTCTTGAAAAACTCAGAGTGAGTTGCTTCCCCACAGCTGGATAGCCAATATGGGCATCAACCCCTTAAAGACCAGTTGAGACAGTTAAAGGGCTTATCAAGAACAAAGACAGCCAGGCTTAGCGCTTCCAGCAGTTCAATGGATTCAACCCCTGTCTCTTACCACTGAGCTATGGGCTGTTCTTAGGAGGAAACATCCTGGCTTTGTCTGGGACAGAGTTAATTTTCTTCTTTGTAGCTGGTGCAGTGCCATGTTTTGGATTTGGTGTAAGAAGGAAGGGAAAGAGCAAGGCAGATCGTTGGGCACATCTCCTGTGGAAACCAGTGTGCATGGTAGGATGGAGACTTCACTGGCAGTTAACAGGGAGAACGTGGGTCCACAGCCAGTGCCAGGTCACGCATCTGCCAGTGGTTGATACCAGCCTTCATCCTGGGACTGTCTGTCCATTTTGTATTAAACAACAAAGGGATGAAATAAATGGATGGCTCTTGAAAATGTTAGATGATATGCTCCCAATCCTGCAGTGTGTACTTAAAAGTTGTCCTCCTGAGTCCCAGAACTAACAATATTTGTTTATGTCTCTTCAGGTGACTACCAGGATGGCAAGAAAATTGGTTTCTCTGTGTATCTTGGAGAATATTTCAATCTTCGCTTCTCTTTAGATGGAGGTGTGATGCAGGAAGACAAAAGGTACCTGTGGGAACAAGTATTCCAGCAGAAAAAACCCAATGTTTTTTGTGTGTCATATTCTGAGAAATTCCTATTTTTCTTCACAGGGTTTCCATACCTTTTGCCTCCAGTGGCATATTTATAGAGAAGGAGGCAGGTTATTATAAAATATCCAGTGATGAGCATGGCTTTGTGGTGAAGATTGATATCAGTGGGAATATTCAGATACTCCTTCAAGAAAAGCACTATAATAAGACCTGTGGGTTGTGTGGCAACTTTAATAAATTTGCTGAAGATGACTTCAGAACTCAGGAAGGTAAGACTATGACTAACTTTATTTTAATGTACTGTACACTTTTCCTGATGGGTAATTCAACAAAGATTTTGCTGATCCAGCAAAATGTTTCTGCAAAACCTGTCAGGTACCTCATCTTGATGTGCTGAAAAGTTTCCTGACTAAGTTCTTTCATCTTCGTTTGTCCTGAAAGGAAATTGCTGTCACATCTCGTTCCTGAGCAAAGCTCAGAAGTCTGAATTTTAACACTTTTAGAAGCCTTGAATCTTGAAATACAGAGATAAAGCTATGGGCTAAACAATGTACAATATGGCGTGTGGAGAGAACGACTAGGAGAAGACCTGGCAAAAAAGACGTGAGGAATACTTGTTGATTCAACTTCTAATTTTTCATGAGTTATACAAGTGAGAGCAAGAATAGATAGTGTTGCAATAGCAGAATATTAAATCCTAGGGCTTGCTACTGGCAGGTTTGTACTTGGATTTTGCACGGGATGCTGTTCTATAAAGTGGTCACCTTTGAATGACACTTCCCTGTCTGTATGGACTGTTGGATTGGAGGTGCACTTCCATGACAGCAATTCCTAATGACAGGGAGTGACAAGACTGCTTTTGCAGCTCTATAGGCTTTTATGCAAAGCCTGCCAGTATGGGTAAAGACTAAGAGCTTTGGAAAAGTCCTGAATGTGACTTTGAAGGACTGATCTTGTTTGTGGTGTTTCAAGAGTGTCTTTTATTTCTTAGCACTTACCTGAAAAGGAAAGGTTTAGAGTAAAGTTAGCTAATAGGTTAATATGTTAAATTGATAATGCAAAGTATGTATTAAAAATTAATTATACAGAAAATAGAAAGGGAGACAAAGCAACTTGGAGAAAAGGCTGGCAGTGCTCCAGAGATGGGTCTTACTGACACTTGGGATATATAAGCATAGCTTCAAAGTACAAGAAAAAAACTGATTGCATACTATGTTAAAATGATGGACCAGTCCTTCAGCAACGTAAATAATAAAAAACAAACTCAGCTCACACACTTACTTGGGAGGGCTTGGATAGCTTGATATCTGCACGTGTTGAGATCTGAAGTTTACATCTTTTCCTTGAGACAGTAAGTAGGAGTGAGGCTGTTATGAAAAGCAGGAGCAGAAAAGGAGACTGTATTTCCTTGAACCGTTCAAATGTGGGCGATTCTCTCCTGCTGCTCATGTTTCAATGTGTTTCATGCTGTATTTATTTAGCATGCCAGAGACTGTATCCTCCCTCTTAAAAAAAGCAGTGCTTTCACAACCACAGATTTCCCAATGTAATGAAGTACATGACAGGGTCGCTGCTTAGAATAACTGAAAAGTAAAAGAGAAGGTGACAAGAGAACCTGTGTGGCTCTTACTGTATGAGGAAGGCCCTGACTTCTGTAACCTGCGTGGACATACAGATCTGTGATTTTAGCCTGAAGAACAGAATCGTATCTCAGCAATTCTGCCAGTCTTTCACTGATACAACAGACCTTTCATTTAAACTAATTTAGAAGGAATTAGAATTATGTTTGAGTTTGTTGTGTCAGTGAGGGACATCACTATGCCCACATGTTGTTTGTCTCCTTGGCAGCTCTGCTGGTGGGGTGGTTCACACAAGCATTTTTTAAATTGCTCCAAGCAAAACCAGCTTTTCATTAATTCAGACCATTGTGTTTTTTAAGCTGTTGAAGCTAACTTCCAGGTGAGGGGCAACACAAGCAGCGCAGAGAGGTAATATTCTTTAAATGAAAGATCTAGGCAGCCTATTGATAGCCTAAGAAGCAGTTCACCCTTTTCTTTCCGCTGCAGTTTTTATTTGCTCTCCTTATAGCTGAATTAGATCTCAAAGGTCAGCCCAAGCCAGGATGTGAGCCTGGTGTAATGAATTAGCGATCTGAGGGCACCGAAGGGTTACCTTAAGGTTGCCAGTAGACTGAACTCACCTGTTAAGGTGCCCATTGCTTCTTGTTAAAACCCGGGCATATTTGGTTTATCAGATGGGGTCCACAGTGCTCATCAATTAGATCTTATTTCTGAGCTGGATTTGTATTGAGAATAGATACAATAGGATCTTTGAGCTTCAGAATAATATGCGATGGATGCACAGTGTGCAAAGGGAAAAGACAATGATCTAATGTTGCCAAGATTATGGGCTCCCATCTGGAAACCCCTGGGGAGCACTATGCAGATCAGAATGTCAGAGGCAAAGGAAGAGAAATTACGCTCTAGGTTATGCATCAGGTGTTGTGCTATAGCCGATGCGCTTGTCAGGTAGCTGAGATGCGTTAAACCTTCCTCCAGGTTTTTTAAAGGCTGGGCAGGCACCTGCAGGTGTACTAGCCTTTAAACTGCTTTGATTTACGCTGAAATCGTAACATGTTGGGTTGCTGATAGCCCTTGACTGATAGGAGGGAAGCCTGTAAGAACCACTGTGATGGAAAGAGGTCTGCAGCTGAAATGTTTTCTTCTGTCTCTCACAGGCTGTAGCTCACATGGTTTAAAAGCTAAGGCAGTACTTTGATATCATCTTTGTATTTGCCTGCATAGGAGGAAACTCATGTGATGTGATGGCCCATTTCTAGGTGGTCTCTGTGGCACCAGAGGACCAGACCACAAACTTGTGCAGTCAGAGTTGTCATGGGTAGAATCTAGCTCGTAAATGCTCTCTTTCATGTAGCATCACCCGTTTTGTCACAGTTTCAACAAAATGGCAATGTTTATGTTGAAAACATATGAAAACATGATTTTTCCATATTTTAGGGGAAAAAAAAGTGGTTTAATAATACAGAGGGCTGGTTTGGTTGGAATTTGCTCCTAAGAAAGTGGGTTATGATATGTAACTTCATTAATCATATTTGAATTGTTTTGAGGTGGTGGTGAAATGAAAGGTGAAGCACCTGCTGTATTACTGGATATTACCACTTAATGCAAGTAAATAAAGCAGGAGTGAAGGGAAAGGTGTTTAAACTTAGTGAACTTTGTGTAATTGTTTTCTTTTCTCTTGATATATTTATGCTCATGTTCTATAATCTATCCAATTATGTGCCATTTCATGGCATTTTGTCTCCTCCATTTGTGTTTTGGTGTGGAAACTGAGAACTGGTAGTCTGATGAGAAGATAACACACATTGCTTCTGTGTACACTTCTGATTCCCAGGTTTTGAGGTTCTGGAGGTCTAAGTCATGGGATTCAAGCTGCAATACCCTAGAAAATGAACATTAGTAGGACGCAGCTTTGAAGGTAGTAGCCTTACTCAGTAGCTTTTGAACCTAAAAAAAAAAAAAAAAGGAAAAAGGTCTCCCCAGTAGGTTAGTTGGTGTCAGTTGCAGACAGACACTGTCATTCGGGCAGGGAATGGAGTGCCGAGGCACCCTCATTGACATAAATTGGTTACTAAACTAGTTCATCCTGCAAAGAATTGCTCATGTTGTGTCAAGGCTTAAACCCAAGATTGATTATCTCATATATAGTTGCTTGTTTATTGGACATGGCAGTCAAAGCAAGCCAGCTGCCCCTTGAGAGTTTGTTTTCGCACTTTAAACATAACTAAAATATATATATATATATATAAAAAGTTCTCGTAAGCTTTCCAGGGTTTGGTGGTTGGTTGTTTTTCCCCTAGGTTCTAATGGAGGAGTTAATTTATCTGCTTTTTCTTGTCAGCTAGGCTCTGGTCCTCTGTAGCCATCCTGCGAACACTTCCAAGACTGGGTGATTGAACAGGCTCTGCTTTCTGACATCGTCATGCACTTCTAAACTGGTTGCTAGTCTTTGCTTATAATCAGAAACATGAAGTTGAGTCCTTACCAGATGCTCAGCTATATATGTAGCAGCCTTCAGCCCATGGCTTTTGTGTCTCATGATCATTGTCATGAGCATTTTACAACTGGGGATCCAAAGCACGGGCCAGAAAAGATGATTTACATGATACTACAGAGGAAATCTGGCGCACCATGGGGAACTGGATCCTGAAATCCCCTCAGGGCATGCACATATGAGCAAGTCACCAAAACCCCATGGTCTTGCAGAATGTCAGTGGTCAAAGGGTGTGCTCTTACCTAGCAGAAAGTGTAAGGTAATTTCTTCCTAGTAAGAGAGGCTGCAGCGCAAGTTCACAGAGCTTATTTGTGTGCCTGTAGCCTCAGCCTTTGCCTTATATTCCTATTGGGCTGTCTCACGGTGATACTGCTGCAATAGGTGCTTGGATTTCTAGGTCATCGTTAAAGTTTATTTGTGTTAAAGAGCTCATTCAAGTCCAACACAGATAAAATTAATTCATATTTTTTTTTATTTGTGCATGTTACACATTCTTAGAATCATGGAAGGAAAAAAAAAATATTAACACAGATGAGTCCAGTGCCCCCTTAGGCTTTTCTTGGCACTTGCAGGAAGTGTGTTTCTGGGAATCTGTCGCCAAATTACAAAGACATTAATGATAAAACAATACCCATGGCTAATTTTGGATGACGGCTTGATATTCTGAACCTGCTCCAGCTGTCAGCACCATATTCCAGCCTTCTAAGCTGCTGAAAATACAGAATATATGATACCACTGGAAAGTGAATATAGGCTAAACACGTAGAAACAGACTGTCTGCAAAGAAAAATTTGATGTTTCAGGTAGTATTTTTATTCCAGAAGTAGTATAAATGCATATGACTGAATATGCAACTTCTTTGTGTGTGGTACCTGTTACTAGAAGCTTTTAATGTGTGTTCCAAACTCACAGTGATGGTAGTGCAGATTATTTTTATTTTTCCCCTAAAAAAATAAACAAAAGTTTTGGTCATTCTGAAATCCAGATTCCTTGGCATATTAAAGGTTATCAGTAATTTTATTTTAGGCAAACTCAGAAGTTTTTGTTTGGCCTAAGTAAATAATCTCGTTTTTTCTTGCATGTTAATTTGAAAGTAGAAAGGGATAGATTCACAAAGGAATTTAGCTGTCATTTACAAACAGCACAGATGAAGATGACTTGCCTTGTACCTGTGTCTTCATGATATGGCACTTGTCTAAGATGTCAGAAACCTGCATTCATAACCAACTCTACTTGTTCAGACTTTGGAATGAAATTTAGACATTTCTGTTGAGGAGTGTGCCTTCATCACGGGGCTGTAGAGTTTTGGAGATGGCTCTTTCCCTCTCTTTTGTTTAATATTATTAATTTTATATTCAGTGAACCAGAAAGGACAGGAAAGACTTTATAGCCCATGACTTCAATATTTCGTATCATTAATTCGGTTCAAACTACGGATAAATTTTTGGTCAACCTTGCCAATAGTTTTGCTTGTCTGGAACCCTGTACTAAACCATGTAAAACTGTGTTTAAAAGAAACCAAACAAAAACCAAAGCAAAACCAAAACCCAAACAACACCCCCTCAAAAAACCCCACCCAAACCCAACAAACCCACCGCCTCATTGCTTGCTAAATAACCAGCGTGTGAAGGTTTATGCACCTCTACTCAACGTATTGTAGTATTGCAGTGTCTTGAACGAATTCTTGTATATGCTTTACAGATGAGTTAACAGACCCGGGGAGAGTTACCCCCATGGGCCTATGGCCATATGGCAAAGCTGCAGGAGGTCCAGGGAAGGAGGTCAGGGTTCCTGCCTCCCACTCAAGTGCCTTGAGTGCCAGGTCATTATTGCTAATGCTTTGCCTTGCCTGACTGTCAGGCTGAAAGTAAACAAGCAGCATACCAGTTTCAGATTTCAAAAGGAACTGGTGATTTTGAGACCCAGATATTATAGTGAACACTGATTTTTCCAGTCAAGAGTGAACACAGTCTATCTGAAAATCAGATAAGTGAAAGCAACTGTTCTGACCCCCAAAAAAAAAGGGGGGAGGAGGAAGCCTCGTGGAAAACATGTCAGTGTGGTGTGTGGTTTTGGTTGTGGTTTTTTTTTTTGTTTGTGTTTTTTTTTTTTTCTCTCCAAAGATACAGAGACATGAGAGCAGCAATTACAGCACTAATAGTCCAACCGAATGCCCCTGGAGATCCTACCTGCTGCTCAGGTGGTTGGTATGTGGCCCTCTCTTGGAAGACCTTACCAGGGTCACCAAAGTGGTGGGATGTTTCTGCAGCACAGTAAAAGTGAAATTTGGGTTGTGCTTTAACAGCTACCTCCTGAACCTGCCTTGCATCCTAAGAGAAGACTGCACACTAACTAGCTGCCTGGGGTTCTCACCTGTTGCGCAGCCAGTTTGCATGCTGGTATCAGTCCGTACTGTGGTCCACATCAGGCATTGGTTCTCCAAACACCTGTTTTGCATCCAAATACTTTGTTTTCATTACATTTTGTGACAGCATCTATTTTCAACCCACTTCCTGTGAGACTTGGACAAAACAAGTGCTTTAGCAAAAATCCCACCCTGGCGATATGGAAGGTTTCTGGGTGTATTGCTCTGATGAGCCCTGGCCGGGAGTTATTTCTCCAGAATCTTGGCTGCTTAAGAAAGAAGAAAATCCGAACACAGAAGAAACAGAAGGAAAACAAAACTGCTGTGTAGGAGAGGCAGTCACACTGCATGGTTGAGATGCAGTACTTGAGTAGGTACCTGAGCTGCCCGGCTGCTCTGTTAGTGGTGTCACCTGCGTGCTTAAGAAACCCCAGGTTGTTTAGGGTGGTTTTGTTGCGTTGCCCCTTCCACTGCCTTTCCTACCCCCTTGAGTCCTTCAGCAGAAGGAAATGGAGGTGTCACGTGAAAGGCAGCAGCAGTGGCAGCTGCTCTTCCCTCTGCCTGGAGCGGTCAGATGTACTGGGGACAATTCTCCCTTCCCGATTTTCTTCCCCGAGCCTCATCAATTAGGTGAAGTATTTGAGAATCACCACACTGATCAACAGGGCACATCAACCAGAGTGGGGTTTGAAGTCCTCTCCAAAGCTAGCCTCTGCAGAAGCAGTTTATCCCCATGACCCCAATTTGTTAAGCAGCTCAGCAGCCCCCGACTCACTTCATAGCTTCACATTAGAGCTCTTCAGATGGACAGCGAAACCTTCTTGTCCAGCTGCTTTTCACCTTTCCGGGAGTATGGATTGCATCTTCCTGTGTGTTTGTAAAGCTGCTTGTTCAGCAGAAATACAGGTACTCTGAAAACGCAGGTTCTATTGAATCTGTATTATTAGAAGTAATAACTAACAATATTCAGTGAAATACTGTGCATCTTTAGTGACTGCGTTGTTTAGCACTGAGGACAAAGCTTCTGGGGGAAAGTGGGCTGGCAAACAGGCACGCAAGGTTTTGCAGCACTCTCATTTTAGAGTCATAGTGCCTCTCCAGCTGTTGCCATGGGTCACTTCAGGTTACACTGGACAAATTGCAGTAAAAATACACGGTCAGCTGATCTCTCTTAATTCATTATCATCCCAGATTTGTACTGTCGTACGTTGAGGAGGCTTACCTGAGGCGGGACTCTAAGCTATTGAGCAACCCCAAATTGTTCAAGTATTGCCTGTTCCAAACAACTTGTAGTTTAGTTTAAGGGCCCCAGGACTTTGTAAGGAGGAAGAACTGCTCTGGCAAGTTGTTGACAAATCACTCGTGCCTGTAGAATGGTCTGCTAATGTACTGACAGGTGTTGGCAACAAGAGTTTGAACAGCAGGTTCCAAAAAACCCCAAACAATCCTACAAAACTTCTGAAACAGTAATTTTGAAAAAAATTTACTTGAAGGTATTAATCATAGAATGGAGAAGAAGAGTTAAAATAGTATTATTCAAATGTTTCATAAAAGAACTACATAAGAGGTATAAATTTACAAGCATCACAAGAAAAAAATGTAAAGGAGGTAGAGAAATAAAAAAAACAGATGACAAGCATTTCAGGGCCAACAGCTGTCCCAACCTTCAAATCTTAACTTGTGGGTCAGTGAGGACCTGGTGGTACCTGCCAGTGGGAAGCCCAACTTGACCGTGCGTTCAGAGCCAGAGGAGCACTGTTTCAGAGCGGAGCCCATCTCCTATTATATATCGGTTACCATAAGGCTGCATTAGTGCAAATAAAAGGGGACGTATTTAATTTAGCACCTTGCTTCTCATCAGACTGGATTTTGCTGTTACTCTAATCTTTACAATCTGTGGTAATTCTGAAGGCTTGCGTTCTTGTTGGAGGTTTGTCTTTTTCTGTGCTGAGCTTTGGCTGCATAGATGAAAATTGCATTCTTTTTACCACCTCTCCCTGTCATTCTTTCCTTGGAGCCTTCCTCCTTTGACATCTGCTGTGGCCCTAACATATGCTACGTTTATAAGACCCTAATTTCTAGTTTACAAAAAAACTCCACTAAAGGCTACTGGCTTTATTACATCTGCCTTAGAATTCCCAGTATAGTTTTCATGATTACGTTTTAGTTTAGGAACAGTTTTAGTATTTAGTATATTCTGTGTTTGCACTTAATATAAAGTAGGTAGCTCAAGGAAATTGTTATTATATGTACATATCTATTATTATAAATATAAAAATATTATATAGAAATACTTGGGAAGCATTTCTTTTGTTTCACATCATATTTCAACATAGTCTTTGCATAAAGTCTTGGGAATGTATTAATGGTGGCAACTGATACTTTCAGGCAACACAGCAGGGTTTTAAAGAGTTAAAGTTTTAAAGTTACAGAACCGAGAGCCATGACATTAACTGTTTTGTAGCATGTGCCCACAGAAGGAAGCAGAGGTAGTCCTGGGATCGGTCAGGCCATGGGAGGAGGGAACATTCCCTTTCCGGGAGGGTCCCCCTTATCAGAAGGATGGAAGCAAGAGTAGCTGAGAGGTGACCTCCATCTCCTGGGAAGCAGCAGCCATACGGATTAACTCCTTCAATTTGGTTTTCATGCCAAGTGGGTGCAAGTCTTGCCAAGCCTGTGCCAGGAGCTGCTGGTAATAGGACAGAGCATGTTTCAGGATAGCTTACACAGTAAGACTGGGGAGCCAACCAGTTATGGTATATATTAAATTTCTTTGCACCCAAGATTTAGTGTCAGATAGAAGGAGAAAGTCAAGGCTAGCTGGGATCAGGAATACTAATACTTTCTTCGGTTAGGGAGAGCAGCTTCATTTTTCTTGCCTCTCTAATAGGTCTTGTGTTTTACTGACAGCTTTTAAATAGTAGGAGAATGTGTAGGCATGCTTAGGCTTCTGCAGATTATAGCTGACCAGCAAATAATTCCTACCACATTCATGCAGGTATGAGAAGTGCTGGGAGCTGCTTTCTGCAGACTTTAGTCTATTCTTGAGCTCAGAGAGGTCCTCTGCAGGAGGCAGACAGCCCAGATCACTTAAAGTGGTGTTTCTACGGTCATTCTATTTGGAATATAAATTAATGTGATACAATAGGTTTTATTTTTTAAAAACAGCTTTCAGCAGACTGTGACATTGATACTAGCCAATGATGACCACTTGTTGCTCAAACCCCTTAATATCCATGTGCTTCTCCTCTTCTTCATTCACAGGGACCCTTGTGGGAAACAGTTACGATTTTGCAAACTCCTGGGCTTTGCACAGTGAAAACAAGTGGTGCAAGAGAGTGCAGACTCCAAGCAACACCTGCAACATTTCATCTGATATTGCAGAGAAGGTTGGTGCTGCAGGAATACCATTTTGGTTTTGTCCCCTCTCTACCTGCAGACAGCTTGCCTGCCCTTTAGCAGAACACAAATGCTTCCTTGAATCCATGTCTGTACCTAACGTGGTCCTCCTTCAGCAAGCGGGTAGGATGTGAAGTGCAGGAGATACCTGTTTTGAGTTTCTGAGGTGTAGTGTGGTCTGAGGTAGTTATACTGGGCACTCATCTTGCTGCTGCACTGGAACAAGGTGCATGGTTCCTGGAGTTAACCACAGGGCTGGCAGTGGCCATATATAAGTCCTTGCTGTGGTGCAATGAAGCCAGGTGCAGACAGAAGGTGGAAGTGACACATCCATGGCACAGGTCTGTGCTGTCTGTGGAAGTTCTCAGCCTCCCTGTGAGCCAGCGTGGGGCTGGATGCAGGATGCAGCATGCAGCTGTGTGCTTGCAGTTCCTGAGCTGTAACTATATGCCCTCCCTGCAGGCTCTGGCTGGTGCTAGCAGGAGGATTTCTGCACTGGGCTGCCCAGTGCTGTAGAGAAGTGGCATTGGAGGCTGCATGTTATGACCAATGTCTTATTTACTTACAGTGTTGAGAAAGGAACAATTTACTCACTACTTAGTGAATGCAATTCTGCCCTCTTACTGTACTCTGCCTGTTGCCATTCTTTCTAAAACTGCAGTGCATGTATACCCTCCCTTCCTCTCCCCCATGCCACAAGACCCAACGCACAAACATCAAACAGATAAACAAAGAAGCCAACAGCTCATTTGAGCCTGTAGTGTGAGCTGCTGCCAGACACTTTGGTATTACTTGAGAAAGGTGTGTATATGTGGTGCCTGTAGAAAGAGGTAGTTAATTCCCTTTCTGATCTTGCCAACAGGGAAGTTCTGAAGCCTCTGTGGGTGTCACCACCACAAATAGTATTTGTAAATGTATTGCAGACCTGGGGGTCACCTGAGCAGGGAGGTTCTTTAGCCAGGCTGTTTTTAACAGAGGAGATGTTCTCTGTAGGTGTTGCAAAGGCTCTGTGCTACTATTTCCCTTGCCAGAAGGAGGAGGAGATTCCTTCAGCTATACACATAGATAGTAGCTCTGATTACTGAAGAAACACAGAACTGCTTGTCTCAGCCAGCTCTGTGACCCCCTTTGCTGCATCATCCTTTTTCTTCTCCTCTTTTATAAGTATAAACATGTTCCTTGTTTCCCTTAGTCACAAGGTGAACACATGCAGATGGTCACCAGCTCAGGGAGGAAAGTAGCTTTGAATATATACTGACCGCATGTGGCATTACAGGTTATGACTGTCATGGTGTATTGAACTGTCATCCATTGAGGGTTTTCATCTGATTTCATGTACTCTGTTGTAAATCAGAATGATCTGGTGGGTGCCAGGTTTAGGTTTACAGCCAAAATTTAGCCATCAGTTTCTAGCTATACAAATCCTGCAGGCCTATACTTGTTAAACTAGGCTCAAATAATTTCTCAATAGTAGTAGCACTTCCTGGAACACATCTGCTCTACAGCTACTTTGGGTGCTGTTTTCCTAGTTACCTGGAAAATGCTGATTCAGACAAGCTTGCAAAGTTCTGACTATTTATACTTCCACTAAGCTTTTGGATGGAGATGCTTGTGTTAGACACATCCTGAAATTCAGTGATGCATGCTCGTGCCCCTTGGCATTATAGCTTCAATCTTGCAGCCTACAAACTTGGCTAAGGAAATACAGCAGTGATTTCAGGTTCAAAATCTCCAGCCTATGTTTCTTGCTTGAGCTGAGCTGCTGTGTGCAAGGGGCATTTCTGTCATGGTCAGGACTGATTGAACACCTGGCTTGAGCAATGGTGCATGGTGCTAAGGGTGCGACCAAAGCGTGAGAGGTTTCAACCTGGCTGAGATGTCTTTTGAGGGTCAGGACTGCATTTTAAACCCAGTTACAGCTCTAGAGCAGGGCTAGGTCTTGTGACTAGTAGTGGCTGCTGGAATTTTATCTATTCAGGCAAGTTTAATGTTTAGAAAATGTCAACATTGCAACTGAGGACAGGGAGTGGCATGCAGGGCAAAATCCTGTCTGATGGGTAGACTGCAACTAATGCTGAGTTTTATACAGATCATCTTAAATACTGATGCTTTGTGGGATAAAAGTTTGCTCTCCCACAAACTGGGTGAAATTATCTTCTCTCTCAAGTGAGTTCATGAGCTCAGAGAATTTAACATTGGCTTAATTTATTCACTGGGCAAGAATAAACACAGCGCTATTAATAGAAGTCCAGCAAAACGAGTGCCTGCTGAAGAATGTTTTTAATAGTGTGCTTTGTTTGCTTGCTTCAGCTTCAGGAATGTAAATCTCGGTCTCCCAGCCTCCCTCCCCACCAGGCGGTCAGCTGCTAGGTGAGGAAAACAACAGCTCTGGTTCAGTGCGTCCCTCCCACCCTGTCCCCCCCACTCGGGGTAGAGCTGCAGTTTTCTTTGCCCTCTCCCCAGCATCCTTGGAGTGGTGGCTTCTGAACTCCTTTGCAAGATGCACTGAAGCCAGAAAGCCCTGTTGCTTTTATCTTCGGATCATAGAAAACACAGGCTATTTCGTGTTCTTTAATAAGGAAGAGCTCTTGCCTTGATTAATTGCTCCATGTATCAGCTGAAGGTCTTGAGCCAGCTCACACTCTTACCCTACTGTTGCTCAGGGCTTTTCCCTGCCCTCCACCTCCAAAACACCCCCCATGCTCACATACATGTTTGACTGCAGAGAGGTCTGCAGATATGGTTTATTCTCAGATACATGTATTCCCCTTACAGGGCTGGATGCAGCTTGGCATCTGCATGGTGGAGCTGCTAGCTGGCCGCCTCGTCTTGTGGCCTAGAGAGCATGCCAAACTGGCTAGTGTTGGAGGGAGGGAGCTACTGCCTCCCTACCATGCCCTGCCCTCTCCAGCTGCTGTTTAAATAGGAACTGAAAAGAAAGAGCTGCTCTGTGTTGTCAGATCCATTTCTTGACTGCTCAGATGCGATCGTTTAGGCTACCTGTTCAGTGTCTAATTGCCTTTCAGATGACTAACAGCATGGGTAATTTGGATCTTGAAGTATAAAATGGAGTGATGTGGATAACTGTGGTAATGGGGCAGCCTTGAAAAAAAAATGTTTTAAAGCATTGCGATTGACTTAGGTGCTCTTAGATGCTACCTTTATTTTCTAGATTTCACCTCTAATAGAAGTAGTGCGTGGAGGCCAAAGTGCACTATTAGTTTTTTCTTTTTTTCTGTTTTTTTTTTCTTTTTTATTAGGAAACTATACCTATAACGTGTTAGGTGTGAAAATGACTGAAATTAAAATTCAATTCATTTCTGCTTTTGCTGAAATTCAGCTTTTGCTGCAATTGGTAAGAAATAGTCCCACTCCCATATGCAATAAAGAAACAGCTTTGATCCTCAGATCTGAAAGCAAGTGGGAGAGGTTCTCAGCTTTTTGACTGTAATTTGTAATGGTAGAGGTCACAAGCAGGTCCAGCAAAGACATGGATATACAATACTATAATACATATTAGGTGTGAAAATGAGACCCACTGTATCTAAAACCTCATCTTTCTGCTTCTGCAATATAGGGGTTAGCTCAATCGGCATTCAAGTGAAGTGATTTCTGTGAGTTGCTACTATGTTTGCTCAAATGTACAGCCAGCATTTGGTCTACTAAACATGTTGGCTTTGGATGCTTTTTTGCTTGGAAAGAGGGGAGGCTAAATCATTCTTCCTTTGAGTGAGCCAAAAGAAGGTGTATTCCGAAAACTATACCCAATTACGGCACCAAAATATACGCTTCCTGAAAGATCTGTAGAAATACTTCTGTGTATCTATATACCATAGTTTAAATTCAAAGGAATGAGAGGGTGTCTCTGCTTTCTTCTACTGCTTTTTAGATTATATCTCTTTAATGGCCATTCTTAGGCAACAGACAAATGCAGTTCATGCAGCAGCAGAAGGCAATGCCACAGAAATTGGAAGAATGTACAAAATTCCACCTACAGCTCTGTGTGGTGGGACTGGGGCAGAAAGAAGGTCAGCAAATTTATGGTTGTTAAGGGTTGTCAGTGCCAGGACACTGCTAACCCATTTAAAGAAACAGTGAAAGCAGAAATCATGCAGAAGTCAAGGGAGAAGTTTCAAGCCCTTCACCTGTGTTTCAGATAGTGCAGTCAGTTCTGCTACTTTTAATCTTGCAGCCACCTGTACTCTAAGCACTGTTTCAGCCTGAGGCTTCACTCCCTGGTCTGTTGCTTTTAACTAATTCTTTGTGTGGAGCCACTTCCAGAACTGTAGCTCCATGAGCAGGAGCACTGCAGCAGCAGCTGAGACTGACAATATCTGGTGCTTATGGCATATATATATTGTCACCTAAGCTAAAGAACAAGGGCCTCTCTTAGTTCAGCCCGATACGAGTTTTAAAGAAAGAAAGGAGAGAAAATAAAAACAACTTGCAGAATGGTTGAAGTTGGAAGGGATGGTTGGAGGCCACCTAGTCCTACCCCCTTCTTGCAACAGGGACATCCTAGATCAAGTTGCTCAGGTCCTTGTCCACTCGTATTTCAAATATCTCCCAGGGTGATGGTTCCACAGCCTCTCTGGACATTTGTTTCAGTCTTTGACCGCTCTTATGGTGAACAGCTGCTTTTTTTTTTTGTTTTTGTTTTTGGGTTTTTTTTTGTTTTGTATCTATTTGGATTTACCCATATTTCAGCTTATGTCCATTAATTCATCACAATAGTTGAGAGATGTCTAAAAGATGGGAAAAAATCAGCAATATTTTCTTGTATAAAGCCACCAGCAAATCTGAAGCAAGTTGATTGTCAAGAGAAAATTGTTGCTTTCTAACATGTATCGCTTGGTTTCTTGATAATCAGCTAGAGCTCTGTCATTAGGTATGTTGTTACTGAACAAGACCAAAGAATACTACAGGGGGAAAAAAAGGGGGAGGGTTTAATTTTAAATCTTTTCTGTGTGGAATCTCTATTTTTGAAGTGACTTTCACATCAGCGTTTACTGGTATGTAATAAACATGGTCCTAAAAGAGTTCTACTAGTTTTACTGTTCAGTGGAACAGACGAAGTCTAAGTTCTGTTGTAACATAACAGTTGAGTTGTATTACCTTTTTAACAAGGCTATTACCTTATTAAGAAAACTTATTAACACAGCCCCTAAATGGGCTGATTGCATGTACTGGTTTTCTGTTGCGTGTGATAGTATCTGGATCAAGGTTTTGATCCGGGAGTTGCTGCACTGCTCATCCTCCGAATGGCTCTGAGCTCACTCTCAGTTATATCAGTTTCATCTTGAAGCGCTGCTTTAATAGCTTTTTTGGCTGCTTCTGTTGTTGTTACTTCTACCCTTAGGGCACTTTTTCAGCTTTCTCATACTTCTGTGTAGTCTTAGAGCAGCACCAACCACCATTTATGCTGTTCCAGCTCCCTTCCTTCTAGTCTCTTTTTCCAGCTGGTTCAGCATGGTGGGCATCAGAATTGTTTCAGGCTGGGGCTGATTTTCTGCAGGACAGTAATGTTCAGCTTTCTAATGGTGCTTAGTTAGCATAGGTTTAAGTTCCCTGAGGCCTTTCTCAGAAAGCTCAAACCCCTTTTGTTTATGTGGTTGTTCACTGAGCATTTGCTAAACTCTGAATGTATTCCTAATGGGCAAGACATTTCTGGTTGATTTGTTTTCGTAAGCAAGAGTTCTCTCCTGGTTCAGACATGTACTGGTTTTTGCTGATCACCTGGACAAAACACCCTTTAGCAAAAACGGTCTTTTCTACTCAGCAGTTTTCCCATACAGGTGTACTATCTGCCTTTCAGAGAAGACATCTTGATGTCTGCTTAACTCTGTGGGGTTTTTTGTTCCCCATTTTTCATCTCTCCCCCAATTATTATTTTTTTAGCACAACAACTTGTATGTGCTGTCACTTCAGGCACTTGTTAAGGTATTCTGGAATAATGCACTGTTAATATGAAAGACTCTGAAGAATGTGCCCCGCCCCGCTCCCCCCCTATATAACACCTGAAATATACAGCATGGTTACATCTGCTTATATGAACCGGTGACAAATAAGTAGGAGAAAGTTGTGCTTCAACTGTTTGTGGTAGGGTTGTATCAGAAAATTGTTTTCCCACTTATCTAAACTCTCTCATCCCTTTAGAAAGCTCCACTGAGGACCTCAGACTCACTGAACTGTGAAATAAAGCATATATAAGAGAAAGTCTATTTGGGATTTGGGAGAATTGTTAGCCATAAACTAAGGTTTCCTTAGGTTTTGTTTGACGTACAGCTAAGTTTCCTCTTGTTGCTACCCCATCTCACCATGCAGTCCTCTCCTCCTCACACTAGCTGTCACCATGCTGATTTAATTCAGGAGAAGAGCATAAAAAATTGCTTTTTTCCCCCTGGGTTATTTTCGTGCTATTTATCTGAGCTAAACTGACCTGTCGTGCATGGGACGAGCCAGCAGGAATGACAGGAACATGTGGCCAGAAGTGGGAAACAAATTTGATTGCTCAGATTCCAGTCAGACTCCATCGTTCACTCTGAAACTTACTCTGTTCCCTCATTATCCAAAAGGTGGTCTGGGCATTTTTCTTCCTAAGTACCTTAGTTGTAAGTTACTCTCCCCTGCTGTGTGTGTCTTCCTGGTACTCCAGACACCATCTGGTTCTTTGCTGGATAGGAAGCAGTTCTTTGTTTCTCTCCATTTCCTCACTGACATATTTCTGTGTGAAATATCCTTATATGACACTCTGTAATAATCAGCATATTAATGTACCTTTGTGTATATGTGGATGTGGCTCCCTACTAGCTCTTGACTATGATGTTATTTAACAACATGGTGGTATTACAATTATGTAATATCATGATGTTATTTAACAACAGTAGTGACTATGTTTGGAAAAGTTGGGGCTTTTCCCTTCTTCCTGAGACTACAGTAACTAATTTTGCCTCTTTCTCTCTCTTTCTACCTTGGTCCTCAATTGTTTGTGCAGGGTGTCATAGAAACTTGCCAGCTGCTAAGAACATCTTTGACCTTCTCCCGGTGCCACCACAAGGTTGATCCAGAGCCGTACCTTGATCTCTGTGAGAGAGACATCTGTGCCTGTACCCAGGGCATGGACTGTCACTGCTCCGTGTTCCTCGATTATGCAAGAAGCTGCGCTCACGAAGGAGTGATTTTGGATGGGTGGCCCGAAGAGAGCTCATGCAGTAAGCTGACAGGATTATTCTTAGGCTGCTTATCCCACATGAGATCATTCCTGCCTTGCAGATTTATATGCTGCAGCTAAACGCAACTGGTGCTTTTTCAGGATGTTGATTCAGGCATGGCAGCTTAAAATCTGAAGTGCCTGTCACTTCCATTTATGTAAAGTGCCTTTGCTCACTCTCCCTTTCAGCTCTCCATCACCCACTTTTTGCTAGAAGTTGTTGTCCCTAAGGCAGGTTGGTTTGAACCATATATGAAGAAGATCCTGAGCTGTTACAGGTCCCACCTTGGTATACAAAGTCATTGAAGACTTATTTGATACATAGACCTGGATGTTTAGGAGCTATTTCACATATGGTTCAGATATATGATATTATCCAGCCTGTATTTGTCAGTGTCCTAGTGAAAGGCTCTCCTTAACATTTTTTTGTAAAGACAATTGTTTCATCCTTTGTTTGCTTGAACTGATTACCGTGAAATTGAGATGTTATCTTTATTAAGCCAAATTTTGTCTAGGTTAGAGATCCTGATTGTATCTTGAAATGCTGCCTTTACTTAGCCCAGTTTTACTGAGGTCAGAAGTCCTGATTGCATCTCTGCCAAGATTTTGCAACAAGGAAGTGTATATGTTGACTGGGATAGATTACGTTTATAGAGGAAAGGTCATATTTGCACCCACCATTGATATACACATATACCTCCACTGGAGAACTCTGGTTAAATACATAAACACACAAGTGAATAATAATAATAAAAAAATATCAATCCTCTAATATCATATTCTCAATGATTTTTCTCATGTTTTTACATTACACAGGAAGGTCTTAGGATGTAAATTGATTTCATGGGGTAACTGACTGATTTGTACCAACAACACTTTCTTCTCTGGTAAAGATACTCTGTTGTTGGCAACCACTGCAGAAAACCGTGCCTTCAGGTTATGGTTAGGGCAGGAAGTTACTGCCAACCACTTGTTCAATGGAGGACCAGGGAGTCTTATTTCTAGCAGTAATATTTTACCTTTCCATTGGGACATAAAAGGGATCTGATGAAAATTTTTCTCCTTGCTCAGGGTGCAAGCCAGAGAACCCATTTTTGCTAGGGCTGTCTGTAAGTCTAACTAGAGACGTGAGTGAAATGAATCCCTCTCTGTTCCCAGGAATTACAGAGCTCACGTCTAACCCTTGACTCCACAAACCATATTTTCTTAGAGTCAGGAAAAAGAAGTGGCCTGCTGCCACATCTGGAGCTTAATTTTCCATCACCCTCACTTGTGTATGATGCTTTCTCAGGAGATGGTGATGATGGTAGTTGCATTGGAGGCATGAAACGCTCTGCTGTGTTGGAAGGCCTGTAGTGCTGGGCACACTGTACTAGTACAAGCTGATGCCCAAGCTCCGGCAGCACAGAGAGCAAGACCACTCCTTCGTTACCCTCCCACCTCCTTCCATAGAGGATCTGCTGGGAAAGGGCAGGCTCTGATCTTTCCTTCCCACTCCATGCCCACGCAGTCTTGCTGGGTATGTATATGCATCAGAATGAAGGAATGGCTATAATGTGCACTTGCCTAATGGCATAGCTTACATAATGACAGCAGTGAAGGTACCACAGCATGGGTGTTATCCTGTGCTGGCAGTTCTCTGGAAAGAGAAGGATGGGATTTCAGAGTCTTAACTGTCTCCTGGTTCTCTCTGGAAACATGGAACAGTATAATTTCACAAATGAGTGGAGTAACTGCATAGCTTAAAGCTACAGAACATGCTTCTCTATCCAAAGTAGATATTACGGCAAAACATCTCCCCATCTTGCATTGTTCTTAATGCACTTGGCTTTAGTTACTAAGGCTGAATTTATTAGAAAACAAATTGGCTTTAACCTCTTAAGTATTTGCTGCACAACCTGACAGATGATGATGTTGCAGCAAACTGAAAATCAAGCGTCTCTTAAATGTTGTGCATCTGAAAAGGGAATCATTGATTGGAGAGGACATGACCTTTTTGGTGTCTCCGTGGTTAAGCCTTTGATAATTAGGGATTTATTTATTTAAGAGTTATTGAGGAATTTGCATTTCTAATTTCTTTTAATTTTTTCAGGGCCAAGATGTCCAGTTGGCATGGAGTATAAGGAATGTGTATCCCCTTGTGCCAAAACCTGCCAGAGCCTGAATATCAATGAAGTGTGTCACGGACAATGTGTTGATGGCTGCAGCTGCCCTGGTAATTTATTTACTGGGTTATTTAGGGAGAAACATTTGGCAGTGATGCTACCTATTTTATTAGAAGAAGGGAAGCTGTGTCTTCTCTTAGATTTTCCTGAAATCAGAAACACTTCTCTTTTTCTGGGACCATGCCCTACAATAAACCAATTTCTATAATGCCTGTATGCTCACTTCATGAAAGGGCCATTTTTCAGACCCAACTAAAAAGTAAATGTTTCTGTGAAAGCCAGCACCGTCCAATACTCTAGGATTGCCTTTCTTTCTTGGTGAGGGACCGCTTACCATTGCTGTATCTAGATTCATTCTGAATTGCTTTTGGTTAGAAGCATCCAGTTAGAGGAAGAAAGAACAGAGAATAGACTGATGGAGTTTCTTACAGAAAAACAGTATGTGTAGAGCTCACGCTATAATTCCAAAGATCTTCATGTTTTTAGATGAACAATTTCACTTATTACTGCATCACTCATACAGGAGATTTGATTGGCTTAAAAGGGGGCAGCCCAACAACTGCAGGAGAAGGGTTTTGTTCCTGGCTGCAAAGCTTCATATGCTCCCATTTCTAGCTGGTTTTGGTTGTGGTGGTTTTTGTTTGTTTGCATGCTTTTAAAAGGACTATATCTGCATTTCAGCCTTCAAATCTGGACTCTCTGTGAATGCACAGAGGTATTTACTGCCCCCCTGTACAAGGTACCAAGTGTGATGGAGGTTTAATGAGAACATGATTTGGTTTCCAAAACAAGGCAGTAATGACAATGTCAACCTTGTTTGAGTCTTTGTTATTGCATTCAAAGCTTAGTAGTTTCTCATTTAGCTGCCAGTCTCTTACTGGAGGTTTGAAGCTGTCACTCTGTGGCAGGACCTGGGAAGGTGCACATGAAGGGTGACAGGTGATGTAACTAGACACAGGAGCTTATTCTGTTGTGAAGGATCTAGCTATTATATTTGTGCAGTCCTGGGGATGTTGGGAAAAGCTGAAAGAGATGAATCCACTGGCTGCACAAGGACTTTTGCTATATTCTCCTTTTGGTAGCTGCACTGGTCAGTTCAGCATAGGAAAGGTCTAAGAGGACAGGAACTGAAGAGCAGAGGAACAGGAGTTCAGCAGAAAGGGTACTGCATGAGTAGATGAGCAGAAGGAGCTGCATGAAAAGAAATAATTATCAGCAGTTCAAAACTTCTACTATTGTTGCATGGTCAGGTAGGGAAGAACTTTGATTTGAGTTCTATAGAGAACTCAGGAGGATCTGACAGATGCATAGCGGAATTTAGAATTTAGGATGAGGATTATACCCTCGCTTAGCTTCCCTCCAGTGCTCTGAGACTAAAAAGGATACATTAATGAATGTGGTTTTGGGGTTTGTTTGGTGTTTTTATTTTTTTCCCCTTAAATGCACCACACAGTTCCTTGAATTGCTGTAAATGGAATTCCTATTGCCAAGGAAAAAAGCGGATGTTCTGCTTTCTTGTGCTCCCTGGAAAGCCACACCACTCTTAAATGCTCAGATCTTATTTTGAATATCTCTCACTGGAAGGATTTTCTCAACAACAACGATCTTTCCAGGCAGCTCTGTGGGAAGAATAGGAGAAAGGGAACTTACCTGTGTCTCACTGTCAGTGGTGGCTGCTGCTGCCAGGGAAAAGGGCCAAAGTCTCTGCAGGCAATTGGAAGGAGTCCCTCAAAGAGGAGGGAGAGGGGTTTTCAACAAACGAAATGTTTGGCTACAGCAACTCTTTTAAAAAGGGAGGAATATCAACTACCTCTCAACATGGGGATCTAAGAGACAGAAACTTGACCTTTCTTCTATTGCTAGTTTATAGTGCAATCTTGGATAAGTCTTGTAACTCTTCTGTGCCTCCGTTTATCTTTGTAAGATAAAATACTCTATATATAGAATAGGTAATTATAGTTGTGTAATATGGAAACCTCAGCAGTTGAATCCAAGTTGGGAAGCTGGCCCTTTCACTTTTTGCTTCTGCAGAAGTTGAGATGAGAAACCACAGCTCCACATGATAGTATTTCTTTCTCTCAGACCCTGTCTGCTAGACTTCTATGGTGTCCAACTTTGTTTTTTCATTCCCTACTTTGTCTTCTGTCCTCTTACAACAAATACAAAACCTGTCTAGATACCCTTTACTGCAGTCAGTGAAGTGCATGTGTTTTTCCAACAGTTAAGTTACTAGACCAGCTCTGATCAACCTTGATCGTGTTCCCTATGTTTGACTCGTATACGTTCCAATGTTTGTGTTTTGGACTTGGGGATTTGCTAAGCAAAGGGCTCTTCTGGGAGCACCAGAAATGCTCTGTTCAGCACGTCCTGAGGAAGAGGCAGCAATAGAAGGAAAGTAGACACCAGCCCCGTGAGGCTTTTTGGCAAGCCTCATTCTTTTTTATTATGGCTGTCTGTGACTAACTATGGATAATAATGCATATGAAGTCTTGCCAAAGTATATGAAGAACTAGAAAAGCTAATCATATTTATGTTTGTGTCCCTGTCTGTGTGTGGCATGTGCATCTGCCGCTACCTGGTCTATGCAGAGGGGGAGCTCCTTGATGGTGAACATTGCATTGAAAGCTCCGACTGCTCCTGCATCCACTCTGGAAAACATTATCCTCCTGGCTTCACCATCTCCCAGGACTGCAACTCATGGTAAACTCCGTGTTGCTCTTGTGTGGTTGATGTTGCTCTAGATAAGTACTGCACACTGGTTAGTGACTGTTTTAGATGATCTTTCTGGAAATCTCTCTACTTCTAAATTTTTTTCTTACATTGGCAAAGACCTGCTTTCTTATTGGAAATGCTAGCCCCTTCCAAGAAATGAGCTGTTCACAAAGACAAAACGAGCTCCGCTTCTGAAGGGATATTTGATCTGATAGAACAATGTGAGGGTCATAGTCCTTCAACAGTAGAGAACTACCTGTTTCCTGTGGATAAGACAGACCGGCAGGTTCCCATGTCTGGTTAGTGTCAGCGGTGGTGTCTTTGTTTTGACTTCCTACATTTATTTAACCTCTAACCCCATTTCTTTCCAAGAGGAGTTAGCTCAGGCATGTCCTTGGAACTTCTTGCAAAGCTAATGAACCCAGCTGCATGGCTCATGATTTTTATTTTGCTCATAAATGCCAGCCTGAAGGGGGAGGCTAGCTGTCTAAAGAAAGGAAAGGGGAATGAGTAATGCATTCCTGATCTGGTTTTGTGTCAGTGTGAACATTTGTGGAAGGGGTTCAGACATCTCTGTGCCCAAATGTTTCCAATTAGAGTACAGAAGAAGGACTTAATGAAGGCCACCATATGCAGAAGAAAAACTGCCTATGCATCATAACTATTAACCAGAAGGTTTTAATTACCTGCACTGTGTGTCACAGAATATGAACCATAACCGTGACATTAGCATTTTTTCTTTTTCCCTGGAGCTGTCTGTAGCTTTAAGCTTGGGCACATTGTTCAACCTTAGGTGCTCTTGGGAGATCAGTGCTGCCTGATAGACTGTTAGAAAATGCTTCCTGTTATTCAAATTTGAGACTGCTGTAGAGAACATCATTCCGTGGGCTTTTCATTTACCATCCTCAATAAACTGACTCCCAACAAATGGTTTTCAAGGGCTGGGATAATGAAAGGAGTAAGAAATATCTAGCACCTCTTGAAAATTGATTTTGGCGATTCTAGGATTGTCTGGCCTGGTATATGCCACAGGCCCAGGAATGACAGCCATCTCAATCGCTATCAGTGCATGTTGCTGGTTACTAGTAGGGCCTATGGGGCATGGTGCTAAATCCACCACCCAAAACCATTAAAGCAGAGACAATCCACCTCCTTGCAACTTGCACAGAAAGAGAAACCAAGCAGAAGGAGCTTGAGTCAGCAGTGTGCTGTCAGAGTGATGAAGGTCTGCTGTAGAAGAAGCCTAGCTGGCCAGTGAAGGAAAGGGATCATTGCTCTCTTGTGACAAACTCATGAGGCTGTGACCAGAGTATTGTGGCCAGTGCTGGGCCCCCACTGTGAGAGAGAGGATTACGGACTGGAGAGAGTCTTGTGGAGGACGCTGGAGATGATCACAGCAAGGGATTTTATGACATGAGGAGAATCAAGGGGAAATAGATTTATTTGAAGGCTAATGGGGGAACTTTCACTGCCTAAAGTGGGGTTGTAAAGAAAACAGGGCCAAACTCTTCTCAGAGGTGAACAGCGAAAGAACACGAAGCAATGGACACAAGTTGCAGCAGGAGCAATTCTGTTTAGACACAAGAAAAAAATGATTCCCCTTGAAATGGTGCAGCCCTGCGATAGCTGCCTAAAGAGGCCGTGGGACCTCATCCTGGAGATCTCCAAACTCAGATGGATGTAGAACTTGCCCACCTGATCTAACTTTGAAGTTTCCTTCTCTGAGTTGGGGGTTGTGGTATATGATTTTTCAGGAGGTCACTTCCAACTTTTTTTCTCCTATGATTCTGTTGTGTTAATAGACGTACCTTGAGAAGTGTATTTAAAACTCATTCCATTTCAGTGGAATGTGGTTGAAAACTCTGTTAAACACAGAGCCTTGGTGGGGGAAAACATGACTTCTTGAGTTATGCAGCCGTTCCACCTTATATTACCAGCAGTTTCTGTTGAATGATGGTAAGAAGGGATGGATATATTAAGAAATGAGGTTATGGGAGAGGAAAAGGATGTTGGGGACTGGTCTAATTTCCCTGAAACAGAAGTTCATGTTGCAATTATTTGGGAGAAGGTTGCAACAGAAGATTTGAATTAGTGTACTCTTGCCTAAATTGTCATGATATGTTTCCTAGCATTTGTCGACGTGGCACCTGGATCTGCAGCAATGGGGAATGCCCAGGTATGTTGGCTGTATTCTTTTCAGGTTTTGACATGCAAGCCTTGCCTACATCCCTCCCACTTACATCCCATTTGTATTTTTTCCACAGAAGAAGTGAATCTGTCTTTGTTCTTACTTGCTTGCTCCAGTGCAATCCAGATGGGATCATATTTCTAAGTTCTTCTCGTGAGACAAGCCAGACATTGTACTGTATTGTTTATGTGTACCAATGAAAAATCCTGTCTGGTGAGAAGAGCGGTCCTCTTTTGATTACTTAGTTTACCAAGATAAAAGGGTCTGAATGTTCAGAGGATTGGCTTTCAGGTAGAGGAACACTACTGGGGTTCTTTGACCAGGTACCATTCCTTATTTGATTGCTTGAATCAGCATACTTTTGTTGATGGGACAGTTTGAAGTACAAGGAGTAGACTGGACCACTTGTAATACTCCATGAGCTTGGAACCTAATGGTCATATTACAGGTTAAGGAGCTACAACCTCAGGGAGAGGATGGCTGCCCTGCCTTCCACTGGTGGTGGCAGATTGGAGAGGTAGCTCTGCAGATGTTCTTGCTCCTATTTCTCCTACTCTGCTTCCCAGGCTCACTGGTACTGGTGGCTGCTGTCACGTTTTTTTGCCTACATGGGGAATGTGACTTCATGCTGTGCATTGGCCAGCAAAGTGCCTCCTTCCTTGTTTTCTTCTGCTAGTTCTGTAGCCCATCGCCTCAGTTCCTGCACTATGTTCAGCCTGCTTGACCTGGAACAACATTTGACTCTGCTTGCGTTGTGCACAGAAGTCTGCAGGGAGACAGCATGTCTCTTTATGGTTTTGTTCCCCTTGCTTTTGGGAGCTGAGAATGGGAGGGATGAGGAGACTGGGGTTATGGCAGGACAGGAAAAGAGAGAGCAGGTTTTTTGGGTTTGGTGGTTTTGGTTTGTTTTGTTGAGATGAGACCGTGCAATCCTCACAAATTAGGAGAATTACATCAGTCTTAAAATGGCTATCAAAAAGTCTGTCCTTCTATTAACATTAAGCTTACCTGACCCACCAATGCTCTGTTTTCTCCTGCTTTAGACTGAAATAGCATTTTCCCTGAGGTGTCAGCAGTAAAAAACCCAACACAATGAAGGGGAAGTATGCAAATGTTCAAAATAGAAATATGCTTGAGGTGTTCACTAAAGATTTCTCCAAGTGCAGGGAACCTCACTGTCTAAAATGCAGAATCAAGGACACAAGCCCTAGCTGATTTGTTACGTCTTTTAGCTAATGGGTAGCAACATGCTGATGAACAAAAAATATTTATTTTTTTTCAGTTTTTACCTAAGTTATACCTCTTGATGGCCTTGCTTTCTGGGCTATGATGAATGTGGGCCAAATTTTTATCGCCAATTCCAGCCATGTTTTCTTCTTAGTGATTATAGAAATGAAGATAAGCTTGGCATTGAGACTTGCTGGCAGATGTTGATATGCAGCCTCATGCAAGAGGGAATATAACATTGCTGCCTTTTTCCGAGTTGAGAAGCTGTGCCGAATGACCAGAAGTCAAAAAGAAAGGCAGCTTATTTTTATAGCTACCACCAATACATCCAAGTCACTTTTCAGCTAGGTTTGTGCAAGACTGAAGGTGCAGCTGTTTTACACGTACCTGCTAACATCTACAAACTGTACTGAGACAGTATGGAAGGGCAGCGAAGCCTTCCAAAGCAGCAGTCCTTCATCGGAGTAGTAGCCAAGTTTATGTTGTTTACCTGTTCTGTTTTGTCTCTATTTGAAGCAATAGTGCCGCAATTTTTTATTGTTGGTTGGTTATTTTTTCAACAAATATTTCTGAAATCATGTGTCACAGAAGGTTTATGTACTTAGACTCACCTAAGTTCCAAGGTAGTTCCATTTTTTTTTTTTTTTTGCCAACCTGTTTGTCAGGAAAGGTTTCTTTATATTGTAGGAATGAATTTCCTACCTGTAAGTTTGGTGATAAAGCTGGGTACCCAGCTGGAGAGAGTGCTTCAGAAGGCAGTAGCTGGCTAGCACTACCGAGAAGCTCTCAAGCTGATATTGTAAATTAATTATAAAGGCAGTAGGTTTCAGGAAATCTCATGGGACGCATTACACCAAATGGAGTAGATAGAGGGACCCATAAGAAGAGACTTTGCTGCAGGAAAGAAATTTTCCTTCCAGGAGCGATGACAAAGGGCTGGGACTTGCCTTGGGTAGCGGTCCCTAGCTCTCCATGCTGCAAACCTGTCCTCTTGGTTCCTGGTTGCAAAGAACGCCCTGGAAATCAAACTGTGCATAATATGGTGGGTTATGCCTAGTTTTTTAAAATCTGTTCTCCACATCTGATAGCCAGTTAGTTGACTCTGAAGTTGAGTAGAATAACATTTGTTTTACCTTTGTGCAAGTTTAATTGGACAGAACAGAAAGTAGGATTTCCAGGGTGAACTAGTAAATAACAAGCCCCCTTACTCTGCAGGGGATGACAAACATCCAGTGGGTGCTGGACTTTTCTTAGGGAAAACCAGAGCTGTGCAAGACTGAGAATCCTCAGGATCTGTGAGGTGCTTTAGCACAGGCTGGTTTAAGATGGTTAACACTGAATGTTGAAGAGGGAAGTTTGCACTTTGATGTTCATAGACAGATCTTATGTGAGACTCAAAGGCAGTGAAGAGAGGATAACTCATGGGGTTCATCTGCCAGGTTGTAACATTTAACCTTGCTCCATCCTCTGACAGTGGATTGCTGCTGTAGGCCCAGCATCTGAATTTTGTTTTGGACAAGGAGGTCTCTGCCCACCTTGTTTGCCATGGGGCCATCTCATAAGTGTGATAATCTTCACATATGAAAGAATTTCTTTGCAAGCTCTGTGGAGGTCTTTGCAGAGACGCTAGCATAACAGGGTAATAAATCCCAGTTGTGGCACATGAATACTGCCTTCCTGGAAATGAAGGACCACAACTTACCAAAACATTTTAAGATGCTGATATGCTTACATAGCCTCTTTTTGTAGTAGAAGGGTGGGCAAGCCAGACTTTCACATTACTCTGTAAGGATTTTAGATGTAGCTATTGTAACTATGGAATTATTTTCAACTTTATGCTAGTTAATTAAGACAATGGTTCAGAGTCAAGTCCAGCATAAATTCTGCCCTTGGAAGAACTCCAACACTAATTATTTTCCAGCTCTTCATTTTGATAAGGTATTTTTACTTTCATGTTATAATTACTTATGGGTATTCAAGGCAGCCAAACAAAGGAATCAACAGTTTTGGGGGGTTGCATTCAAGGAGGCCGTTGTGAAGAAAGTTTTCAGACACTGTTTCCTTTATAAAACCTTACTGCAATACTCAAAAACTATCAGTACAGACACAAAAAAGGGGAGCTCACAATCTGCCCAGACTCAACTGTGAAACACAGACTGAGAATGAGATGTCTCTGCGGCAGAAGAGCAGAACAGCAGTGAGAGTGCAACAAGTCTCATTGCAAATTTTGATTTTCAACTTAAAAACTGCCTGTATTCTGCAGCCAGCTCCATGGATGCCAGTGTGCTCCACTGAGCTAAGTAAAAGTGTATTTAAAATGTGTCATGTCGGGATGCTGCAAGCATCTGCATAGGGTTAAAGGAGCAACACGTCCCGGCATATGGTGTGTGTGACTAATGCTGGGTAATCCTGAGTGTCTTTCCCAGCTCTGCCTGTCTTAGGCATTAATACTTCCATTCTCCGTGCCTGTTTCCCCATTGTATAGAGGGAAACTTAGTTCCTGCATAAAAGAGAGCATGAATGGCTGTTTAAGATTGGTCAGTGCCACCAGCACCCATCACTTAGGTCCGAGGTATGACAGCCTGCGGAGAGCTTGAGTGACTGAGCTGAATTTCCAGGGCCACTGAGGAAGAATCAAATCCACTTCAGTGCAGAGAGCTGAGCCATTTGCTGACGTCCTCATGACCCTTGTTTGTAACATTATATAGGCTTTTCCGTAGACGTGAATTTCAGCTGCTGAGTGCGATTTATACCATATTCCCCAGCTTTTGTTGGTGCCTGTGTTACTACTGGTAATGACTTACAGGAATAAACAGTGAGATAAGCATCTCGCCGGTGCTTTCTGGTCTGCAGGGAACTCGGGCCTTGTGCAACCTGCTCTGCTGGGCTTCTCTTCCCCCTCAGCGGCTTGCGGGGGGATGGGGGGGGATTCTGCTCACAGCTGGCACTGGGGTGATTCATGGCACTCTGCATTTTTCAGGAGAATGCTCCGTCACTGGCCAGTCCCATTTCAAAAGCTTTGACAACAAGTATTTCACCTTCAGTGGGATCTGTCAGTACTTATTTGCCAAAGACTGCGTGGAAAATTCCTTTTCTGTGATCATCGAGACCGTGCAGGTAACGGCAGCCTTGGCCGGTGCCTGTGGGCCCCTGCGCGTGCTCCTGAGGGAGCGGGAAGGGCTGCGGGAGCATGATACAAATTGCAGAGGCACAGGCCAACAAAAGTAATTTTCCTATGAAATAATTAGTTTAAATAACAGATGCAGTCTTTCTCCTTAGATAATAAGCATTTAGCTTCTCCTGGTGGCCACTCCCAGGAGCCTACCTGGAGGCTGAGGTTTGTCAGGAGGTCTGGGGAAGGAGCCCTGGCTGCCCCTGTGCCAGCTGAGCAGAGGGCATCTCTGGCGGAGCACCCTGAGGGATGGTGCCTCCTTGATGTCTGGGGAAAGGACTTTTCCTTGGAAGCCGAGTAGGGTGCCCAGGCAGAGCAGTGCCTTGAGTTGCTTTCCATTACGTCATATTGGTGGGTGATTTCTGTTGCTCGCTAGCTGGTCAGCAGCTGCTGGCTTTCTTTGCCTCCCCTGAGGGCTGTGAGAGAGGCAGCTGGAGGTCAGCGGGCAGAGATGGCTGGAGAGAGGCAGGAAAGAGAGCCAGTCTGGTGCGGGGAGGGAGGGAGACCCTGGAGGGGGTGTCACAGGGAGGTTAACCCAGTCGTGAAATTAATCGACCAGGTGGGAATAGGTGAGCTAACCTGGAAACTAAAAAGGATGCTGAATAAAGCAGAAGGGAAGAAAGAGGACAGAGAAGTGGAAGGCAGGGAGAGGTATGATGGAATCAGCAGACTGACTGGGTGAAGGGGAGCAGCAGCCTGCCTTGCAGGGCACCAGCAACAGAGAAGTCGCAGGGTTTGGAGAAACAGGGTGTGACTGTGCATCATCTGCGTCTGTATCCTGCACTAGAAAGCTCTGATAGCGCAGCTCTGAGGCCATCTGTGTGTGGGAACTTGCAGAACGAGTTTTGACTGAAACTTCCCTTTCGAAACCAGGGAGGAGACCCAGGGGCTTGCAATCCCTGTTCCTCATCTGCGTAACCCACAGCCAGGAAAAAATAACAGCACAAGTCTCGGGCTCTGCGAACCATGCTGCTGTTTCCCAGGCGGATGGGCTGTGCAGGGCAGCGTGCCCTTCCTGCAGGGTCTGGCCACCACTGGGCACCAGCACAGGCTGCTCCCGGCAGTCTGCTGGAACCCCTGCCGACTGCTTTCCAGGCTTGGAGACAGGGAGCTGCAGGCAGCTCAGCTCCCTGCTGCGTGATTAGCAGGGTAATGGAAGAAAGGCCACCAGCCTGGTGTTTGTGGGATGCAGAAACAAAATCCATAAAACCATGGAGACACTTAACACCTCCCAAATTAGATAACAAAATGCTTTCTGGGGGGCATAGGGCTAAGTCACCAATAAAGTGAAAGCTCGAGGTTTGAGGCAAATTTTCCCCTTTCTGTAGTGTGCAGATGATCCTGATGCTGTGTGCACTCGCTCAGCTTCTGTCCGAATCCGGGATATGGACAACAGCCTCATTAAAATGAAACATGGAGGAGGAATTTCACTGAATGGACAAGACGTACAGATCCCTTTGCTACAAGGTGTGTTGCATGGGCTAACTCTGGCCAGCCTTTGAAGGGGTCCTACTTACTAGTGTTCTCTGGCATGCCTTAGCCCAGTTCAATCAAAAAGTGCTTTCAGTACCAAATTCTCACTTTCTTCTTCTAGAAGCCCTGCCATTTCAGCTTCTCTCCATGCAGCTGACACACCTTTGCTGACCTCCTCTAAAATCAGGAGAGTTAAGCTGGTCTGGATTTGTGATACGTGATCTTGAAAACCACTGTTGGTCTGTGCTTTTTTAAATTATTATAATTTTTCATCCAGAAGCTTGAAATCCCTCCTGTTATCTTGTAAAATGTCACAGTTAATGTCTAAGGTTTGGCAGAATGCATATATATCCTCTTCTAGAGCTCCTGAGTGCCTTGAAGTGTGCCTATGCACACGTTCATGCAGATGTAAACTGCTGAGCAGGCACGAAACTTGGGAAGTGTGGCCTCCCAGACTTTGGCAGACCTGCATGCCCCCTGCTCTGTGGCAGCTGCTCTGTTGGCCTGTTCAGTGTGACACAGCAGTCCCGGGCAAGGAAACACTGCAGCCTGGCTTGGTTGACTGATGCTTTGTGGTTATCTTAAGGTGCCCTCCGTATCCAGCGCACAGTGAGGACTTCAGTTCACCTTACCTATGGAGAAGATTTGCAGATTGACTGGGATGGTCATGGTGAACTCCTAGTGAAGGTACTCTTTCTTTCTGTTTTATTTCTGCCTTTTTGCTCCCTCTCTCGTCCCACCCAAACATGTACAAAGATTTTCTTGTCTGTAGTGAGAAATTGCTTTGTGTTGCATGTTAGAAATTCCATTCTCTTTTGCTACCCCCAGAGTGATATACAGGTCCTTTTGTATTCCAGAAACAAATGTTTTCATCCTACAGCAGCTTGGCATCTTCTCCCCCCCCCCCCCCCCTTTTTTGTGTGTGTGTGTGTGTGTGCAATAACAGCCATTATTAACCATGAACAGTTTTGTGTTTTGTTCAGCAGATACTGTCCAAACAGGATTTTCCTTTAATTTGCTTTGACTGTCCTGTCTAAAGTAATGGATTTGTATGACTTAAAATAAGGGAAGAATATGGCTCCAGGGACAAAGTTATTCATAATTTCCAGGAAAAATCAATTAACTCAACAGAAGATATGTTGCATGCTCCTTCTACTGTGAAGAATGTTTAAAGTCACCCTTGATTAACAATTAGGGTTCGTCTGTGCTGCAGACTGCAGTGGAGTGTAGAAATACCCAAGCCCAGTTTAAAAGAAATGAGCTGTAAGGGAAGCAGTTTAGCTGCAACAACAGAATGCTTCACCTAAACCACTTTTTGTATGTGTGTGTGTTATAAGCTGCAGAATGATTTGCAGTGCAGAAAAGCCTGTGGGAGAAGGGGGGAAGATTATTTACTGTGGAATGATCTCCAGACAGCTGATAACCCATCACAGCTTCTCCAGCTAAGCTATCTGTTGCCCTCTTTGCTCCTACAAGAGGCTGTTTTCTTTCAGTTGGTAGGTCTTAGGGACTGCAGGTGTTGTCCTTGAGGGTGTATTTGCTCCCTCAGGAACATGACTCCTTCTGTAGTGTTGTTTCCTGGTGTCATGACCTGTGGGCTACAGATGCTAAGTCACAGTGATATGCTCTCCTGTGATGCTGCGCGGCTATGGACCTACATGCTCCTGCTGCGTCTACGTGGATGGGTGCTTGGCCACAGCTCTGCTGCCTTTGAGCCCCACTTGCGGCAGGAGATCTGCAGCTGGGCACTGTGTGGGGTGGTTTTGCTCACTGAGAATTTGGCCAAGCAAGCCGGTTTTACTGGGGTTTTCTACTGAGCAGTGGGCACTGCCCTCTCTGAACCATGGCATTGCTTTTGCACTCTCCTTGCCTGCCCCCCTTAAATGTCAGATCTGGCACAGTGTAAAGGTTCACAAAAGCTGGTTCAGAAGTGAGTACAGGAGCCGAAAAGACAACAGAAAAGAAAGGTCAAGAATAACTTCAGAAAGCATCTATGGTTTTGTTGTTGTTTCAATCTAGCCTGTATGTCTGTGCTCTGAGGGTCCTAGAAGTTGTTTCTGGGCTGAGCATAATTCAGTTCAGTCCCTTGGCACATCTCAGAAGTTTTGGCTTTCCTCAGTGTTCAAAGTATTTTTCTGCCTGGTCAGAGACCCGTATAGCCTGGCAAATTCTTTCTTACAGTTAAAACAAATCTAATTTTCTGCTCCAGATCCTCTACCCATAAAAGCAGTGGAAGTTTCTCCAATTGTCTGTATTTATTCAGTTCTGGTCCAAGCTCTTTCCCTCACTGAGTATCTAAAGCATCTTTTTAATTGCTTTTGGAGACTTAATTTATGCTGGATTTGTAGACTAACTTGTTGCCAAGTATTTCTGACAATTGGGGGAAGTGATACACTTCCATTACCTTGGCCAGACTTCTGGTAAAAATTCTTTCGATGTTCCTCAAGAAGGCTCCCCTTTCTGTGACCATTTGTGGTCACCAATTGGCATTTGTGATTCAAGGTTCCACTTGAAAATATGTCAGAAATTGGGGTTGTATGAGTCACTGTCCATCTGCAGAGTACGTGAAAGAGTAGCTTCCTTGGCCATCGGAGCAATAAGAATATGTATCCTTTAGTAATTCATGGTTGTTCTTTCTGGTGGCCCATATTTGCTCTCTGGCCACTGTGTCTGAAGGGAAGGTAGTATTAGGTTGTATTTTGGAGGATGTTTTTATTTTTAATTTTACAGAAAAGCAGTTTTCTTTAAAAATGTTTTTCTGGCTTTCTTGGTTCTGTTTTCACTGGTTACTCCTGCCAGTCTAACTAGTAGCACTCTACTAAATGAATACAGAGAACTACTGTAGCATTAAAGCACTAAGTCAGCTCCCGAGGACAGTTGGTAGTACTTGTGGTACACCAGATCTTTACTTCTGATAGAAACTGACATTTCCTACTCGAATAAATATTGGTGCCTTTGTGTTGCAGATGTTGCTTAGGAGATTTCCCCTTGCTTACCTCTAAGTTTAGGGTCCCATTTCAGCTGTCCCTTCGTTTGCAGCAAGAGTATGACAAAGTGGAAAAGCTGTCCCTTCATTTGCAGCAAGAGTGTGACAAAGTGGAAAAGTGTGTCTGCTATGTGGGTTGTTTGCAATGCTGCTTGTAGCGCGTCATAATTTTCTCTAGGCAGGAGGAGGCTCTGATGTGAGGTAATGTAGCTTTAGCGGTAGTACTCTCTTCCTTACTTTATTAATGGTCCTTAATGGTGAGGCAAACAACTCCTCCAACATTGCCTCTGTTTTGTGACAAAACCGATCTGTTCAAATTTTCTTAATCTTCACTGTTTTGTTGAAATGTGAAATGGTTTCAAGTGCAGTACCTTTTCCCAAATTACCATTGGAAAGATAATCATCTAATTATGTTTAAAAATGCAACCTCCACTGTTGCCCTGTTCATTTACAGGAAGGAAGGGGAAAAACAGGGAAGGACTAAACTGGAGGGCTGATCAAAGCATAAAAATAAGCGATTTTTCTCATACTTACCCTCAGTTACCATCTTGAAATTGTTACTGTGCCATCCAAAAATTGTCCTGCTGCTAATAGTAGCATTTTTGTTAGAAGTTTAAAAACGTAGTACAATGCAATTGTATCTATAGTCTTTTAATGTGTATTTGAGACTTTCCTTGATTGTTAAATTGTGTATTGTTCATTCTTTAGAAAATCTTGCTATGCAGTGGTGACCTGTTCTGGAGGATGATCAGGCTAATGTTGTCTTCCTTAGCTGTCTCCAGTCTATTCCGAAAAGATGTGCGGGCTATGTGGAAATTACAATGGTAACCAAGGGGATGATTTTCTTACACCTTCGGGCATGGTAGAAGCTCTTCTGGAAGATTTTGGAAACTCCTGGAAGCTCAATCCAGGCTGCCAAGACTTGTTAAAACAAGACAGTGACCCCTGCAATCTCAATCCTCGTTTAGGTACTGAACTCCATCCAAAATTAACATGTGCTGCAAACTGTGATCTTCCGTTTTACATAACAATAATAAAAAAAAAGAAAAATAAGGGAAAAGAGTAGAAAGCTGGTTTTGCTTACATTACCAGCGAGGTAACTGTAATCACTGCTAAAAACCCCAAAACCCAAAACCAACCAACCAAAAGAGAAACAAACAAAGGGAGGTGCTGATCGACGCAGTCTTCCTAAGGCAAATGTAATTTTTTGTGAAAACTGACAACAAAAATCAGTAATGTGGGATTATGCGACTGTTCAGTTTGAACCACAGAGTTAGACCATCACAGTCACAGCACAAACTCGCGACCCTGAAACTACTTTTACAAGCGATAACAATACTATGTTTATCCTCTGGGTGGACAAAACACCTGTCATCTTCACCCCTCTGTCCTTGCTCCTTATGCACTTTTCCTGATGCCTTGTCTCCCTTCTTTTTACTGCATGCCAACAAACAGCCTTCCTCTTTCCCTCCATACTGCTTGGCTGTCCAGGTTGGACACCGAGAGAAATTCTCAGAGCAGTTTTCTTGTCCCAAGTGTTACAGCAACCTCTGATTTTGGGGGGGAGCAAGCACACAGAAAATTCTATGGCTGTAGATTAGAGCAAATGCTGGTAATTTGCAAGTATAGTGCAGCCTAGAAGGTTTAATTTTGCAAATATAAAAAGCAGCAGAAAGCAGAGGCCCTGTAAGAGGAAGTACAGCACCAGAAATAGTGGTAACAGAATATAAAAGTATTATTTTTCCTTGATTTGTTTTACTAGTGAAACATTATTCTTTCAGTGGAGCTCATGACATATAAGCTATGATGCTATCTATGCCTACTTGATCCTATTTTAGTCTTCTGTGTGGTTTTTTTTTTTCCCAAAAGAAAAAAGAATATTTGCTGTGCCTCCACTAGATTTTCTTGAAAGCTGCTGATTGATTCAGTGGAAGCATGTAATTTTTCTCTTTTTAGCCAAATATGCTGAGGACTCCTGCTCAGTTCTGATGTCTTCTGCATTTGAACCCTGTCACCATGAAGTCAGTCCCACTCCTTATGTGAAGAACTGCCGCTTTGATGTTTGCTCCTGCTCCAATGGCAAGGATTGTCTGTGCTCTGCTATTGCTAATTATGCAGCAGCTTGTGCTAGGAAGAACATCCTGGTCCAGTGGAGAGAACCCGACTTCTGCCGTAAGTGAAACACTCCTAAACTCCACTTGTTTTCCTGTCTGGAAGAAATTTCACAGCAATGTCAGGTGAAAAACTTAGAATGAGATAATTTCAGCAAGGTGCCAAATATTTCATACGACAAACGATGCAAAGCAAGGATGCAAAAACAGTTCACAGAGACTGCTCAGCACTGGGGGAGAGAAGCAGTCACCTGACATACCTCAGCAGAGCTTTTGACTGGATTTCCATTTTCTGCTACATTTAAGTTTTAGCTACTCACCTGAAAACTTTTTAAATATCCCAGGGTAGAAATCTCCAAGTGATTTGTAGTGATGCATGAATTTTTTTTGGTATGTCCTTCTTTTGAGGCCCAAGCTTCCCAGGTCCTGACCTGATTGATCTGTGACCTCTGACATTACCCAAAGTTGAAGGAATAGAGGAAGCACAAAGGCAGGTACTTGGTCACAGAACAGAATCATACCAGTGTAGACAAACTTGTATCAGAATGGACCACTGGTACCAACCCTGCTCATAGCAGAGTAAACAACAGCGGATTGCCAGGTGGCTTGTCCAGACAAGTTCTGAGTATCTCCAAGGATGGAGATCCTGCAAACTCTCTGATATGTATCTCTCTTAGCACTTTGATAATCACCCTGTCAGTGCAGCAGTCTGAGATCTGTGTCAGATCTCATTTTGTGTACGCCATTCAGCTAGCGGGTGGATATAATTTTTCTAACCACATATGAGCTCCTTTCCTTCTGCTCTGTGTAAATTCTAGTATGATGTGGCAGCTGGTTCAAGATGAGATCTTGAACATTGATCAACAGGCCATGGGTGGCACCACTGAGCTAGCAAAATAGTGGGGTTTTTTGTCTGTGTTTTTTTTGTGTAGACATTTAACTCCTATGAGAGTCAGTAAAGGTTGAGTTTTTAATTCCCCTGAGGACTGTTTGCAGAATGCTACTTGTAATAAATGGCAGTGCTCATTCAAAAGCTTGCAGTCTAAAAGATGAGATGTTACGAGAGGATAGAACAAAAATTCAGGCTGCAGCTTTGGGTTACCGAGGTGGGGTTAACAGAGAGAATAGGATGTTTTTGCAAGATTAATAGCCAAACTGTTAAGAAGCTGGAGCAGAAGAAGCCAACGTATTTTATTTATTTTCTTTCTCTGTTAGGTCAATGTGGTAGGAAAAAATTCATTGCAATGGAATTTTGATTGAAGATGGACACAATTTTCCCTATAAATATTTGTGAAATTGAGGTTTTTCCATTTTCCTGAGTAAGTTTACTATTGAGGAAAGAAGACAATTGAAAATTTTGGGGGGAAAGCATGTATGCTTGGCAGCTGTCCAGATCTGTTCTGTTACTTCTTCCCAAACAGTGCATGGGAAAAACATTTATGATCTGAGTGTGTAGAAACTGGACAAAAGAGAAGGAGAGGTCACTGGCCTTCCACCTGGTAGGGTCTGTACCTGTAAGGTCAGCGACTACAGCTTCTGCAGGCTGGAGGGTATTTACTGCGAATGAGAGCAAAACCAGTTTATGTTAAACTGCTGCATGGTTTCATAATATTTTACCTAATTTATGTAAATGTTCAGATAGTGGAACAGTAATGTAATAAAAATCCTTTTAAAACTGTGCAGGTCTGGAGGCTGAAAGAAAGAGCAGCAATAATGCACCATCGTTCTTTCTGTAATTGAACAAGTCAATTTTCACAATTAATCTTTAATAGCACAGAGCTGCTTCTTCCTTTCTGTGCATTACAGAGCGCTTTATGTGCTCGTAAAGTGACGATTTCCCTGATTGCAGATCCATCAGCCCCCATTAAATAATCCTGGTGCCCTAGACATCTCCTGTCACATGAAGGAGAAAAATCCCTCTTTTAATGGGCTTGAGAGGTGAATGTGCAGGTTGTGTAATTTGTGCTGATGGCCCAGTGCACTGCACACATACTCGGTGCCTGCCTTGGTCAACGGAGATTCAGTTTCTTGGGAAATGACTTGACAGAACCGGTTTGGTTGATCTGAAGTGGATAAGTGGCAGGGAGGCAAGTCATTAGTGTAGCACAGCACTTCTGCTGGGTGTCAAGCTAACAAGCACATTAATCTCCCAAGTCTTGGAAATTATTTTAGTTGCAGTTTGATTGTTTAAGAGCTGACTTGTACCCTTGTAGCTTGTCATGAATAAGCAACAGAGCCACTCCCTTCATGCTGCATGAAAGGAGCAGATAGGCCATACTGTGAAGGGCAGGCTCTCATGTACATGCATGTAAAAAACTCAGTAAAAAACCTGCCTGGATGGCCAGGCCCAAAGAGCGGTGGTGAATGGAGTTAAATCCAGCTGGTGGCTGGTCACAAGTGGTGTTCCCCAGGGCTCAGTATTGGAGCTGGTTTTATTTAATATTTTTATCAATGATCTGGACGAGGGGGTTGAGTGCACCCTCAGTAAGTTTGCAGATGACACCAAATTGGGTGGAAGTGTTGATCTGCTTGAGGGCAGGAAGGCTCTGCAGAGGGATCTGGACAGGCTGGACTGATGAGCCGGGGCGAATTGTATGAGGTTCAACAAGGAGAAGTGCCAGGTCCTGCACCTGGGTCACAACAACCCCTGCAAAGGTGCAGGCTTGGGGAAGGGTGGCGGGAAAGCTGCCTGGCAGAAAAGGACCTGGGGGTGCTGGTCAACAGTTGGCTGAATGTGAAGTGCCAGTGTGTCCAGGTGGCCAAGAAGGCCAACAGCATCCTGGTTTGTATCAGAAAGAATGTGGCCAGCAGGACCAGGGAAGTGACTGTCCCCTGTACTGGTGAGGCCACACTCTGAATACCGAGTTGAGTTCTGGGCCCCTCACTGCATGAAAGGCATTGAGGTGCTTCCAAAGAAGAGCAATGAAGCTGGTGAAGGGTCTAGAGAACAAGATTTAGGAGAAGCAGCTGAAGGAACAAGGGTGGTTTACTCTGGAGAGAAGGAGGCTCAAGGGAGATCATATCACTCTATACAAGTACCTGAAAGGAGGCTGTAGTGAGGTGGATGTCGGTCTCTTTTCCCAAGTAACAAGTGATAGGATGAGAGGGAATGGCCTGAAGTTGCACCAGGGAAGGTGTAGATTGGATATTAGGAAAAATTTCTTCGCCAAAAGAGTTGTCAAGTACTGGAACAGGCTGCCCAGGGAAGTGGTTGAGTGTAAATCCCTGAAGGCATTTAAAAGTTGCGTAGATGTGGAGAGCAGGGACATGGTTTAGTGGTGCACTTGGTAGTGTTAGTTTAATGGTTGGAGTCGATGATCTTAAAGATTTTTTTCCAACCTAAATGATTCTGTGTCTCGTGTGTGTATATATGTATGTATGTGTTGTTTTGTAGCAAAGGGGAATCGGTCAACAGATTCCTAAATCTTTCTTCAGGTTTTAGGTCCTGTTGATAATGTGGTGGTGCTGGGATAGTTTTTTGTCTTTGAATGGCTTCTGTAAGAGGATTTGTATGGGATAAATCCAAGAGCGCTGGAGTGAGGAGTAGGGAATTAAGGGCAGACTCTGAGCAGCATTTGAGGGTGGCTGCCTTACATGGTGGGGCTCAACATGCTGGCTGGTGCTGGTAGAGCAGCTGTGTTCAATCTAGTCCTCACAGGGTACGTCTTGACCCAGAACATCTGACCTAGATGTGATTGTGTTTTCACCTTGTGCTACCCAAGAAACTGGTCAGGATTTATGCCTTTTTCACTCTGGGTTGAAAACCCACCCACAAGAAGCTGGATGAATTATCTAATTGGATACACATTTTCCCAGTGCTTTTTCCACTATTTTCCATCTTATTCCTGAGAAAGGCTGATCTTCAGCGCACATCGTTGAGCTGTTTTGGTTTTGTAATAGGCATCCGTACAGAGTAGGTGCACCTCGCCTTTTCCTCTCATTTTCCTGGCAATAATGGGATGTGTTTTTTTTTTTAGTGACTGTATTACAAAGTGTGCAGACAACAGTCTGCTCCCAGGTCAGGTCTTGCCTTTTGGTGTTAAAAACAGATGTTGCTGGAAGGTGATGGAGGACAGCATTGGGACTTGGAGTGTGAACATGACATTGAGTAGCATAACTGGAAAAATGGGGGATGTTTCTAAAATTGTAGGAAGTGCATGGATGAGTTACAAAGCTTTAGCTAAGAAAGGGATCCACTGCAAAGTTGTCCCTGTGGGCAGGGAGTGGTACCACTGACTAGAAAGCAGAGCAGGATGTTTGGCTTAGTTATCCCATCCTTTTTGAACCTTAAAACTCTGGTAAACTGGTGTACCCACCTGAAATCTGCCAAACCAGTTCCTTATTTCCAGAGGTTCCTATGTAGCAAATCATATTTTTGGCTGAGACTTCATGGTTATCCTGCTTGTACATGCCTTTAGTGATGAAAGTTACTTTTAAAATTGTCCTCAGCCCAGGGCTGTGCCTTTTCAATATTTGATTTACTGCAAAGATCTTGTTTATGTAAATTAGAAGCACTGTTCTGTGAATAGCTGCCAAAGACTCCTTTAACTGTGAGTGAATCTATCACCTACTTCTGAGTTACGAGGTATTTACTTGGCCTACTGTGTTGATGAGCACATGTAAATTTCTTGTTAAATAGTTTGGGCCCAGGTCCCAAACATGGGAGATCTTTGCTCTGCAGAATGCTTCATGTCACCTTAGATGCGTCTGGGCTGGATCCTTAGGTTAAGGGCTTATGGTCCCATGTATGGGACTTCAGGTGCCTCAACAGAAGTTGGGGAGATGTTGGTGCAGCCATGCCTGTCTTCAGTAAGTAGAAGTAACTATTTCAGAGGAATTTTGTGAAGGTAAGCATTAGATGTTAGTTAGCATGTAGGGCTTGCTTTGTTAGCCTCAGTGTCAGTTCAGCCCTGCTAACAGCTGGGTGAGGCTGCAGGGCAGTAGCCTTGCTATAGTTGTTTTTTGGTGTGGGGTTTTTTATTTTTGTTTTTTGTTTGGGTTTTTTTTTTTTAACTGTCATTGCTGCTACGGTTCCCAGGGATGTGTGCTTACAGAAGAGAGGGTAGGGATTATTGAATCATTCTGCTGTGATGACAAGGGGAAGAGCTTTCTCTGTAACCCCTTCATCTTGGTTTTAGCACAGTGCAAATGTGTCAGCTTTTATTTGCAGCTGCATCCCTTGCTCCACTGAACATCCTACCTCATCACCGCACAACTCCAGCCGTTTGCTTTGGAAGGTTGATGCAAACGACAGGTTTTGTAAGCTGGTCAGGGGCCTGTTAAAAGCCCTTGATAATACTAACTTGTTTTCTCATCTTCTGCAATGTGTTGTCGTAGCTGCCACCTGGTGCCGATGCTGATGTATGCAGAGGAGATTGCCTCAAAATCAGTGCTGTAGAACTTCGTCGAAGTTTTATAAACAAAGCAACCAAAATAGCTCCAAAGACCCTAATTAGCTCTCCATAAAAATCAATCAATCATGGAAAGTCGTTAGTACCTAAGGTTTGGCTCCATAATCACTAAATTACTTCTTTATTTGCACTTGTTTCCATAGAAATCACCGAGAGCTGCTGGGATGTGAGGCTTTTAAGTATTGTAGCACCTGCTTACCAAGGCAGAACCCTACCCTACTTCTTATTTTGACCAAATTGTCCCTAACTGGGTTGCAAAGGAAGAAAAGTGTGAATGTGTACATGACACTTCTAAAGCTCCTAACCTGCAGGTCTCAGTAATAACAGAGGTTGGACAGAGCCTGTGTTTTTCATTCTGAATGAAATTTTGTGGATGGATTTTGATTGCAGGGATCGCAATCCAATCCTGACCTTTACTGGGAACTGCACGTAGTAAAGTTTTGCTTGTGTATGTATAAGCAGTGCCGTAGGCTTCACTGGTGCTGCAGACTTAAGGAGACAGTAATACGGGCCTGCACTGATGAGTAGATTGTGTAAATACATTTTAATTCCCAGCTTCCCGGTCTAGTTTAGGCAGCTTTTCCTTTAGTTGGCTTTGGATCAAATGCCAGTCTCCCTGATGTGCACATCGTTCAACAGCAATGACCTGTCCTGAAGGCCAAGTGTACCGGCAGTGTGGGATGCCATGCAACCAGACCTGCAGATCTCTGTCCTACCCAGACGAGGACTGTGATGAACTCTGTGTAGAAGGATGCTACTGTCCCCCTGGGCACTACCTTGATGAGCGTGAGCAGTGCGTGCCAAAGTCCCACTGCTCTTGTTATTATGATGGTGAGATCTTCCAGCCAGAGGACGTCTTTTCAGATCATTACACCATGTGGTAAGTGCAATGTTCGTAATTCATCCCTGCATGCTGTGACTCAAATTTTTGGATAGCCTGAATGATTAACTGCTTCAGTTCCTCAGTTCCTTTACCTCCACTGAAAGGAGTTTAAAAAAGGGCAAGATTTTGCCTCCAACAAACCAAATGGTGAGTTTTCCTGTTGCATCTCTATCCATATAATTTCAAATGTCACCTTAGTCAGAACACAGTATTAAGCCCTGTTCCATGAATAGTTCCTGCCAGTTTGAAATGGAGTTTAATTACTGACAACACCTACTTTGTAGGCTTTTAAAATGTCACTTTAATGTACTGAGATACATTTCTTAAACGTTAAAACCTAATTACCTCTATCAAAGATGCAAATATTAAAAAGCATTTCTTATTTTTAAATTGAGTAGCAGTACACTGACAGTAGGAATGTAATTGCTGGGCAGCTCCTGGCAAGCCCAGTTTTGGGAACAGTGTCTTCTCCTTTTCTCCTCTACAACAGAAGTCATGAGTTGCAGGAACGAAGTGGTCCCTTACCTCTTTACCACAGCAGACCTATTATCTTGCCCAGCTTTATGCCTGAGCCGATGCATTGAATTCAGCAGGACAGGGCTAGCATACAGCTGGGTTACCATGCTAGTATATCACATCAACTATTTTAAGGAAGGTTTGCTCTTAAGGTTGATAAGCGCAGTAGATGGAGAGCAACAGATCAGCCCCAATGTGAGGTGTAATTTTGATACTCTGACAAGTTCCCTGCAGGCCTGTCTGTAAAAAACAGTGTGAGTGAAAGCTAAATGTCACTTTGTTAAATAGAAGCTCTATTTGTTTTTCTTAGCTATTGTGAAAATGGTTTCATGCACTGCAGTACAAACAGAGTTCCTGGTGCCTTCCTGCCAGATGTTTTTGCTGATGAGAGACCATCTGCCAGAAGTTAGTATGCCTTAAATAAAAATTACATTTTTTCTGATTTTTCTTTTTTTTTCTTTCTTCCCCCCCCCTCCCCCCCTTATCAATCTTTTGGTAATTAGGACAGGGAAGAAGTACCAGAGGTTGCAGTGGCTGGTGATGTTATGAGTCTCTTTCTAATTTTTTAAACTTTTATTTATTTATTTATTACAGAATAGAAACCAAATATTTGCACGGGAGGATGCAGAGATCATTGAATGCCACCTCTCAAAATGATAGTTAGCCACTACAGTCTCTCTTTCGTTGAAGATGTTAAGGGGTCTCTTGGCAGTGATCTGAGGCCCCCGGTTGCTATTTGAGGATCATGCCTCATCAGTAACCAGCCAGCTTTATACCTTCTGCTTCCGACTGCTTAGTTGCAAGCTCCCCTTTCTGGTGTAAATGAAGCTTTTTAAAGCCACCAGGCATCTTGCTGTAAAACCTCCTGGAGACTGACAACTGCCTTGCAGAGCTAGGCACTGCGTTGGAGAGCAGGACAGCATCAGTCTGGGACGGTTTGAGGTTCCCCACTGATACATGGATGGAGCTTACAGGATTGTGACGGGGAGGAGTTTTGAGCTTGGATGCATCTCAGAGGGGACAGGGCTAGTGGGGATTTGGTGAGGCCCAGGAATCTCCCTATGCAAATACCAGGAGTAACCCCAAACACAGTGTCGTCCATGGCACACTGCCAAGTGTACCCGTTCAAGGTGTTTGGAGAAAAATTTTGGTGGTATTTACCAGTGCCTTGGAGCCAAAGAGTTGTTACTTGCTTTTGCATCTTCTGATAAACTACCAGGCATCTTACTGCCAAGCTTCCAGTGGAAAACACCATATATATGACTGGTCGGTGATGTGATTAATGTTGCTTGGTAGACCACCAGTAACAATGTCACTGGTTGGCCCCCGCTGTTCTTCAGGTGTAGCTTTCTAGTTGTATATCTCACCAAACTCTTACCTTAATGCTGTTAAGATACAATTTTCCTGATATTAGGGTGTTAAGACTTAGAAAACCTCAGAGACATATTGCTAGCACTGCTTGAAATAATAACCTGGAGTTTCCTGGGACATTTTGGTCTGTCAGAACCTGAAGTCTCAAAGAGTTTTAGAACTTGTATTTAAGATAAGGGCGTTGTTATTAACAGTCACCAGTGTGGTTATACTCAGTGTTGGAAGTGGTTCTAAGTACAATAGTATATGATGCTGTTGCTTCTTATAGAATATCAATTTAGTGCTACCATTGCTAGTGTACACTGCCTACAGGTTGAAATACCTGTTTCATGCTAAACTGCTTATAGCCCTAGTGCAATCTCGAATTGCATGATTTTTGTTGTTAAAATGGTACTTAGCTTAGTGCAGCTTTTTTGCTTCTGTATTACAATACGTACTTTTATGATAACATAACTGAGGTCACTTCATGGGAAGTGGGGGCTGTTGCCTTTACAATGTCATGCATAGGGGTGTAGTGGCATTTTTCCAGTCTATATCCTAGATTAGTTTTCTATTTAAAATCTTGATCTATCCTTTAGAAAAATACTGTACTAACAATACTTAAGTTCTAATTGCAATTTTTGTAAATTTATTTTTTAAAGTAAAAAGGAGCTTGACATGCAGATCCCCCATGGAAAGCTTTATCTGTCCTGCAAACAACCCAAGAGCTGAAGGGTTGGAGTGTGCCAAGACTTGCCAGAACTACGACTTGGAGTGCATCAGCCATGGCTGCATATCTGGATGCCTCTGTCCAAAAGGGATGGTAAGTAGGTTTAACTGCAACAAAGAGAAGCGGATCCTCATTGCTTTCTTACCTTCTTCCTTTCCTACCAGAAATCTTCCTGCAGCTTGGCAATATGTGATTGTTAAGTATTGACTGTCAAATTGTGGCTGGTTTAAATTATGTATATTAGTATATCTGCATAGAAGTTGAAGTTTAGCTTCTAATTGTAATAGCATAGTATATGTGTATAGTAAGAATTGATAATAAAAAAGCCCAAACTCACTTTTTTTAAAGACCAATTTATGTTTTCCTTCAACTCTTCTCCCAAACTCCTCCTCAGTCTTGCTGAACTTCCCTAGTCAGAGAGACAGAAGTACACAGACACCCACATCATAAATAGCATTCCACATCCTGATGATACTAGTTATTTTCTTGTCAAGTCTCCATCTCTACTGCTGCTTCCCTGTGTGTTGTGTCAAACTGAGAGCTCCCCATGAGAAGGAATGTGGGACATGGAACTTGCTAAGATGATGCCAGAGGGTCTTCTGCAGTTGCAGATGGTGTGCTGAGCATGCTTTTCTCACTGATGCTTTCTGGACTCCGGGGTTATGCCCTCCTGCAATCCTCAAATTTAACCATTAGTTTATTCATTTTTTAAATAGAGCATATAGCAAATAGTTACTTGCTTAGCCAGTGACTGTGAACTCAATGTCAACTTAGAGCCCTGATGAAAAGCAGACCGAGTAGCACAGACAGCAGATTGCTGCTGCTGTTCTCTGAGCAATAGAAAAAAACATCATTGTTCAGCACTGTGTAATGCTGTGGGGGCAGGTGAAGAGTCATGCCCAGGATCTCACCCTGGGCTGGGGGTATACTCTCAGGCATCATGTGAATAGGGTAAAGGCAGAGCACATGGTACACCTATTATGAAGTTAAGTAAATGGCACTTTTGAGTTCTCTGTCCAGGAAAACTGATGAGATTAAGAAGGCTGTGACGTTCAGTGCATGAAATGCAGATCAACATATGCAGTTGATGTTGGAAAAAGAGAGTTGAGGTTGTGTCTTTATTTTGAGGGCTAAAATACGCTACAATTTTGGGACTTTATTTGATACCTGTGATACTTAGAGACATTGCTGGTACGGTTTTCTGACCCAGAGAGGCATATGGTAAAGCAAGATATTTTCAAATACTACAAACCATGAAGTCTAGATGTGCAAAATATTACTTCTATTTTAAAAAAATCTTTTATACCTGCTGAAGGTTCAGGCTCAGATTAATATGCACTGGACATTAATGGCAAATGAAGATGTGAGTTATTACTTCTGGGGTTGAGATGCATATTTATGTTTAGGCTTCAGCTCTAATGAGTTTACTTCAACCACTACTTCAAATTCCATTTAAAAAAACAATTAACTGTACTTGGAACCATGTATTTTTATAAAAGTACATTGTTTTTTCCTCTTCTAGATAAGTACAGGTATTTTCTCCCTCCAAATTAATTCCACTGTCTTAACAGAAGCCTCCCCCCGCCCCCCCAGTTATCATAATACAGTAATTTCTGGCATTAATATTAATGTATTTTATGAATGTTGTTACCGTATTTTGCTGATAAACAGACATTTGTAGTGTGTAATCATAAATAGATGTAAATATAGTAAATTGATGCTACTCCAGAATAAAATGCCAGCTGTAGGCAAAAGCTCAGGCTTGTGAAGTGTCTTGTAGGTACAAGGTGAAAAATACCGAACAGAATTTGAAGGCATCCATATCAACATTGAGCAAATTTTCAGCACACTTTTTTTAAAAAAAGTGTTGCTTCTTTTCACATTTCAGTTTCTAAATGCCTTTCCTTTTAGGGAAGAATATTACTAAATAGTAGTATGGTAAGTAAATGTACAAAAGCTTGTGTAGCTGTAAAGTTCCAAGAGCTCCAGTGCACATAAGTCTTTCTCTGTACATAACAATCAGAGCTCTTTGATTTGGTGAAGGGGCTTGAGATTTGGTTTCGGTTCTGGGATATGGTAATGGTATACTTTAGACAGAATAATGGAAAACAAATTATGAGAA